>NC_024313.1:6535119-6561092 GCF_000523025.1 Cynoglossus semilaevis | reverse complement strand
GGAAATGTCACTTTTTAGACACTTTTACAATAGTGGCAGTCAGCCTCCAAAGACATTTTGCTTTTAGCGTTCATACAATGCACAGAGTTTATTTTCTGCGTTCTATAAAATATAAAAAAATATATACCAAAAGATTCCCAGTGTTCATTCAGGACGTTCAAACGTTCAAATTCTGCAGCACATTAAAAACATTTTCATTTTCCACAAATTGACTCGTCGTCCAGTGAGGGTGGAGATCAAAGGCCGTATGAGCAGCTGAAACACAAGCTACTTGGCTGAAGTATATCACTAATGTTTCCAGAGCACAAAGACACAGAGGCCCTTTATTTCAGACAAGCATAGCAGGGGGAGTGGGGGAGGGAGGGGTGAGAAACTCTGAAACGGGGGGCCTCTCTGGAGCACGACCACCCCAAAGACAACCCACTGCCTGCGCTGACACTGTGAGAGCTGCACAGGAATCCAGCGTGACAGCGGAAACAGCCTGTGCTCAGGTGAACGTTCATAAAGACGGAGTCAGAGTGTGTCCACACACACACACACACACGTACAGAAATGTCCAGACCTCGGCAGTGAACCTCGTCAAAGTTCACCTGGGCGTGACCTCGGTGGTGGGATTCTAGGAAAATGTAAGCCTTTCCTCACCTTTTGATCTGCGAAATGTTCTCAAGTCTCCGTGGGACGTGGCACACTTGTCAACACAGTGTCAGATTCATACTTGTATCATCTCACGTCTCACAGAGACGTACATCTGATGTCTCCCGAGCTCTACACCAGACGTTCCTTCACCCAAACTGTATGTTTATGTACAAGCCCGACTTGATGGTTCCTAGAAGCCCGGTTCCCCCGGGGCATAATTAAGAGGGGGGGGGGTGAGACACTTCCTGTTACAAGAAGAAGACGAAGAAGATGTATTTCAAAAGTCATGGTATTGGAGCCTTAATACAGACTAAAGCAGAGCCTGTTTACATCACGGGACCGTCTCTTTGTTGAGCGTCCAAGAAAACATCACTTGGCAGAAATCAAACCGCAGGAACCCGTATAACTTCCAGTATCCGTCGTCAAAGTTAAAGGCCGGGGTAGAAGCCTGTGTTTGATCAGGAGGGCCCCTTCAGCAGGCATCCGACCAGAGAGAACCTGGTCGTGCATTAGTAACCAGCTCGATCTACTGTACCTGAGGGCAGAATCACTCCTTGGTTGGGATCCAGATCAATCAGAGAGGTATGCCTGTGAAGAAAGCCTGAACTTCAGTGACCCGGCAGCGCGGGATAAAACAACATGCAGCCCTAGCTCTACTTCCAAGTATTTCCGGAGTGCACCTTGGGCCCATTTTTAAGTGAACTTGCGTATCGGCTTTCAAACTGAACATAAGTGGATTTGTGTGCATGGAGAGTTCATGTATGTGCATGCATGCGCCTACGTACTGTACTGTATGTGCTTCACGCACACACACACACGTGTGTGTGTGTGTGTCGCCAGCATGTGTTTCTGATGAGTCAATATAGATCTGCATTTCAAATAAAGATAATGGGAAGCAGAGCAGGGGTGAATGGAAGAAAGAGAGGGCGCAGCGTATGGTATCTATAGGTGGGGAGGAGAAGATGTTGGGGGGGGGAGGGTGCATTCCTGAGGCCTGATGTCGGAGGCAAATTAAAAATATCCCCGGCTGCTTGGAGGGGGTCCAGGGCGGCTGACACACACTGCTCAGTCAGGGAGCTCGCCGCTGATCCAGTAAGCGCTCACTCACGGCCAATTATGCTTCCTGTGATGTGTGTTCCACCCCCTACACACCCCCTGCTGCCCCTGCATCCCTGCCTTTGCCCCCTCCAGCTACGCCAGCCACAGAGAGAAAGCTGTCAAAAGAGCCAGGATCAAACCTCCAATCAAACGCCGGGCTGTCACACACCCAGGTGATGATTAATGGCTTGTATTCTCTGACCCGGAGAAGAAAGCAGAACAGAGAGTCAGCTACAGATGGGAGTTTTCAACTCATTACAAACAGCACAGGAACATGTGTTGAGAAGACCAGGCATCCTCCCTGTGTTCGTGCAGCCCCGCAACTGGCACTGGCGAGCAATTACAGCGCTGAGAGATGAAAGCGTCTCTCCGTTTAGAGAGCGAGGTTGTCATGATTTTTTTTTTTCCCTTTTTCTTTTCTTCTGTCGCTTCCAGGCAAATTAACAAATTAGATACAAGGGGGTTTGCTTTTCACCTGCGGCTCGCTCGCCTGCACAGAAGTCCAGCGGTTCTCACACATACACACTTACAGCCGGGGTCCCGCCATCGCCATCCAACCGTGGTCGGTGGAGGAAACCAAACACTGGCCTGTTTTGACTGGATGTGATCCTTATTTCCGGGCGGAACGCTGCCAGTGGTGGATTGATGGCCCTCACCCAGAGGAGGACGTTTACAGGAAAATCCTCCTGGCTGGAATTCTTCTCCTTTTCACACTGCTCTCCAAACAGAGGGTCACAGTTATGGCTGAACAGGGGCAAAGTGTTCCCCGAGTGATAATGAAGACAATGTGGCTATGCATTTCACCACACTCACACACACACACACACTCACACACACATCCACTGTTTGAACTTTTGTACTTCAGGGAGCCATCAGTGACTTAGTGCTTCAGCTCATCGGCCTGGATTTAAAACGACTCCACGGACCAGGGCTGAGGGTTGGTCTGTCCTGCTGCTGTTTAGAACTCACAGTGGAACCACAGACACTGGACACACATCCACTGACACAAAGGCATTTACACATATATATATACAGAAACTATCAGATCTGCAGAACTGAACTGATGCCCTGAAAGAACACGCAGCTAAAACATGTCACAGACACAGACAGCCGGACAACACCATCCAACAGAAGCCCATGTTGAAGTACAGACACACACACACACACATACTCGTGTGTGTGTGTGTATACAGAAATATACACACGTACTCGTCTTCAAACGAGACAGTACGTGTTAAAGGCATCTTTATAATTGACCTTGTCGAGTGTCGGCAGTCAGCTTCTCTCTCTCTCTCCTTCACACACACACACACACATACAGAGCTGTGAGGACTCCACATAGACATCAACACATTCCCTCACCCCTTACCCTCACCCTAACCGTTACAAATACACGGTAAATCCTCATCCTCACCGTATCCCGAACCCCGACTCCAAACTAAACCAAACGTACAAACACACTCTGTCCTATCAGGGCCCTGAAAATGTCCACACAAGGACAAAAGGTCACCAGGGCAAAGCGTTTTAACACAAAAAATGTCCCCACAAGTATAACCTCACCTACACACACACACACACACACACACACAGATATCTCATTCTGTATGAATGAAAAGCCTTCTCTGCCACATTTGTCTCATACTGCAGGAAGACAGACCGGTTTCTTCCGCAGTCAATCGATAGAAGAGAAAGACAAGCATTAAGATTTACACACCAGAAGGAGGGAGAGGGAGAGGGAGAGGCACAGGGAGGGGGAGAGAGAGAGAGAGAGGAGAGGAGACAGATGGAAGAAGAAATGACAGTATGTTGAGAGGATGTAAAAATGAGTGAATATACAGTGATGAGACTGTGGTTAATTCAACTCTAAATGTAGAAATGCTTCATTTGTCGTCTGATTTATCTGTTGAAAAGAGACATCTCTATGAATCTAATCTCATCTAATCTAATCTAATCTAATCTGATCTGTGTTTCATGAGCCGGAACGTCTGGTTGTATTGTCCACAGTGTCCAACTGGGAAATGTGGAAAGATAAACAGCAGACGAAGAATCTCAGGACAGAGTACATCGTGTGAGCAGGGGACGAGGGGAGGTAGAAGGAGACAGAGAGCACGGGGGGGGGGGACGGAGGGGGACGGACGAGGAGTGGTGACGGTGACAGTGATAGAGAGTCAGCGCACTCCTGGGAACTGCAGCAGAGGCGAGTCCATCGATCCGGGACAGAGAGCTGGCTCACATTTCACCTCCTCAGCACTAAGACCGGAGCTCAGCCGTGGAACTGAGCCCTGGTCCCGTCTGGACAGGGTCACCTCTGCTCCATATGCATTTGTTTTTCTGTGTGTATATTTGTTTCTGCATGTGTGGATCCAGGGATAGGTTCAAATGTGAAATGGGAATTTTCAGACAAACAGCAAATTCTCATTCGACACCGTCTGGAAAAACAGCCTTAACATGTCACTTATCCGTTACCAGGTCACGGGGGCGGATAAGTCTCCACCCAAATCACCCTGCACCGTATCAACCCCCCCAAACCTTCCTGCAGGTGGTGAGTCCACTGGAAGGTACCAACCGCCCTAACCGGGATTCGAACCTGCCCAGGAGGTGAACCCTGGGGTTCCACACCAATGACAGAGACACTGCCTCTGGGCCAAAGTGCCACTATCCAAAGTGTGAGTTTTACATTTGAAATTTTAAATCTTCTGGTAAAAGACCAACACACATACAGTACATAGTACCATAATACCCTGCAGTACCGACAGAGTTTGAAAAATATACAAGTAAATACACAAAAAAGTACCCACTGATACACCGTCACGACTGTTACTGTTTTCTTCTTTAGCTTTCAGGCTAATATTTAGCTCTTCATGGCCTATTGACTTTAATGACTTTTTAACCCACTATCATCACAGGTTTTAGAATGTTTTTGACTTGGTTGACTTTCATCCAGTCCTCCAGATATTTTCACCAAATCTTTTCTTTTCTTTCTTCAAATCTGAGCGTCTTTGTATTTAAATCTTGTGATCTGACTGTGTCTAAGAAACTTTGATTGTAAGGATTACCCTGAGCTCAGACTTAGTTAGCCTAACCTTGGGCTGGACTAATTTTAGTTGTCATTTGGCTAACCTTTAGCAACCGTTATCTACTAATAAGGTGAATATCTTTATATATTTTTACTCTCAGCGTCTTTAGTCAAAATTATCATAGAAACTGTTAAATATTAGTTAAATAGTTAAAAGAAATATCAGGAATACATTACCTTCAGAGGCTGGTTCAGTGAGAGCAGCTGTTGATTGCTGTTTCAGCAGACTCACCCTGAACAATAAGAACAGACACGGGGTAAGTCAAAAAGTTCTAAGACAAACAAAACAGCCACGTCTTCACATGTTTTAAAATCAGTTTTAGAACTTTTTTGTCTTCTATGACACACCAGCTAACTTCACTGTGAGTCAACGGGACAACGTCATCTCAGCACACAGACCGTTTTAACTGTGACTTTCCACTTTCTATGACACACCAGCTAACTTCACTGCGAGTCAAGGCTGTTTTTTCTGACTTTCCACAGTGTTCAGGAACAACCATGTGGCATCTGAATACTCTGATCCTGCTCGCCCTGAAGTCACAAGTCTCTCTCATCTGAGGGAAACGATAGCCCCAGTGGATCATGTCCATCTGTACCTGGTAGACTGTGGGGGGGAGGTGTGGGGGGTTGATGGAGAATGCTGGTGTTGCCTTAGACCCTCAAAGCCGTGCACTGTCATCCGAGAAGATCAACTGATGGGACAGACGAGCGAGCATGTGGCATCTCTGTGACCCCTGGACCGGAAACCCCTTTCCCCCCACTTTTTTGCCCCCTGCCACTGCTAACGGATGGTCCATGGGCTCAGTGACCAGCGGCTACTGGGGATGTTTTATGTGAATGGTCGGTCACATCAGAAAAGGTCAGAAAAAGGAGGGGGCAGATCAGAAACAGGTGACCTCTGACCCTGTCTTACACTGGCCATGGTGTTGGGTTATGCTCTCCAAGAGTTTGTTTTCTGAAGTCAAGACATGTGGACAGATGACAGATAACACTGACACAACAGCTTATTAAACTCTTCAAACCAGGTGTGTCCAAAGTCTGGCCCGGGGCTCAGCCATGGCACATGAACAG
Source organism: Cynoglossus semilaevis (assembly GCF_000523025.1). NCBI lineage: Eukaryota > Metazoa > Chordata > Actinopteri > Pleuronectiformes > Cynoglossidae > Cynoglossus > Cynoglossus semilaevis. The sequence goes on along the minus strand of NC_024313.1, from coordinate 6,555,211 downwards.
GATTCATGTGGTCACTGATGTCTTTTTTAAAATTAAATTTATTATGGCCCAAAAAATATATTTTAAATTAATGTTACCCTGAGCCAGTGTTGGTTAAGGGTCAAACTTTTTAAACAGTTTGTTAGTCATCCATGACCTCTCTTTATTATCTTTTGAATGAAAAATACAACTTTTTGTTTTGAAACTACTTTTATTACTTATAGCAAAACCTTTTTTTTTTTGGCATTTTTATATTTTTTCTAATAAATATTTTGTCTAAAACTGAACTATTTTCAACACAATTTCCAATTCTAAATTTCTCTATCCAATTGATGAGCTAATTTTGTTGCCAACGCTAAGCTTTTTTTGTTACTGTATGATTAACTGTCTTGTTATTTCTGGCCTAATCCGTTGAACATTTGAATTCTCCAGTGATTTTGTTCATCTATTTGTGCTGCTGTGCAGCGCACGACGGACAGCGCAGCACGTGAAAGTACAAAGACACTTGACGTTTTGAAAGGTATTAAAGCAGCGTTTGAAACCGATCCAGCGACTCCACAGTCAGTTTTCCTGCTGCAAGATGTTTGACTTGAACCACATTTTTGCTTTGGCTCCGAGCCATTACTAACTGGGAAGGTAGTGTCTGTTTCTTTCCTGACTGGGACTTTTGATTCCCACTGTGACCATACAGTACTCATTTGTGGTTTTCTACTAAGTTGAATCTAAGATATTTAAAGGAGTATTGAATATCACAGAGACATACTAGGTATCATACCAGGTAATATATGACTTCAAGCAGGATCAGACAATATTACTGTGTAATGCTTAGAAAATAACAAAATACCATCCAAATTTATATATATATAGAAGTACCTTATATATATATATATATATAAGGTACTTCTATATATATATACATATGTTTATATACAGCTTTACTTAAATATATATATTAATATATATATTTAAGTAAAGCTGTATATAAACATTTGTATATAGATAGACAATATATAAATATATATATACACAACAAAATACCTATTCATGTCTTCAAAACATCGTTTAAAAGAGATGACATCACTTCACCATCTGAACTTCTGACCTCACACTGATGTGAGGTCAAAGGTCAAACCACAGTGGACCCATCACACGCAATCTCCACACTCGCAGCCTTCCCTCTCCCAGATGGACTTCTCAGCTCTGGGGACAGATCTACACTGGTGCTAAACTAACATTTCCCCCGGTTTGGGGTCAGAAATGAAAGACGGGGGAAAATAAAGGAAATACAGTAGAATTCTGTTCGGTGGCAGATACTTTTCAGTAGATGTTTAGCTTTGTCCAGAATCAGCCCCATTCAGCCCCTGGTAATCAAAACAGCCATGTGCACACTGTCAGTGCACATGAGCACCTTTCAAACATAAACACACATCCTGCTGATTAACAGGGAAGTTCCTTTGACCCTCCTGTGGCGCAGTGGGCCGGTATCACGTACAGTCTCCGACGCTGTGCTTATTTGTTCTATTTTTCCACTCAACCTCCTACATTCACATTGGCGCCTCCTGGAGATCATTTTTCATCTTTTATTAAATATGCCTGAGCTCATAGTTGTGTTTCCTCATGGCCTGAAGTATCTTATACATTTTGTATTTTACGTACATGGGGGGGGGATTTATTCTGAACATGAAGTATTTCTAGACCAAAAAATGTATTTCATATATATTAGGCATATCTGATATTATCAGCACGATATTAACATATTATATAATATCTGTAAGGATCGTTGTCGGTTTTTCCTACAATAATGAAAACCCGATAACGCAATGCCTAGGTTTCGCTCAATGATGTGTGCCCTAAAAATAGTTTTGGGGATAAATGACTGTATATTAAAGTGAAGGTCACTAGATGGCAGCATTGCAGATCATTTATTCTCGTAGTCATACAGTGGTTTGTACAGATAAATAAATAAACATTACCAGGCCTATATCGGATATTGTCGATATATCGAAATCGGAAATTAAGTGTCGGGACAATAGTAGCTAATCAGATATCGGAAAAAAGTTAATATCGGACATCCTATATATATATTATATGTTTTGTATGTATGTTTGTTATATGTTGTTTTACTTGTTATCTGTTCTCTGTACATATGGACTCACTTCAACAGCTCGTTCCATTTCCTATAATGGCCTCTGCCACCACTACACTCTGCCCTCCTCTGAAGTGTAACACGCTCTTCAGTAAAGTTATCCCTTCACCCTCCGACCATCTGGACGATCAAATGGACAAAAGTCTCAAAGGTCAATCAGCTACGGTCCACCGTGACCCTGTCAATATCAGCCTTGCACTTATCTGTAATGGAAGACACTTAGGGAGGGTGACAGTCGGGTGGTGGGAGGAGGGGGGGGGGCGCTGGTGCGTGTGTTTGTGTGGTCATATGTGGGAGTGGTGACTCTGCTCATATGATCTAAGTGTCATATGGACATTTCCCAGCCAGGCCTGTGACCTTGAAGGGCTCAGGAGCTAAAGGGGTGTGTCTGCCAACAGTGTGTGTGTGTGTGTGTGTGTGTGTCCCACTCTGGGAGCCGTAACACCCCAAGTCCTTGACACACTGACTAGGTAACACAGGAGTTGTGAGTCCTATAAAAAGCCGTGGTGGAATGAGAGCAGAGTCAGTCCCTGGCTGTGATAGTGCAGACGTTCCTGCGCTGCAGCCAGATAATAATGAAACCCTGGTGTCTGACAGGAGACGGGGGGAAGAACTGGGCCTGTGGAACAGAGGGGCTAATAATAGCAGCTGAAAGTGTGCTATTCCCACCACTGGCTGTGAACCTATCATCACATTTGTGTGTGTAAAACTCACACTGATATACTCACACTCACACACACACACACACACTCCCGTAGGCTGGGCATAAAGTTTGAACAGTAACCTGATCGAGGCGACCGCAAAAACCAAAGCAATCAAGAATCAAAGGGAATCTAGCAGCGTGTGCGAGCGTGCATGTGCGCGTGCAAAAACCAAAGCAATCAAGAATCAAAGGAAATCTAGCAGCGTGCGCGAGCATGCGCGTGTGTCGACGGGTGTGTACGCAGAGGGTAAAGGGAGCGGGCCGGAGATAAATGGAAGCAGAGCGGGATGGAAACCACTCCATAAAGAGAAAGGAACGCATGCCCCTCTGATGTGCCCTAGCAGGGAGGAGAGAGGGGCTCTCACTCAGCCAGAGGAGAGCTGTCTCTTCTCCTCTTGCCCCTCATTTACCCCCTCATCTCCACTCCTAGAGAGCATCTGAAGCCCATTCTCTCTGCCTCCTCTCTCTCTCTCTCTCACCCTTCACCACAAATATAACAGCCTCTCTCTCTCTCTCTCTCTCTCATCAGGGTCTCTGCTCCTAATTGTACCCAGCCGTCACCAGAGAGGTGAGGGGCACGGGGCAAAAAGAAAAGGGGAAGCATCAAGGAGCAGCGCAGGAGAAGAGGAGTCAAAGCCGGAGAGAAGACAAGAAGAAATGAAAGATGTGTTTGTTCAGTACCACCAGCTGACTCATCCCTCTTATCTGCTGCCCAGTCAAACCACATGCCCCTCAGGCCACAGGGGGGGAGACAGAGGGGGGAGGAGGAAAGATGAGGTGTGAGTGTAAGAAGGTGTGAGGTTGATTATAATAAGCTTCCAGGATGTGAAAAAAAATCATAGCTGTAGAGAAGAGAATAGTGATTTGAGGTCATACTAATCTATCTCTTTTCATTCTATTCTGTTCTCTTCTTATAAAGAACAAAAACCAACTGGAGCAGACAAGGTTATAAAGGAAAAGGCCAATTTTTTCAACCCAAAATTCAATATATTCTGCTTCCTGCTGGGCGTAGAACACGGTTCCAGGAGACGTTCTGACTTGAGCTAGATGGTGCGACACTAACTCGAAGCCAAGCATCTTCGGCCCTCGGCCGCCTGCAGGGTTCCACTCACCCACTGACCACACACACTCGGCCTGGCATGACCACAGACACCAGCGCCACACGACACAGAGACACAAAGGCTGTCGGAGCCCCAGACGTTTCACAAGCGGGAGCCATCAGGATTGGCTCCATCAGAGAGTCGCAGAGACGGGGGGAAGAACTGGGCCTGTGGAACAGAGGGGCTAATAATAGCAGCTGAAAGTGTGCTATTCCCACCACTGGCTGTGAACCTATCATCACATTTACACGCACAAAACTCACACTGATATACACACACACACACACACACACTCCCGTAGGCTGGGCATAAAGTTTGAACAGTAACCTGATCGAGGCGACCGCAAAAACCAAAGCAATCAAGAATCAAAGGAAATCTAGCAGCGTGCGCGAGCATGCGCGTGTGTCGACGGGTGTGTACGCAGAGGGTAAAGGGAGCGGGCCGGAGATAAATGGAAGCAGAGCGGGATGGAAACCACTCCATAAAGAGAAAGGAACGCATGCCCCTCTGATGTGCCCTAGCAGGGAGGAGAGAGGGGCTCTCACTCAGCCAGAGGAGAGCTGTCTCTTCTCCTCTTGCCCCTCATTTACCCCCTCATCTCCACTCCTAGAGAGCATCTGAAGCCCATTCTCTCTGCCTCCTCCTCTCTCTCTCTCTCTCACCCTTCACCACAAATATAACAGCCTCTCTCTCTCTCTCTCTCTCTCATCAGGGTCTCTGCTCCTAATTGTACCCAGCCGTCACCAGAGAGGTGAGGGGCACGGGGCAAAAAGAAAAGGGGGAAGCATCAAGGAGCAGAGCAGGAGAAGAGCAGTCAAAGCCGGAGAGAAGACAAGAAGAAATGAAAGATGTGTTTGTTCAGTACCACCAGCTGACTCATCCCTCTTATCTGCTGCCCAGTCAAACCACATGCCCCTCAGGCCACAGGGGGGAGACAGAGGGGGGAGGAGGAAAGATGAGGTGTGAGTGTAAGAAGGTGTGAGGTTGATTATAATAAGCTTCCAGGATGTGAAAAAAAATCATAGCTGTAGAGAAGAGAATAGTGATTTGAGGTCATACTAATCTATCTCTTTTCATTCTATTCTGTTCTCTTCTTATAAAGAACAAAAACCAACTGGAGCAGACAAGGTTATAAAGGAAAAGGCCAATTTTTTCAACCCAAAATTCAATATATTCTGCTTCCTGCTGGGCGTAGAACACGGTTCCAGGAGACGTTCTGACTTGAGCTAGATGGTGCGACACTAACTCGAAGCCAAGCATCTTCGGCCCTCGGCCGCCTGCAGGGTTCCACTCACCCACTGACCACACACACTCGGCCTGGCATGACCACAGACACCAGCGCCACACGACACAGAGACACAAAGGCTGTCGGAGCCCCAGACGTTTCACAAGCGGGAGCCATCAGGATTGGCTCCATCAGAGAGTCGCAGCAAAGCCATTGATTAGACACACACACTCGGTGGAAACACGGGTGGACACAGATTTCAGCTGTCAAACACCATCTTGGCCGCTACTGTGTGCTGGGAAAATGGTGTTTGGTTAGTGTTTTGTTACCGGCCGCAGCCTTAAGCCGGACGAGTCATTAACGTGTAGCTGAGGTTTGATTTGTTAAACGTACACAGTGGTATCCTGAGGTAAGGAACAGAGGGGGAGGCAGGGAGGGAGGGAGGGAGAGACTGCTCCCACATGTTCAACTCCTACTGAACCATGTGTCCGAGCCCCTGTTTATTGACTGGAAACTGATACCTTTAAGGACTTCATTCATGCCACATTACGTGAGGTAAATTTAATAGCTCCTGCATCACGGCTCGCTCATTCACCCTCTTGCCCCTGGGTGGTTTTTTACTTGTTGTTTGTCTGCCTCTCTCTTGTGTTGCTGCCTCACAGAAGCCATTGTGTCACCGCCTGCGCTGCGCTGCGCCGCGCTGCGCCGCTCGGCCTCATTTCTCAAAGCCACCGTCGGCCCGCCGCAGTAAATGTGCCCAGAGGGGGCAGTGAAGTGGGGTTTTATATGATTTTATTCAGTGTTAAGTTTTACACACTTTTAATAACAGCAGATATTTATGCAGAAGGCAGATTTTATCTGCCAGATTCCCAGTGTGTGACTCCACACATTACTGGAGTGCTGTTAAATTTAAGCTCCTGCTTCTAGGAATAGATCCAAGTACGTGTGTGTGTGTGTGTGTGTAAGAGAGTTAGTGTGTGTCCTGTTATATCTGCAGCTCATGGTGTGGATTTACAGCGTGCCTCCAGTGTATACTTCCGACCCATCGCGCGCACACACACACACACATGCCTGGGTGCAGGAGGTGTGCTCTTTATCACTGTGACATTTCCATTTAAAACGCAGCCCAAGAGCTCTCACACTCACATCCATGTTTCCTGTGCCCCACGCTGTGCCACAATACCAACCACTTAACATTTAGCGATGGCAGATCAAGACCAAATTCTTCCACTTCCTAACGCTTCCATGGGAGAGCTCATTATTTATCCCTGATTTACAGCAGCCGTGGAGTTACGAGGAGACCGCGGCCTGCTACCGAGAAACAAAAGGCAGCGCTGCTTTATGACGCACGCTGACTAACTGTTGTATCAGCTCTTAACTTTACTGCTGAGATGCAGTGAATTAAAGTTATGAGCAGAGCCAACAGGGCACGAGGGCGGAGCCTAGCCACATGGACCCGAATGTTTACAATATCACAGTCTGTCACGTGATTGGCTAAGCCGTTTTTTTTTTTCCTCTTCTGAACTGGACAAACTGCAGCCTGTAAATGTACTTTAATCTTCAAGACTTGAAAAAGACCCATAGACCATTTCTTTGGAAAGATGGAGTCTCAAAAATGAGTCTCTGAACACGACAGTCAGCAGATGATGCTGAAGTGAGAACTCAGAGTTCATGTTTGAAAACAACTACAGAGAGAGGGAACAGACGGAGATTGAAAAGAGAGAGACAAGGAGAATTAAACAACTACAGAGAGAGGGAACAGACGAAGATTGAAGAGAGAGAGACAAGGAGAATTTAAAAAAAAAAATAAAAGCACTGTTTTCCTCCAGTCAGTTATCAAGACCTGCTCCCCAATGTTGGCCCCACCAGGGGGCACTGAGCTATTGCGGGGGCATGCAGAACAGCAAAAGACAACAACAATAACAATAATCATAACAATAATCATAATAATAATAATTTGGTTATTGCACATTTTAGAAAATTCTTATGTGAACAGCAGATCTGCGGCTACATGCTGCCCCCTGGAGGAGCCAATTGTGTAGTTTGTCTGGAAATCGAATCCAAAACTCTACTCGTGCTAACCGTTACACCATCTAACCTAATTTCTTTTCTGAAGCAATAGTTGCCGTCACTTTGTCCACATAGGTGGTTTGACAATACTCTTACCTACAGATAGGGGGCGCTGTAATACAGTATTTGGGATTCACTAGATTAAACACACAGAGACGTCATTCACATGCATATTCGGTGGACATGGCTACTAGCTAAGCTATGTGCTAATCTAAAATTATAACCTTAGCAACTGGGGAAACCGTTGTCCGGTTTATGAGCAGGCTCCTTAGGTGTAAAAGTTGCTCTCACAGGCTCAGCTTTAGGACGTGTGGGATATTAGGACGTCAGTAAAGAGGCTGCAGGTTGACCTTTTGACTTAATTCATCTGTCAGTCATCAATCCAGGAGGCCACATAAAAGAGCAGCCCGTGAACACTGTGTAGGACTTCTGTTCGTGACTGTATCTCACCTCTGCTTTAATGGGAACCATATGTGACTGCTGACGACGTCCCTCCACTCTCTTCACCGCTGCGGACGGATGCTGCTGCTCCTGCTGGTGACCCGGGGCGTCTCAGCGGCTACCTGGACTCCTCTGTCTCCCTCTCTCCCCGGAGGCCGCAGACTCCCCGCGGTCACCGCCATGTTTGGTCACACATTAAGCTAACGCAGACGTGCTACGCCGAACGCCACCTATATGTTCCCTGAAAGCGGCGTTAAATCGGTTGAGGTCGGGGGGCTGCAGCGCACACAGAGGACACATTGTCTCCGGGAAACACGAGCCATTGTCCTGCACGATATGCGGGCACCACAGGGGTGTGTGGACGTAGAGCTGGTTCGGGTGTTTGGACAACCGCAGCTGGGTCTAACGAACCTAATCACGCCAACATTTCCGGCTTCATGTCAGGGTTTAATCATATGGTCTAAATGGGATTAAGGATACAAATGAGTGTTTTAATAAACTAATCCAAGTCCTTAAAATTATGTTCATTTCATGGGAAGTGTTTTAAAAGATTAAAACTATAAAAAAGTTTATTCCCTGAGGTTTTTTCAGAGCTGTACATGAGTGATCATTACCTCCCCCTATAGGTCATTTATATAATCTAATCTAGTTTTGAAAATTAGATTACATTATTTAGATTAAATTAGAATGACGGATGATCCAGACCATGTTCTACTTTTTTACTCTTAAATGTAACACAGCAGGGGCAGTGTTCCTTGTGTTTTATGTCTTTCTTATTCTTGGATTGCCCAATAATTCCATGTCTGACCTCTCACCTTTTTACAAGTTCTCCAAGCCAATCCTTCAAGCGTCACTTCAGGAGAAGTGAAACTTCTTTTGTTGTAGTTCCATCTCGTGCAGGACTCCAGTGATCATCTTTTTGACACTTTAATCTAAGGCGGGCCGATGTTTTGGCAGTTTCTCCAGGATCTTTGGACACGTTTCTTACCAGAGAGACAGACAAATGCATAGAAAATGGACATACAGAGGGACAGAATTGACAACTGACAGACTGGACACTCCTGGAGCGAAGCCAATAAAGAGAGCTGTCAAAGAGGCTTTTCATGGGCCCCGCAGGAAGCTGGACAGAACTATCTCCGATGGAGCCTCCTCAGCCTGGCAGACACTCAGGCGGGCCGAGCCGGGGAAGGAGTCGTGGCCCTGGAAGTGGAGCCAGCTCTCTGGTGGAGCATTAGCTGGCACCAGCAGCACCATCAGCAGCAGACTGGCCTCTCCAGAGGCCGAGAGCGAGATCACACACACTCTGCCACACTCCTGCTGAGGAGCAAGCAGAGGCTGACAGGGAGGGCCACTCCTGAAAAGCTGCTGTTGTCTGGAGATGGCTTTCATGTGAATGGGAGCCTTAATAGGCGTTGTGTGACGGCTCTTGCTGCACACTGAGCACCGAGTGATCCTGGTCTGTTGGGTTTTTAATTAATAAGCAATGTTCGAGGACCACAATGCACTTGGAGGAAGAACACAGTGACTTCTTGGTGGGCCTGATGCTGCTGGTTTTTCTGTCTCACTCAGACTCCCACTGAGGTGAGAGGGGAGGTGTTGACGTTGATTTTCCATTGAGTGTCCATTGTTTTTAAATGATCTACTAAAAATGTTCATTTCATCCACCAATCAAATGTCAGTATTTTTAGATAAAAAAAACTTAAACACACAGTCTAGAAACCTGAAATAAAATACATTTTAAAAACCCATTATCAGTTGTCAAACCTAATCATTAAATTATTTCATAACAATGTACATTTCTCATAATTTTTGAAGCCCAGTTCTAAACCAAACATCTTGACCTCAGTGGTTTCAGTTGGTTATCTTTGGAACTATCACCTTTCGGTTCTGTTCTGAATTCTCCTAAATTTCCCAAAGGAAATTCCCCAGGGATAAATAAAGGTCTATCCATCTATCTGTTCAGAGGCTTTTAGGTCCAATTCAATGTCATCACTTCACTGACGAACCACTCAGAGCTTCAAACTGGCCTTTGGCTCCAAGAACAACTGTTTAAAAATAGTTTTCCTTTCCGTGAGGAACGCTGTAGGCCGTAACTTTAATGAGAAACTCAACCGCATAAAGATGATGAGACCCATGAGGGCAGGTAACAGGCGCGTCCTAATGTTTCTCATAAATAGAGCAATAGAGCCACCTGGTGGACAATTTGGGAATGCAACAAGTATGAAACATTTCACTGAATGGCCTTATTTTGCTGCTTATTACCATTGCTACTATTTTCCCCACACCAGTATAACGTTGATACAATTGGTTGAATTCGTTCTCTGATCAGCCAGTCAGGACAAAGGGTAATGGACACCTTACAGCAAAGAACATTTTTAATGGTCCCAAATATTCTGAACAACTAAGTGTACACTCATGTAAAATGAAAACAAAAAAAGATATGACAAAAAAAATCACATCTAGAATTCCACTCAATCTTTAATCAAGACGGGATTACAAATTCTCCAAAAAATCTGCAGTTTCAAAGGGCAAAAAGGATAAAACTAGCTCACCTACTGAGGTCTTTTTTTAAAAAACCTGTTCAAGTGTGACTGAAAACGTCCTGAACATTTAAAGGCAGGTCTTTTTTGTGTTTTTTCATTTCCAAACAGAAACAGGAGACAAATAAAAAAGGGAACAGAGGAGAAAAAACATGAAGAAACTGCTGGCTTTTTTTTTGCTCTCTAGTCAGAGAAAGAACATCCGCTGAGGAACGATGAAACTGATGACATCATCAAATAAGTACAAAGACAGCTCTTTGTCACCCGCTGCCTACCGTCTGGTCCTATGTACTAACTTAGAAACATAACGAACTGGAACAAGAAAGGGATGAAAATCAACAGACAAAACAAGGAGGGAGAAAGAGCAGAGAGAGAGGATTCTGAGCAGTGGGAGTGGGTGCGTTTTGTGGTTCTGGGTCTGAATTGGCTGACCCGAGTGGGCCGCTGTGATGTCCTTCCCTGAGTGAGGGGCGGGGGGCAGTGGGCTATGTTCCGAGCCTGACGGCTCTTCTCTGGGATTTTAGTCTGCTTGTACGTGTTCCGGCATGTGGTCTTTTCCTCGAGTTGCTGTTGTTTTTTTTAACCAAACTCCGCTCAGTTCCAAACGCTCCTCGTTTACCAAATATCTTCCAAGTGCGACCTTGTCCCCCCCGCGGCTGTCACTCGCTCGTACGTTCTACTCTGCAGGCGTTACTGGTTCTCCTGATTGGCACTTGTATAAACGAGTCTTGAACTATTTAGAGGAGGCTTTCCCACACATTCACAGTCTGTTCCTCAATTGGCCGCCTGCTGACGGAGGAGTGTGGCGCGCCCTCGTTCATTTTTGTTTTTGTTTTGTTTACCAGTTTGATCATTCTTGTGTAAAGTCTAAGCACTGATACTGTTCGAGCAGAGCACGAGCAGAGACAGCCACGCCTCCTTAGGAGCTCAGTTTGGACTTCTTGGAAGGTGGCAACGGTTCGTCTTTACTCTCTCCATCCTCCTCTTCCTCTTCCTCCTCGTCGTCATCGTCAGGATAGTCCACCAGTCCCACTAAACCTCCCTAGAAAAGAAAAGACACACATTTAACTAGGCTGGTTCATTTTAAAGCAGAATCAGTATTTTAAAAAAATCAGTTAAAGCATCTTTTACAGACACATTTTTGGCAAATGTTTCAACAAAGGACAGCAACAATTAAAGTCAAGAGTCATCATAGAATTGAAGCGTTAGCATTGGCTTGCTACAAAGTATTACTTCCTCTCAACATGAACATCTGGGTTTATCTATAACATAAACACACTATCCTAAAGTATGTCTACTTTATGCTGTTCTGATATATTTTTTAATCCAGACAGGCATCTCATTAAAAAAAGAACTAATAAGATTTAGTTTTCTTAAGAAATTCAAAATAACTTTTTTTACGTTTTCTTTTTAGACAAAGTTAACAAGTACAAAAACATTACAGCACCAAAGCGCTGTGGGAGGAGTGTGAACATTGACAGTCTATGTGTGAATTTCATCATTAAAGCTCTCAGAGAAATGAAAAACTCAACAGTTCACACATTATTGGGAACAGAACAGAGACAAAACAATCACTGAAGTTTGTTAATGAAAAAATCAACAACGCAACAAAGACCGAGTCGACAACGTTACTGATAAACACATTCAGTACCTTCGTGGTGACCGTGGTGGTGGAGGGTGAGCTGCGTGCCCCAGAGCCCGGTGACCCAGGTGAACCCGGGGATCCAGGATTCAATGAGGCAGACGATGGGGGGCTGGACAGGCTGGTTTTAGTGGAGCCGGAGAAGGAGAGCTTGAAGCTGGGGTTCTGTCTTCCTGACAAGCTGGACTTCCCCAGAACTTCTTTTTCGTCTGTGTCTTTCACTGCAATTAACAAGATGAGTTGATCACTGATCCTGACGTGAACACCAATTCTGTGTTATAATTTTACAACACGCTGGTGGTGACTGGTTTTAGGGGAACACAGGTTTTAAAAGTGAAACTTACATTTTTTTCTCTCCATGAATTTGCTTATTGGTTCCATGAGGTCCTCCTCCGTCTTCATCTTGTCTGAGGGAGGTACCACCGCCTCGCCATCCTCCAAATCGTCTTCGTCCGTGTTGAACCACATTTCCTCTTCGTCCTCCAGAGACCGGGCGTCGCGGCGGAAACGATGGTTCCTCAGGATTGATCGCATGCTGTTTTGAAAACACATGCAGCTGATTATGAAGTGATTCCAAACAAAGCACATCAACTCTTAATTATCTTAATTGCTTGGATTTCAAACCTACAATCTAAATGGCTTTGTTAGTGTCTCTGATCTAACATTTTTTGATGCAAACCATCACATTCCGTTTAACCTCCATACAAACCACATTGTCAGTCAAGTTGGTAAACCTCCTAAAAATGAAATAAAAACTTAAATTTAAATTTTTCTTTTTTCACTTGAACGTTAATTTACCAGACACCTGTGTTCACTGATTGGCTCAGTTCCACTGGTTAGAGAGAGGCGTTCCCGTCAGGTCAATACTCCATGACATTTTCACCAGGACAAAGCAGGACATCTTTTCCACATATAGAATAATTGTGGCTTTCTAAAAATTACAGTGAGTTGTTTACAGTTGGACAGTCATGCCTGTAGTCCAGGTTATTGTTGGTACACCGGAGACCAGAGACTTAAGAGCAGGACTTGTATTTTTGTGCAGCAACATTTGAGGAAATTTTTAAATATTAAATATTTGCTTATGAATGATCAATTTAGAGCTTTTGGCTTTTTTCACATTTTTAGAACTGATACCAACTAGTCTGGGAAGTGTGGTTTTATGATTCACATAAGCATATATACAAGGCTATATGCTTACATATGTGTGTTTGATGTTAATAAAAAATATTGTCTTGTGTGACTCTCTCAAAGTCTGATAAAACCATTAAGATAAACCTTAACTCCTTTAGATTACAGGAAATAAATGTCACAAACATTTTCTTTACTTGCCCATGGTTATTGATGAGCTAACAATTGCCCAACACAAGCATTTTGGCTGTGCAAATGCACAACTGAACTGAAACTACAATAGTCGAACTTACGAAGTCAGTGCAGTGTGACTTACGTGTACAGATTTCTACAAAGCAATTTGAAACATACCGTCTACTTAAGTAACAGTATACACTTACTGTTTAGAATAAACACATACTTACAGGTGACACCTGACTCCAACATGATGCACAAGAAACAATATACCAATTATTCCAACAGTGCAGTGAACCATTTGATGAGATGTAACTGAGATGTCACGTTTACTTTGCTACTGTCATTTAAAGGGAGATGCCTGCAGGCAGAGGACCGCCCAACTGGATAAATCATCAGTGACAGTGTAATCATAGTGGTAGTCGCCCCACGTTTTGTTTTTTTTTCTCACCTATCCAGTTTGGGGTTGTCCTGTCTCTCCCGCTGCTGCTCGTATCGCAGTTTCAGGCCTTTGAACGTCTGGACGTAGTCGACGTCTTCCAGCGCCTTCCAGTAGTTCTCCACTATATGAGCGGTGAGAGACTTCACATCCTCCTGGGAGCAATGGGAGGGGGAGAGAGAGAGAGAGAGAAAGAAAGAAAGAAAGAAAGAGAGCAGGAGGCGAGATACAGAGAGCCACAAAAAAAGGGACAGTGAAAGAAGGGAGAGAGCAGATTCACACCAAATAAATTAAAATGGGGAACTAGTGTGTATATTTCATAGACATTTTATTGAACAACATTATTGTCTAAGCAGTAGAACTTCAGATATATCAGATAATTCATATTTGGTAGACTTGATAAGAGGACCACCAAGTTAGGAAACAGAGAAATTTGGTAGACTTGATAAGAGGACCACCATGTTAGGAAACACAGAGAAAACACAGTTTTAGTAGAAAACATATGTATTTCACATGAAGACACAAATGCTGCACAATAAGTAGAAACAAAACCATGTAGAAAACATATGTATTTCACATGAAGTAAAAAACAAAAGCAACAAATTAAATATAAATGATAAACAAAATCATAAAGCGATACTCACCACACGGACATACTCAAACATCTCAATGATGGCTGAGTTCATGAGATTGTAGCGAGACCCGTTGTTGAGGAAGGCCTTAACCACAGGCTCAAAGAGAAAGTTCCTCATGATGTAACGATTGTAGAACTCATCCTTCAGACCGATGATCCTCCGCATGAAGCGCAGGGCACCTGAGTTTTCAAATGTACAGATACAATATTCAGCTTCAGAGTTCCAAAACTTGGGAGTCACAAAGGCCGTCCACACTGGCAGAGGGAGATTAATGAAGGGAGCTATTTCTGGCAGTGTGACTCACATAAAGCCAGGAACGCATGCTGTGAGGCTGTGAGCACCAGTACCCTCCTGAGAATGTCCTTGTTAATGATGTAGTTCTTGATGTGATAGGTGTGGTGCTCAACGCAGAACGTTAGCAGCTCCAGAATCAAAGCCAGCAGCTGAGATGTTTGGAAGTCATCTGTTGAAGAAAAGACGCGTCGTTACACAGAGGGTCGAAAATGCAGCAACAAATTAACGTATCGTAAAACGACTTCTCAGGTATTTAGTACCTTTGCTGGGCTTCTCTTCAGTGGTGTTGGCCAAAAGTGGGGCAGAGAGAACGTGCATACAGTGCTTGTAGAAAAAGCTCAGAAACTCTGTCTTTTCCGTTTTCTGAAAAGAGGATTTGGAAAATTAATTTCTCGTTTGTCATTTCCACTTTTTTCATTTTTTTTAAAAAGACAATAACAAATAATGATGATAACGTTTTTGTACTTGACGGGACATCGAACTGGCTTACATTTGCAGTAGCCAGCATGTTCTCGGGGTCTACCAGAGTTCGTAGCAGGCCCATCAGCTGCACGGCCCCACCTAGTTCTGGGTCAGTATCGCAGATCATGTGTTCGATGATCAGGTTGATCAGGAGGATATCCTGGTGAGAAAACAATGATAATTATACATATAGAAGCTGCCAATTTCTTATCAGGATATAAAAGCCAAGCCAAGAGAGACAGCTAAATAAGTAACATTAAGTCAGGTTGTTTGACACTTACATCATCGTTCTGCTGAGACTCCTGCATGACAAACTCTCGTACCATGGAGGGGTTGTACTCCACCAGATAAGAGAAGATATCTGTGGCTGCCCCACGCACCTGAACGTCATCCATTCCCTGTTTGGTGAACAAACATCAGATTTCTCACTGAAGTGTGACCTTCTCTTTAGAGATCAATAAACGGACGTCTCTAAAACAAACACCATAGACTTCTCAACCGCTAATATTCTGAATGGAGTGGAAGCTTCTGCAGTGATTCTGTTACAGTTCACCCAATAAAAAAAAAGAACACCACACTATTAGACTTTAGAAAAAAAACTTTTTCCAGCAGTTATCAGTCAAATCACAACGGTGAAAGACAAAAGAAACAATGTGATGAAAGACACACAGGTACTTCCACCCTGACAACACTGGCTGGTTATTATCCATGCTTTTTTTTCAGACCTCTGTCTGCAGCACTGCAGCTGAAAGAGCAAAACACAGACTTTCACAATCTCAGACAGTTCAGAAGCAGTCATAAGATGATGAAATGTTTGCTGTGATTTCAATGCGAACACGGAGACTCTACAGAAGCCCATACCATTGTGACATGTAGTGTTTGTGCCCAACCCTACTAATTGCTGTCTATTGTACACGCTGAAGTACGAAATACCCAAGCTCCTTACTTGGAAAACCTCAAAATGTCAGTCTTCATAAGTGTATCCTTTTACTTAAGCACATCTTTGAAGAATGTTATACTGTTATAAAGTGGTCAACAACTGCATACAAAACAGGCAAATTAGAACTCCCTGTTACTATTGATTAGGTCAATGGGTTTTTAGTTCATCAGGGAAAGTTAGTCAATTCCAGTGAACACTTCACTCACCAGAATGACCTCAAGTGCCGGTAAAATGCCCATGTTTGACAATGTCTTGAAGAAGGCGTCTCTGTTTTGAGGTTGTAATGTTTGTGAGAAAGCACAAAATTCCTTAAGGAAATTAACCTAAAAGACAACAAGATGAAAAATCTCAGGAAATGATAAATACAAAGGCAAGAGAGTTGACAAATAATCTCTGGCGTACCAGTTCGTGTCTTTTGTCGTCATCAGTAGCCTCATCTGTTAGCTGTGCAAAGAGGTCTGTCAGGAACTTCTCATCGTCCTGGCATCAAAATAGAGGAGAGGAATTAAGACCTCCAACAAGTCAGGATGAATTAAAGGAAAGGTGACAAAAGTTCTCCAAACATGGTTCAATTAAAGAACATCATGATCTTTGGAAGAAAGAAAAACAATAATACAAACCAAACAAACTCCAGACACTTAAAACTAGATCCAAATATACCAACAACTTTGCAACCGACAAAAAAAATAAAGGTGTTATAATATGACAGTATCATTGGCTGGTTTAAATTCAGAAATATATAGAAACATTTAGTAACTTGTTTTTATTTGCTTACATACATGCAAGATACTGTACAATAAACGTCTATTCATTGAAAACAGTATTTTTTAACAAATTATTTTATACTTTTAAACTTAAATTACAGTTGTGTGAGTGAGAAAAGCACAGGATCAGTTGTGTTGACTTCACAGTCAACGGCAGACCAGTTCCAGTTCTCCTCTACCACAGCATTACTGATTTACACAACACTTCTCCATCTCTATGGAGACTGCCATACATAAACACTGCCGAGTTGACAGTACAAAAACACAAAGGTCACATGACCATAAAAGACTGGCACAGTAGCTTTAACGGCAAGCATCAGCAGCCAAAAAAACAAATGGTATAATTTTACACATAAATACTATTTTTGTGGGGTTTTTTTGTTTTACCTGCTTTTGATTGCTTAATAATCACACAAAGAGAGAGAAAGATTTTAGGGAAGGTACCAAATAATTTTATTCTCATTTTATCTCCAATAAAAACTTTTCTGAACATCTCACCTGAAGCATGCCCACGATCTCCACCTTGTTGAAGAAGATGAAGGAGTGCAGGGTGGACAGCATGTTCTCCTCGAACACAGAGGGCGTGGGCAGCACCATGTCCTGAATGTACTGCACCCGATATGTCTGGTGTATTTTCTGACGCAGTTCTGGATCGGAGATGGGGATAACCTCCTTAAAGCGGGCAGTTTTAGTGAGGAACTCCCGGTGCCGTCGCGGCTGTGGGAGAGCTGGGTCAAACTCCAAACAACCAATGACGTCCATGATGCACTCCTCAGAGAACATGACCTCAAAGAGTGCGGTGCGATTGAGCAGGAAGATGCCTTTAATTATTTCATAAAGGTGGTGCAGTCCCTCTCTGTTTTCCAAGTCCTCACACATGCGGAACAGTTCCAGGATTTTGCGGATGTAGCCCTCGTTCTCGACAGCTAATGCCAGTTTCTCGCGCCGCAGCGGAGACGGCAGTGATGATGCCACAAGCTCAGCCAAATCCTCCAAGCGATTGAGTTCACACGGTGGTAACTCCAGACCTGGTGATGACATGTCATCAAAGCGCTCCTCCTCAGACTCATCCACGACATCCTGTGTGATGTCCACTGATGGGTCTTTCCCCTGGACCTTTAGGGGAAGAAAAAAAATCACTTGATGAGAAACTGCAACTATTATTGAAGTATAAAGTTCTCAAAATAAACAGCAGCCTGCTTTTACAATTTGCTACTTTGGTTTCACTTCTGTTGGTGGTTCTACTATAAGGACCAAATGTTGTCACTGACTAAATCACTAACTTTGAATAATAGTTTATTGTAAATAAAGCACAACTAGATTTTTCACTAAACTTTACACAATTATAGAAAACACAATAACATTAAGCAGCGCACTTACCTGGCAAATTTTCTCCCAGATTTCATCACAGCCAGCCTTTTCTTGGAAACTAAGTGCCAGGTCATAATTCTCTGCTTCTGACCATACTATCAAGGTGTCCTTAAGAACAAAATCCACATGTAATATATGAAATGGTGCGATTTAGAAAGATAATAGAGCATGATTTGTACTGACCTGTTGTTTCTGGTATGCTGTGTTTGGGTTGATTTTTGACTCTAACAAAAGGGAACCTGTTAAGTTTAACAGAAAACGAAATTAAAGAATGAAAGAAATTGTTGTTTGGAAATCAGCACATGAAATCTAATCACTTTTACTTCACTTTACCATCGCTTTCAGCTCTCACAAGTAGAGATGTCCCTTTTAATCGCTCCACGTACGCCGAGGAGACGTGCCCGGTGCCACGGTCATCCCACTGCCTCTCCTCATTCAGGGTATAGACCTTAACTCGCCGACGAGTGTCCGTCATCGTGGCAGGTGATTGTGATGGCGAAAAGAGACTTCCCGTTGGCTTTTATGTGTTGTCTGTTTCACGTCGTAACGCCACAACGTTCAGGTTACTTGTATAACACAGCTTATCAAATTATTTAACTGAGAAGTACCTGGATGGGCATCTAGAGGAAAACCCCAGATCAATATCGCTGTCGACCCTACGATACCGGGTGATGTTAAGGGGACGGTTTCAGAACTTATCTTACCATGTTCGCAGACAACAAACTACACAAAATCAGATTGCAGACCATGATAGAAAGCTAGCGACTAATTTACATTGCTGAGGGCAATGGCAACAAAAACACATTAACCGAACAACCTACAGTGAAAATTGGAATATTTAGAATAAGCCCACCTGTTACCAAACACTACCTTTACAAACACGGCACCTTCCTATTAGTACAGTTTGTACACTTGAGGGCAACGTTAGCCACTAACGCTATCGAGCAAACTGGATAGCAAGTGTGCTAAGTACTTACGAGCCACATATCCAATGTTCAAAATAGCCAGTTGAAGAGAAACTATCATATTCCTATACCGATTACATTACTCCAAGTCCGTATTTTAAAAACGGCGCGTCATCTAACAAGGCAATAATTTTATCTGGGTCTGAATAATAACGGCACCAAGCTAAAGTGTTAGCCGCTATTTCTGCCCGAAGTGTTCCGCCATGTTCTGGCTCGGGGCCGCGGAGAGACCGCGCTCTCCATAATTGTATTCACGCATCCTCTTGAATAGCCGAATCAAGAAGTTTTAATCGTGCTATTAAACTAGGATTATGCGATACAGCACAATGCTATATGCCATTCATTCCTGACGTCTTGCTCAGATAATTGCTAACTAGTCCCGCTGTGAGTATTCCGCCATCTTGGGTCCATTCGCAGTCAGTACGGGGTTTCCAGCACAGTAACAACAGGGCAGCCCGCCACATTTAAAGAGACAGTAACATAAAAACAAGACCAGAAACAGTGATAAAATTCAAAATTATTACATTTAATATATAATCAATTTTTTTTTCTAATTTAGTTCATTTTTGTACCACCAGTCTAACAACCACCAACCAAAAATCACATTTTTATTGTTTTAAATAAAAGGAAACAAACGAAGTTAAGACTAAATACTAAAACATCACATTTATCACAAATTAACATTTACTTATTTTAAAGACAGCAGAACCATGAAGGCTTGAGTTAAAGAACAGAGCAGATTTATCTACCCCCCCCAACCCATTTCTTTTCTTTTTGTCAGGATATAGTTATAGAGAGTATAAGTTAAATAATTACCTTTGTTTAGGGTCGTGAACAATTCCATTTACAGCCCTGTGCTCATTATCATAGACTATATATAGAATACCAATGTCCTTACTTAATCCTAATTTTAGTGCCACCCAGTAATGCACTCTTGACTTGGTACATTAAACAGGATAAACTTTTAATTTTCATGTCAATGACAAGAATTAACCATTTGTCCCTCACATTGGTTTGGTATACTGGAATTAGGCTACTTATTTTTAGGAGGCTCAAAATATTGTCTGCAGAGTC
>NC_024313.1:6479401-6535096 GCF_000523025.1 Cynoglossus semilaevis | reverse complement strand
TGAAATAAAACCATGTACAGTTAAAAATCACAGACACCAATTTTAAACAAGAACCTTTAATTTCAATAAATGGATCCTGGTGCTATAAAAGACCCAGACACTTTGAAATGGAACCATGCCTAATACACAACGAAAACCATCAGTGGCAAACAGTATGCATTCACACAACAATACAAAATGAAATCTGATGCATTATAGAAAGCAGAGTAGGTTACAGTGTAACTAGCCAAACAAAACAAAAAATCCTGAACAAATATGACAAATAAAAGCACATTACTAGCCTTCAACTCTATCAAATGGACTGTATGTGGAGCTCTTCACTCCATGGACTCGCTCCATCAATAAATTAAATTCTTGCAACCAGCTTTGGGTGATGCCACAACTACTTTTTTATTATTTAAAGTGTCTTCATTGTAAAGTAATGTATGAGCAATATTTTACAATTGCTCATTTAATTGGGTTTTATTGTTATGTTTCTTTTTCAATAATATGTGGTGGTTTGTTCATGTATTTTTTTGTGTAAAATCCCTTCCCTTAAATTCTTATGCAACCCTACAAGACCTGATTGTTAAAATCAGATCTCCCATTTCTTTTTGCAGCCCCTGGCATCCCAATTCCCTTTGATATACAAACATCAGTACATGGTCATATATCACTCCTCTCCAATGTAAAGACCAAAATATCTCACATTACTTTTTGAAGAAAAAAAAACATCTATTATCGGCTGATGGTTTAACATGAAAATCCAACCCTTATCACAATGTCCATACACACAGATCTGCAAGATACTGTGGAAATGTAGTGCAGTGTAACCTCCATCCAGGTGAGCCTGTCACTGATCCCTTTACTTAGCTGCCTGCTGAGCCTGACGTCGCAGTAAAACGTAGATCTTCTCTTTGATCCAGTCCTTATTGTATGGTTGGTATGTCTGAGTGTCTGCTCTGTACCTGTTTCACAATTAAAACAATAGTTTTAGACCATACACAACATCCGGTGCAGCAAGGATTTTAACTGAACAAAACCAGACTTACACAAGACAGCTGAGGTCAGCCAAGTCATCAATGAAGTCAAACAACTGGCTAATGTCGTATGTGATGGACGGACTGTTTGGATTCATCCTCTTTAGATGTTCTTCATACATTTTGCAAACACCTGGAAAAGATTAGATAAATATTAAAGAAAATATACGAGTTAAAATTGTAGTAGACATTTATTGTATTGGAGTTTATGATGACTTCTAGCTGCTGCTGATATCCCTGAGTAAAACTAACAAACCACAAATCCTTACCAACTTGATGAGCCATATGAAGAAAATGAAAATTGTATTTACTTTAATGTTCATCTTTATCCGCCTAAATTTAATAATACACAAGGTATATGACATCATTAAAGATACCATTAAAGCTACAGACGTACCTTCCATACATTCGTTCACTGACTCATAGTCAGCATACGTGCGGCCCTCGGGTCTCTTGGTGGGTTGAACGAGCAAAATTGTGTGCGACTGTAAAAGTAAAAAAATAAGATGACTCTTTAAGTAAAATAATAAAGTCATAATAAAACAAACTTCAAACTACAACGCTGTAAGATGAAGTGTTCGACTATAAATATTGAGAAACTTACTTAACTGTTACTGTAAAGCTGCCACATCCTACATTTATGTCCATGCAACCGACAGAACTCTGTTAATTGTTATTAAAATTCACTATTGCGACAAGCGAACGACAGTGTTAGCAAAGCGTTAGCCTAAGCTTAGCTATCGAAATTTCACGTTTATGCAGAAAAATGTCATATTTGTTTAACATTCATTCATAACTTTGAATAACCACACTTACCATTTCAGTACCGACTAACTCTTTATACGCAGTGAAGTTAAATAACACGTAAACTGTTGATTGTTTTCCTTCAATTCACCGCACGAACAAGCTAAGCGAAAATCACAAAGGAAATGAAATACATCCATTTCCTGTTAAAAATGATTGAAGTTGCTTCAAAATAAAGGCATGGCTTCAGAATAAGAGTCTGAACATAAACGCAAACATTGCAAATGTGCAAAAACAGACAAATAAACAATATTTCTTTTAAAGCCACAAAATGTCAAAAACTTTATTTATGAGGCTGAATTGTTAACTTTGTTTATTAATGTTAGTATAGACCACAACTAATGAAGTTATACACATGGTTAATTAAATTTCAATTACAAAAGGTGAAATTTATGTATATCTAAATTTATTTAAAAAAAAAGAAAAATACTACATTAGTAAGAACTTGATTCTACCTTTTTTTTAATTATGATGTTTAATTGAGATGGATGAACCTTTGTAATACAGCGTCATGGGTTGTCTAATGGCAGGTACAAAGTGGACAGAGCCTCCATAGCCTTTGCATGAATTCCTCCATAACAATCAGATGACCTGCACTGGTTTATGAAATTACACTGTAACTTCAGACATCAATATAATCCTGCACTGGTTTATGAAATTACACTGTGTGACGACCCCGAGCCAGGGCTATGACAACTGTAACTTCAGACATCAATATAACTTAAACAAACCTGACCATGTAAACGTTTTATTGGCATCATAAAGAGAAGAGACGTGTGTTCTCGGAGGTGTTCTTGGTGGTTATGCCTACGTTCTTAGAACACCTGCTACTCTCCTCGGCCATGATCTTAGAGGTTGGGCTGGTGGTGCTGGTGGTGCTGGTGGCGCTTGTTCCCTCACCAAATGGCTACACCTTTCCTGACATGCAGCCACGGATGCAAAATTATTGGCATTACCCCAGCAGCTTCCATACCAGAACTCAGTACATTTGCTAGTTCCCGAGTCGTAATAGAATCGGAGAGTCCAGTCCTCACAGGGCCCCTCATCATGTGGCAGGGTGCATACACCATCATCAGATGAGGTGACAGGGGGCTGTGGCTCTTCCTGAGAAATAAAAAAAAGAATAGACAATATAAGATCTACATTTCAAGTGATGCAGGGGGCTGTGGCTCTTCCTGAGAAATGAAAAAGGAATAGACAATATAACATCTACATTTCTAAGACAAAATGTCTTTATTCTTAGTCATTTGTACCAAACGTAATAGAGTTTATTTTCATAATTTCTTTAAATAAAAAAACATGTTCAATTTATGATCCTTTTGTGCTTATGTATTTCTTATTATACATTATACATTGTTCTGTATAAAACCCAGCTTTTGTTTTAGCCTTATTTAATTCATATGATTCTATTTAAAACAAGTGAAATGCTCCTACCACGGCCGTCTCTGTCTCAGGGCATCCTGCTCTGACAAATCCTTGAGCTGGAGTCACACCATCCAAACAACAACCATACCTTCAGAAGATATAATTATTTAAGCCACCATCCGATTAACAATTCTTCAAATTCATTTAGTCAAGGTTTGGTTACATTGACAGGGACCTTTATGCAGTACCTGGTTTGGACACAGTCATCTTCAGAGCAGCCCTCGTTGTTGTGTCCGGTTGCAGAGGTATGACCATCAGGACAGCAGCCATAATAGGATTGGGCACAATAAGGTCCAATCACAGGAGGGTAGTGATCATAGGCAGAGCTGGTCTCTGGCCCAGAAACTGTAACCACAGTCACAGATACAGTTACATAAATACTAATATAAGGGGGGTGTAATAATGGCTACATGACCAAACCATATAAGGAGATATTAACTTACTTACTGCACATTCATAAGATTTGGACACAATGCCAATCAATGCTTATGCTAAATCTTTAAATACAACCAAAGATCAATGACTTGACACTCTACTGTCTTTGTGGTCTACATACCTGAAGGAACTTCTGGAACGTGGGGCACATACCCTCTGATGGTGCTTCCGTGATACCCTGGATCCTGTACACTTGGGACCACTGGAGACAAATCGCATTTGTTACTCCCTCACCCAAACTCCAGTAAATAGTACTGGAATCATGAATGTTTTGATCTTCTCACTCTGTTCTTCTGGACATGGCTGGTAGTTGCATGCCTCCATAGCAGCGGGTTTGCTCTCCAGTCCACAGTGATCCTCAGGATAGGTGTTGTAATCCAAATCAAAGCAGACCACCATCCTCTCCCTCACTCCACCACCACAGCTTTCACTGCACTGAAGATACAAGGGCAGAGAGTTAGACACATAAAAAAAAAACAAGTAAAAGGCTTTTTTTTTCTCACTCACTAATCCATAGTCAGTCACATGCCAGGTGATGTGTAACTGACAGGCAGGTCTGCGACATGAGCGGACAGCAGGAGGTCGGACTAGTTCGCTGCAGGCCTGGTCATCCAGATGTTCTCCTCCTGGACCTACACAGATCACATCCCTGGTCTGCTCACCTTCACCACAGGTGACGGAGCACTGGCCACAGTCAGGTAGAAAAGGTTAGGAGTTAGTAGTTGTGGTCAGTTAGTTAGTTAGTCAAAACATGATGTGTCATAGCTATACAAGTGTATTAAATATCAGCATTAAAACTAACCAAAAACAGACATGTTTACCTCTCTAACATAAATTCATTTCAAATTCTAAATTTATTTAGGAAGTAAAATGAGAAGCTCAGAAATATAATGCAACAAACAGCTTATATGTAAAGTGAAGATTCTGTCAATAACTTGAGAAAACGAGGTGAAAACATGACATTTATTTTTTTCTGCACTCTGGTACTAACCACGCTGTAGCTGGAGACACTGTACTCAGCTGTACAGTGATGCATGTTGCAGGTCTGCTGACTCTGAGGCCTCTGCAGGCGTTGGGCGATGCAGTAAGACTCTTCCACCACACGGGGGTTGACTGGATCCTGGAGCACGCACTCCACGCTGCGGTACTGCATACCACCACTGCAGTTGGCTGAGCATTCACCAAAGACACCGGTCCTGTAGACGTACGAGTTGGTCTCACTGGGGTGAGGGGCCACAGGCACAGAGGAGTGCACAGAGTTCACGTCTTCATCCAGGCCCAGGAACTCGTCATGGCTCAGGTTCTGGACACAAACAGGTGGGTTTTATTCTGCTGGTTGAATATACCTACAGTAACCATCTCAAAGATAAAGATGGAAATGAAAACAAACTCCTTTCTTCTCACCCTGCATTTGCCCTCCACGCAGACGTCAGTGCGTCCAACGTAGCACGGCGTCCCATCCACCACTGCAGAGTTGTGTCGATAGTAGAAGTTCTCTCCTCTTGGGACGCAGTTCAGCTCACATGGATTGGATGCTAAATTATATGTAATATTAATATCCAATATTTAAACTTGATGGTGAGAATTGAAACTAAGTTGAGCTAATTAAAAAAAAAGATAAAAGTAGGAAATAGAGATGATGTTATTGTCCAATCACCTCCATAGTAAGGGACCCATGTGTAACGTTTCCCCTGAAAGTCTGATCTGTCAAACTGGGAACACTGCTCCTCCCTGAAGTCCCTGGATCCATATGGACAGTCCTGACAGGGAACATCTTTATCAGCAACCGTATTAATTGTACAGTTATATTAAATACGCATGATACAAACATTCATTCTAAAAGACTAAATACCTGTGTGTTACAGATTCGGAAAGCTGTGGAAGATCCTTCACAGTTATGTCCACCGTCGGTTCTGCAGAAGAGAAAAAGAGCGCTGTTTGTTTTTAGGCCAAAACTACATTTTCCTTATTGACTTCCATTGGACACACACACATATATATATATAATTTACTAATAAGACTAAAAATAAATGGAGTTCTTTTTTTTCTAGACTTAATCCCATGAAAACTAAACCCCGGTCCTCTACCTCGCAGTGATGCACTGCCTGGTCCTCATGGCCACACCTGTGCCACAGGTTCGACTGCAGGGCCCATAGGCTCCAAACGGTCCCCAGTAGTCCTGGGTCGGCAGAGTCAGCTACAACCAAACAAAACAAAAAAGTAAGCAGACATACACTGCACTCTGAAACATCACATCACAGCCCGGGGACCAATTACAGACATTACGAGAGACACAAAAATAGAAGCCGAGACCTTTAAGCCACAAACCAACCCTTCACACGTTGCACGACTGTGTGAATCTGCAGCTATTTTTACCCAGAGCAAAGTGTACATAGGACGCACGTATGCATAGAGAGATACTGATTTATAAATTGGCACACAGAATCAAAGTGAAGACTCACAGAGAGGGCAGGTACAGCCAGCAGCTGTAGGAGACCCAGGAGTAGCAGGTTGTTCATGTTGACACTGCACATATAAACATATGAACAATATTAATAAAAACAGTGATTTTATTTAGTTTGCAAATTAATTTGGCCGTTAAGAAGAATGCATCAGTGGTGTTGATTTATTTTTTATTTGATAAAACAATCAGATCAGATTAACACCCAACTTTTCCTGAGCAAAATCTTGACATAAATGTTTACATTCTTTTTTACATTTTTCCACATTATTAATTCAATCATTTGGAGTCACAAATAAAACAGGTGTGAAATACAGACATCTACTGATTAATCACAAATAATCATAAAGTCTTGATTAACTCTTGATTAACTTGGGGATTTTTAAATTGATCTACAAGGCTAAAAATTATTTTTGACCCTTCATGTAGCTCGATGAATTTGGCCAGATATCGACTCACTCTGATATTGTCTAAGAAATTCAAAATAAAAAAAATAAAAAATATCATGATTCAAGAAAATAACTCTTCTTAAAGAATCTCATCAAAACTTACCTCCTTGAAGTGAAGCCTCGGCTGCTCGGCCAACACTCCAGAGGGACCTGCACCTTAGTAGCGAAGGTTGGCAAAGACACCCAGCATTTTATCTGCTCAAAAGCACTGCGTCCCATCAAGTGTCAGGTTTCAACCGAAGCTCCAAGAGGAACACCTTTTTTTCTCATCTACATCCCAAGACTCTCATTTAGGCCGCGAGTATTTTGGACTTTTTGAAGTTTTTCCAGACCATTTTAGAAGTATCTGTCATTAATTCTGTGCCTGTTGAACTTGAAAAAAAATATTAATCAATGCACAGGGCACTGAAGTTTAAAGCAATGAAGGCAGGATTAGACACGTGATTGATGATCGATTTTGTTTGTTTTAATGATCCCAAAGATTTTCAAAAGACTTCAGGGACGTAGATAAAAGATTCCCATCGCTGACCATAAATTGTCTCTTTTGCACATCTCACAACCACTAAGTACCGAGCGGCCGGTCAAAGCGAGGTGCCGCTGCAGGGTAAACATCGACTAAGGCTGTATTTAGATTTATTTTAGTAAGAAACCACATGGAAAGGGAATAAGAAGGGAAGATGTACCACCAGGAATCAGAAGAGCGGGGCGTTCCTCTGCCAGAATCTCAGGCTGTGGAGGCCTGCAGGGCAATTAAACTACATTCATACTTTTCGTTTTTTTTTTTTACGTTTCGTGAGTACAGATATAAGAAAATGTGTGTGCAGGAAATTTTGATGACATGATTGATATAATTATTGCTTGACACAGGTACAAACTCTGTCATCAGCTGCACAAAAAGACGCCGCAGCCAGTGATAATCCAGTGTGGAAGCCCTAAAACAAATTACACCTTCAGCTAAAGTGATTACGCTGAACTTTTATTATTGTGTCTTAATTAGGGGCTTTAAAATGAAAACTCAGACATTGGCATGGAATGAAGTTGTCAAGTGCTGTCCGTAAAATTACAACTTCCACAGGTTCATAAAACTGGCGTGCGTCGGTTTTACTTTTTACACAGAAAGGGAATTATTTGAGTGAAACATACTAAGACGTTTTATTAATAACAGTATTGTATTTTCTTCTCTCCAAATCATTAAGAAATTTGCCTGTTTGAATAATTTTGTCCTTTCTCTCTGTTCGTCGGATATTTTTGCTGATTTTTTTTGGTTTTCTGCTGTGTTTTCGCTCTCTTGTCTCTTGTACATTTGCACTTTTTAATTTAACTAATTGATAATGTTTAATTATTAGTGACCTTTCTTGGCTAAGAGGGTTTGGAAAACTGTGTTCTACTTTTTTACCCTGGGGCATTATGGGGCTCTATGGAATTACAACTTAAAGTGATAATTAAAGCAATGAATACTATCATAAAGTCATGAAAATGTGTTCAATAATTACAAAAAGAAAAGTAAAGAAAAAAAAAGAAAAGAAAAGAAAAGAAAGAAAGAAAAGAAAAAATAAAAGGAATAGATGTTAGTTTTTCTTCTCCTTCTCAAAGACTGCAGAACTCTTCCTGAAGACTGGATTTTTAAACGACACATGGTCCCTCAGCGTTAGATATAAATTTAAATAAAATTATGCACACTAGTATATATTTATCCATTCAAGACCTTGACTTAAAAAAAAACCTTGGAATAACACACTGCTCTGTGACTCCATCACTTCCAAACGTTCCCAGCTCACACTCCAGTCCAAAACCGCCCCCACACTCCTCTCTCTCTCCACAATGAAAAACAAGACAAAAGTTCATCAGTCACTCTCGCGGCCTTCACAGCTGCTGGTCCAGTTTCTCCGTTTGCTTCTCCATGTCTTCAAAGGCACTCTTGGTGCCCAGCAGGTTGTCCACCGTGTCCACCATTTCCTGGATTTCTCTGGACAGCTCCAGGTAGCCGTCCTTCAGCTCGTCCTGCTGCTGCCTCAGCTCCACGGCCGCCTGCAGCAGATCGGAGGTCTGCTGGCTGCAGTTGCTCCTCAGCTCCTCCACGTCGGACAGCAGCAACTCCATGCTCTTCATCAGCTGCTCCAGACGGTCGCTGGTCTCCTCGATGCCAGAGGTGTCCAGGGTGACCTTTTTGGAGTTGTCTGGGAGTTGGAGGTCAGACTCCGTGTCTGACTCTTTGTCTTTCTCCATCATCCGGCCTCCAGATATTTGAGTCAGTTTTCACCTTTTAAGAAAAACAAAAATAACTGCTGGACTTCAGCAAAGATTGACGCAGTGCTGCAGTTCAAGCTGACTGACGGGCTGTACATCAGATTATACACTCCTTCAGTTCTGCAGCGTCACTGCCGTGTGATCAGACAGATACAAACAGCTCCTCACATAGTTCTCTGTGGGTGGTCCTCACTCACAAACACACACACTCCTACATTTCTTTCTTCTTAATTTTATAGTATTGTACCCCATTAGCTCACACAAATGGTAAGTATAGTATAATGGTCAGCCAATGTCTGGCTCAGGGGCCAGTTGTGGCACCTACACAGATTTTGTGGGCCCGTAATTTTTTTTTGTGAATTTAAAATATTTTGTCATCAAGATAGAGTTAAGAAACATACTATTTTACCAAGGACTTCCCCCAGTGATATATAGTTTATATATCACCCTATATATCACCCTTTATTTGGCTCAGTTTTAGATTGTCCACTAAAACTTCTCTGTCAATGCTAGTTATTGGCTATTTTTAATTATTTGTTTTAGATTGTCCACTAAAACTTCTCTGTCATTGCTAGTTATTGGCTATTTTTAATTACTAAACTAAATGGTGTAAACATCATCATTTACATTATATTCTTGTATCTTGTTGTGTTTAATAAATGTTAATCATATATTTAATGGTATAACTTTTTTGTCTAAGGTTTGACCTAATATTATATGTTTTATTTATTTATTAACTAATTCATAACAACTGTCTTTAGTCATAGTAAGGCCAGGACAGATCCCACATGCTGTGGGGTGAAGTTAAAGAGCCAGCACGTGGTCTTACCCTTTAAATGTCTTCAAAGATAAGAAGTGGAAATGGTGAGCTCTCCACCAGTGGTCTCTTATCAGCTGGACACAACTTGTCTTTGGGGAGGTCAGCACTGAAGGAGGACTCTCTCCTCTCTGATGAGTTAATACCCCGGGGAAAGATAAACAGTTTCCATCTCAGGTTAGATGTCAGGGAACCAATGATGTTATAGAAATAAATTGTTTCACTGGTTTGTTGTAAAGGAGCAGACAGTATGACTGTGGACTTTAATACAATTTACAGTACAGCTGTACTCCATTCATTCATCATGCATTAACATTATTATAAATAAAGTCAGTGATAAGTCATAAATAAACAAAAAACTTTAATCAAATTAATCAAATTTTAAAGCAGAATGATTTATAATATATATATATATATATATATTTAAAAAAAAAATATATATGTATATTTTAAATATCAATGTGGTAATGCAATTAAAATAACACACTAAATAAATATGCAAATAGCTTCTTACCTGGTTCTTCTTAGGGTATCCAGGATGTGACAACATGCAGACTGAAGTGTGTGTGTGTGGGTGTGTGTGACGTACGTTTTCTGTCCAGACTTCACGGTTCTGCCCATTTCACAGCAAAGACGTTCACCCGCTGTGACGTAGACACGAAACTTCGTGATGTGTTGCTATTTTTGTCTCTACTGCTGAAAGTTGATGATCAGCAGAACTCAGCCTGACTGACGGTGGCGTCATTACAGTCTAAAACGTCATTTTCAGTCACTGGAAAAATGGGAAGACACTACAGTAAACTAAAGTATTTTTTTATGTGTAAACACACCTTTTTAAAAATTCAGTTGCCAATCATTGGAAATAATTGAAGGTCTTTGGGGTAACCCCGTGTGTAATTCCACAATACGTCCAGAAGATGGCAGTCGCGTGCTGCAATATTCCTCAATTCTATCCATATGCCATGGAGAACGTTGAGCTTTAAGCTTGTCTTGATAAACGAGAGCAATATTTCCGGTTTAATTTAAATGTCGTCTCTTGTTACGCATGGGCAAACTACTGAGAGGAAATGACGTCAATTTAAAGGTCCCGTAGTATAGATTTTACCATTAATGCAGAAAGAACTTGTAGATGTGTGCGAAAAGAAATAAAATAGACAATGATGT
Organism: Cynoglossus semilaevis; assembly: GCF_000523025.1. Classification (NCBI taxonomy): domain Eukaryota; kingdom Metazoa; phylum Chordata; class Actinopteri; order Pleuronectiformes; family Cynoglossidae; genus Cynoglossus; species Cynoglossus semilaevis. The sequence continues at coordinate 6,524,275 of NC_024313.1, read as the reverse complement.
TGTGCTATCAGAACAGTCAACTCAGAAGAAATGACATTTAAGCCGAACGAAAAGTACATTTGAACAAATGAAATTAAGAGCAAGAAGAGAGAAATAACCGTACAACGTTTGTTTGTGTGAGGTTATCTTTACCCTCGTAACATTCACACACACTCGACGACGACCAAATGTTTGTTTGAAAAACAAGAGCGGGCCTTTCCGGTATAATTTAAAAGCTCTTGCTAGGCATGCGCAAACCAGGGAGAAATAAAAATTACGTACATTTTATTAATGTGAAGGAATTTGTAGATCTGAGTGCACAAATAAATAAAAAACAGAAATAAATAGAAAACATTTGATATGTTTTTAAATAACATTTTAGATCTTCAATCACATCCATCCACTGTGTAGAGATTTTTAATTTTCATGCAATTTACTCCTTTTTCCTCCTTTTGAGTTTTTTATTTTTTTGCATTTTGCATTTTGTCATATTATAGTATAGTTAGACATATTGTTTTCCAATGTTTGACAACCCAATATACAAATATATATTTCCTATTTAGAAAATATTTCATATTTAGAAAAACCAAATCCCTCATTAGAGTTTTTCTTTTTCTTAGGACCCCATAGTATCATTTACTTTTTGTGTCATAATTGTATTCATAATTGACCTCTTTTGACAAAGTAAAATTCATGGGCCTATCTTTTAAGCTCAACTGTTTGCAATTAATTCTCATTACAGTAAAAATAATAACTTCCACACATGTCTAGTAAGAAATACATACTTTAATGCCAATAAAATATGCTCAATTTTTTTTCAATCAAGTAAAACATTTAAGACATATTTTTGAAATCCAATCCAAGATTCACAGAGATTTAGAAAGGCAGTACACTTATGGAGGTGCCTAAAATAATGACTTATATGCACATGTGACAATATATTCCCCATCCAAGAGCAATCAGTGCTTAGCTCTAGATGTACTTCAGAAAAAAAAGGAGCTCAGAAAAGAACACTGACTTCCTCTGACCATAGTACAGAAAGCAAAAGACACACAAAAACTCCATAAAGAGCATAAAGAGGTAATATTTCTGCACTTTCACATGCCCTGCTTGGATTGAATGGCCATATGGAGGTCCAAAGATCAGTATAACATATTGTACATCAGCACAATAATACAATTCAGTTTAAAAAACAAACAAACAAACAAACAAACACAATCATCAGAAACTTTGATCCAGTCAGGGCAAAGCCCAGAGCAGCTGACAGAGGCAGCATAGTTGAGGTAAGTGAATTTCAGTTCATCTGCTAAATAAAAATAAACCACTAGGGTGAGCAGTGAACTGGTGGAATAATACATCCTTTCTCCAAAGACCTTCATAAGCAAGTAAGGGTTTTTGGGGTTTCTGTATATTGCTCATATACATGGATTTTACTTTTTTTTTTTTGAGTGATATATGAGTGTATATATTCTGTTGCTTTTCATTTTCCCTCACAAAAAAACACAACAAGTTTGTCACCCAAGTTCAGAAAAATACTTTTGCGAAAAACACATGACTGGGAAGCTTCGCCGGTCATTTCCAGATATTATAAAAGACCTACAGATTACTAGCAATGTTGTACAAAGTAGCAATGTACAGACAATGTTGGAGGTGGTCGTTGTGTGTGTATATATATTATGTGGAATAAAATATAAAGTTACTAAAACAATAATGTTACTATGTTTCGATGTTTATTGTTATTTGTTCATAACTGAAATATTTCAATAAAGGTCCATATTTAAACGTCACGTATTCCCTCAGTTGTGACTCTGTGGAAATCAACCAATTGTCTCAGGAGTTAGTTTGTTAGGTTTAATAATGTTAATTCTTACGATCTTTTTTAGGTCGATGTCAATGTTAAGATTATTTATGGAAAAGTGACTTTGGAAGGGATTCAATGTAAAAGGTTGAGTTTTTGGGGAAATTAAAACTAATCTTAGCTTGGTAAAAAAAAAAAAAAACCTCAGGATATTTTTGTAGTGAGTTTCCAGGTTAATTGCAATAGAATGTGGAGTCAATTTAGTCTTCTGTTAATACAGACATAACATTCCTTATACTCCACTGATTAGTCTAACCAACTAATTATCAAGGACATGTTAGACGGAGCGTCTATCTTACCTGGACTGACTTTTGAAGGGACTGTTCAGACACTTGGGGCCGTCACTGAAGACCAGGTACATTCCTCTTATACTCTACAATCTTAAGGCCTAAGCAACGTCTCCATTAGTACAAAAATCTACACATTCACGAAGCCTGTTCTAAAGGAGAACTCTTCAACCAACAGCTCGGTTCAACGTCCCTTAGAGCTGTTGGAGGGGAAAAAACTGAACGAGGACTACGATTTGTATGAACGTGTCCAAGTTCTTCACACATGAGATGAGAACTTACAACCTGCTGTCGACCTGGATTCTGAGTAGAATGGTTTAATGAAAGGTTTTGGGTTTGTTTCTGAGCCCATCTTCAGACTATAGTTTGTTTGTTTTGCTCAAAATATCCCATCTTCAGACTATAGTTTGTTTGTTTTTTTTTGCTCAAAATATCACTTCGTACTAATGAACCAGCAGCTGTGCAAACATTCATTTTCTTCTCCACAGTTACTGATTTACACACTGAGTGGTGTCTGATATGGTCACTGGTGTATGAACACCACTTGATTGGACAATTGTGTCCATGATGCAAAGTATATGTAACAGTATTCTGAGTATGATGAGGAAATTAAAATTTTTTTTTACATTCTAAATACAGTAGGGTCTATTTTCAAATGTATTTTTCTATGTAGTACTCCAATAATAGTACGTGACCATGACCTGCAGTATTATGAGTTGAAAAATCTCAGCTTAAAATGTGTCATGGAAACCACAGGCCTGTAATAGAAAACAAAAGATAAACACTTTCAGAAATCAATACCACTGGGCTGGATATAATGAAATATATATTTGGTAATATTTGGTAACAAATAAAACAAAGATAGGCACTCCCTGTGTGAAGTACAAGCCTTTTTCTTCAGACTGATTAAAACGGTTATGATAAAAAAAAAAATTACAAACTTGAAACAACAGTCAATGTTTCTCTCGTATAACAAAAAGCGTTCACACGGAAATGCACAATATTTCTTCTCTTACACGTCTCTATATTGAGCATTAACAAAGCTGAGGTAAAATCACTGGCTGTCTGCAGCTTTTTGAGGAGATTACACCGTGAACAACAACGCTGGCAGAAATAACGTCACCCTGGAAGTGTGAGGCAAACACGCCCCCTTCTGAAAGGAACGCCTTCAAAAAAAAGGACTTTGATTGTAAGATATTTGGAGTCACAAGTAATGCGCCACTTCCAGGCTGATTCGTCAAATAAGGCCTTGTGACTCTAGTGCGACGAGTGGAACATTTAAATTAAAAAAATTAAAATAAAAAAAAGAACTGCATGGAGGAGGTAGAGAGGGCTGGAAGGAGGTAAGGAGATTGTGGAGGAACAGCGCATATGAGGTAGGCTTTTTGCTGTAAACAAAAAAAAAAAAAAAAAACACAGTTTGTAGTAAACAGAAATTAAAGGAACTTATTCAAATCTGGAAAGGAAGGAAGGCCAGGGAGTCTGTGGCAACACTAGGGAACTTCTCACACAACACCTCAGTACAACATCAACCTACTGTTAACCAAAAATAACACAGAAAAAAAAGGAACGTACAACTATGTTTATAACTCAAGAGGTAGTTGCTAACATCAGTAAATGAACTGCTTCTGTCTGTTTGTCCTTGTTTAACAGAGTTGTTGGATCAGTCAGTGGATGATTACCAAAAGAACGTAATATATTTTTGGTTAATTCCCTGAGAACAGTGCATCATCCTGAGAGGAATTGTGAGTAAAAATGTTTCAAAAATACATCATACAAAAAAGATGTTGCTTTTCCCCCCTTTGAGGTTGGAGCATGGCCTGTGCTTCGTCTGTGGTTTGGTCATTCTTTTTTTGTTTTTCTGTCATTCAGTCGCGCACGCACGAACGCAGAGACACATTCAGACTGCTGTACAATAAAATAATAGAAAGACTCAGTTCAGTTGTTGTAATTCTACAAACCAATTTCCAGGAGAGCTGGTAGGATAACTGAAAATTCAGAAAACTTCATTTTGTTTTTTGTTTTTTATAATGTACGTAATGTATGTAATTTACGGAAAAAAAGGAGTCAAAGAATGGATTCTTGATGATAATGCCAGACTTCAGTCTGCAGATATGAAAAAGAAAATTATAGACACAAAAAGAACTGTCAAAATAAAAGTGTGAGAAATACTCAGATTTAAATTTTAACTTAGAATGACATGTTTTATGTCGTATCACACGGTGGACCAACTCCTCTGGAAATGTGATTTGCAAAATATCAACAACAGAAACCACATCTCAACATTAAATGCCTTCAAAATGAAGCTAAACTCCTGGGTCTAGATACTGTTTATACCAAAGACATTCGTTGTCTACGTAGAGCTTTTCTTGTAGAAAAAAACAAAACAAAACATAAAAAAACCCCACACACATACGTTTGATATCATCCCTCAAAGATCTTTTGATTTGTCAGAACAAAGCGACCCGACGTAAACGCGTGTGAGGAGTCGACTTCAGATCGCGCTCTTTTCACATTCAATATGGTCAGAGAAGAGTTGTCAGGTCACAAGTAAGTGCCACTAAAGCCACACTTGGATTCAAGTTGACCTGAAAGCAGCACACACACCATCTTTACCTCCACCTCTTTAACACACCGTTGGTTAACTAAGTATATATCTCTGTCAGGCTGAAGCAGCGGCGGCAGCAGCAGTCGTGACCATGGTGCCGTCTCAGTCTACAGAGCATCACCAGGCCTCCGTAGCAAAGGTAAGCACAGACGGGAGATTAACACCGTCCTGCACTTCCACGGTTCTGAGAGGACAAGGAAAATGTTGAGGTATTGGAGTGGAGCAGCTGTGAAGATGATTACACCAGGAATCAAACACACTGTGTAAACCAGACAAATGTCCACCGGTGACCAAATGATACGAGGACGAGCCAAGAGAGACCCAGGTTTACCTCAAGACAGAGGTGTGTGTGTGTGTGCGTGTGTGTAATTAAATGAATCTTTACGAGAAACAAGTCACAGTCATTCCCTGCAGTCACCAGTCCAGTGGTGGTTGTCTTCAGCTGTCAGTCAGTCAGTCAGTCGGTTGGTCAGTGAGTCAGTCGGTTGGTCGGTCAGTCAGTCAGTCAGTCACATGCACATGTCCGTACCCCATTGATCGTTGCCATAGCTGCGCTGGTTAGAAAAACATGAGTAAAAAAAAAATAAAATAAAAGTCAAGAAAATAAGACCTCCATTTTTGTTTCACAGGTGCGAGGTAGATGAAGGAGGGAGGGGGCTTCAGGTATATCCTTGATTGAGGAGAGACGCTGGGATGAAGGGCTGTTTTCAGGATTTCCTCCTCCTCTGGGTCCGGGGGCCACGGTGTGTGTGCGGCTCCTCGGGGGAGGAGGAGGCGCCCTCGATAGGAGGCGAGCCGGAGCGCTCTTCCTCCTCCAAATGGTGGGGCCCTGTCCCTGGGCTGAGCGCCGAGGTAGACGCTTGTTGTTCCTGAGAGCCTGTAGGGGGCGCCAGCGCCTTATGTGGACACTGAGCCACCATGTGCGTGATGCTCTGGCAGTAGTGGCATTTCTTTGGCTGTGGGGGCAGGTTGCACTCCTTGGCATGGTGATCCAGACCTCCACAGTTGTAACAGCTGCAGAAAAGTAGGATAAATAAATAAATCATCAAATATAGTAGTAATGTATGGTGTTCTTTTCGTCTGTAATCGCTCTTTCCAGTTAATTAAACAATTAATTGGAAGCCATGTCTATGTAAAGAGAGAGAGCCAAAAAAAAAAAAAAAAGTCAACCGTCAACACCTGCTGTAACGGAAAGCGACCGCTAGATGTCAGTGTGAGACAAGGCCTGCTATGGTGGACGGCGTCTCTGCGGCATGGCAAACTGCAGCACGTCATTACATTTGACATGAACCACAAGAGCGATGAAAGTGTAGCGGTGAAAAGTGCAAAGGGTTTCAGCCTGCCGTGACGTCATCGCTCTTTCTAACAGAACATCCTTTCAGTGGGTGTTTCACACCGCGAACTATAATCCAGACCACGTAGATATTAGGGTTTTTTTTTAATGCTTTTTGTTATTAATAGTCAACGTTGGTAACAAATAACCGTTTGAAGGGGAAACAGCCTGTTAAGAATCAGAATAAACACATGCTAAATGCTAGCTAATTGTTGAAGCTAAATAACAAAACAAAAACACATCACTGAACTTATTTTAGTTTCTTAAATAAGAAACATGAATTACAGTAATTCTACACTTTCAATTACCGTTAATATATAAATAAAAGAAAAACATACAGTGAAGTTAAGAAAAATAAATACAAAATTCTACAGAAAATATTTGCAGTTTTAAAGACTTGCTAGAAAGAAAAGTGGAAGAAACCAAACAACCCTGAATAGCATTCAGTTATACAATTTATAAAAAATTATAATAATATGTAGTAAATAAAAAATAAATTGTTAATTTATTGTTGTGTTGTTTTTGATATTAATAAAAAATACATGTTCAATTCACAACTTTTAAATATGCTTTAAATGTAGCTGTGACATTATTTCAAACACCTCTGATTTAATGCAGTAAATATTTAGAAACTCCACAGATTAAAAAAGGATCTAATTTAAATTTCAAATATTTTATGAAATACATGAATAAGTTTCATGGCCCATGAAAATACATGTTTGATTTCTGATCCATTTGGGGAAATTATAACTTATATGGATAAAGTATATTTTAATGAGACTTTTGAATAAATATTTGATATAAACATTCAAAATCTGAATGTTATATGCAGGACTTTATTCTTTTTAAAATAATTATGCTTATATTTGTTAATATTTTAATTTGCATAATTATATAAATTAAACAATAATATAAATATAATTCCAAGAGGTCTATTATTTATTTGCACCTATAATTCCCTTAATTAACAAGTAATTTTCCTACATTTAAGTTAAAATTCAATTTTTTGGAAAGTTAAATGTAAAAATGGGGAGTCAAAATTTTAACATTAAAGTAATTTAAAACAGTTTTTGTATTAAATTTTAAAGATGGTTATGCAAAAAAAATTAAATTAATGTAAAAAATCATATATTTTAAAACTAATTTAGAGTAACTACTTCAATTTCAAAAACTTTTTTAATTAAAGCCTTTTGAAGAACATTAGCTCTCAACTAAATGAAAGTAAAACACAATAAAAAATAATGCTGCTTATCTCTGCTGCTGAACTGCTAAAATCAACAACTGATTTGACCTATAAATAAAAATACAACACGTTTTGACTCTTTTCTAAAAAAATATAACTATAACTATAACTATAACACAGGGAATGAGCTCAATAATCTCAGTTGCAGGTGTGAACGAAGCCTGTTTGATCAACAACTCAGTAACCAGCAGGTGTTAGAACAGCCGACGTGCTACATTAGCCTCTCACACTGAGCCACAGAGGCGGATGACATCACAGACATCTACCTGCTGTGAATAAATCCAATCTGTCTCCGCGGCTGCAGCCGCAGGGTGACGACACTTGACCTCAGTCTGGATCAATTATCCCAAATAAACTGAATTATTCAGCTGTGTAAAACAATCAGGAGTCTTTGCCCTCAGATACTGTTTCCCTGCTTCTGAACAAAGCTTTTCTTTTCACACCCTCAGAAAAACAAAACAACCCGGCAGCTGACACAGGTCTGTGACAGCAACAGTTGAAAAAAACAAAAGCTTTTTTTCCATCAGAATCAGAAATAATTCAAGTGGAAAATATCAGTTTTACAGCTGCTCCTGCAGGAGCATTTTAACAGAGAGCAAGTGTAGGAAGTAGATTTTTTTTTTAAAGTACCACAAATATAATAGGATAAGATGTAGTCAAAAATGCAAGTAGATACAGTGCAGTGCCAAGTGTAAATGTGAAAAGTAAGCAGGTTTAACCTTAACTTGGTGGAATCAGTAAATTAGACAAAAATGCAAACATACAAAATATTTCAGAGTAAAGAAATGTTTATGTATGTATATATATATATAAGTAAAATATTATTGAACACGGCTAAATGTGGTCTGAAAGAAACTCTCTCATTTAACTCATTCTTCTTTTTTTTTGTGACATTTTACAGCCTTTGAACAAGGGCCCGCCCCCACCTTTGGTCATCTTACATACTTTGAAGACCTGGTGAGAACTACGTCAGGTGAAAGTGTCTCTCCAGTGGGCGCTCATACAGTAGCTCTGACCTTGCTGTACTGTGTGCAATTCACTTATCCTCGGCTTCCTATATGAAGCTTTTGTTTTTCACTGTGCCTATGGTTTTTATTATTCCTAAAGGCACTTGGGGAAATCATTATTTTGTGCTGTGGAAGCCTTGGAATCACACGCTGCCTTTCTGTGGAACCCTGCTAACACCACATCCTCTGCTCTTCATGCCTATACACTCAACAAAGGATGCAGCTTTCTGAAAAGCTGCATCCTCTGCTAGGGCTGGCGTACACATTCACACAGCTCCGTACGGCCGTGCTCTTACACATATTTTACCAACGCGCCCTGTTAGGATTTTTTTTCAACACAATTGATCCGGCCACTGCCGCATTGAGATGCATATTAACGCTGCGATCCGTGCCTCCGCCACAGCCGCCTGTAATGTAAAGGCTTGCAAATTGATTTCAAATAGCTGCCATAGGCGGGCAAAGTGCTCCATTCAATACCTTATTATGGTGCACAATAACCATAGCAACAGCCATGTAGTGGGGCACACTGAATAGATTTAATCTATAATCTCAGCTCACTCCCAGACGCCTCGCTGCAGTCCCATGTGTGTCTGCTCTGAGAGGTGAATGCATCGCACTCTCTCTCTCTCTCTCTCTGTGTGTATGTATATATATATATATAGATATATATATATATATATATAAATGTCACTTCCAGTAAAGTGACATTTATTGTGTCATTTATTTGATTAGCCTTTAGCCCACACTGTGAGAATAATAAGCTAACTAAAATCATAAAAGGTGGATGTTGCAAAGTATAGCAGTTAAATATGTATATCCAATCAGTGATCGATGACACCTGTCATTGGCCAGTTACACATTTGGTCAAACGTGTAACGTTTATGGCCAAAAAACGTGCCTGTGTTTAATATGAGTTATTTCACCAACCAGTAAAAGTTCCAACTTGCTCATTAGACAGACAGACAAACAGACAGAAACATTAACAACACTATGACCTGGATGGCTGACAACCTACACAGAAATAAGTAAGAAAAAAATAAAAACACTGTGACTCCACTCACCGGTCTCCCTTTGGTTTGCGTTTCTGGAGTGGGACCTTCCCCTTGGGTCGCCTCTCACTGCCGTAGCAGGGTCCCCCACCAGGCCCTGTTACCCTCAGGGACTCCAGGCCCTTGGAGGACTTCTTGTACGTGAACTCCACCGGCTCGCCCTCCTTTAGGCTGCGGAAGCCCTCCATCACCAGTTTGCTCTATTGGGGAAAACAACGTCAGTGTCACTTCTGGATTATGTTATAGATAGATGTTATTTTCTTATGATTTATATCTGAAACCAGAGATAAATCAATAAAGAAACTGTAAAAGTAAAGGTGACACACTTCACTACACCCTCAACTATTTCTTCTATGTCATGGAGCTACGCTGGAGAAAATGTGGGAAAGTCTGAGGCCACTCATATTTTTGGGACTGTCCAGTGATTAAATAAGATTTCTGGGAATGTGTAAAAGACAAAATTGATTCTCTACTGAGAAGAAACGCTCCTTTAGCTCCTGTGGGTTTTTGTTAGGAGAGATTTGACGATCAAAGATATAGTTTGCAAATTCTTCAGCTAACTGCTAGGACGATAACGACTGAACGGAAGAACACAAAAGACCAGAAAGTTAAAGAGAGTTCAATCATGGAACAAATGACGACCTTCAACTCACAACAGACTTTTTTGAGATGGAATTGTGCCGCCTTACACCTCGGATTTTAAACAAAAAGAGAATCTTCTCTCATTTACTTTTCATTTCTTGGGTGCAGTTATGCACAGTGGATGTATGTGTATATATCTGTATAGACTGTTTGTATATTAGATGGGCTTGTTTTGGTTTTAGTTTTTTCTCCAAATTATTGTCATCTATAGTTTTGTGAGATACAAATTGAGCCTCTCTGTAACTGTTACCGTCATCTGTCTGAAACTCCTATGACAGGCGTTGTTCACTGTTAATTCCTCAATGTACTTTTTTATTTTTTTAAAGCTACAAACCTCAGTCCATTTGTGTGTTTCGGGGTGAGTTCTTTCTAGTATCTGAAAGGTATTTTGACATTCTAGCTTCCACCTCTGGTCAAAATAAAAGTCTAGACTCCTCTAGAGTATTATAACATAAAACTAATATAATTTATAAATATATAAATACAGAATTATAAAGTCCAGTTCAGCCTGTAAGAATGCGATGTGATCAGACACATCCACATGTCCTTGGAGTGTATTCAATCTGAATTAGAGCCGATTTATTCATCAACCCATTAACACGGTGTTCGTTTTTCTGAAGCTTTTAATCCACAGCGGTGTGTTTTACCTTGACTTGGTCTATTTGGTGTTTTCAGCTTCGAGAAGAAAACAAAGCCAACACAGAGTGAGTCGTTTTCTGGGCTGAATCAACCTCAGCATTGACATTATCTAAGTCCAAATCAACAGAGGACGTTTGCTAACTGTTCCATCAACAGCACGTCTGTGAACAGGCGCTACAGGAGAAGAAACACAGTTTAACACTTTCAGAGAGAGAGAGAGAGTGAGAGGGTTGACTGATGCTGCTGCTGATGATGCTGCTGCTGCTGCTGCTGCACCACACTAGCACAGAAACACACACCAGCTCCAACCCCATGGATCCACTGAATGCGGTTTGCTCTAACTGCCATGGCGGCATGTGTACAGTGTGTCCTTTATCTACTTTCCACAGAGACGCCACCACTTCCTACTTTCTCTCTGCAGAGAAGAAAAAGACCAGCATGCATCAGCATCAAGGCATATTTTTTGTCAGCCTGTGTAAAGTCCTGCTTCATCAACATCACGCAAAATTATCATCGGCGTGACCTAGAGTCCCTGGACGACGGGTTCATGTGCCCTACACCGCGTTCACCGCGACCTTCAGGATTCTCAGCGGTGGTGAACACACACCCACACCGGCGCACTGCCAGCAGAGCAAAAACCTACATACTACCTTTACATCCAGCTCTATAAATAACACACACATGCACACGTATGCACACTCAAAGGCCATCTGTACACGCAGTATCTGCTGCACAGGCACATGTGTGAGAGGCAGGAAGAGAGAGGAACAAACGATCTGAGGGAATCAGATGTGAAACCAGAGGAAGGAGCGAAAAAACGGCGTCGGCAGCGTTTTTTTTTTTTTTTTTGGTTTTGTTTCCCCCTTCAACGACTGCAGTTCCGTGAAGCCACAGGGGTCTATAGGTGGTCCATTTATAGATGTAAATGAACATGCATTACAGGGGACGCTGCCATTAAACAGTGAGGGATGAATCAGTGGCCACGCTCATGTGAATTAATGACAAACTCAGAATAGTGAGTGTGAACCTGCAGCAGCGCCGATGTTCATTACCACTGAACACTGCAGCAGGGGTTGGGGTTAGAAAGCCACATTATTATAAATCCATGTTTGTTTTTGTTAAACGCTTGCAAAATACAAAGCATTCTGAAGACGATGATAAAATATTTCCTATAAAATAACATTAAAAAAAAATCTCAACTGAAATGACAAAAGGATCAAATCCAAGGCTAAAACATTCAGCTTTGAACCGCTTTTAAATGGTTTCTTTTTACACATTTGTTAAAAACCAACGAGGACATTTTATAATAAATAAGGTCCTCTTAGACCAACATTTCCCATTTTAAACTATTTTATGGCTTTTATTATAAGCCACCAGCAAGGTTTCTTTTTCATTTAGGTATTCATTTTGGGACCGTCTTCAGCCAGTTAGATGAACACAACTACAGTGTAAAAAAAAGACACGAACAAAGACGAAGTGAAACTGGATAATTAATGTGCCACAGTGATTCACTGTGTTATGGAGTTAACCTCTTCCCTGCAGCATCACAGGATATAAACTACATCCACTTGTGTTTTACACAAAACACCACACGTTAATGAGCGCTGGGTGTAGAACAAACTCTTCCTCTTCCTCTTCATGTCCAGTCTACAGCCGGCTTCCTTCTTCGGGTCAAAGTTGAGCAGCATGTTGCATTATCCCGTCTCCTGTCAACCACGCCGCCACCCACTTTTTCCCCCACAATGCACCTGGCTCGCAGCCCCATTCAATATGAATAGAAGAAAAAAAACATGCATGAGAAATGTTTTTATTCAAATTGTGAAAAAAAAAAAAAAATCGTATGAAAAAAAAGGTATGTCAGATCACCTGGTTACTATCGTTGACGCACTAGGGGGAATCTTACATCTTGCAGGGGTTGTTTTCCAATTCACTAATCAACAACACAAAATTTTTTTTACTCCTGTTCTTTTCTGTTTCATTGCTTTTTATTTCTATTTCCTTAAAAAATAAGATTTTCCCCCAGGTTGGAAAAAATTGAAAGATTTCTATTTCCTTAAAAAATAAGATTTTTTTAAGGTTGGAAAAAATTGAAAGCTGTCTTGGCTAACAGCAGCTCAGTCACCAAAATTATGTAAGAGTAGGAAGTGGGCAGATTAACATGTGTATGTGTGTCAGAGCGGCAGGAGGAGGAGGGAGGGGGAAGGGTAATATGTGTCAATCTGTGCCATGAAACAAAATAACCTACCCAAAAAAAAAATAAAAAATGAACGAATAAAAAAACCTGCACTTTGAAACCCCTCCTCCGGGTGTCCTGACCTGACTGACTCCACATCAGGAGGTCAGGAAAGGGCACGGACCAGGAGCAGGAAAGAGGGAACGCCAGCGAGGGCAGAGAGGGAGGTAGAGTGAGGAAGGAGATCAAAATGGAGGAGTGGCCTGGGGAGGAGGAGGAGAAGGTGGGGGAGGTTTCAGGGAAATGCCTGCAGCACATTCTGTTCAGCTCCAGTGGAGGAGCGACTCCTGATCAGCGGACTCTTGGGGAGCACAGGCACAAAAACCTCATTTGATCAGGAGCCCCGCAGGTCAGTGGCAGAAATACGGGGGCCAGCGATGCAATCATCAACCCCTGCCTGAGAGGGGGACCACACCAGGTGTCTGATTTTACTCTACGAGGCAACAAAGCTAAATGACACGTTCTAAAACGAAAGAAACGGATCCAAGAAAAGTCTATAATCAAAGATATGGCTTTTTATGATTTAAATATTCTGTATATGCCTCAAAAAATGGTAACAGGAAGTCATAACACCCAAATTAAGTAAATTAAATAATGATAATAAATGACAAGAGACAACATTTAAACCCGCGATTCTTCACTTGGAAGACTAACTCTCTTACCACTAGATAAAGGACCACTACATTAAGTCACTAATTAATTATCAAAATAATAAAATTAGTTAAATGTTACACTTTTAATGAATTTTTGATACTTGATGTTCCTTTTCTTTACTCTAAGAAAATCTAAAAAACACCCCAACTTAAATCTTTAAAAAAAACAAAAACAAAATATGGATCCATTTGTGTAATGTTAACCAATATGTTGTATAGGAAGGAAGGAAAGTGAACTCCTAGTCATTGTGACATTGTGACGCACATCACTGCACACAACAAAATGTGACCTCTGCATTTAACCCATCACTAAAGTGAACAGTGGGCAGCTCTTTTTTTTTGACCACCCGGGGAGCAGTGTGTGGGGACGGTGCCATGCTCAGAGCACCTCAGTGGTAACTTGGCAGCTGGGGGATTTTAACCTGCAACCTTCGGAACCTACCACTAAGCCACCACTGCCCCGATAAGTGCATAGTGCTCACTATTTGCAGTATTTACTGGTCTTATTACTCTGCTTGTAAAAAGTTCTGTCATTAAATTTCACGGTGCGGTACTTTCACAGTGACATTTCACCACTGAGGTGTGCAGACATTTTACATCCGCTGTACACACTTCCTTTTATATGAAACAAATACTTCTGTACTGTCCTGTGAATTGTGAGTGTAGATTGAATGTCTATGTGGAGAACTCGCAAAAAACAAAAATGGTGTGCGTGTGCGAGCATGTTATCGTGTGTAGGAAGGAGCCAGCGATCAATAGCCACTCCAACATCCTGGATAGAAATAACCCTCCTTTTCATTGGTCTGGCCAATGATCGTCATCATCAGACCTAACAATCAATACAGGAAGCTGTAACATGAGGGGATGGGGAAGTCGGGAGACCAGACCCACTGGACTGTCTGTCTGTCTCTCTCTCCCTCTCTCTCTCTCTGACCAGCATCTATGGAACAGCTAATTATATGATGCTTTACATCTTCACAGAGCCGTGTGCCAAAGATTGTGCTTGTGTTAAGATGAAGAAAATCCGGTGCGTGCGGGTGTGTGTGTGTGTGTGAGAGAGAGAGAGATGGAGCTCACCATGTGGCAGGTTGCCATTAAGACGCCTCTGTCTACTATTTTACACTCAGGAAATGCTAAATGGACAAAGCTGGGCACAGAGCGGCTCAGAAGGACGTGATGTGACAGGAGGGAAAAAGAAAATGACCAAGAACTCTGCTGCTGCTGCTGCCGCCGCTGCTGCTGACACCCCACTACTCCTCACCACATCGTCATTAGCAGCTCTGACCCTTGAACCCTGCCCCAACCCCCCATTCCTCCATCGAAACACTTAAAGCCTTCAGGTTTCCCTCCTGTCTCAAATTAACAACATCCAACTCAGCCTGATTTTGACTGCGGCAAATATTTGATCTGGAGGAGGAGGAGGAAGTACTAGTATCCGCAAGAGAGAGGAAATGGAGCTTAGGGAGGTGAAGGGTGATAAAAGTCTTCTGGAGAGCGTGTAAATTTACAGAAAACATGGGGTTCTTTTAATTTTTGTGATAATGTGACACCTGCAAATAAAAACCTTGTGTTTCGACAATGTAAAAAAAAAACCCCACCAACGCACACTACCAGAGGCTTAACCTTAGCAACAAAAACAAAGGCATTTTCTACACTGGGGTGAATTTTGAAAAACAGTTCTATCATATCATAAAGCAATGTTTTTTATAATTCTCACTGTTAACAGATAAACCTGTTCTCAAAAACCTATGGATAAACAAATAGAAATGGCTGTTTACTGCATTCTGACCACATTATGAAAACATTGATATTCCCTTCAAAATGTAAAAACAAACAAAATAAACATGAAGATACTTTAAGCAAACAAAAAGTACAAAGCAAAAACCTAATGAGTCAAATGTTTCCCCAAACCTTTGAAGCAAAATGTGGCCAAAAATTCTAGGAGGAAAAAGTACAACCTCTAAAATGAGCCTCAACATTTTAAAACGAAATTTACTGAAATGTGGAGTTTTGAAAAAAAAAAAAAAGATCAAAACCCAGGATTCTGGTTTTTTGTTCCAATTACCAATGGCTGCTCTCTCTACGGCTCCTGCTGCTAAAAAGGAAGTCATGTGACCACTCATTCTTCTTCTCCTCTGTTTTTTTTTTTTTTTTTGATGTTCGGCGGAGAAGTGTGGGTGGGTGGGTGCTTAGGTGGAGCCTCAGAGTGGAAGGTGGCGGGTGGTTGGTTGGAGGGTTAGTGTGGCTGTGGGAGAGACAAAGCCTGATACTAGCTATCTGGGGGCAGAGATGGGTGGGGCCTGCATGCCAAACGGTGACACGGACCAGAGGTTAATCTCACTAGGGGCCCACTTTAACCTTCTCCTCTGAAAAAAACACACACACACACACACACACTGGTGCAATCACACAGACACACACATGCAGTGGAACACACCTCTGAACGCTTCACATGTAGACATCAACTACCTGGCAGTTAAAGACAGGAAAGTAAGACACACACACACACACACACACACACACACAGTGGAGGTTTCGGCAGCAGCAAACTGTTCAACATTTCAAACTGATTACCCACAAAGGGCAAGCAGCCCCCTCCCACCCACCTCACCCCCCACCTCACCCTACCCTACCCTCTTGCTTTTTTGTCTTTAAAGAAATTCCTCTTTTTAAAGAATGCCTGAGGAGAGAGAGCTCGAGCAGCACCTCTCCTACCCCCCCATGTCCCACCAGGAGCTCTCTCTCTCTCTCTTTCTCTCTCTCTCTCACACACACAGGTAGAGGAGGAGGAGATGATGAAGGTGAATAATCAGACGTCGGCTTCACCTTCATTTTTCTCCTAAAGGAAAACATCAGATAGTGGAGGAGAACCTGATGGAGAGGCCTCCCATGAAGACAGCTTGTGGTCAGAAGGGGGAGCCTCACCCTTACCGACTTCCCCCCTCTCTCTCTCTCACACACACACACACACACACACACACCCTCTTTCAAACGCCCTCCTCTCACCTCCAACTCCCTCGTCTTTTTCCAACCTCTTGCTCATGTTTTCCTCCCTGGCTTCCACGCGCTCCCCGCCCTGCCGCCCCCTCACCCACTCTTATTTTTCCCACATCCCTCCTCCTCCTGTGCTCTCCTCCTCCTCTCTCCTCTCGTCTTCCTCCTGTCCTCATGCTCCCTTTTCCCCTCCCTGTGCAGCCCCTTCCTCGCTCCCTGTGTGCGTCTTGTTCGAATTATGGTCAATGGTGGAAGAGGAATAAATTTGCTTGTTTTTCGTGCCACTGACTGTTAACCTCGTATGAGAAATAAAGACAATACTTCCAGACCTCTGTACAGAACACAAGGATAAGGGTCACATGACTTATGACTCACAGCTCAACTGATCCTGACATTAAGGTCGGAATAAAGAGATTAAAACACGACGACAAAACCTTCTGACTTTAAAGCCAGAAAAAAAAAAAGAATAAAAAATAAAACACGATTTAATTAAAGTCATGTGTTTTGGTAAGAATTCAACAATATGATTTTAATCCCACAATTCTACCTAATCTTAGTATTTTGAGTAGCGGAAAAATGCCATCATTCTGACTATTATTTTATTTTGGAAAAAAAAGTCTCCTACCTTTAAGTCACAATTACATGAGGGAAAATTCAGAATCAAGACGTTTTAGAATTAATTGATATAAAGACAGTTTTTCCACTCGGCGTTTTGAAAAATAAATCCAATTGTTAATTATACATTTATTTTAAAAAAAGAAATAAAATATTCACAATTAAATCAAAGTTTATAAATAAATAATCTCAATGTTTACCAATTAGAACAAACCTTAAATTGAAAAAAAAAAACC
Source organism: Cynoglossus semilaevis (assembly GCF_000523025.1). Lineage (NCBI taxonomy): Eukaryota > Metazoa > Chordata > Actinopteri > Pleuronectiformes > Cynoglossidae > Cynoglossus > Cynoglossus semilaevis. Next base: position 6,506,899 of record NC_024313.1, on the reverse strand, counting down.
CTCAAAAGTAGTTTAAATATTTGGATATGACGTCAGGTCGTCAGCTCAGGCGCAAAATAAAAATAAATTACAATAATATAAATAATTAATGAACCACAAGGATTAAGGAGACGTTTCACATCTAATCCCTGTGTCTTGACTATAAACACAATAAGAACCACTGTCACATGATCAGTATTTGACCAATCGTTATTAGAAGAAAAATTACTTGATAAAAAAAGCACAAAGTTGGAGCGAGTGGTTATCAAAATGGAAAAAGTACATTTAAAATATAACTACAGTCCAGGTTTTAAATAGCGAAACATTCACTTAAACACTCACACAGTGGTTACAAATTAAATGTTATTAAAAACAACCAAAGGTTGGTCAGGAAACAGCTGGAAAAACATTAAGACAATTATTGTTAAGCCAAGCTAAATTAGCTGAAAGATAATAACAATTATACAACTAAAAGACAGGCGCTAATTCTTCCAGTGATGACTAAATAAGTAAACAGCAAAAACAAACTAAACATTAGATTAAAAAAGTCCACATTAGCTGAAGGACAACTTAAACCACAGACAGAAAAAGACAAACACAACATAATTAGCCATTAGCCTGGAGGAGAAAGGCAGAAAATAATTCGTGGGCCGTACAAAAGCTATTCATGTGATCTCTGATTCCTGGACTTTCACAAACTCTAACTACATCCTGTGCTGTTAAAAACCTAAACTTTATCATATCAAAATGTCCATCAGAAACTGACAACAATCTCAACCACCAAACACAAATCTTAGTAAATGCAAGTGTTATAAAATCACACTCCATATTGATCAATTATTTATGAATAAAATTTTGTTTTTAAGAGTACTTCTAGTTAAGGCCTTAACCTATATATATATATACTGTATATGTATATATGTCTATATATATTGACACATATTTGAACATAAATATATTTATACATATATTGGATATTTTATTATTATATATTATATATTTTTGGCTTCATAATTTTGACTCGATATAAAAACAAACATTAATTTTCTTTTGTCTAAAATCTATTTCTTCCAGTATCCTCCTCTGTATTTTTTTGATATAATGATATGCTTTTATCTTAGACTATTTTTACAGTCTGACAAAGAAACACATTTGCAGGTTGTGCAGAAGACTGAGAATAGATATATTGTTACAAAAGTCAAAGAAACAGTTGCAAAATGCTTCTAAGTGCTTGTTATCCACAGTGCAGTGCAGAAAAACAAAACGAAATCTGGAAAATAACCATAATTTTCCTGTCAAACTGCAGCAGCGGGCTGAACCTAAAAAGGTCTGATGGATCAATACTTTTCTGATGGAACCATTTTTTTTTTATTTCCCATGCACCGAGTCAAACCATCCCTCTGTAATCACCTCTACATTTCTGACATCTGACTCCTCTAACCTTCTCCTCATCCCCAGGAGACCTGAATTATTGAGACACCTCCAGGAGAGGGTGTCAGAGTGGAAAAGCTTCCCCTCTCCTCATCCTTGGACTTTCCTCCTCCAGTGTCTTAAAGCTGCTTTATGACACCGTAAAAGGGGCGATTTAACGGGAGGGGAGTGCAGGAGCTGAGGCGTCTTCTGCTGCAGAACAATTCAAAAACAAGGCCTCCAAAATGAACTCCACACACTATAAATCAACAGGAGCACATGTCGTGCAGAACACGTGTGAATGTGAGAGGTGGTTTTCTTTTTTTTGGGGGAGGGGGGGCGGAAACACAACATGCGCATTTCCAGGAAAGTTGTTGCAAAATCAAAAAATATCAGGACACGCTGAATCTACCTTTAGACGCAGAAATCCAAATAAATTGTCATAATTAAACTCTGACAACAACAAACTTTAATACAAGCCAAGGACGAGGGCAAAGTGTTGGGCGAAAGACGGCTAAGTCTTCACAGGACAGTATTAAAACAATGGTTCTAACTCAGTCAACATCTCCAGACACACCAGAACCTTCTGCTGAACGTGCATGACCTTTGCACCCTGAAGTAGTCCTGCATTAAATATTCCCAGGACAGGACCAGACTTAACTTTGCAGCGTATGAACCTGAGCTGTCTGCTCTGTTGACTGGATCATCGCTGACATCAACAGTGACCGAGAACCGTTGAGCAGATCAGTGCTTTATGCAGCAATAACACTTCCAAAATAGAGGGTTTAATGTGTTAAACAAGGGAAAGGTTTATTTGACCCAGATGTAAACTTTGTGGGAATTTTTTGCAATTTTTTTTTTTTCCGAAACAGACAACAAATGTTAAAGACAAAGTAAACCAGTGTCAGCCTCCAGGAACACAGTGTGACGTTGAAAAAAAAACACGTTCTCCAACGTGTTTGTCTGGCTGTGGACTAAGAAAGATCTCTGTGTGTGTGTGTGTGTGTGTGTGTGTGTGTGTGTACACTCAGGAGAGAGTGTGAAACTGCCTGTGTGTCAGAGCCATATGACACTTCACTTCACTTTATTTCACTACAGAAGGAAGGAAAATATAGCAGTGGAGGAGGGGAAAGGTGGAGGCCTGTGGTTCAGTGTGTGTGTGTGTGTTGGTGTGTACATGTGACTACACAGTAACACGTTGGACAATGCAAAACATCCGGATGTTAGCGTTGTGATGCAAGAGAAACAACACAGTCAAAGAGGCCTGAAGGTTTTTGAACCGACAGTTAAAACTGAGCCGGGACAAAAACCACCTCGTCTCAGGTCAAAGTCAAGTACCTTTGAAGACCTGGCCTTTAACTTGATTTCATAGTCAGCAGTTGACTGTTTCTAAATTTTGTGGCTTTTTTTAACTTGACTGTAGTTAAATTTATAGCTATTTGCGCATTTCTGGCTAACATTTTAATAGCTTTGGCTATCTGGTATGTTTTTTCTGGCCTAACCTTAAAACAAGCTCTGACTCAGCTCAGCGTGGCTTAGCTTTTTGGGGGTTTTTTATTCAAAAATTGACATTTCTTTGCTTCCTATGAGACATTTTCATTCAGGGTTTTAATGGACGTCTCACAGCTCTGTTTGGCTGTTGTTAGATAACTGACTTGTTTTATTTCTACATCAGTGTATTTAGGACAACTTCCTATATTTTAGTTTGATTTTGCTACTTTTTTCTGTGCTGGGATTTTTGTTAATTATGTAAAATGTATCTGCACCTGAAGTATTATCAATATGTCTATATATGTCCACAGCACTAACAGGTTAGACTGAATGAAAATCGCCATGTGTGTGTTTTTAATAAAAGAAAATAAACATTTACATTAAATAATATTTAGGTTTAGCAAAAATAACTGAAGGACCAGGAGAGGCCTCACTGTGGGCCAGTTTCTGCCCCCGAGCCACAGCTTTGACATCACCATTTCGTAATCTCGATCGCATGTACATTGAATAATGGCCCGACACTGCAGGACATGGCCACAATCAGAGATTCAAGAAGATTCACTCACTTGGTGGACGAAAACATCCTGAGGAGGGTCGAGGGGGGCCCCCTCCCTGTTGCTCATTGAGATAAATCCAAAGCCCATCCGGACGTTGAACCATTTGCAGAAGCCCGTTCCCGACAGGATGTGCTGGGGTCGAGGCCGGTCCTCCTGCTCGGTGGACTTGGCGGGGTCTTCTCCGCTACCTTTACCCGGCCCTCCTGCACAGTGAAACCAGAGCAGATGGGGCCCACAATTAACCCGACAGACACAACTGGAGACCAGATTGCGCGCATTTTACGTTCGTTAGAGCAAACTCGTGGCCCATGCGTAATAACGACAGGAAAGGAGAGCGTGGCTATAAGGACAGGGAAATCCCCTTTGTGCTGGGTGAAGCAGAGAGACACGGGAGGAGATCCCGCTGCTGCTGCTGCTGCTGGAGTTACCAAAAAATTAAAAATTAAAAAAAAAATCATACAATCAGATTGGACTGGATCAGATCTAAGACGCATTCACGGTCCTCCCTGCTCCAAACCCGACCCACCGACCTCCTCCCACTGCCTGAAACACTAAGTTTGTTGCTCCGACTTAGTGATGACAGATGACTGCCCTCTAACTGTGGAACTCCTGGTAGTTTCTATCTCTGTCTTTCTTCTCTGGAGAGGATCTACAGTTTGGAGATGATCTCAGAGGCAGGTGTGCACGTGGATCTTCACCCAGCAGCAGCAGCACCAGCAGCAGCAGCACCAGCAGCAGCACCAGCAGCAGCAGCACCAGCGGCGGCGCATACAATCTTTACATTGACTGACACCATCATGCACTGGAACATGGTTACATATGGTGCTCGGCAGGGGCGCTTCATTCTCCCTTTCTCCCCTCTAAAGAAACAACAACCTCCTTGCACCTTGCCTTTACTCCTCCTCCTCCTCCTCCTCCTCCTCCTCCTGCTCTATTTCTGTCTTATCCTCGCCTTTGCGCGCAAACCCCTTTAGATTTACAGAGACAAAAAAAAAAAAAACAACAAAAAAAACAGCAATAATTGCAGAATAACCTTCGGCCATGTTTCCCCGCGGACCCTCTGCTGCGCCCAAGTTGCGTTACAGAAGCTTCCAGTGCGTGATCGGGCAGCGGTGGTCACCATTAATCCGACATCCTGCACTCGGTCGGTCAACAGTGGTCGCATGGTATGGCGTGCGTTCTGCCTCTGGATGTTTTTCTTCTCATGTCTCTCCGTCTCTTCCCTCCAAGTCCCTGCTTTTCCTCAGCTTCACCAGCTCACTACTGATCTCTGCCTCCCTCTCACACATATTCACATACACCCCACCTCCATCCCTCCCTCCCTCCCTCTCTCTCTCTCTCTCTCCCTTTCCTTCGCTCTCATTCGCTCTGGAGCTGGCTGTGCCCGTTCCCGTAGTCACGTCACGTGACGCGGTCATTTACATGCAATATTTTTTTCCTGGCTTCTCGGGAGGAACAAGAAAAAGAGGGAATCGGACTCTAAACCGTCGGCAACATCGACAATAACCTCCAAAAACGCAAAGAGTCAACAGTTAACAAAAACAAAAACAAAAAAAGAAAACAACCCATCATACACAGACATACATATGGATATGTGCATTTATGTATGTATATATGTATATTATAGGTAAGTAATACCTTTAAAGGTATATATGTAATTATTTATTTATAAATACAATATAAAATAAATATATTTTTGCTGTTTTTTTCCTTTTAATCCATTGTTCACTGCTTTAAATCCTGTTGTACCGTGTGTCCTTGAGAAGGTGTCTCACTGCCCCTCACCTTATCTTTATCACTGTCCAACCTGGAGCGTCCTCTCCAAAGACGGAGGGAGGACGAATCTTCACAGAGACCCAGGCAAAGAAAATTGGGTGAGAATTTTATTTTTGGAAAAAAATCATCTGTATTGTTTCCAGCCTGTGTCTGTGAATCTAAGACAATGTGCTGACGACTGAACCTTTGTTCAGACTGCAGCAGAATAAAAAAAAAAAACAGGCTTTTCTGAGACACGGTTATTTTCTGTAGCACTCTGTGATTACACTGATTATCAGCAAACACACAGGAGCGCCGTGCTGCGCTGTACAGAGAGTACAGGGATTCAAACAGTCCTCAGATTGGAAGTAAAGCCCCTGTGGAGAAATGATGAAGGACTTGGACAGATAGTTTGGTTTTCTGGGGGGGGGGTTAGGGTTAGAAGTGAAAAATGAATCACATCAAGTGAGGCTCAACCCCAGGTCTGCAGAACCAACAAGTCCAGAAACAGTCTTCTGACCACGGACGGGATCAGCACCTCCCAGACTGAGAGTTGACTGAGTCCATCATCATCTGAACTGAGACAATGTCTGAACGATGACCATGAAATCTTTGGAGCATCAACAATGTGTTGAGGCCATCAGTGAAAAGACAACTCTGTGGTGAACGTGGCAGAAGCCATTCAATTCTCCCCCCACCAGGTTCAACATGACGCTCATGGACACGGCCTGAAGAAACGATGACTCCAAACACCATCTGACAGATCAGCTCCAGCAGCTCCCCCCAGAGGAGACCTCACTCAGAGCCACGTGTACCCAGTCCTTACAGATCAGTTGTGGTCCGCACAAAATACCCAACCCGTGTCAGGAACCGAGTCTGTTTGGACATCGAAGAAACACAGTTATCCAATCAGCATCGAGCCCAGACCCTTCAGTAAAATAAACGGAAGAAGTATAATAATAATTCTATGACATTTAAGACAAAGCTGAGTTTATCTCAAAGACCAACCGATCAACAGAGAGTGGGACACAGCCCACAGGGACACAGCCCACAGGGACACAGCCCACAGGGTCACAGCCCACAGGGACACAGCCCACAGTAGAAGGACTTCCAGGGGCAAAGAAAGAGTAGTGAATTAATTTAAGGACTTCCAGGGGCAAAGAAAGAGTAATGAATTAAATTTTTTTTAAATGATTGCATTTTGAACAGACGTGTCAACTCTACTGTAAAATAAAATATATTTATACATTTCTTCAAAACTCCCAGAAGAGTTGCAGCCACCGTAAAATGCTGATTATTTTTCCCTGTTTATTTCACTGACATTTATTGACCGTGACATGTCTGAGTGTAACTGTCGGACATGTCCAAAACAACGCAGTCTTCTGGTTTGGACAGTGAAAACTGATCCAAACAGCAGAGTCAAAATCCCACTGATCAATCACAACCGATAAATCTTTGTCCCTGAAGCAGCACAGAAACGGCTCCGCACCATCACTGTCTCTGTTTTCTCACATGTTGTTTTCCTCGTTTTCCTCATGTTCCTATAACGTACGACCAGCAGTCACCACCTCCCAGCATCGTGGTGTGGGCACCAACCAAAGGAGGGCTGAACTCACAGCTTTGGAATGCGTGTGAAAAACAACAGTGAAGGCTGATGTTCATGACGTCTGTGATCTGAAGCTGTCAATGGAAAATGGATCAATCCTTCAGGGCAGAGACGTTTGGTTTTTACTGCGTGGTGACACGACGGTTGAATGGCAAAAAAAAAAAAAAGAAGGAAAATAAATTCAATGTCTTTCAAGATAATATTCCCACAAAATGTCTGATGTTCTTCATTTATATTTAGTCAGATGAGAAGAAACTCATACATTCTACCAGTGAAATGATGTTCTTCATTTATATTTAGTCAGACGAGAAGAAACATGAAAATGGAAGAAATTCATACATTCTACCAGTGAAGATTCTACTAAAAATTCTTCTACTAAAAACGTTTATCCACAATGTTTTTAGAACAATGCTGGTCTGAAGTACAGACACTTGTGAAGACTGTAGCTGACGCCTGATAACTGGTTAAGAAAATGCCAAAAATTAGCTAGAAAATGCTCAAAGTTTGCAAAAAATATAGCTAAATATTAGCCAAACCAAGATTAAAAGTATTTTAGCAGAAAATAAAATAGTAAAAGTTAGCAGGTATAGGTAGAAAATGGTCATATATACATTAGCTAAGATGAAACTAAATATTTATGCAAAAGACCATCAAAAATACAAAATAAAACTGTGTAAAAAATAACTGAAAGCTAATAAATAAAAATACAATAGTTTAATCATAATTGGGTAAAATATATGAAATTACACTGAAATAATGGAGCTAAGGATTACTTATGAAGAGTAATTAGCTAAATAATAAATTAGAGCTAACAAATTGGCAACAGATCTAAGGCTAAGCTAAAGGCTAATCAGCTGAAGGTTTAAAAAAAATCAAGAAAAAGGTTCAATTAGAAAAATGACAACTACTGTAAATGTGAACCACAGACACAAAAACACAAGCAACACAAATATATATGAATATATGTAACAAACTGGAATTAATGAGTATTAACTGACAGAATTTGAACATTTAGAGAAAGCTAAAGAATCAAAAATGGCCCCTAAAAATGTAATGTAAATGTCAGCTTTACTGACAACACTGTCTGTACTGACTTGTTTTGATAACTTTTATTTTTTTCTGTCATAAACGTCTGGAAATATTCATCCAGGTTATCCCAGAATAAAAATATTTTTAAAATAGATTTAATTCCTTTTTTATTGACGTTTCCTTTTTTTCTTGATAAGTTCCATCCTCATTGGACACAGTGTGGAACCACAGACTGTACGGCTGTGGTTCCACAGGACCACACAGAAGATCAATAACAACACGCCTGAGAGAGGGAGAAGGAGAGAGGGAGAGAGGGAGAGGGGGGAGGAAAGAAAAGGAGAAGTGTGTTCATTGAGAAACTCAGCTTCTTATCTCACATCTCCCCTGGTGGGACGTTCCTCAGGAGGTTATTCCCGGTTACGAGGAAAGAGGGAAAAACACGCCGAAGGAATGAAACAACAACAGGCTCATCTCCACCCACCAAGCCTGAGAGCCCACCCACCCTCCGGAATTCACCCTCCCCTTTCCCACTCTACTCCACTCCACTACATCCACCCACTCGTCCATCCATCCCTCCCTGCAGCCCCCGCCGCGGAGGCCTGTTTTTGAAGATGCTGCTGGTGGAGGCCTCGCTGCTCAGAGAGTTACTGATTGGCTCAGAGGGTTCTGCACCAGTGCAGCGAGAGCAACTCCAAGAGTTGAAACTGTCAAAAACAATAAACTGCACAAAACGTAGTTATGAAAAAAATGACAAGAAAGTCTGGAACCGTTCCGTAATTCGAGAGGAGGCTAAAGGTTAACCAACAAATACAGGTTAGCCTGCAGCAAAAATCTCAAAGTTGAATGTTGACTGTTAGCATCGACACAAAGGAAATCTACAATAATGACTAGAACTAAATCCAACAGGAACGCAATGTTTCCTGTTAATTCGGGGGAAACTAAACTAAATATTTAAAGTTTATCTTAGTCAAATTAAGACAAAAAAATAAATACATCAGTGTTAAGGAAATAAAAAAAGTTAAATAAATACCTTAAACACTGTGGCAGAAATGACCAAGAGCTCTCCAAGATCTACAAAGTCAACCTGAAGTGATTCTACTAAAAAGACTCGACACAAAATCATCACCTATTTAATCCACAGAGTTTCCACATAGTTAACAGCTGATCGAAGAAATGCTGAAAATTATAAGTCAATGTTGAATTAACTGAAGGGGAAGTAAGAGTCCGAGAAGTCTAAAGAGATATTTAAGAAAACTGCTAACTAAGTTCCACTAAAACAAAATCGCTGAAAATTATAAGTCAATGCTGAATTAACTGAAGGGGAAGTAAGAGTCCAAGAAGTCTAAAGAGATATCTAAGAAAACTGCCAAGTTCCACTAAAACAAAATCAGACAAGTTGAAACAACTCTGAAATATTAGTTTCAAACAACTATGGACAAAAAGTTAAAAGATAACCACAAGTAGTAAGTAGCAACAAGTTTACCAAACCAGAACAGAACCCAGATGATAGCCTAGAAAGATGCTAAATGTTATTATTAAGTATGTAAAAAAAAAAAAAGATTAAATTAGGTTTTAAGGTGTGAAATCATTTTTTTCACCAAAGAAATTAGCAAAAAAGTCTGAAAAAACACAAAATAATAACCGTAGAAAATAAATGACAGAAAATTTAATTTGAGAACAAAAAAAAAAAAATCAATCAATACTTCTGAGCAAAGAAAGTGAATTAAAAAACAAGTTCCAGGATTGGCCTCAAGGCCTTGACTTCTCACATCACATCCTGAATATTTCCACTCATGCTTTTTTTCTTTGTTTTCTTTGTTTTTTTCATGTTTCTTTTCTTACATTTCACCAGTGTCAGAAAAGACAACTGAAAGACAGATTGGAGAGAGAATTCGAGCTAAAGGTTGTGTTTGTGTTTCACCAAAGTGAAGGAACACCCCCCCCCAAAAAAAAAGTTCTAGTGAAATATTATGGAGTTCAAACGGCAGACTCCAAGAGTGGGGTCTCAGTAGGACAGACACAGATTCCTGAGCCGTGTTTGTGTGAGTGAATACCAACATTTCTGTGTGAGAGACTTTGGACTCCCTCACCCCAGCTAACCTTACCCATCCCCCAATCCTCACCCTGCAGAGGAAATGTGCCTTCACCCTGTCATGGAGCTTCAAAGAGTTCACTGGGTTCGTCTCCCTCTCGTTTCTCCGCTTTCCCTTCTTTCTTTCATTCTTTCGTTCTTTAATTCTATCTTTCTTTTTGGGGGGGTTGGGGTGGGGATGGGGTGATTATTTGCCCCTCACTCCATGCATTCATACATTCCAGCCAGCAGTCCTGCACTGCATCGTTAGAAAAGCATGTTAATAAAGAATACCTGCTGCTAAATTCATAGTTTAATGACGTAACACTTTTCACCAACGGTTTGTTTACATTTTTTAACGGCTACTAACTAACTTTTGGTTCATTCTAGTCACGATATTTCACGATATTTCCCCGCAGTTCAACACCACTGCTAGGAGATTAAAATACACGTTTTTTTTCGTTTACACCAGGAAAATTCTTCAGTATTCGGACAAATTTCGTTTCGCTATAAATATAGTTAACGAAATAAACTATTTCAACTGAAACAAAGTCTCCGCGCCGTGTGCGCCACCACCGGCCTACGTCAGCGACTGCAAAGACGTGCAGATTATATTCTACCTACTTTACGGCTTCACAAACATCAACCGTCAAATCTGACATTTAAAATCCGATTCAGTATCAAAATTCACTTCGTGCGTTTGTACTTAAAATATGTATTTACGTCTCAAATTCACTTCGTGCGTTTGTACTTAAATTATGTATTTACGTCTCAAACACTTAAACACACTTTAAAATAGTTTCTAACCATCCTTTAGTCCATTATTTTATTTTTCTGTTGCTCTAAATCAAGCACTGAATGACGGAATCACGTTTACTACTTTGAAATATTCACAACATTCCTGAGGTTTTTATAATTTTATGAAGCCAAAGACTCAGCGGTAAACAAGGAGAAAATAAGTGAATGAAATATCCGTGACGTCACGCAGAGGAAAGGGGGGGTTGTGCCCGTGCGACCGCTGAGCCAGAAATGCAGTTAATTATTTTTAATACACACAGTTTTATTTATTGCTGTTAAAGTTGTTTTTAATAGTCAACTAATTGTATATGTTGTTATATAATGACATTTATTTGTTTATATTTCCCTGGTGGGGTCGAAGAGGGTGAGAGCGCCTTTTATCTTTTGACGATAACTTTCATTTTTTCGACCGGGTTTCAAGTTTCCGCTCCTCTTATGAATGATCGAATATGACCGAATGATCGATGAGCTCCCTGTTATGATAATTCAGTCGACAATCGCCGACAATCTCCAGACAACACCGTTACACAAGGAAGACAATTTAAAATGTGATGGGTTTTTCTATGGGAATTCTGCTTTATCGTTTACACTCAGACTTTTTGCGTCTTTTCGTTTACGCCAGCGCAATTAAACAACCAATCACGAACTCTACGATCATTATTGGCTTCATATACAGTGATTTCCAAAATGATTACAATAAGAAAGAGACGAGTTAAAAACCCAGATTACGCAGTTCCACAGATAAAAACTCGTATTTACAAGCAGGCGTGAATGATCAACTTGGACTCACCTGTAGAAGTTGCATCAGACATGTTGTTTTCGCCTTTTTTCCTCTTTCAGTGACTGAATGAATGAATGAATGAATGAAATGGCACAGGCAGATCCCAGACCTGATGGAGTCCCAGTGATGGAGCAGAATGTGGAAGGAGCAGTTCTTCGGTTGTGGAGCTGTGCAGAGTTTGAATTACATGTTTCAGGGACTCTCTTTAACCTGCCTTTGAGCCAAATGAGCGGCTACTGCTGCTGCTGCTGCTGGAATCAAAGAGATTTTCCATGGATGAATATTTTATAGTGACTCTGTAACACAAGTAAGCAACAGTAGAAATAGAAGACAGAGAAGCAGTGAGAAGGAGATGACGGAGGAGGAAGATTTCTTTTAAATGTCTGTCAGTGAAGCAACAGATTTCAGTGGCACAGATCTGGAGAAAGCAGGTCCAAAAGAAGCAGCAGATAAAGGAGGAAATGATCCAAAGTTGAGGAACTTTCTCAGCAGTGGTGTTTAAATTATGTAATTCAATTTTAGTCCAAGGACAAGCTCAAAAGAGTGCCAAAAATATATAAATAAAACATAGTAAAAATCCACAAAAGAGGAAGATGAGTCACTCCTCACCGGTCTAACAACCATGTGGCATTCACAGCCTCCCCCATCACTGCTGAGAAACCTCCCCCACCTCTGTTCCTGCTTGATAGAGATCCATACACTTCACTTCACCACCCCCATCCATCAATCCAACCATCAACCTTATCTGAACTCCTCCATTAACGTGGAAACTACATTTTTTAAAAATAAAAATGTACTTTCAAGCCTTTACTTCCCGAGTTTCAAACTTTCAAATCCTTTCTAAACAACACCTTAAACCAATGATCCCAAACCTGCTCTTATCTCTGTACTCAATCATTCAAACCAAACTAAACTGACTCCAGGTCAGTTTCATTCAAACAAACAAGGAGTTGAAATGCGGTCAAATTTTCAATCATTTCCATTTCCTTAGAATTTAAAAATATTGAGGGGGTTTTGTGAATTTTCGACATTTAGTGTGAAAATGTGCATCGATCATTTGAATGGATGAAGCCAAGGCAACAAATGGAGACGGATGTGCGTCACACGTCACGCATCTGATGCGTGACACGACCACACGCTCCTGCTGGTGTACGGAAGTCAATAAAACGAATCCAACCGTGAATACTGATCAAATGATGGGGCCATTGATTGATTGAATAATTCCACGCGTTAAATCAAAAATAATTAACACAGTACTTTGTTTTATGTGGAAAGAATCACGTGACTCATTCCATCAATACTCAACTGATCAGGAAGGACAGGAAACGGAAATGACCCGCGGGTTATTTAGAGTTTTTCTGTTGTTTTGTTTATTGTTTGAATTTATGAAATTATTAAAACAATGGACCGTTTTAAATGTTTTTATTTAAGTTTTAAGCTGCCTCACGTGAGGTTTTAGCTCTAGTTTACTTAGTTTTCAGTTCTTTAGTTTCGTTAGTTTCGACTTGATCTCACTGATGTTTTCTTCTAAAAGTGTCCATTTTGTTTTTACTTTACCCATATTCATATATAACTTTGTGCTTTACTCTACACTTTAGTAGCTTTTTCGGTCATTTAGCTTGTTAAGCTTTAGCCAATTTCGGCCTGATTTTTATTCTTTTTTTCCCAATATGTTAATTTTTAATTTTGTTGATTTCAGGTTCGCAAAAAGGCCAGTTGGTTTCTGGTAGCTTTAAAAAAACCGCCAATCGAAATTGATAATAATTACCATATTTATGAGAACGTGTGCCTTTTTGGATCAAAACGTCAAACAGCAGCCATAACGCCACCTGCTGGATGTTTTTCCACTTGCAAGAGCATGCATGGGGCCCCTTTTAAACTACGCATTGTTTGAATTAATAGACCGTTTTTGGTGCTAATTTTAAACTGAACAATTAAGAGCATTTATTATTTCAACGACAGGTGTCCAGCTTTTTAATTCATCACCTACAGTGAGTAATAAAAGTACCAACAACAACCATATTAATAATGTCTTAAACTAACCACAATCTATTTAATACTATTTAAAAGTCCTTAATGTATGAGGCGATAATAATTGGCCTCTAATTCAAGTTAATTAATTAAAAATAATTACATTAACATTAAGTTTTATGGTAGTTAATTTACTAGTTTAGGATTTAGATTTCGTACAGAGATTAGCGCACGTTTAGAAAGTTTAGCTTTTACATTTTATGTTCATTGAAGCTATTTTTAGTCCAAATTTAATCGGAGGATATGTAACTTAAGTCGTTTAACCGTTTAACCAGCCACCAACCTTTGTTTTTTTTCGTCTAACACCGTCTCATGAACCATCAGTGCACAAACATGTCTGTGATGAACGGTCCACATGGAGCCTGCGTCAATTTGTTCGGCTGCACGTGTTGGTCATTGTTAGATAGACTGCCCCCTGTTGGCGGACAAGACACCTGTCCATTCTGCACGTTAATTATCTAGTTTTCAAAGTAAAAGCTAAGTTAAAAATACTTCCATTAATTATAAAGTAAAAGCTAAGTTAAAAATACTTCTATTAATGCCCTAGCATCTGACAGTCAGTTCATTGTTTTATACATTTGCTAGCTTTAATTTGCTGTGCTAATTATTTTAGACCTACACCCTACCGTATTTTCTATATTTTGTCTAGCTTTTATTTTTCTGAGCTATTGTGTCAATTTATCTAAATGTTGAGTTATTTTAACTCTGTTAACGTCCACCCGTTATGCTCTGGGGTGTTTCAGCTAAACCTATATTGGTCTGGATAAAAACAACTATTTATTGTTTTCGTTGTGATTTCTTAAATTACTGCTTCTATGAAAATAATTATCTTTTGGCATTTTTAAGAATCCTGTGTTTGTATTTTTTGTATTAGTATTGTTTTTTTTAACCATCTGGATGTTTCCCCTACATGAAAATGAAGCAGTCTATGAAATAAATCAGTAAAAATTTCCAAAATGTTAAATGAAACACCCCTTAAGTTATTATCAGCACCAGTGAACAAGGACACATGCAGACATGGATTATCTGGACACCAGGAGGTGGAGGACAGTTTGACTCTGAACGTGATAAACCTCACAATTAAGTGGTGACAAGTCAAGGTTTATACTCATCTCTTGCCCAAAGTCACCTTAAACTGAACAGGATAGACGGCTAAGAGACGAATGAGCATGAACATCAGGGTATGTTCTATATTATTCAGAGAAGAGGTTCCAAACCCCTGGGCTGTGGACTGAAACTGGACCAAAGAGGAAAAATAACAAACACTGTATTTGCATTTGAGACTGAAACTGGACCAAAGAGGAAAAATGTAACACTGAAAACACTGTATTTGCATTTGGTCGACCATCAGTAGATGTTTTACTCTGAGTCGACTCTCATTTACACACATCATCTCAACACATCAGCCTCTTTAAAAAGATGAGGAGGCCCAGAGGAAGACCACTTCAGACGTTCATAAAAGGTCAGGGAGCTCTGCCCCCTATGAAACCAATAAACACAACATGAAAAAGCTGTAATTGTAGCTGTGGCATCTTGTTTTCTACCTTTTAGAAGGTGAGGAATCAACAGACGTCAAGAGGTAGAACTCATGTGGGAACTGACATTTATAATCCACTCACTCACTCACTCACTCAGTGTCTCACCCACACAAACTGGATTCTGAACAACCTCCCTCAGCCTGAGTCATTACTCACACAATGCTGTCTCACCGGGTTTCCAGCAGACCGACAGTCTGGTTCTGAAGCCGACTTTTCTCCTGTGCATAAAAAATGTATACAAATCGCGACAGCACAGATTCAGATCAGGATTTTCACGTTAGGCTCATGACCTTAACTTCTGATTGACTGATTCCTGTGGCTGTAAAGGTGAAAGTCTGACGTGGTGTAATGAATGATGAGTAAACACTAGAGGTTTGTGTAAATTGAGAAATAATAATAATGAAAAAAGGTTTCCACAAAATGCCAGTTTTTTTTTTTAGGTTTTCTTTATCTTTAATAAGACCTTTCATCTTAACATTTCAATTAAAAAAGGTCAAAATAATGACAGATGTTTTTTTGCAGATCATGGCTTTTGTTGTAAGATCTTAATTAGTAAATAGGAAAACAAAACCCTATTACAACAGCTGAACTTTTGTGCCCAATCTGACTTTATGGCAGGTGTTGGTCCTCGTGATGAAACTAAGTAAGAATTCCAGAACTGTTGATACTTATAATTCGTCAAGAAACCGTTCACACCCTTTAATGCTACTCTGCTCAGTGCAACTTTAAGCCTGCGCCCCTGCTCCAGTTAAATGTTTCTTCATTAGGAGGCTGAACATTTAGTATGTATCGAGTATGTGATGTGTATTATTTTCAGTTTTCAGTACTGACCATAGTTCTTGTAAACAAGGTAAAATGTTTTAAACTTTAAACAGCTGTGTGTGAACCGTTGCTGTTAAATCCTCCAGAACGTGAACCATTAAAACGACTATTGTTAGAAAAACAGGCCAGTTATTTGACCCAGGACAGATTGAGACAGCGAGCGATAAAGGCGTAGGTGTCGGCCACCTCCTGAATCACCTTGCTGGTGGGTTTGCCGGCGCCGTGGCCAGACTTTGTGTCCACGAGGATGAAGAGGGGGTTTGACTGTTTGGGGGAACGACCCACGGTGTGTTGCAGGGTTGCGATGTACTTGAGAGAGTGGAGGGGCACCACCCGGTCATCGTGGTCCCCAGTCAGCAGGAGGACAGCGGGATACTGGATCCCATCCCCATGTGGGACACGGATGTTGTGGAGCGGCGAGTATCTGGTACAAAGAAGTTAAAAGATTCGTCAAAAATGTTTACAATTACACTGATTATATGACTGTATATCCTAACATCTCAGGTCTTATGATGGTCAACATTAATATGTAGTTGTTTTTAACTACATTTAGATTTTATTGTTTCATCATTGACCTACTTCCGTTTCTGATGTGATTTTTTAAATTATTTTGTCCAATTATTGGTGACGATGGGCTATTTCCGGGCCAACATTTCACTTTTTTTTTTTGTCAAATTGTCTGATAAGTATCTTCAGTATCGATTTGTTAGCATTTGGCTAAATTAGCTCATTTTTGCCTAAGTTTTATAAATGAAAATCAAATTCAATAAAGAAACAGCTATATTAAATGAATGCTATATTTAATTAACATTTAGCTCCACATCCGGGCTTAAGCAGCTGTATGTCAGTGTGTCAGTTCTGGTTATGAAGTTCTTCAGATCCATGGACCACAAAAGGAGGCGCTGGCCTGAGGACGGAGTTGACATTGGCACCTACTTGATGAGCCAGTCAAGCTGCTCTTTGTCTTCTGAACAGCCAAAGTCTGTGGTCCAGGCGTGGCCGATGGTGAACTTGTGGAATTTCAGCATGTCCATGACGCCAACCTGAGCGACGGCACAGCCGAACAGCTCAGGTCGCTGGTTCACACAGGCAGCTAAAGGAGAAGAAACGCACGTCAGACCATCGAGTTCAACCACGAGCCAACAACACACAAACACACACACACACACACACACAAACATACCGACTAGCAGACCCCCGTTGGAGCCTCCATTTATGGTGAGTTTGGAAGAAGAGGTGTATCCTTTCTTAATGAGATATTCAGCTGCACACTGGAAATCTGTGAAGCAGTTCTGTTTGTTGGCCAACATGCCAGCTGCAGGGGAAGGAAGGGAAAACGAACAAGTTTTCTTTATACCACAAACCACGGTTTTTATGCGTTTTCAGTGAAAATGCTGCATTGACCCGATTTCAAACCAGGTTCTGACAATGAATCAGCAGCACGTATGGATGACAGGCGACATTCTCACATCCTGAAAACAGATCGTTCTGCAGTGCTGAACGACTGTCCTCACCTTTGTGCCAGGTCTCCCCGTACTCCCCTCCTCCTCTGATGTTGGCGACAGCAAGAACACCTCCCAGATGCCTGACAAAGATGAGGCGGGAGACGCTGTAGCTCGGCGTGATGGAGATGTTGAAGCCCCCATAGCCGTACAGGAAACCAGGATGTGATCCGTCCATTTTGAGGCCTTTCTTGTGGACAATAAACATGGGGACTTCAGTACCGTCCTTGGATGGATAGAAGATCTGAAAAAGGAAACGAAAAAAAAAAACAGAAGGACAGACAGATAATCAGGTGGAGACAGGAGTTTTGTCAAAGACAATGAAGCTGTTCTTGAATTATTTGAGCCATTTCCTTTTTTTTAACCGAGTTAAACTTTATACATAAATGGGTCATAAACCATTACGTTTTCTATGATGTTTATCATTTTATGTAGCTTGCAATATTTTTATCCTTTTTGGCACTATTTCATTTTTAAAACACTTAGATGTATATGTAGGAATTTATGAAAAGAATGTAATGTAGTAAAGGAATCATGGTCCTGGTCCAGGTTACCTGGGTGGTCTGGTAGTCGGAGGGGTCAAAACCTTTGACTGTGACTTCTCTGAAGACGTGAGGCTGCAGCGGCTCCTTTGTCAGATCACAATGGTAGATGATGGCTGCACAGAAGACGATACATGTCCTTTATTTGTTTATATAAACTGTGGGACAGCCGGGATTCCTAGTCTCAGTGCATTTATTTACAGACAGTGTGTGTGGCAGTACAGTACCTGGAGAGAGGAAAGAGGTGAAGTAGTAGAAGATCTCAGAGTCTCTTTTCCGTCCTGTGAAACCGACCACGGAACCGACCTCCAGAGGGAAGGTCTTCAGCTCCTCTCCTGTGCTCAGACGGTACATTTTCAACACATTCTTCACGTCGTGGAGGAAACACACAAACAGGTAGCAGGAGTACGAACAGGTCGCAAACACTGGGGAATAAAAAGAAAGGGAAGTTAAAATGAAGGAAAAGGAAAAGTCATTGTCTTTGATCGTGGTTATTTATCCTGCAGCGGCAACTGACCAATCACGTCTTTCTCGTGTTGAGGAATGAGCTCCTTCCAGCTGCTCTGAGCTGGAGAGGCAAAGTCGATGTTGATGAGACGATAGCACGGGGCGTCAAGGTTGGTCTTGAACGTGAACACCGTGCCCTCGTTGGTCACATACTCGTATTCAGCGTCAAAGTTGTCGATGAGCTTCACCCATGGCAACAGTCCTAAACACAAGGGGACAAGTATTTTAATGTTGCGACAGTGACACAACAGTAACAGTAAGTTAAACCTACACAATCATACCTGTAATACCCTGAGGAGTGGTGTGAAGGTCACAGTACCAGAGTCTGTTGACTGGATCACAGCCTTCCCTGATGGACAGCAGCACATATCTGCCATCATCAGACACCTGAGGCACACAGTTGGTTATTATGGTTATTCAATCTGGCAGGTTGCACACTCATTAAAGCTTTAATAACACACACAAAACCGCTGCGTGCTGACCTCAGCTCCACTCATCCATTTTGGATGGTCAGGGAACTCAGCAACCAGCACGTCTTCAGACTGCGGCGTTCCAAGAACGTGGTAAAACAACTTCTGGTGTAGGTTAGTGGAGGTTTCAGTGCCTAACGAAAATAAGATAAGTTCAGGCATATCACTTATTCTAATATATTTTTAAAATGTATTAACACCTTAAAATAGTTATTTATTTATTCAACAACAGTTTGTCTCACCGTCACTTTTCCCCTCCTGATCAGGGTAAGAGTTGTAGAAGAGTCCTTTTCCATCATGAGTCCAGGACATGCAGCTAAACTTGACATGCTCCAGACGGTCCTCCAGAGGCATGGCACCTTCGACACGCAAGAACCGCATTTCCACCCAGTCTGATCCACTGGCACTGGTACCATATGCTAGGTACTCCCCATCCTCAGAGAACGCATAGCCTCAAAGACAGAGGACATGAAAACTGAAGTTTTAAATGAATTCCATCACAAAACAAAACTAAAACATAACACATGGACAAGAGTCTCACCCTGCAGGGCTACTGTTCCATCATCAGAAAAGGTGTTTGGATCTAAGAAGACAGTGGGCTTAGCATCTAGACTCTCCTGCATGTACATCACACTCTGGTTCTGGAGCCCACTGTTGTAGAAGTGGAAGTACCTGAAGAGACAGGAAGAAAACTTGAAAGTGAGTGAAGTTTCAAAAATGAAATGCCAATAAACTGAAAGGATTATATTTCAACAATACACTAACGCCAGGCCTTACCGACTCCCCCTCTTAAAGGGACAGCTGTACTTGGGGTAATCATACAGCTCTGTCATTCGCTGCTTGAACAGATCTCGAACTTCACACTCCAAAAACGGTAATGTCAACTGGTTCTGAGCTGTGACAAAGGCCTAGTAGAAAAAGATGAGCCTTCCATAAATCAGAAACCCTATGACACCCTGCTATCATATTCACTTAACCATCTTGTATTTTAAGAGTGTAAAAAATAAAATAAATAAATCAAATGTTGGCTGTACCTGTGTCTTTTCACTGTCTGGGTCTTCCAGCCAACTGTATGGATCTGATACCTTGTGGCCATGATAGTCATCCACCTGGAACGTGTAAAAATTGAATGATAATAAGCTATTTGAATGAGCAAAAAAAGGTTCTGGAAAAGGTTAAACAAAAACTGTACGATCTTGTCACAAATCGGTTAGTGTAAATTAACGGCTATTTAGTCTCGAGCTCTTTGGAAGTATATGAAGGTCAGCTGGCGAAGATCTTCTGAGCGACTGTAAAGTTAGTTAGTTAGAATCGCTAATCGAACTAGCATGCTAACAAAGCAGGCTCATTGTAACGAATGGGAAACAGTGATGATTAAGCAGCCCGGCTTGTTAGCCTGCTTGGCTAACCTGCCACAAACGTTTACTCACCACCGCCTCGTCACGGTAAGCCTGTGGGTATTGGAAGGACATTCTGGGGGGCAGGTTTTTTGATTTTTGACACAAAAACCGTTGATTCAGAGTTACAATACTCGCTCTGGTAATGATTCTGTGAACCCTGCAAAACATCAACAGTAGACGCCGGACAGCCTTTCAGCGGCTCAGAGTCAAAGAGCAGCGCTCCAAAGACAACCACGTGACGACAACAAGGGCAGAAAGAATTTCTGCAGCGCCCTCTATTAGTTACCGAAAGGAACACAGTGGAGGACACGGGACAGACATTCAAGATTTAAAGACTTAATTTAATGTTTTGAATATGCAATACTGACTCGTCACTGTCATGGTGGGAAGGGCTGATGCTGGTTCCCTCCATATTGGATCTTTCACTGCAGGTTTTAACCTTTAACTGGTACCGATTTAATCTTAAACAACCGACAGAGGGCGACAATGGGGTATTAAAAATGAGAGAGGGAATTACTTTGTTTTACTCCGTGGTTTTCTAAGTTGTTTTCCTCTTTTCTGTATAAAATGATTGCAGGTTCATTTCAGTTGATCTACATGCAGTCACAGTGGAGTTAAACTAAGAAAAGTATAGAAAGACAACAAATAAACCTAAGTATGTTGTGTGTTGTGATTCATTCTAAGCTTCTTTTTTTTTTTTTTTTTCACAGTTACAGCGTCAGTCTAAGGTTTCGCTGGCTGCCTTCTTCAGCAGGGGGCACTGCAGCAGCTGCACACACCCACGTACAGTACCGGCGTTCGTTTTGACAGCCAATTCTGATTTTAGCTTAGTTTTTTGAATGACACACTAATTCGTTTTGTTCATATTTTAGTGATCTAAAATCTGAAGTCTTAGTCAGGTTTTAGTTGACTATGTATAAGAAAACTTTCTCTCAGCACGGGAAGTACGGGTAAATATCGTATTAATGATTTTAAAAAAAATAAAAACAAAACTCAAATAGGTAAAACGTTATAGGTAAAAGCTGCCAAATGTGGCAACATTTTTACTATGAAATCACTTTTTTGTAATGATGTTGTGCCTGAGACTAAATGTGTAAAAAAAAAAGTGTATATCTGCATTTTGAACATTTCTCACTGCACACACACTGAAATTAACACATGCTTGGGAAAAATATCAATTAAGTCCAAAAATGGAAACATAAAATACAGACTTCACTACACTGCATTTGGTTCACTCCAGTCTCTATCTTTATTTAGGAAATATTTTTCTACCGTCTCCAGCACAGACCCTGTCTTTTTTTTATGTTGTGTTTGTCTCCTGCCATGCGACATTGTGGCTGCATGTCATCCTCCAGCTATGTAGATAAGAGCCCAGAGACAGGTTTAATTATACAGCAGTATTTGTTTCAGCTGAAAAGGAAACACATTGTTTGGATACCTCTGCTGGTCTGACAGTGAGATGTCTTGGGGGCAGATAGCAGAGCGTTGTAACTTTCAAATTCAGTGTATGAATTGTTGTCAAGAACTGTCACGCCACTGATCCGCAGGAAGTCAAGAATAAGGCTCTTTGACGATGGCATGTTATCGTGGAAGTGTAAATAGTGAAAGTGGAGAAAAACACAAGGGCTTTTGTCAGAGAAGGAAAACCAAGAGATGATTCAGCTGAGTTGTTGTGTCATTCTCAGTGGATGAAGTTCATAATGGGTGACTGTATTAACACAGAAGACAGAAAAAGCTTGGTCTAAAGCTAACTTGGCTTTTTGATTGGACTACTAAGTAGCAGCGTTGCCAGACGTATGATAATTAATTGTTAATTCTACGTCAATGTACTAATGTCCAATACACTATTGAACATCTTCATTACATGACGTATTTGCTCATACATAATCATCCCTTTTTTATGGCCAATTAACACACAGCAAATACAATGATACCGTATGTTTTAGGTCGTATAGAGCACATTCTATGATAGCGTAAAGCTAACTGTCCTAAAGCAGACCAAAAACATGCTGGACACGTATGAACATTTTTGCAAATATATCTGGGAAAGTGCAGAGGTCAGTATGTTTGACGCCGTAAATGTAGCTTTAAATTAGCCTACATTCTACCTGTTAATACATTAGCTGGCCGTAGGCAAGTTAACTAGCAATATAGCCACATAACTAAATACACACCATTTTAAATATGTGCGTGAATAAGTGCTGTAAAATGTTCTTTTTTTAAAGTAGGACACATTGTAGTGCCTGTGGTTGTCTGTTTTGGGAGCAGCTAAAAGTGGTTACTTAAATACACGTGTCAAGTGTATATATAGGGCTGAACAACATCAGTAAACAGAAGTTAACTGCTCCATATAGTTAGTTAGCGAGTGCTAATGCTAACAGGTTTATCCCTATGCATATCTGGAATGTGTTAATTGCATGTTATTTGTTTATTAAGTTGGACACACCCTGTCCCTTCTGTTTGAAGTTAACATGACCAAAGATGGCAACAGGCTTTGACTTTTGGATCATACCCAAAAATGTTATTGTACTGTAGGCTGCTGCCGCTGCTCCTGGAGAGAGAGTATTGACTCCAGCAAAGGCTAACTTGTATGGATGTGTTTTAAATATCTGGGTTGGGGGCAACCCCTGGCCCTTTAACCTCTTTGAAATGGACCTGACTGTAGTTGAGGACAGGCCTCCGACTTTATTCAAAAATCAAAGTTACTGTACTGAATATTCAGCTTACATGCTAATAAAAAAAATCCTAATGGTACTTTCCTCGAGATCAGGTGTGACACGTTTAGACAACAGATTAAACACACCAAATTATCCACAGCTTTCTTGTGTACTTATTTATAAATCAGTAGTATTACTACAGTACTTCATAACTGCACCACTGCCATCATTTAAAATGTTGAAATTGTTTTGCTGTTGATGATGATTTTTTTTTTTTGTATTGAAGTTTCAGTGTGACTTGGTTTTCTCTACCGTCATGTAACCTCAATAATCTTAAATTAAATAAGGGATTAAGATACCTCTCTGATCGATCTTTTAGTGTCTGGAAATCTTGTAGTTAAATTGGGGGGTTTGGGAGTGGGAGGTTCGGGGGGGCAGAGGACAATCTTAGGCTCCTGCTACTCCTCTTTCTCCCCCCAACACTATTCTTCTTCACTTCCTTGCACTAGGAGTCAGAAATACACCTCTATGCAAAGAGGATCTCTTCCTGTTTACCTTTGTCAGGCTCAGATATGGGTCAGAGTACTATTGTCCTGACACCTCTGGTTCTTCAGACAACAGAGGAGCCAAGACAAATCACTGACAGCCTGAAGGACTCGCTTTGTGGTTGCACTGAAATATGGACATTTTACTCCCTTCACATGTCTGCGTGTGGTTTGGACACAGGATCGAGTCGGCTTTAAATTGTCTACATATAAATTAAACCACCACCTCCTCCTCCTCTTCCTCCTGTTTTCTACCATTGTCCACAGTCGACAGTGATCTGTCCCCCTGCAGTCGGAAGCACCTGTCTCTGCTGCTGTGGACAAAGAGGGATGACCGCCTGCTGTCTTTCACGACGCAGGGTTACTACGAGGTTAACTCATCCATAAATCTCCCTGAACTCTGCTCTGAGCCGCTCGTGTCAAGACTTACCTATGGAGAGACAGTGGTGTTCCTTTTTCTCCCCCTCCCTCTCCTCCTCCTCCCCCCGTGACTAAATAAATAATACAACACAGAGGAAGAGGCTTATCTTGTCAATCAATGAGATTAAGACATAACATCAGCATTGTGACATCATGACACAGGATGAACTAGTGTCACATGCAAAGATAAAAAAAGACCCGGTCGGCCGCCCAGTCACGTAGTAATCTGTGTCATTTCTTATTTGGATAATAACCCCCAAAAGTCCTACTAAAATACAACTCATTTACCAGCACTGCCTTCAGCCGACCTCTGACCTTGACAGGGACCTGTGGGTTGTAGGTTTTTTAAGGGAGATCTATTTAATTTGAATTTAAATTCTAATCTTAATACTGTGTAGTCCATTCATTTTAAACATCTCCTTGAAAGGAAATGATATGGTAAAAAATCAAAGGCAAGTCCAGACAAGTCCAGGTGAGGACGAGGTATTCAAATATTACAGAGTAGCTACATCATCGTACAGGGGTCGGAACAAGTAATTTTGTCTCCTTTCAAAATACATCATCGTACAGGGGTCGGAACAAGTTGGTAATTTTGTCTCCTTTCAAAATAAAAAAGACCTCTATACCTATCTATCTATATATCTATATATATAGATATATATAGTTTTTTTATTTTATTTTTTTTATTTTTTTATTTTGAAAAGAGACGTCTATATCTATCTATATATAGATAGATATAGATATATGTATCTACATATGTAGATACATATATATAGCGTCCTAGCGTCAAAGTGGAGGAGCAGTTCTTTGGCACAATAATGGCAGCCTGAGGGATCTCAATGTTACACAGCACAAAAGCAATAATAAGGAAGCTCTAAAATACAGAGATCACAGGGGACAGGCTTCCTGTCTGTTTCTGTCTCTTTCAACTGTCATTAAGCCCAGGCCGGAATAACAGTCTCTGCTCTGTCCTGTTCCACGTATGATGTAGTGGAGGGTCAGTTCGACCTGTTCCTTCTGATGTCCTCCGACTGCAGGATGTTATTGAGGGTCCAGGCTAGGGGCGGACACGATCGGCGAACAAATTATAGGAAATACTGAATGTGTTCGCGTCATCACGCACGATCATCGGGAAGGTCAACAAGGCCCGGCCTGCTTTTGTAGAGTTTCAGTCGTGATTAACGCTGCAGCCTGTGTTGGTAGACGACAAAAGAGCAGCCATTACTTTTTAATTTTTTTTAAACTAAATCAGATCCGTGAGAACACGTCCAGGGCTGTCGAACGGTGAAATCACGTCTGTCTGTTTCAGAATAAAAACATTTTGTCAGTTTCTATTGAGACGCAGTCACGATTCCTTTCAGCGGGAAAACACACGTAAGCAGAGGCACAGAGCCAGTCAGTCTGAGGAGTGTGTCATTGTTGATACTGATGGTGTTGAAAAAGGGGAAGAAAGCACTCAGGTGGACTAAAGCCAACGTAGTGAAAGAGCGATGGAAGAGAGGACAAAAACAAACCCCCCACCGCTGTAACAACATGTGACACTGGCTCAACCATTCACCTTCTTAACACTTAGCAGGACTAACTAGCAGTACAGTAAAGAGTATCTAAAATACATATACAGTAGACATACTTTATATGTAGTGTTAGCCTCAACAGAAATAAATATGAAATATTCGAGGATTTATCCTACTAAATATTCAATACAAGTATATTCAAATTTTGAAAGTAAATTTTACTCTTGTGCTATTAGTAATTTCTATAGGCCTTTGCTTCACTTCAATGGTATTATTATAATACCTGGTTTGTTATATTTCTAAAAAACATGACGTCCAAAAGTGTGTTTAAAGGTGAAGGCAGACAAATGTTGTTTTTCAAGAAACGTTGTTTAAAGACACTGCACTTCAGGCTTTGTTCTCGTCAAACCCGTCGCCTGTCTCGACCAGACACTTTCATCTGCACACATTTTCGCGCCTTAATTCATTAGTCAGGAGCTAAGTGCTGTGTAAGCGAGGAGAACAAAGCAGCGGCTCTGAAGACGCAGCCACAGAAATGGTTTGTAATCACTACAGGTGAAGTCCACGCTGTCTGGACCCGGGCTCTGCCTCCTTGTCATTACACCAGCGTGTGTCCATCATCCCCGCGCATCGTCTGCATTCATGTCCCCGTCACTGTTGCCTTTGAACATCACCTGCTTTGTTTTTTGGCCTGGTCACAAACAAAGAATGCCAAAAAAAAACAAAAAAAAAAAAAACGGGGAGGGTGGGGAGAGGGGTGGAAGGAAAGGGACTGCGGGTGAGGGAACAATGAAGGTATCACTTTGCGTGCAGACGGATATTAGCCTTTTAAAAGCAAAACAAATATGTTGTGTTTGTGTGCGCATCCCTGCCCTGTAATTTCACTGTTGACATGTGCACTTACAGTGGGGACCCTTGTAATAAGTGGAGGCAGGTAACAGTGGAGACAGGTGGAGGACAGTGCTGTCTGACTGGTCCTTAAAGACAGTGTGTGTGTGTGTGTGTGTGATGTGCAGACAGACAGAGAGGCACCTGGTGATGTCACTGATGTTGTCACCCTCCTACATTAAAGTTCCCCTTTTTAGAAAGGCACGCCATGCCTGTCCTCCGTACACTCACTGTAACACACTGTAACACACTGTAACACACTGTAACACACTGTAACACACTGTACCTTGTTACTGCACTTGCTCAATCAGGTAACTATGAATGGCACCAAACAGGACTGCGACAGACGGTCTGTCATCTGGAAGTTGACGTTTTGGTCAAGTATGCCATCTGATCTGCGAGGAGTCAGATGAGACGACTGATACAGCGCCTCCTATCTGATGAGTACATATAGTTCCAGGAGTCAGCCAAGGTTACTGTAAAGATTAGAAAGAAATCTTTAAATCTCTGTTCAAAGGTTAAAAAAATGAATTAGTACCAGAGATAACGTCGGGGTCAATGAAGAATATTCTCACACTGCTCTGTTGAACAGGTTTAGAATTTCATGAGAAAAAGATGCAGCTTATTTTTTAATTGTACAAACAGTGTGTGTGTGTGTGTGTGTGAAAATACCCAAATTCCTGTTGTCATGCAGGGGGTATTGGACCGACGTCAGAGTTCTGCACACGTTTCTCACAAATTTCTAGGGAAATCTTTGTGATGAATTTGACTTCATATTCTTCCAGTATTTGTGTATGACTACACAGTGGTCGTAGGTCGTAGGTGTACTAATACTGTACTGTAGTGTATGAGGTTAACTGTCAAAACCTGCTTCTTGAATCAGTCATATGTTTATTCTGCTGTGTTGAAAATGTAGTTTTTCATTACAGTCATTTTATCCTAAATTAAATACTGTGACAGTGAGGACCATGAACTGCAGACTGGCAGAAGCACAAGTGACAGATGGTTCTTCGCTGCAACTATGGGAGAGCAAGTGAGAGAGTGAGAGAGTGAGAGAGAAAGAGTGAGTGAGAGAGTGCTAGAAACTCTTCACTGTGCCAAAATATGACGGCATGGATCAGGTTCACCTCAGTTTGTTCAGCAGATATCCAGAAGTATGGCAGGAATCTGAGGGTAGGAAGTTGC
>NC_024313.1:6464710-6479333 GCF_000523025.1 Cynoglossus semilaevis | reverse complement strand
GCATAGGATGTTGTTCAGGAGATGAAGCAGGTTTGATTCCAGGTTTCTTTGTACTACATGTTATGGAGTCCCTGGTTAAAATACATTAAAAAAACCACTACCTTAATACACGAGATGTACAAGTGCATGTGATATTTAAGAAAAACATCTGCAGTCAGGATGCCCTCTGTCGGGGTTTTCCGATTTTTTCTATTTTTGGAACTTCCATCCATCCACCAAGCCAAAAACAGAGCCAGTAGGTGGCACTAATGCAATTAAAAAGTGTAAAAACTACCATTAAAACTTAGAGTGGTCCTCACTACAGTCATTCTGACCCATCATTTGACCCTGGAAGCTGCGTCTCTTGTGTTTGTTTTCTTTTGTAACTACACCTTTCTATACAGCAGCACGGAGTGTTAGTTTCAAATGGATTATTTTGCAGTTTTTCTCCTTTCATTTGTAATTGTTGTTTAAATTACTGAAAAACTTTAAACATTTCTAAAAAAAAATTAATCACAACAAAAAGACAGACATCTTGGATTGTAAACAGAAATGGAGCAACAGAGGAGCAGGAGTACACAGTATAACAGTACATCACAGTAATGATTAGAGAGAGTGAAGGCCTTTAAATAGAGAGTGCTGTGGATGAGTGGAGACGATCGTGTGCACCGAGGGTCAGCCAAGTACAGTGACACGGTTTGGCTTTCTGCCCTCATCTCTGTGGGTGGTTTTAGTGAGGATTGGAAAAGACATGTGCTGTGAAGTGCAGTAGCATTCCTCTCTGCACTGACACCAGGATAATTACCCTCGGCCTGTCAACAGGAGATCACCCACCGGCGGAGGGGAGATGGTTGGTGGGCGAGGTGGGGGTGTCAAAAATATTTCTTCAAATCCAAACCTGAATGGAAAAGAGAAGAAAACGTCACAAACATTTCGTCACAAACAATCATGGACTGTATGTAGGAATGGGAAAGAGCCAAAGACGGGACATTTACCAGCAGATCTTGGATACAAGTGGACCAAGAATCTCTCCCCCATTACAGATGTCAGAAGGTCCAGGTCTTCTACAATGAATAAAAACATCAGTTTGTAAAAACCATCGCAGCTCGGAGGAGAGTGAAAACAGACAATGGTTTGTCCATCCGTCAATCACTGCAGTGATTGATGGACGTTCTGTCCAACAGGACTCTGGATGTGTCCTGTTGACAGTGAACTGTTGACATTGATGAAGCCCACTCTCCCATATGAGCTCACAGCTGTCAATCATACACAGGGTCAAATGGGGTTTTTTTTTCTCCACATTCAAACCTCACAGAAACACATATGTATAATATATGTATATATATTATATATTCTATTCTAACTATTACCAGGTATAAATATATCTGGACAATTTGCATTAAATACTCTCTATTTAATTATACAAATGTTCATGTCTAGATGTACCTCTGGGCTGAAGCTTAACAGTGTTTGATTATTAAAAAAAAACAACAACAAAAAGAAAAACCTCCCGCAGTGCTCCATCGAGAAAAATATGGCAGGAAAAAGAGAGTTAGTCATAGAATGCGGAACATTTCTTTCAGAGTTGTCCATTACTGTAGGGCTTGAACAATGGAGGCGGAGGTGGAGGTGGAGGCGGCGTCCAGCCTGTCAGCTTCAAATGGGTTATAAAATGTCTTCGGTCTCGCAGTCTGGGCTCTGAGATCTTTGTCCTCCTTCACGGGGAGGTGACAGGGTAGGAGTGGTTGCCTTTGGACCTGCTGCGAGAATTGACCCTGGGCAGGTAGAGAGTGTGACATGAAATTACAGAGCTGAAGCTGCCCATGCCATTTACAGTGGTTTTCTCTGACTGTGGACATTTACTGCCGTGGCTACTGTACAGACAAGACAAAAAAATAAATCAAATTTCTTCACATTTAAAGTTAAGTTGGGTGTATTTCTCTTCTTTCTGACTAAGGACTGATTCATTTCTGTTTGCTTACTCTTTAATTCTTCAAACCTCTACTAATTGTTTTAAAATAGCTTTAAAGTCATTCTCACTAATGCGAACCCTCTTTGAACTTCAGGGGAAAATTTGTGACTCGAAACGATACACGTTCTCAAGAAGAAATGTAGTTTTGTCGTCTTCACAAATGACTGTACTTTCACAGCTCATTCAATAACTGAATTCTGCATGTAGATGTTTTTTTTTTAATGAAAGATTCTCAGGATTTATTACAACCTCGAGCAAAAACAAGTGTCCTTAACTGTACTCTAAATCATACGTTTCACTGTTTGTTCCTTTCATGTCTCCATCATTCAGCTCCTCACCGTCTTCATCTGTCCTCGGAACAATAAAGACTCAAATATCACTCAAACCACCGCACGATTAACCACACAGATGGAGAGAGAGAGCCTCTCCACAACGCTCAGACACAGAAAAAAAAAATCCTGTTTTCAC
Source organism: Cynoglossus semilaevis (assembly GCF_000523025.1). Taxonomy (NCBI): domain Eukaryota; kingdom Metazoa; phylum Chordata; class Actinopteri; order Pleuronectiformes; family Cynoglossidae; genus Cynoglossus; species Cynoglossus semilaevis. The sequence goes on along the minus strand of NC_024313.1, from coordinate 6,476,914 downwards.
GTTGGGAATTACTCAGACGGTAATAGATGAAGTGATAAGACAGTGTTAGACTGAGAGGCTGGATAGGAAGGAGGGGGGAGACAGAGGGTGAGGGGGATGAATGAAGGCTGAATAGAAGGTGATGAATGAAATGACCGAAGGCAGCAGGAAACAGAGCAACACCCGGAGAGGGAGAGAAGTGGATTTTAAATTACATGGTGGCTCATGTCAGCAGCCATAATTAGTAGCTTGGTCAGGTGTTGTGAGTGCTACAGGAAGCAGCGAGGAAGGACATAACACCACAGAAGAACGGGAGCCCAATCAGCTGCATGGAGCAATATGAATTTTCCTCCACAGAGGAGAAAGTGAAGAGTGTGGAGAGACGGAGCGTGAAAAAATGCACGTCTCTCACAAGACATGCAAACAAGTCTGTTGTTCACTGCAATTTGTGTGTGTGTGTGTACGTGCCGTGTGTCAAACGTGTGGATGACACACCTGAGCATTCAGACGGCTCTCAAAGCCTGCGGCCAGGAAGTCAAGACAAATATTGTCTTAAGAGAAAAGAAACAACAAGATGGAAGTGATCCTGGATTTAAAAGAACAAAAACATGGCAGAAGTTTTCATACAGAACTCGTCTCAGAACTCGAGAGTCCTCCTGTGACAACGCAGGACAAATTGAGTTGTCGTCCACCACCTTGATTTAAAAGGCAGAGCGTTAGAGTGAAAATCTTACGTTAATAACTCGGATAATATTTTCAAAATATATATATAACTGTTTATATTCCGAAGCTTATGTTACCTATTTGCCAAATCTTAGATTATTAGTAAACCTTAGCTTTTTTTTCCTAGCCCAGCTGTCTTTAGCTATTTTTTAAATAACATATTTAGAAGCTAAATTAAAGTTATGCTTCAAGTTCTTTTTTACACAGAATAGTATCAGAGTTTTAAAAAATATTTGTATTCATTTTAATACCTTAATTGTGTAAATATTTAGCTGTTTCTGTTTTGTTACTTTAGCCGTTAAATTGTCTTAGTTGTTAGCTTTGAGTTAACAATATGCCACAGATTATTGTGGTTCTGTTTGGTTAGTTTTGTTATTATGTTATTTTATAATAATATATATTCTCATGTTATAATGTTTCATAATGTTTACAATTACGGGCTCTCCAACATCACACTTTCACCCACTTTTCCAGCTGATGTTGAGTCAGTCTTTAATCTGCAGTCGGAGAATCCTCTCTGTGATACAATTTAAGCCCGTCAGCAAACAAGCGTGACGTTTTTTTTTTTTTTTTAAATGTCAGCTTAAACTGTGGCAAAGTGAACTTTTTTTTAAATTTTTGAATTTCAAGTTCTGCGTGTGAAGAACACAGTGACCTCATGTTGTTTATTTTTGCTCTTCTCACCTGAGCCGGACAACAAAACGTGAAAAAGTGTTCAGAGGAGGTTGGTGATGATGCATTTGTCTGATCCGGACATAGCTATGTGACAGTCAGCCTACTCCCCCCCTTTTACCCTCCCCCGGAGAAAGCAGCCTCACACAGCCTGAGGCAGCAGAGTGTCATTCATACATACATACATATACACTCACAAACACTCTCCAAGGAGGAGTCATGGGGCAAAGGGGAGGAGGTGGAGGAGGGAGCACGAGAGGAAAGGGGAGTGTATCTCTCTCTCTCTCTTTCTCTCTCTCTCTCTCTCTCCTGTTTTGAGTCTATCAAACATACCTTCACCTCCCTGTAAGAGGCTGGAGTACGAGTCAGATGCTGCAGTTGCAGAGTTGGTGCCACTCAGGTAGACACCCACAGAGAGCAGCATCCGTCTGATCACAGACTCCCGGCGTTCCAAGGAGGGCACGGACAGCCTTCCCTATGTGTGGCTCCTCTCAAGGCTCCACGGTAAGTGTTTGGATTTATTTTCATTCTTCTTTCGCCATGAGATGTGATGAAACTGGAGGTCCCTGTGTGGAGTCAACCTGTTGCACGGCCACACAGCTGTGTGACTTTTGACTCATGTCTCAATTTCTCAGATCATGTTTTCTGCCATGTCAGTGTTCAGCAGTTTCAGAGTGACTTGACGGTGAGAGTCTGAGTCAGCTGTGGTGGGGAAAAAAACAGTATATGTTTATAAAAATATAGGGGTAAATTTGCATCTATTATCATCTTGTTGGATTTTGGATTTTTAAGGTAGACGAGGCCGGATTGAAATTATGGAACTCAAATTATAAGTGAATAAATTATAATACTTCTTACGAATTAAAAATAAAAAGGAGATAACACTTTGAAAAAAGACACGGACAATAATGGGTTATATGCTTTAGGCAAATCTTGGGGGTTGTCTTCAGGAGGAAACTCTCTTATCTGTCACTATCTAGGCAGCAAAGTGATGAATAATTTTAACAGTGACCTCTTGAACACACGTGTCAAGAAGAGTTTAGGAGAAAGACTTCAGACCTACCAAGAAGAACAAGACTGACAGGAAAGCAACAGACAAAAGAGGACGGACATTCATAATCCGGCTCTTTGCCAAGTCTGTGAGTCGGAGGAAGTCTGAGCACGAGGTTTCCTTGTGAAAGTTGTCCTAGGAACCTTCCCCGGTCGTAGATTCGGATACAACAGGACATGTGGGACACAGAGGACCGTGGGGCCACACCGGACAGTCCCACTTTGAAGTTGGCTGTCTGGTAATTCCAACTGATGGCAGGGTTTTCTACAGGTGGCCCTACCTTGATACTGATACTATGATGTATGATGTTTTCCCTCAGCCACTAGGACATAAAGTCCCTTCAAACTTTACAGAGCGATGGACATAATCATTCACCTCCAAACTCTCCTCCAGGTCTCTTCATCTGCCACCCTTCAGTTTCCCAGAGCCATGTTGAACACAGAAAGTTCACCACAAAGCGACGGCATCCCCGCTGTGACGATGACACAGCCGCAGGATGTGGACATGACCTTGTGGAGCGAGGCAGAGTTTGAGGAGAAGTGCACGTACATTGTGAAGGACCAACCTCTGGAGCAAGAGTCCGAAAGCGACGGCGGGATAAAAGCCAAGAGAACTTTACCCAGAAACCTGGCCTTGAAGCGCCGCAACGGCTCAACGGAGGTGAGCTCTAATTTATGTGCAAACAGGCTTCTGGGGCTGCTTTATGTCTCCTCTTACTCTGACTACTCCTTGCGTCAATCCGGCTTCCTTCCCTCTACTCATCCATCCTCAGGCAGGAAGTACTCCACATGTTGTTGTCTAATTTCAGCCCTTCCTCTGCATCCGTGTGTGTGTTCAGGACAGGGACAATAGCCGAGCCCCTCAGCACACTGCCTGAGGTGCCTATGATTAGACGCTACCTTAGATTCTCAACTCTTTTGTCCCAGCATGCAATTACACCATAAAGCTGAGCTCACAAGCTGGAAACGATCTCCTGCTTTAAGAGTTTGGCTGTAACAGTTGAACATCGCTTCTTCTTGACTACTAAAATGACATGAGGTGATATTTAAAAAAAAAAAGAAAGAAAAGAAGCACCATTAGGCTATAGGTGGCTGTTATTTAAACACTCTAGTCAGGTGAAACCAGCGTTGGTTACCACTTGACCCCATGTCTGGAGTCAGGACCAGAGATCGGAAACAACACACACTACTCCAATCCCAGTGAGATAGACCAAGCACGCAACAGACACCGTGCTGGTTCTGTGACGAAAGAGAGATGAAAGAGGGAGAATACATTACCATCGCTCCGGGGGGGTTTGGTCACAGAGCTCAAGGTGCAGTTGACTGGTCGGGGTGTGCCCATGACACCTTATCCTCTCTTCCCCACCCTGGAGGCCTGAGACGCAGGAGTAAGTTTCACACCTGCAGGTAGCTGAGCAAGAGTGGTGGTGAAATTTTAATATGGTAAGAGACACTAAAGGTAACCCAGGAGAACGGCTTGTGAAATATTCAGTGTGAGAAGGCAGTCGTCCGTAAGGTCACAGCCTTTTGTCCCAGCGTTTTCTCATTTTGACTGTTGAGATTTTGACTGGAAGTCTGTTTGTCACACGTGTGTCCTCAGGTCAGTAATTTTCTGGTGAATTGTCCTGACCTCATGGTTAGTCATCAGGAACAGATAGAGACAGGTGGTGATGACTAGAGCAGGAAGACTCCCAACCCCGCTGAAGTCTCTTTCCCAATGTGTAGAAAAATTACAACTGAAAAGAAATGACTAAGACAGATGTTTGTTCCACCATAGCAAGCAAAACAGTCACAGAGTATTGTCTCTCCATCCCTCCTCCTCTTCCTCTATTCATTCTACAGTTGATAACCTGCCAATAAAATTCAAATTCGAAACATTTTTCTTTTTTCTTACACCAACACCTTCATCGTCTTTCTGCAACTCGTGCTGCTTTCTGAACAAACCCCGGCGTGTACACCTGATCATTTCACTGTAAAACAAGTGTAATTCACTTCGTGACCTACTCTGTGGTCTGATGATTCTGTTTCCTCTAAAACAGGTGCTGGGAGTGACAAGTAAAGAGCTGATTCCCAAGGGGACACGTTTCGGCCCCCTGGTGGGAGAAAAGTACACTGACGAAACCCTGCTGACAGGCGCTGACAGAAAGTACTTTTGGAGGGTGAGTGCGTGGCATTAGGATTTTTCTTCTTGCATGTGAAACTCGTCAGCTTTCGTGTCAAAACCCTTCACATCCTGCGTCTCCAGCTGGAGCCGCTGCGATGGCAGCTGTCGTGGCACAAGCAGAGAGTTGTGGTCAGAATCTGACATCCTGAAGATATGTTCAGCTCTCTCTGTCACTGCTCGATTTCACTAAACGGTTTCCAAAAGAGCATGCAGTGTTTGCCAGTGTTCTGTGCATGGGTCTCTGAGGTCACATTACACGCACAGCTGTTTGGTTTCTGTGACGCAGCGTTTCTCTTCTATCTGCGCCTCCCTCAGCAGCGGTGTCTCTACCAGTAAATACACCATCTACATGTCCACGCTCTACCAGACTCACAAACTCTCACACTGACTAAGCAAGGAAGTGGCTTTGAGCCTGAGAACTGCTACAGACTCAGCAGAGTCAGGACGTCAGGACATCGCGAACAGGCGTGTGTTTTAATTTTTCAGCTTAGAGTCAGCAACCTTGAAATTAGGCAACCACAACCAAATCTTACACTAGCCATAACACACACACACACACACACTTTGTTTTTTAACTCAGCCATGACTCAAGTGAAAGCAAAGCATCAAAGAATAGACGTATTCATCCAAAGGGAAGGAGAAGGGAGTATTTAAATGAGCTGAAGCTAAGCAATCTCTCAGTTGGGAGGATGGTCGATGAGTGTGTCCGTGGGCGACACAGACGACCTGATAGTACTACAGTTCAACCATACACAGAGATAAATGACTGGTGCACCATAACGACAGAGAGCCGATAACCTCAGCCGAAAGACGACGCAGTATTTCTCATAAACACATCAGGAAACCGTTGACATCATGGCTGAATATACAGGGCTCTTCGCCCTGACTGACACATCAGTTTCGTGATCATCATCGTGATCTGCGTTGTTCCTTCACACAGGTCTTCTCAGACGGGACCTTACACCACATCCTGGATGGTTTGAATGAGGAGCACAGCAACTGGATGCGTTACGTCAACCCAGCCCGTGCGGTGGAGGAGCAAAACCTGGTTGCGTGCCAGAGTGGTTTGAACATCTACTTTTACACCGTCAAAACACTGCAGCCTGGCCAGGAGCTGCTGGTGTGGTACTGCCCCGAGTTTGCTCAGCGCTGCAACTACCCTCCTCTAGGCCGACTGGCCATGGACCGCATCGGTAAGTTTGTATGTTGGAGTCTTAAAATAGGCCAGAAGTGCTGACCCGATCAAAGTCAAAACAGTAAATGGACAGAGAAAACACCTTCATTAATGTGATGCATCGTTACAACTGACCAAAACACTGGTATTTAAAAGGGCAACTTCACTTCTTGTTGCCCTTTAAAGGCACATTATGTAGAAAACATCTTCGAGCGGTTCTGTAGTCATTTTGGATTAGTGTTAGTAAATATAAGGGGCGTGTAACTTCTTCACTTCCCATGTAGAGGATTGACCAATGGTCATCAAATGTTCTGTTTAATTTGAGATTTTATTGGTAGCATTTTTTTTTTTAAGTTCCATCGCTGCCACTTATCAGGTTTATTTTCCACTGGGAAGTAGTTCTTACTATAAATATCTGAACTGCAGAACCATACAATATTCTCTGTTCTACGCTTATACATGATTTTCCAAAATGAGTTCCTGCCCTCCAGGAAGTCTCCACTTGGAGGCCTCATTAGACCTAAACCTGGTTAAAAGGAAATCAAGGGGTCGGATTAGGTTGGAGGGACAAGGAGTGACTATGATTCAGTCTAATTGTAGGTGTCGTTAACAGAAACTCTCCCTGTGCCCACGCTCTGGGGACATATCTAACACGCATTGTCACCGTGGAGCGAGGCTGGCGATCAAAGTGCCAGTCGAGCGACAGACTCTTTGTGTGTGGTTTAAGAAGTTACTCAGTCACACCCACTGTCCCTTTTGTTACCGCGGGACACAAAGGAGGAGAGTAGATTCCCCATAACAGAGAGGTCCTTTATCCCAGGTGTAGCAATACTACCAGAGTAAAGTGAGACCAATTCTGGAAGTTTGTGCAATGTTTCAGTGCCTTTAAAAAAAAAACAAAACAAAAAAAAAAACTCCACAAACTGTAGAGACACAGAGCAGGAGCTCATTCAGAAAAACTGGGCTTTCATTCATAAAAATCTATGCAAGCATGAATAGAAAGGTAGCACACACACACACACACACACACACACACACATATATATATAGTCACACACCAGCGTCTGTCTAACCCGCTGACAGCGTTTGGCACGAGGTGTCGTATTTATTTTGCTCTTATGGAGGAAAAGAGGTTGGAAGTGCTCGACTGACTGGTTGAACTTCCTGACAAGGCAACTCAGTGACAGACTGATATCTCACCGAGCGCCTGCTGTTTGTTTGCTGAGAACTCACCCCTCAGGAGAAGAATGGGGGAGGATTTCAGAAAAGAGCACATGGTAGATAAGGTGGAGGGTTGGAGGGGGGGGAGATATTGGAAAACTCTTCTCTGTTTGTCAGACGGTGGTGTGAGATCCATCTCTTTGTCACATCATGTGTGTAGATTTGAATTATGAGGCTTTGATATAGTGATAAAAACACAACAAGACTGAAGAGCTGGACGTGGCATCTGTTCCGGCTGTTTCCGTTGAGATTGAAAGTGTTCAAACTGACCAGCCCTCTGAACCAGCACCGACTCGGAGTGTCTGAACGTCCTGTATGCTATCTATATCTGGATCAAACAACCTATTGTTTCACTTCTGGTGTTCTGTTTCATGGGATGCCAGGAAGATGTCTGGTAGACAGTCACACACACACCTGATAAGAAACACAAATTGCTATCTCCTTTTCTTTAATGCACAAATGAAACTGGTCAAACCAGAGCCGGGCACTTTGAAAGTGGAGATGCGCTGCGATTACACAAAGGGACGCACGTACAAACGATCACGTCCGCGTCGCAGATATGTGTCACTTTGATGATTCTGCCGTCGCCCGTGACGTGGACTTAAATGATGACGGGCGTCACTTTTTCCAGGGGTTTAACCGTGGCCTAAAAAACACTTGACATTTCCACGTACAGTTGAATTCAGGCTTCGTTCAACTATTTTCATTTGACTGTGTCGAAATGAGTAAAAGTTCACATTCCTCTTATCTGATTTAGAGGAAAGAAAACAACGTGCGTGTGTGTCTAACAACACCTAAAAGTTCAAGCTGTGTGTCAGAATCACTTCACAGTATTTGCAGCTGAAGAGAAACAAATGCTGGTTAGCAACAGCCCTGAGGAAAAGTCGCCTATTTCTGGTTCTGAGGAAATTCTAAACCCAGAACATACTGTATGACCTTTTGGACACATAGTGTCATTTTTAACACCAGAGAGGGTAAAATGTATTCAACTTTCTGGTCGAGGTGCGAGTTTCCACTGTCAACAGAATAATTTCCTCTGTCCCTGAAGTGTTAATCACTGCTTGTTGTTTTTCTGCTCACAGAAAAGAATCAAGCGCAGGAGAAAACATCTGCGAAAAGAGGACACAGCGTTTCAGAAATCCTGCGTGATGAGCCGTCCAGATCCAAGACAACCTGCCTTGGACATTTGGACAATCCTTTGTCTCAGGAGAACCTCCCACATGTTTTCCCCCTCTGTCCTCGTGTCGTCTATCCAATCCAGACAAACTCGGAGTCTATCCATGGCCGCAGATATTCACCTTTGTCAGCCCTGCCCACATGCAGCCCCCTAGCAGCCAAACGACCAGCTCTAAGTCACCCTGTTCCCTCCATTATACACTTCAATCAAGGCTCTCTTACTGGCAACCTTTATGAAGAACCCAGTCCAGTCCACCATGCCCTCAGACCCTCTCCTTTTTATCTCCACCAGTATCCTAACAACGTTCTACCTCGAACATCCCTTTTTTGCAGCGACCGAATAAAACCCCATGCAGCTCTCTCGTCTCACCTACTGCCTTTTGATGGATACGCACGCTTTTTCCACTCACTGACCAACAGACACAAAGACTTGACTCTTGCACTATCCAGTACCAAAAAAGACCTTGTTCTTTCACCAGCCAGCGAACACAAGGACAATCAGGACCTCACATCCAACAGGACGACCTACCTCAGGACCCCCTACGATGAACGCACAGATATCAAACATTCCTCTGCGAGCAACAGGGATTCAGATGCCACTGTGCCTGCCACATCCATGGCCACCTCAGTCCCTGGAGCACTGCCATCTCTTGCCCCTGGAGGATGCTCGCCACCAGCGGGCATGGCCGCCTCCTCAGACTGCCTCCCTTCCAAACCCACGTCTGCTTCTCAGGGCAACTCCGAGGTTGCAGTAGATCTCAGGAAGACCAAACGAGGGAGGCAGATCATTGGCTACAAGACTCTGGCTTATCCTCTCATCAGGCAAAATGGAAAGATCCGTTACGAGTGTAATGTTTGTGGAAAAGTCTTCGGGCAGTTGTCCAATCTCAAGGTTAGTTTTTATATTCCATCATCTCACGGGACTGAAGAAAGCAAAAAAAAAAAACCCAAAAACTTTCATCTGATTATAATATACCTCATCATTTTTTAATTGCTGTCCTTAGGTGCATCTGAGAGTGCACAGTGGAGAACGTCCTTTCAGGTGTCAGACCTGCAGCAAAACCTTCACTCAACTGGCTCATCTGCAGAAACACTATCTGGTTCACACTGGAGAGAAACCGCACGAATGCAAGGTACGTTTTCTACTATTCTGTGAAAAATGAAAAAAATAAAAAATAAAGAGAAACCGCACGAATGCAAGGTACGTATTCTACTGTTCTGTGAAAAATGAAAAAATTATTTGTTTTATTATTCTACTATTCTGTGAAAAATGAAAAAAAAAAGTTTTATTAATATTAGTTCAGTAATGAACCTTTATTTTTTACAGGTATGTCAAAAACGCTTCAGTAGCACCAGCAACCTGAAGACCCACCAGAGGTTACACTCAGGGGAGAGACCTTATCAGTGTAAGCACTGTCCAGCTCGCTTCACACAGTTCGTCCACCTCAAGCTCCACAAACGCCTCCACACTGGTGAGAGACCCCACCGTTGCCCCCACTGCCCCTGTGCCTACCTGCACTACTGCAGCCTCCAGGTTCACCTGCAGGGCTTCTGCCCACTCTCTCCGATGATCTCTCACCGACACTCACCAGAGGAGCTGCACCGCGTCAACTCTGAGATCCAGAGGTTTGACATCAGCGAGGCAGCAGACCAACTTGAGGCCATGGCTGCAGAGGCTGAGCTGGACAAGGGGAATATTATTGCCCTAATTAAGCAAATCGAGACGAACACGTCAGGTCACAGGGGTGATGGCGGATTAAAGACTGAGCTGAACACCTGCAAATCCGCCAAGGACTTGCCGGTGACTCTGACGCAGCACGGAAGCCATTTACCTCTGCATCAGACCAGGATCAAACTGGAGACAAGCTGCATTTCAAAGGCCTAAGAAAGTCCTTCTAATCCAGCCACATAATCCTCACGGGTCAATTTGGTAGCGCTCGGTCACTGCCCTATTTGAAGTAAAGCCTTATCTCAGTCACGGATTGACTGTAGCCTGAACAGAAAAACCATAACATTTGAAGCATAAATATTTAAAAGGTCTGCAACCACTGATTTATTCTCTAATTTATTCTGTTACTTAAATGAATTCAAAGTGTATACAACAAAACGTGTGACTTTCTGTATTTTTATATATATATATAAGATGTGTATGTATACATAGCCGTACAATATTTTCTTTTTTTGCATTTGTGGCTACGCTGTGTAAAACCTACGTGTCTGTATATTTAAGTCTTCTAATTAAAGTTACACTTCACTCAGAGTTTGTAGCGTAAGTGAGCCGTGTAATCACTCAGAGGAAGCCTCAGCTTCTTTGTCTGCACTGTCACATACCTGCCTTTGTCTGAGTGTGATGTGCTGAAGTGGGAGAGGGTGGAAAGGTGACGTGGGTAAACATCCTGTTATGACTCTTGGAATACTCCACACCAGTAAGTGTTAGCTCTTTTACCCTGAGAACACACAGACAGAAACACACACAGATGATGTACTGGTTTTAACCTCTGGGATCTACCAGCAAACTCTGTACTTGCTCTGAGTTATTTGGTTTCGCTCTTCATCAGATGACTGACACCGAGTCAGTAACAGATGACTGTACATTATTTCAGATAAAGAAGCGAAATAAATTAAGCTACAGTAGTTCTTGTTCTGACTTCACCATCTAAGAAAACACTGAAGCATTTGTGCATATTTAGATGTGCAGCGCCTTCCAGACAAAAAAAAAAAAAAAAAAAGTTAAAAATGGATATTTACCTTAAATGTATATTGAACAGTGTGTGCCTGAACAGGCTGTTCAGGCACACACTGACTTCCTGTGTATCCACTGAACCTGGGCTTTGACGGCCGTGTGTCCACAAGTGACATAGATGACAAAGTACACAACAGGAATCCTCACTGACGGGGCAGGTTCTCTCATCTGGTCACTGCAGGACAACAGCTACGTCCCAGTTTTCTTCCATCACTGTGAGAGAAACCATCACAAAATAAATATTCTTACTTACAGAATAATACTAACTTCATGTAACCTGTCTGAAACAGACGTTTTTTTTTAAAAAAAAAAAGAAGCTGTAAGGTCACAGAAATATAATATCCCCATCATGTGTCAATTTAACATGTAGTTTGACTCTACTATATTTGATATCTGGTTATATGACCTGCCATATCAAAATCCAAGCAGCCGTGATGCTTCTGGGTATAACCCAGATAAAGCTGGCTGAAAAAAAAAAAAAAAAAAAAAAAAGAGTTCAAGGTCAGGGGAGCATCTGCCTAAAATTGGTAAAAAGGCTAATAAAATAAATCATGTTTTTATTGTGACAGTGTTACTATTGACTTTATATATTTTCCATTGTTAGAAAAATAAATACGGTCTAATGTGTGCCCCCGGGCCGTAGTTTGAACACACCTGGTGCCAAGTTACACAGGTGATCAGTGTACAGTGACACTGATCTGAGAGCTGTGCCCCTTTAACACTGTACAGTGACGTCATAGATCTGTCGACGGTGGGCAGCGTGAGGAGAAGGAGGAGAGGGCGGAGGAGACATAGAAGGGATCGGATGTAGTCTGTGTGGAAAGATGTCGAGGACCACCATGTCTCCACCGCCCTGCAGCCTCCTCGCATCATGATAAACGCTGCCGGGGCTTTTGCCCGCAGGGTGCCCTCCGCCGCTGCCGCCGCCGCGGCCCGGAGGAGGAGACGGAACGGCGGCTGCTGGATCGCCTGGTGCCAGGCGATGCTGCTCGCGGTGTCGGCGCTGGTCATCGTGGCCGAGCGCACCTCCCGTAAGTCCACAGACGCCGCGGTGCTGACAACGATTATGTTAGGGACAGGAATAAAAGAAAAAGAATTCGTGCTGAAAAGTAACGGTTTTCTCTTGAATTGCACGGTACATTCAGAGCGAACCGCGCAGCAGCAGCAGCAGCAGCAGCAGCAGCCTCTGCTCAGCCATGATGCTCGTAGCCAGTCGTTAAGGATGCTGTCACAAAGACATTTCTACACAATCGATTAATCTGACGGTGTTTATTCAATGCGCTGAGATGTATCGTTTTACCC
>NC_024313.1:6459179-6464532 GCF_000523025.1 Cynoglossus semilaevis | reverse complement strand
CGGGATCGCCGGGTGCCAGGCGTTGCTGCTCGCGGTGTCGGCGCTGGTCATCGTGGCCGAGCGCACCTCCCGTAAGTCCACAGACGCCGCGGTGCTGACACCGATTATGTTAGGGACAGGAATAAAAGAAAAAGAATTCGTGCTGAAAAGTAACGGTTTTCTCTTGAATTGCACGGTACATTCAGAGCGAACCGCGCAGCAGCAGCAGCAGCAGCAGCAGCAGCCTCTGCTCAGCCATGATGCTCGTAGCCAGTCGTTAAGGATGCTGTCACAAAGACATTTCTACACAATCGATTAATCTGACGGTGTTTATTCAATGCGCTGAGATGTATCGTTTTACCCGCTGAGTGTCTTTGAATTTGGCCTCTTAACCTCCAGAGGTCATACAGGTTAGGACATAATTAGTACTCCTTAAAAGACAGATAATAAATACACACTGCATTCTACATGTTACTATATATTTATTTTTTCTTATTTTTAAACTTCATACACATACATGAAATAAAAAGAAATTGAGGTTAATTTATTTTCCTGAAACTAAATTTTTTACTAGTGAGTTTCCTGTCGTTATAAAGTTTGAAAATTAAACGTTTTAATCAATGTTCAACCTTCACGACATGGATGTATATATGACGTGTCATATATACATCCGGTTCTGTATATCACTTTGGGGACCGTGATCTTTGGGTTCTACTCTGCAACACCAGATGTAAGCAACATCTCTGTGGCCATATTATCCCTCCAGCCCCCCCACTGCTGCTCCTACATCCCTTATGAAACACAGAAAGATGCAGCAGCAGAGCCAGGACAGGACAGGACAGTGGATGACCTCGATGACCTTGTACAGACCAGTCAGTTGATGATACAGTTAAATAAGTCAACAACTGCAATATTGTTAATATTATTGGTAATGTTTCCGAGAGGACGAAGCCATGCACATCTGGAGTCTGTGCTGAAAGTCTTTTGCAGCACAAACCGATGACTAAGCAGATCAATGAACCAAGGGCAGGACAAAAGAGAAAACAGGGACTGAATGTGTACAATGACTGGCTTTGTCCTCTGTGTGGCTACAGTAAAGTTCCTGGAATTTTACCCCCTGCTGCGTGGACTCTATGGGGCAAACAATGGTCGCAAGTTAAAATAAAAAAAGAATAGTTATTTTATCATTTTTGTCAAAGCTGTTTCTCATTGTTTTTAAAGCTAAACTCTCATAGCTTTATTTATTTATTTTTTTTAATTTCCAGCCTTTGTTTTTGACTTTGTTTTGATTAGATTTTGACCAGTTTGTGCCCATTTTTGCCCAAATCTGAGCTATTTCTAAGCAAACTGTCCTATTTTGACCAGTTTGTGCCCATTTTTGCTTAGCTATTTCTAAGCAAACTGTCCCATAATATTATCATACTTATAGTGAAATGCCAAACTTCAGTCATATAGAAATTACTAAATTCTAATTATATTTCTCAATATTTTTTTCCTTGAAAAATAACAATATGTCTATTTTGTATCCGTGTGTGTGTGTGTATACGTGTCAGTGTTCTACTGTGTAGGCTTTTACCTGTGGAATGAGGAGACACAGTGGGCCGGCCTCACCCTGGGCCTCTTTCTCCCAGGGACAGTGGTTCAACTGCTGAGTATGAAGTGGTATCATGATGATGGAGACGACAGGCGATGCTACCTCTCTGTCATACACATTCTGCACTTGGGCATCTTCAGAAGGTGAGCTGTTCATGCTGTGCATATAAATTCAGACAACACAGCATGGTGTCATCAGAGTGGATGGCTTGTCTTTTGAAACGTGTCAGGTAATTTAGCATGAACACTGAGGATGTCCTGAATTTATTAAAATAGGATTTGTTCTTTCAGACCTTGTTTTGTTTGGATCTCAACAGTGTTAGGCTCCCACGTTTTTCCATAATTCTTAAAAGAAAATTCTAAATTTAATTTAAAGTGGGGTTAGCATATTCTTCTCTGACGTGTGTTACTTAATGATAAAACTTTTGTCTTGTGCTTCATTCCGTTATTTAAATTTCATGAAACGTTGCCACTGACTTCTCTTTGGTGGGCCGTTGGCTCCCTCTCCTGACAGGTTGTGGGACTGTATGAGGTCTGTGCTGCACATGCAGGACTCCGTGGCTGAACTCGGAGTGGCAGTCATGCAGCAGGCAGACGCGGCTGCACTGTGGCTCTTGGAGGCCCTGGTGCTCACGCTGCCCCAGACCCTGCTGCAGGCCTACGTGGTGGTGTCCACAGATGTGGGCGTCATGTCACCAGGTAAACACAGGCATTAATAGCAGGGGGATTCAGTCAAAGAAATGCCTAATTGGGCACCCACCCTAATAGTAATAAGACAACCAAGAAGGATACAAATACACTGACTTTTCTACATTTCTAATTTGCTGCTACAACACTTGCTGTTTCACTGCAACTTGGTACAAATAGTGTCAAAACTGCAAAATCTGGGATTGAGAATCTAATGTGTTTCTACCTTCAGTGGGTTACTGCTGTGGCCTGTGTGTTCTGTCCATCTCCTGGGCCCTGGTTCTGTTCAGCAGAGCCTGTTGTCTGATCAGACCCGGTCACCTGGCCATGCCTCCTGCAGCCATGCTGTGCCAGCTGCTGTGGAGGGCAGGGATGCTGGGAGCCAGGGTCACATGTCTCATGCTCTTTGCCCGAGTCTTCAACTGGTGGGTCTGTGGAGTGGTAGGTGGGTGTCAGTTTACATGTGTGTATATGTTACATCACATAAAATATCTGTCAGATTGGAGCAGGGGAGAATCTGCGGCCAACATCCCTTGAAGCATACGTGTCAAACTCAAGGCCCGGGGGCCAAATGCGGCCCGCCAAGCCATTTTGTGTGGCCCGCGGGAGCTTAAAAAGCATTTAGTAAAGTCCATGCAGCAGAGTTTCTTAACCTAAATAATGAAAAGTTTTTATAATCAATCAAATAATAATCAATTGCAGAAACATGTATTAGTCTGTTATGGAGTAGTTACATCTATACCAGCGGTCCACAATCTTTTTTGTTCCAAGGACTGGTCAGCTAGTACCACCCGTTAGTACAGACCTGTAGTAAGGTACTGAGTATTAAATTTT
The DNA here is from genome assembly GCF_000523025.1 of Cynoglossus semilaevis. Taxonomy (NCBI): domain Eukaryota; kingdom Metazoa; phylum Chordata; class Actinopteri; order Pleuronectiformes; family Cynoglossidae; genus Cynoglossus; species Cynoglossus semilaevis. The sequence continues at coordinate 6,461,439 of NC_024313.1, read as the reverse complement.
CAAAATAATCTTTTATACGTCTATTCTGATAGTATCAGAGTTTGAATGACCTATTAATTTAAAATTAGATTATCTTTAGCCAGATTATCTTTATCTTTAAATGGATATGACTTTTTTTGAATGAAGTAAATTAGTAAAACTTAAGTACATTTTTCACTATATCCCACTGCGGCTCGGTACCAAATGACCTATGGACTGGCAGTGGTCCACGGACCGGGGGTTGGGGACCCCTGATCTATACAGTTTTCCATTCATAACCGGCCCTTCAAGGGGAACTGTACTGCTGATGTGGCCCCCGGTGAGAATGAGTTTGACACCCCTGCCTTAGAGTGATGCAGCAGCTCTGATGTTCTCCACTGTGTGCACTCCATGCTGATTCTGTATCACACACTGACACCTCCAGGTCTATTTCTGCATTGACCTCCAGGTTTCCACTGGCTCACTGCCTCCTTCTGGCTGGTGTCACAGCAGATCGACATCTGCACCGGCCCCTGGTGCTGCTGTGCTTTTAATGGCATCGTTGGACTCGTTCACGTCTTCCTCTTCTTCAATGTCAAGGACAGACCCTCACGTTTCCGCATGGCCAGCTTTTATGCAGTAAGAGTCAACGTGTTGTCGCTGATGTGGCCCGTGATAAATCCACACACACACAGACACACACACACACACACAGATATATGCTGTGTGGAGTCAGATTAGTTTGCACCGTCATCCTCTACTTGTGTCCTCGGCCTGTAGCGATGTAAAGCTGCCCACGGAGGGACTGATCATGTGACCTACTCTCCTCTTGCAGTTCATGTTTGTGGAGAATGCTACGTTGCTACTGGCCGCCTCTGACTTTCTTAGCGAGGCATCATGGGAAAGCATGACCCTCCCCACCACTGTGCTGTGTAGCTTTCTCCTCGGTGAGTCACCTTCTCTCTCTCTCTCGAGTGTTTTTAATAATAGGGTGTTATTGTCTCAGGTGTGACGCCTGACACCTGTGTCTAGTTTGTCAGTATGTGTTGCATGTGATAATGCTGGAGTTTTATATTATAATTATAATAATCAAACTGTAAAGTGCTGCTATCATTGAGACATGTTGATGTATAAAACCTGCACCAAATACCATGGATGTGTGTCACATAATATGAAAGGGATAGATTTTGGTTAATGAGGGAACTCTCAGTGTACTGGACTGGCCTGCCTGCAGTCCAGATCCGTCTCTTATTGAAAATGTCCAGTGCATCATAAAGAGGAAAGTCAGACAACAGACCCCACAAACTGTTGAGCTGCTCAACATTCTCGTTGTGTCTTGAGTGTTTTGTGATTTAACATCTTCGTCTCCCGTGTTTGTCTCAGGTGCTATCTTTCTTGTCATCTACTACCGGTTCCTTCATCCCAAGTCAACAGAGATTTCCCAAGGTACCAAGAACAACAACATGGGCAACGCATGCATGGATCAGGGAGAGTCGTCCTTCTCTCTGGGGGACAAAAGTTACCACGCTCCCTCCATTCAGAACCATGGCAGCTTCTCCCTCTCTGGTGTGGCTGGGACACTGCTGGAACACCCAGGTACCTGCGGGGGGCAGGCTGGCAGCTCCTGCCCATGTTACCACCACCACTGGCTTTTGATCCGACTAGCTTTAAAGACAGGAGACATGGGGAAAATCAACAGAGCCTACGGGGCCGGGGTGCCAGCAACCATACTGGACATGGAGGAGTACAATCAAGGATATAAGAACGAGGGCATGACGATCACAGCAGGGGTCAGCTGTGAGGCCATCTCCGCAGCCTCCGAGTCGCAGGGAAAAGGTCTGGCTCCGCTGTCGGACTGCAAGGACGAGTTCCAGAGTGTGAGCGAGCCCTCGTCCACCGAACAACCAGAAGAAGAGTTTGACAGTCTGGAGATGGAGAGCCAGACGGAGTCACCGTCATCGGAGTTCAAACGCAGCTCACCAGAGGGAAAGTCTGTGTTTGGAGACAGTCCTGAGCCATATTTCTGCCCTACTGAGTCCAATTCTACCCTGTACTTCAGCGCAGACCCTCATTCACCCAGCAGTGCCAGTAACCCCAGACTGGACAAAGACACAGGAGGTCTAAACTCCATCCCTAGTGATCCAGCTCTGCACAGAGATGTCCGAGGGCTCATGGGCCGGGTTGGGCCACGTTGCACTTCTACCCCTAAACTGGACTCTGGAGTGATGGACTCCCCTTCCAGCGTCCCCCACCTCACAGGTCCACGAAGGCAGCTTATAATGTCCAGGACAGACGAGGACGA
>NC_024313.1:6421927-6459146 GCF_000523025.1 Cynoglossus semilaevis | reverse complement strand
ACAGCAACATATTCTCATAAAAGAAACACACCAGCTTTTTTAGAGGCTGCTTTTTCAGCTTCCTAGTTATTAAGGCGTAGATTGTATTAAAGAAGCCGGTGTAGTAATCTTGTTGCAAGAGGAAACACTGATAAAAGATCAAAAGTGCTCCGCTGGTGTTGAAAGTAGTTCAAAGAAAAATCAAGCAACTTCTCCCTCGAATTCTAACGTTGGTAAATATTTTCCTGTCTCAATGGTTTCACGTTTTCTTTCATAGAACTTTATATTTTTTTGTAGTATTGCTGATATCCAATGCTGCCCCTGAGCCATATGTGATAGTTCCTACAACCAGTCTCACTCCTGCCTTCATCCCTGATTTATAAACACCTACAAACTGCCAAAGATATTGTTGACATACTTTAATGAAGTCCACGGGAGAGCAGTGAGACACTGAATGAGGTACAAAGACACTACAGTAGCTAAACAGTGGGTGAAAACACATTACAGAGTATCTGATCTTCGATACTTGCATGGGTGTCAACAGGACCCTGCCTACTTCAGTCCTCAGCATCTTTTGTTGTAGTTTCTACAGGAAAAGGTTCAGTATGTGCTACAGTGTTGCAGAACCTGGCTCACTTGCAGTATAGTGGTACAGAGATTATCGTACTCTGAGATGTTGATGTACCTCACTCTCCTCCTTTGTGTCTCTCTCACTTATACAGTATGGTAGACACGCAGCAGTTCAGCAAACTACTGTAAAATCCAGTTTAGAGGAAAATGGTGAAACTAATGCCTTATATGAGCCAAAAAATCCAGTTTAGAGGAAAATGGTGAAGTGTGAAACTAATGCCTTATATGAGCCAGACACCTGTGGATTTTAAACAACAAGGCTGTGGTTGTTGACATTGCCTGTGAACCTTTTCTACTTCCAAAACCAGTGGAGCACTTCTGGTCATTTTTTGTGGCTTTACTCACAGTTGCAGATTATAGAGTCCATTTCTTACATACAGTCTACTAGAGGTTTAGACTAAAAAAGGCTACAGATATTTCACCTCTAAATGCCTACATATATTTATTACACTTTAGGCACAGCACATAATATGCAATCTTTTAGGACATGCTAAGCTAGCCAGCACTCTTTTTTAAAAATAAACAAAAAATAAATAAACTTTTTATTAAAAAGAAAACAAAAATGCTGGACACACAGTGGAAAAACCTCAATTATACTTTCATCCAGCAGCAACAAGCTAAATATAGAGCTAATTAGCCTTCAGTCTGGTATATGCACCCAGGCAGTTACACCAACTATCTGATTATCTGACATAATCATTTTATCTACTCTTTGACAACAGTTACAGACAACTATACTGTGCAACAAGAGAGGCGTTGGTTCAATATGCTGGAATTTAAGCATTAGGGAGTAGCCATGAATCATATCAGTAAGTGTTAAATTTGCAGCTGTTTTATCATCTGAGAAAGTTGATAATCCCCAATATAACATACAAAAACTGCTGTTACTCATATAATAACTACCAGAGTTTAGGAGGATACAATTTTACACATGGATCAGTAGGGGGCAGAAGATTCTCACTTTTGACTATTAATCAACTCGGCTTCAGTCGCAGCTTTTGAGGGCTTTTTAAAAGCACAAGTATCTTTGGTATCAAGTGTTTATTGCTGTGATTATTTGTTAATCCTTATTTTAAATCTCACTTAGTAGTACTAATAATAAAACATTGTATATTTGGACTGGCGTTGCTAACAGCTGGGCTAGTTTGCCACTTATGGCAAAGCTGTGATTGAGTGTTTTACTTTATTTACATGTTGACCATGTATTTGTGCTAATTTTGGGGGGATTTAAGTTAGGTACAGTACACGTCTCAGGCAATAACTCTAAATTTAAATGTTTATTGTGTAAAAAGATGCTTATGGCACCAGTGGTGACTTTTTATGTGCTCTTTAATTCAGTTTCTGTTTTGAAAAAATCTTTGCTCATTATTGTTGTATTTAAAGGATGAAATCCATATATGAGTGTAATGATGTTGGGTGCTCCCTCTAAACCCACATGACTGCCTACATGCCATTTTGAACTGTGAAGTGCAAGGCCACTGGTGGCTTTACGTAAGCAATAAAAACCTATGTTTGTGGTGAATCTAAATGCAAGTGTTTGTAATTATTACCATAGCAACCAATAGAATTCTGTTATCCTCAAATACAATGATGCGGTCCAAGTGAATCATGTGAGACCTGTCACTGGTTTGATGAAAACTACCCAACATAGTTGTATGAAATTTTAAAATAAAAAATCTGTAACAAAATTTCTCCCTGGGGATAAAGTAAGTATTCCTGCAAAATAAAATATAGCACAATTTTCTAAATAAAGGTAGTATGTATGTTTCATAAACGTATGCTCCAATAATAATACATATTTTCGACAAGTTTGGAATAATTAATATATTCGACAAGTTTGAAAGTTAAGTTATGCTGCCACAACGAAGGTATTTGTTGGACTCGCCCTTTAAGACGTCTGCGCATGCGTAGGACGGGGGCAAAGTTAACTCCTGAACTTCGTAGTCAGAAGAACATACTGATTTATAAAATACCAGTGAAATCAGCGACCGGCTGACATGGCGTTTCGGCGAAGAAACAAGAGCTATCCTTTCTTCAGCCAGGAGTTCCTGATTCAGAACCATGCCGACATCGTCTTCAGTTTAGTCATTTTCATTCTGATTGGACTGATGTTTGAGGTGAGATGGATCTCTTTACTTTTTTCTTCCCTCCTCGTCGCTCAGCTGTTTCACAGGGCAACGATGGACCTATGCTGCGAAGCCGAGTCAAACGGTTTACGACTAAATCAGTTAGGCTCTGTCTGAGGAATAGTTGCGCTTGTTTAAGTGCATCTGCAGCTGCGTGCCGCTGCTTATCACTTCGCAGACATGGAGGCTGCTTTGCTGCACTTTTCTTCACGTAAAATCACACAGCAACAAGCCGATTAAAGTGGTACTGGAACTAAAAACGTCAGTGTATTGTCTTTTTTGTATTGTCAGTGCATTTACACTTCTGGTGCTGACTTAAGGCCATTCTTTGTGCGTGTACTTTGTGAATTTCTCAACTGACGATACCGTTGGAGGCAGCATTAAAGTTGTAAAAATGACAGTGGCGTGTTTTTGAAAGTCATTTTTATTTAAATAAACTGATTTCACTCCTGTTAATCCCGTTTCCAGTAAAGTTAATCCGTCGGTTTTGCTTTCTAAAACCACGTATTGAAAATTTTGAACAGGAAGTAATTTTCTAAATTTCAAAGTAAAAGCTTTTTTGCGACTTGTCCGACGTTTAACCGCACCGTCAGCATCTTTGCGTTTTGTTTTGATGTGATGAAACGGAAGTGGTGCGAGTTTTTGTCGCAAACTGGGGTTAGAAGGTTACTGCCACGTCTCAATCTTTGAACCGCTGCTTCGAGTGCTGTTAACATGTCTTTCCTCCACACTTATATCAGATTTGTTTGTGTTTTAATAAAGTTTGGTTAACAATCATTTCTATATTTTATTTCTGAAAATGCTTTTACAATGACGTCCGGCTTCTTGCTCAGCTTCGTACCATGTCCAATTTGAAACAAAATCACTAGCTTTCTATGAACACGAAAATATTTTAACAATGTTTCTGGACAAACAAGCAATAACTAAAAGGAATTTAATCCAATTATATCCAAAAAAAAGATACTTAGCATTATAAGTATAGTGGGATATACAAAGTTATCAATATTACAATATGAAGTGTTAGGTAATACCTAACACTTCATATTGTAATAAGGAAGGAAGATTAAACAAAACTGACTAACGGTAGAAGACAAAAGACTAAGAAAAATCTAAAAAGAAAGCCAGTAAAAGGCATGTCTTTTTGATTCAAAATATAAAGACACTGTTGTCTAATAGATTATCACTAAAGTCCTGCACAAGTAGGACTTCATGAGTAGACAGAAAGCTGTTAGCCTCTTCCATATGTTAAAAACTGAAGATTTCAGTTGTACAATTAATTTGACTTGCATAATATAGTTGGACACAATAAGACAAGTTAATATTTATTTAACAAGTTATCATAAATTGTTTTAGTTTTCTTACTGATCTTTTTACTAAAGCAATTAAAGCACTTGTCATTGAATGCATGTGTGTGCTGACAATGTCTAAGCCACAGCTTTTGCATTTACCAAAGACCAACAGGGGGAAAAAATGGTTTATTTGATGCTGTTGGTTGACTTTAAACAAATAAAAAGCACAAACAGGGGATTTCCCAAGTTCAGAAACAAAGAGAAGAGCAGAGCAGAGCTGCAGCTGGTGTTACATTAAGAATACACTTTGCTGACAGGTCATTCAGTGCTCGGGGGGTGGGGGGGGTGAGTTTTGTCAGGTGACAGAGAGGTGGTTATGATGTGACGCAGCTGTAGCAGTCCTGAACTGGTTGATTAATACCAAAAGAAAGAATTGGTTTGTTCCGCTTCCTTATTCAACTTCTGTCCACACCTGCCATGTTAATTTATTGTCAATGTAAGCAGACTGATGGTTCAAACTACGCTGCTATGTGTCAGGATGAAACGTGAACCGTGCATGCTACAAAAAAAAATTATGCAAACTATTTACCTTTATTTAATGTGCCTTGGTTTACAGAACTTTATGCTGATCTTTGTTCAAAATAATGGAGAAAGATATATTTATATTCTATACAAACTGCACAGACAATATATTTTTATTTATTTATTTATATTTCTTATACTTGCACTACTGTACTACTCAGTAGGAGGGTAACAATTAAAAGGTCGAGTTTGTTCTTTCTTGACTTGCTCGATTTAAAAGCGGATTGCTTGATATACCATAAGAGCCATAAGAGTTTTTTTTAAAGGAAAACATTTAGTCGACTAATTGTTTCAATGAGCTGGCTAAGATTTTGAAGGTTGCATTTTTTTGAAAAGTGATAATCAGGGATTTTTCTCCTTCCCAGTGTCAAGTCTGAGTTCCCAGACTTGACACAGCTGTACTCACAGGCCAACAAGGTCATGTGTTTTTGTCTCAATAGTTTGAAACAAGCCTTAGATACAAGCCTTATCATGCTGGCATACCTTTCAGACATGCTCATTATAGAGATTCTGACTAATCATAGTGCCAGGTGGGGAGGAATGAATGACTCTTCCAAACCTTCTGGTATCTGAAAATATATATAATTCACACCCGGTGAGAAATTCCTGCTAAACCAAAATGGCTAATCACCATCTTTTCTCATTTCTAGGCAACAGCCAAGACGGCCATACTGTTCATCCAGCCTCAGTACAACGTCACTACACTATCACTAGGTACACAGTGCAGTTTCACTCATTTTTAAATCACACTCTGAGACTGATTTTTCCTATTTTGTCGTCCCACACCAACAGCTCTGCCAGTGCAGTGCATTACTGAATAATTACTGTCATTGAAGTCTGATAACAGAACAGTTTATTTTGCAACAGGATGTTTGACATACCTCTGACTGTAGACACTCTGTGGCTGTGCGTGTTTGTCCTCTCACATGTGCGTGTGACTGTAGACACTCTGTGGCTGTGCGTGTGTATTTAGAGGGAGAGGTGACATTGTACCATTACGGCTGGAAAGACAGCGCCACCATCCTCTTCTATTTCTTCATTGCCATCATACTCCACGCAGTTGTGCAGGAGTATCTTCTGGATGTGAGTACACGCTTACTGTACACAGGGAATAATAATAATAATTAATTGAGTCACTTGTGTGTTTTACAACAGGGAAATTTACAGTGAGAGTATTTTGCTCTGATCAATAAAAAAGCAAAAGCAAAGAAAGATTGAAACATTACAAAAAAAGAGAATAAATAGGTGAATAGTTGTTGTTGTATATATGTATACAGTAATATTTTAAGAAATTCCCATCTACATTTAGCTGTTAGCTGTTGTAAATGTGCTAATGTTAGCTCCAGTGTTCTGAGACAGTTCACATCTGATCCATGTGAACATGTGAGCCCTTGAGTCATTGTTCAGAAATAGGCCAGTGAGGAGGGACAGGATTTATTTTAGCTCTTGTTACCAAAGAGTCGTCAGAGATGTTTCTTTATTTTCTTTTCAGTGTCAAGTCATAAATAACTGCCTCTGTCTTTTCCTGCCCCAGTTTTGTGTGTCAGTGTGCGTCCACCTGGTTACATGACAATCACAGAGATCCAGCTGCATTAACATGATCTGCCCTGTCGTGGGTTCTGTTGTCATTTCTGCTACAGAAAGTGAACCGGCGCCTCCACCTCTCCAAGAGCAAGAACACCAAGTTCAACGAGTCGGGGCAACTGTGTGTCTTTCACCTGGTTTCAAGCGTGTGGAGTTTTTACATCGTTGTCACAGTGAGTGCGATGTATCAGATTTGTCAGCTTTAATGATAAATGCTATTTCAACATAAGATAATGATCTGATCTTCTACCACAGGAAGGATATCTCTTACATCCCAGCAGCCTTTGGGAGAACTATCCTCATGTTCACCTCAGGTATGAAGTCACTACTGGTCATGTGTTGTCAGTGTCCTTTAAATGTTAAAATATTATGTATTCTTGTGTCGTAGTCACTTTACCAAACAATCTAAAAACACAACCAGTCAATGGGTCAAAATTTAAAACCAAGGTGTGGGCTGAACAGGATCAACATTTCTAGAACCAGAAAATAAAAAGGTAAATGTTAACATCACAAAACAATAAGAATTTTGTTTTTCAGAAATGTAGGATATTCTGACTGTAGATTTGATTAGAACATTGAATGATGTGATTGGCTGGATAAGACAAACGAGCAAACAAAATAACTTTAAAATTGTTTAAAAAGTGAATTCATCTATGGTTTGTGTGTGCCTCTGTGTGGCGCAGGTTTCAGGTGAAGTTCTTCTACCTCACTCAGTTAGCCTACTGGCTCCATGCCTTACCGGAGCTGTATTTCCAGAAAGTACGCAAGGTCAGTACAATGGCCCTGGAAAAGTGGAGGAATGTAACATGTTTGTGGTTCTTGAGAAGTCATGAAATCTGTGTTTTATTTTCTTCTAGGAGGAGATGCCTCGGCAGCTGCAGTACATCTGCCTGTATTTGCTGCACATCTGTGCAGCTTATCTATTAAAGTAAGACAATGACACAGGCCATTTGTTATACACATTCTGGGGTGTTGGTCTGAAGTAACTTACGTATAACAGGGATGCATCTGAGCACTTCACCCTGACCTTGTTGCTGTTGTTTTTTCTTGTATAGTATGACTCGTGTGGGTCTAGTTCTACTCTTCCTCCAGTACGTGTCAGAGTTGGGTTTTCACATCGCCAGACTTTTCTACTTCACAGATGAGAACCATCAGAAAATGTAAGTCCTGCTCTAAAATCATTTTGTTTTTATAGCCACCCCCACATCACTAACACTCCAGGTTCCACTTCTCCCTTAAGGGCTGGATCACATGCACATGATGTTTTTACTGGTTTATGGCACCTGTTATTGTTCAGTGTTTGTGATCATTGTCTCAGCACATTTCTAAGACCTGATTATGACTTCTGTGTGTGTCTGTCTATGTGTTGTGTTCTAGGTTTGACCTGTGGGCGGTCAGTTTTGTGTTTACACGCATGGCCACTCTGACCCTCATGTTTTTGGCTGTAGGGTTTGGTTTGGCTCGTGTTGAGAACCAGGGCCTGGACCTGGAGATGGGAAACTTTAACACTTTACTGATCAGGTAAACATATGGCTGAACAGATGTGGATGTGCAGTCATACGTAAATAAATGACAAAAATAGTCCTCTCTTCTTTGTCTCCTCCAGAATGACAGTTCTACTGCTAGTATGTTTCACCCAGTCCTGGCTGCTCTGGAAGTTTATTCGCTTCCAGCTCAGACGCTGGAGGGAGTTCAGACACGAACAGGCCATCAGAAAGAAGACAGCACCCAAACAACCTCTACGGACACTTAAGAGGGACTCATGTGAGTACATTTTACCCTACTTTTGCCCACCATTCTACATGTTGAAATCATGATCGATGCTCTTACCTCTCTACTCATTCTCTCCTAGTTGGTCATTATGAAAACGGAGTCGTCAAAGCCGAGAACGGAACCTCCCCGAGGACCAAAAAACTCAAATCACCGTAGAAGTACACACACAGCCTGTCCCGAACAATAGCCGTAGCCCCAGGCCTAGGATTGTCTACAGCCAGAACAGGGAAACCCAGCAGTTGTCGGCCTCCAGGTGTCCAGTTGACCATGTCCTGAGATGTTGGAGGCACTCAGTTGCTGCAGACCTGGGCTTAATGCTGGAAAAAGAAAATCAAAGGAAATTTCCTGAGCCCCACGGACACTTTTCACTTTACTCTTTTCTTCATATCAGTATTTTTGTATATCCACCCATCCCACCATCCCATCCTAAGGAATGTTATTCCTGCCCCGCACACTTCAGTGTTGAATGTGTCCGTACATATTCTCATTTACAAGTACTGTATTGATTGTAGTGTTGTCTGATAACACAGTGGTTTTGCAGCTCTCTACTGACATAGCTTTGCCTCTCCCTCTGGTCTGATCTTTTGTAAAGAAAAAACACCCCCCAAATGTTACTGATCGTACGCATAGATATGAGCTAACTGTACGCTGTCTTTAGCCTCATCATTTACTGTCACAAAAGGGATTCAAACCAATCTGTGGTGTTTACCAATCCCATTGATTTACATCTGTCTGAAAAAGAATCTTCAGTGGTCTCTTCACAGATTTGTATCTATCAAATATGTATGTTGGATATTATGGCATGCCATTCTATGTTTATTATTTTTTCCTTTGTAATTGTTTTGTTAATTTCTTTATTAAAAAATGCATTTTTCACAAGCTCGTGCCACTAATTTTACTTTGTGATTGCAAAATGTTAGAAATTATTTCATTGAAATGAGCTAGAGGTTAATATTTTAAGGTATATACTCCAGATAACTAAATTAAATTTAAATGTTAACTTTGAATATGGATATAAAATTAGGTTGTTACATTTGTGAATACAACTTTTTATATTACTTACTATAATATATTTGTTGATATAAAATTAGGTTGTTACATTTGTGGATATAACTTTTTATATTACTTACTATAACTTATTTGTTGATATATCGCGGTTGTTGCGTTCCAAGACCCATCGCGAAAAGGGAAAATCCGCGAAGTAGGGGCGAGATAGTTTATATTATTTACGTATATATTTACCCTTTACGAACCTCTTCCCACACTTTTATGAACCCTCCCTAGACTACATTACCCTTTTCCATTTATTTACGTGCACAGTAGAGTTGTATAATGGAAATACAGGACATACATATTACGTAAATAACTTAGCGGAATTCGAGTAATTGAGCCTCTCCTTATATTAGGAGGAATAGGAGACGGACGGACCGTATATGGAAGCCGGCCACATTATCGACAGGACATACATATTACGTAAATAACTTAGCGGAATTCGAGTAATTGAGCCTCTCCTTATGGAAGCCGGCCACATTATCGCAAATAAAAATAAAGGCTGTTAACTGTCATCTGTGTCAGCGTCTTCGTTCGGGCTTCGTAACAGAAGCCTGAGAAGATGAAGCGCTCTCATCATCATCTTTTAGTTTTCATCATAGGCCGTTAAATTAGGGTCAACTTTGACCAAATACAAGAGCACACATTTTACAAAAACGTACTGTAGTGGCGGACAGACGAGGGGAGATGCATGAGCCAATCAGCGTGAGGAACAGAAGTGAATGCTCAACTAGCCAATAGAATGCTAGAATGTGCACACGCTCTCGTCCAGGTAAACAAAGCCATTTTTAAAGCCAACACTTTCGTATGCATATTTTTTTAAATAATGTCTTTAAGTTTGTTTTTGCTATATAAACAAAGCTTTAATTGTTTTAGGTTAGAAAATGTTTTGAACAAAAATAATGAAAATATTGGAAATTTAAAAAAACAAATCCGCGATGTACTGAGGGAGCGAAAGGAGAACCGCGATATAGAGAGGGACCACCGTATATTTCCTAAAGAAGCCCTGATATAGTGAGTAAAGGTCTAGCTTATTTACTTCTTTACATTATTCTAAATTAAACTAAAGCTTACGTTCAGATGTTGTTCTTGTCAGTAATATAGTAATATATTTGAAAAAGCACAGCCATTATGTTTCACATCACACACAGGTATAAATTCATTTTATGTTATATTTAGCATATTTAGCTTACGAAACCCACACGTGACAGCAAAATATTAGATTTCTAATACAGCAAACGCTTAAATGTATCTGGAATGTATCAATGCCTTGTTTTATATTAGTTATTAGCTCACCCCGCTGTGCTGATCCATCTGTCAGGTCAGTCTCGTCGTTATTCTTGCAAATATGCATTAATAGGCCTCTGTCTAGTAGATTTTCTTAAAAACCCACCATATCTCCTGTTTTTGTTTATGTGCTTTGAACAGCCGCGCTTTTTTGACGTCATAAACATGCGTATTGAAAAGTCATAGAAGCCCCGCCCAAATGTTTAAGAAGGGAACGCTGGGGGGCGCCGTTTCCAAACAAACAGTTCTGTTTTACAGTTCTTATTTTTAGAAGAAATGAAGCGATAGCGTTGGATACATGTTAACAAAAGGGAATTCAATTAATGAAATGATAACAAACACAGCGATATTATAGAGAATTATGATAATAGTTAATTAACATAATAGTTAATGTGAATAATTCAAATAGACTGACAGATAGATACCATAGACAGATAGATCCTCTGCACCAATCTCAACTGGGAATGTTGCACCTCAGGCCTGAGGAGGGCCGTCAAGGAAGAGCCGGTGCATATAAAGAAAGAAGTTGTTGATAAAACACGTGAATTAAAATTAATTTTCTTTAAAAATTAAATCATTATCTAAGTTTAGAAGATGAGGAAATAATGGGTAACTAAAAACATGTTATAAAGACTAGGACAGGTTATTAGATGGTTTCATGTTTCTAACAGCAAATATTAAGATGTAATAAGAACAAGGACAGTAAGCACAAACATATGTTTTATTTGAACTGATACATTTTGTTGAGCAATGACAACTAGGCAGTTAAAAAAATACAGTACATTTAACTTAAAACTTAAAGTATGGTAAAGCATACCTATAGACATAAAAGAATAACTTCCTAAAATGTACATCTTTACACTGTGTTTACAAATACAACATAAAAAGACAGGGGAAAAAGTGCAAAAAAGAGTCAATAAAGACTGACACTCCCCACCTATCTAACAGAGGATAAATGTAAAAAACAAACAAACAAAAAAACAAAACAAAAAACATACTTCATATTCCTAACCTGTGTTTGATGCACATTCCCTAACAAAAACAGTAAGCCATCATGTCCTGCCGTTGAACTTGTATTGCTGTGATTTGGAACTCGTAAATGAACAGTGCGTTGTGGGATGCTCATTGTCATTTCTTACAATATTCACAGTATCTCATTCCAATTGTGTGAGCGCCCCTGAAACGACCATTTAAAACATCTTTTAATAAATATATTTTACTCTCATTTACAACCTGTCTGTGGCTTTAAGTGACAATGATAGAGGGCAGTCGAATTAGCATGCTAACCAAACGTAATACACACAAAGTGATTTTACTCGAGAAATAAAACAAAAACATCTTGTGATTGATGGAGGAGTCTGAAGAACAGAAAAGACTCTGGGTTGAAGTAGTAGATCAGTAGTGTGACAGTTGGGAGTGTCCCATTATGTAAACAAAGAAATGAAAAGAGTTGACAATCCACCTGTGTTGAAAAAAAAAATACAGTACTGTCTTTAATAAAACCAAATTTTCCATAATGGCCCTTTTATGGTCCCTCTTGAAAATAATAATAAAAAAAAAAAGAAACTTGTGGATTGATGCCCATATCACTCTACACTATGAATGCCACCAATGACTGGATGCGGGAACACCTAAACTTTGCTTGAAATAAATAAAAGTCCTACAGTTTCTTATAGATTTAACTAAAAATATCAACAGCTTTCTGTTTTAAAGCACAATACCTTATTGACAACAAAGGCAGAGTGAGGGCAGGTCAATTAACTCAACTAAAACTAGTTACACGTGACCTATTGGATGCCATTTTGCCACTCTTTGTAACATTTATTGCTAAAAAGCTGTTAAAACTTATAGACCGTATATAAGAAATGGACACAGTCACGTGTGACATACTACGGTTGCAAAGTGAAGCCCTGAAACTAAGGTAGAAGTTAAACGTAAAAGTCTGTAGGTTTTCAAAGTAGAAGTAGTTTTTAGGCTATTTCTAACCAATGTGTCAACCACAATAAACATTTTTTACGAAAGATCTTACAAACTTTATTTTGTTGATCAAATGTGGCTGCCAGAACGGTCTCCTGCAAAAGTCATACTGTATCGCTTCGCTCAGCACCTCCGTAACCCTGCTTCAAATTCCGGAACTTAAAATAATCTGTTTGTTTTAATGACGTTCTGCTTCTTTGGTTTCTGCTCTTTTATGTTATTAATAGCAGCTTAAACTAATCACAAGCCTTTAAAGCTTAAAGCTCCAGGTTCACTCTTATGCACTGTTCCTTGTTATATTTGGTTATTTATTTTACAATACTGAGAATATTCTATTGGGAAAATAAATCCAGTCCATTAACTCTTCAGGTGTGTTTTTACTGAGGTTATAAATCCAGTAACAAATAGTCAGGTTACTAGTGAAGCCAGCAGAGAACATGAACAGTACTTTACTCTCAGAACCTCAAGGCTGTGTCCATATCTTATGAACAGTCTGTGGTTAAAGGGGAAAGACTAGCCACAAAGTGCTAATGTCCGGAGCTGCTAATTGAACCCTAGCTTTCATCGTGATTAACCACTTCAGCACAGGCTGAAGAAATTAAAACATTAAGAGCCATTTAAAAGACCCAGCAGGAACAAGTAAGTCCTAAAGTCTGTGTATGATTTAGAATGACAAATGTATTCTGAACTACTTAATCTGCAAAACACTCCTCGCCCACTGAACGACTCCTGTGACTGTGAGGGTCTCTTAAAATTATTTTCATATTTAAACCCGTCCATTCAAACTGGATGTCTGACAATATTTTGCATTGACCACATATTGTTGACTTTTCCACATTTGATCACCACTCACTCACTGAAACATAAATAACCCAGGAAGTGCTAAGGCAGCTAACATGCTTATTGTGCCGTTAAAAGCAACCTACGCTGTGTCTAACTCTGAAACCCTGCAGTGAACAAAGTGAAGGTATTCACAGAAGCTGTTATTAATGAAACCAAAGATTTTCTGCCTTCGTCTGGAGACCAGTAACGAAGCTTTTAGCGCTCAGTAAGTAGCAGTCGTCTCTTTGTGTTTTATTTGTTGGCTTCAGACAAAACTACTGGAGCTCAGACAATGCAACTTGTCCCTCAGAGATTGGACAATATTGGGTTGGCTCTGCTGCGGCTCGCTCCAAAGGTACTTCTCCAGCTGCTCGTGGTCGATGGATCGCAGAGGGTCGCAGGAGCGCAGCGGGCTACAGGGTAAACTCTGAGACTGGATCATACCAGGAGTTTTCTGACTGGAAAGAATGGCTGAGCTGCTAGTTTTCTGCGCCGAGTTTTGGTGCTCGTGTTCAACCTCGTCTTCTGAGCGGATCTCCACATAGTCATCGTCATCTTCCCCATTGTCCTTGAAGTTGGCCAGATAGTTCTGGGTGGGACTGAGTATGCTGAGAGCAGAGGCCCGATTTAAGACGACCACGTGTTGACCATCATGTAAGGTTAGGTCTGACTGGGCCAAGGTAGAACGTTCTGGAAGGCTACTCTGTCGACCAACCCGCCCCAGACCTGGGGTACGGAGTCTGTCTGTAGACCGATCTACATTGGATCTGTTACATTTGAGTCCAGACTGGATGTTGTTCTTCTTCTGCTGGTCATCTACTGAACTTAACGACTGACAGTGACTGGGTGGAGAAGGCTTTGAGGCTGGTGAAGATGGAGCGTTGAAGGACGGATGTCTCTTTATGGAACTGTACACGTGCTCGTCTTTCTCAACGGGTGCCGACATGCACGAGCTCCACCTCTGAAAAGGTGGGTTGACTGGCGAAGAAGGGAAAATCTTGAGTGAGGGCGTGGAGCAGGCGGAGGTGAGCTTGCGCTGAGGGGTGGAGGACAGTCGAGCAGTTCCAGCCTCAGTAACTGAGGAGACGAAGCTGGACAACTCTCCGTTGCTGTACGTGGAGTGAAGCCAGTCAGTCTCCAGGGAGGTCTCAGGCATGGATGGAGAAGACGGAAGACCTGGATGGTGGTGGTGATGGTGGGTGGAGGTCTGACCACCAGGACTTGGAGGATCCTTGAACATGATCTGGTCATAGAGCTGGGAGTACTCAGCTATTCTTGCACCTGAGGATACAGCAAGAGCAATAGTTCAAGTTTTAGCTTTAATGCCACAAAGTCTGTTTATGCTAGCCACAATGTGACACACACACACACACACACACACACACACATATATATATATAAACTTGATATTACTATCTTGTGTTACCTATTGCTGCGCCTCCTTGCTTCTTCTCCTCTAAGATTGCTGCCAGATCTTTCTGCTTCTTCTCCACTCTGGCCCGAGTGCTGGAGTCTCCAGGGTCCATGCTCCTCATGCGCAGCAGCTGGTTGGCCTTCTTGATCTTCTGGCTGTACTGTCGTGCCATCAGAAACACTCTGCTCTTTGTTTTGTCCATTAGTTCCAGGGGGAAGTCCACAGATTCTCCCAGCAGGAGAGAGGAGGAGGCCAGGGGGGAGTCTAGACCTGCCAGTTCCCCTGGAAACAAACTATGAGAAGCGCTTCGTTGGGGGAGCTCCACCAGGTCGTCGTCCTCCAGGCGGAAGCTGCCGCTGCTGAGGCGAGCCAGCCTGTTCCGGATGCTCTTCACTGTCCCAGGGGGGGGCTCCGGGACCACAGGAAGTGGTTCTGAAGTTGGCGTGGGACTGTGGAGTTCTTCATCAGTGGTGCTTTCACTTTGATGATCCGGCAGGTTGATGACAGGGATGGTGAATGATGGTGGGGCTTTAGGGTGATGTGCGGGGGGACTCTTCACTGGGGTGCTGGCTCCTTGGGTTCCAACTACAGAAGGGATCTTCTTAGGACTGTTTTTGACTGACGAGGACTCACCGGCACCGACAGGGAAAGCTGCTGGAAGCCGATCAGCCTTTTTTTCATTGTTCTTGATGTAGTTTTCCAGGTCGTTCCAGATTTCATCCACCTGCTCGGACATCTTATCTCCTTTGTGCGAGCGCTGGGAGAAGGACTCAGAAGCAGACGAGGAGGAATATTCTGACTCAATAGAACCTAGAACAGGTCTTTCATCTTCTCCAAAGTGGAGGCTCTCTTCAGACACAAACCCCACAAGACTTCCTGTCAGGTCTTGTTCAGAGGCCAGCAGACTGTCCCTCCCCTCTTTAAGCTTCTGGTTCCCTGCTCTCGGCTCTGTTACTGGAGGTTCCCTGAAGCAGATTGTGTCATAGATGTTTTCTTCTTCTATCTTAAGATCACAGGGGCCAAGCTGCTTCCCCTCCTGTGTTGAGGACCTGTTGCTCTCAGAAGAACTGTCTGGTTCTATCAGATGCTCCGTGACCTCTGAAACTTCACTTGTTGACCTCTGTGAAGCCTTTGCCTCTGTAGATGACTCCTTCCATGGCTGGGTTTCCTCTGGGTCTCTCCTGATGAGGCCCATGCTCTTCAGATCTTCATAGCTGATGTTGTCATACACGTTCTCAATATCGTCCAGTGTCAGCTGCTCAGCTGAGGAGGATCCAGACATATCGTTGCTGGACGATTCAGTGTGGATCACCTCCAGGTTACTGTGCGTGATGGAGTCATCGTCCGGACTCTGACGAGCTGCTGTGGCCTTCTCCCCTGCACTGCTGGCCCTCCGCAGGACTCTGCTGCCGTTAGAGGGAGGTTCGATTTGAACTGTAGGCACCTGTTCCACATGCCAGCTGCAGGGACGGGCCGTTCTTGGAGAAGAGGTGGCCTCAGACGGCTCTGCAGGAACCTCTGGTTCTGATCCGACAGGCTCCGTGGGAACAAACATCTGGTAGATGTCCTCGTCCTCGTCGTCCGGCTGCATGGTCCTCTGGCGAGTGGGGAACATGGCCCTGCGAGCCCGATGGTCTGCCCAGATGTTCCTGACAGAATTATCACTTGGTGTGACTATGACAGAGGGCACAGGAGTGTCAGGGGGCTCCTCCATCACATGTGGGGTCCTGACAAGGGGCGGGTGGCGACTGCTTTCACGCACCAGTGATTCTCTTGCTTTCTGTGAGAAGACAGGAAGTATGTATTGTTTTAATTTTTTTATGTTGTATGTTTTATGTTTTCATTGCAACTTTAATGATGTGACTGGAATATGTACGGCCTGGAAATGTAATTAATTGTTAATTGTTAAACTGTGTACTTTACAACACTTCAAGGTGTAAGTCAAACAATAAACATCTTTTCTTTGGTTATAATGAATTACAACTTCTTTAAAAAAATCTTAAAAATTAACCTTTGGTTATAATGAATTACAACTTCTTAAAAAAAATCTTAAAAATTAACAAATAAATGTGTGTGTTCACATAGTTAAAAGAATTCTAAAAACCAATCAGACAGAAGATCTGCAGTGATACCTGTAGGTCTGATGCACTCATGTTGAAGGCCTTCCATTGTTCTATACTATCTACAGACGCCTGAGGGTTCAACCTCTTCCTGCTGCTTTTCCCTGGAACTCGCAGGCTCTTTCCACCTCCCTGAGTCCAGAGATGAAGAATTAATTGTGTTAATAACAGAAGAAGACAGAGTTTCAAGGCAAGTTTCCGTACAGAACTCACCAGGCCGCTGTCATCCTCGTCGTCAGCGTCCTGCTGATGCTGCTCCTCTCCTTCCTCTCTGTCACTGTGGTCGTAGTGATCACCGGGGTCCAGAGATTCTTGTGATTGGTTAATGAGACTGCGGCTGCGACCGATGGTTCCCAGAGCCAGCTGGGACACGGGGGAGAGCAGTGTGGCCCCCAGACTTGTTCGCTGTGAAAAAGGTCAATTTAAAGAATTAGAACTAAAAAACCTACTGAACATATTATGTGGTAAAACCTGCAGAAAATATAGGAGTCCTTGTTTTTATACTTCACCTTTTCTCCGTCCATGTTGGCGGCGTTCTGTTTGGCATTCTTCAGTAATTTGGACAGAGGTTCTAGGAAAACAAATGTATTTACAGTAAAAACCAAAAACATTTCATGTCTAATATCTGAAAAACATATATAATTTCCAAATCTTAATTTTCCATGTCTCACCTTTTCTGCGTCCTCTACGAGGAGTCGGACCCTCCTTGGTTTGAGGGGAATCCTTCTTGTCACCATCAGCGCTGTAGTGAAACCCAGGATGATCTTGAGAGAAACAATGTAGTAGTACAAGTAGAAATAATGTCAGGCAACAAAGTGAACAATCAATATATTTTATTATTTGATTAACAGAACGCTGTAATTGCAGCAGACTTGCACTTACGCATTGCATCCATTTCCAGAATGGCTTTTTTGGCCTGAAAGAAAATGATAAAATACAATTTAGTTATGGATAAAAATGGACACTAGGTGGAGCCATTACACGACTTGAAAACTTTTGGAACATTCTCACGACCTCGTTTTCCAAGGGTATGATTCAACAAGTGGATTAAAAGACAAAGCAGAAAAGCAGAAGAAGTCATCTACTTCAATGGTTGTGAAGTAGAGGAGCAGGAGGATTAATGAAGATAGAAGGAGCTGTCAGGAGACGGGGGTCGGCTCTTACCTTTGCAGGGATTTTGGCAGGGTGGTTTTCAAGGATGAGTCTCTTCAGGTGCAGGATCCACATGCGCTTGTCTTGCTGTGATTTTGCCTGCGGACAGAATGTCAAACATCACAGGGAGGATCAGTTCAGACCTTCTGGAGAAGGTTGGGAAGAAGCCCTTCAAGTTTTGGACAGGGTCCCAGTTACATCACAAATTGCACACAATAGTTAGGCAACAGCAATGGCCACCCAAGGCATCATAACGCTGGACATGTCTGAGCAGCTCAGTGAGGTGAGCCTGGGCTCTGCACAAAATAATCAAACACCTGCAAACAGCCACCATACTTTCTCGGTCCGCTGTTGCGCAACTCTTACATAAAACCATATAATTACCATCACAAAGTGTTTTGCTTTTTTGTTACGAAGGGTGCATTTGTGTGCATTGTTTCCATACCTGAACTGTGTGCTGTAGTTTGGGATTCTTGTAGTGAAAGATGCTGAAACTCAGAGGTTCTTTTGGAATAACTTCCACCAGCATTAGGTTGCAGCACTGTGACAGACACAGGGTTGCATGTCAACAATATTGTAATACTGTGTGTTTTTTTCCTGTCTGTGTATGTCAACTGACCAGGATGTGGGCCTTATACGTGTAGGTTTCTTCTCTCTTCTTGGTGATCAGCAGAAGCTTGTCAAACAGGAAGAGAGTTCTGTCGTTCTTGGCTCGCTGCAGACGAAATGTTCCTTCAAGGACCAGCTCTCCATAACCAATCAGATCAGGGCCTTTCCAGTTGGTCAGCTGGCTCTGGATTTCCTGTGGTGACCGAAAACATTGTAAATCAATTAGCTGGCTATGAAATGGTCAGTTAAAAAGATGACAGTAATGCCTACGATGCCAGCTGTCAGCCAAAGTTATGCATAAAAGCATAGTTGAATATTACCGTGCTTAATACAATAATAATATAATAGGAAAGCGCCAGTGGTTTCTAAAATGTAGGGTGGGTCCCTTTTAGGGGTGTGGAATTATTGCAGGGTGTTGCAGCAAGAGAAGTTTAAATTTAGTATGTTATATTTTTGAGATTGCACTGGTTTGTATTTTTTTTTTTAAATGAGAATAGCATAGACCTGGGGTCGCAGAAAAAGTCTGCGAATCACCAACACTATAAAATGACAAGGAATAAAATGGAGGTCTGGGCTGTGTTAATTGTGAGGTGAAGCTTCTCGTACCTGCAACCTGACGGCGTGCTCGTGTTTCCTCTTCATGTCGTTGATGTGCCAGGCCACTCTCTGCATGGTGTCTATGGCTTCCTGCACCACTTCATAAGTCTCCGTGTCCTTCTCCATATG
Source organism: Cynoglossus semilaevis (assembly GCF_000523025.1). Lineage (NCBI taxonomy): Eukaryota > Metazoa > Chordata > Actinopteri > Pleuronectiformes > Cynoglossidae > Cynoglossus > Cynoglossus semilaevis. The sequence goes on along the minus strand of NC_024313.1, from coordinate 6,440,026 downwards.
GTTGGCTATCTCCTGCACACACAACAAACACCGCTGGGAGTTAGCATTTGCACCTACTGTGTGCACAAATCTCTCACACACGTTCACTACCAAACCGTTGGCTGTGGGACCTCTGCGTATACAACATATGTGCATGCATGTATACAGCCCAACGCCAACACATGCACAGGAACATACACACTGAGCAGCATATGTCTAGACATTTGGCTTCACCAGTGGAGATTAGTTTCACAAATCCATTTGCATTGGTGTACACACAAACATTAGTGTCCCGTCAGTGCACTTACAAGTGGGTGCATGCACTAGCATTTCTTAGGGTAAAGAGTAGGTGTTTGTGTGTGTGTGTTTTGGGAATAGGGAGAGAGAAACAGAAGCAGACGTACGTGCAGCAGTAGGTGATACTTGAGGATCCTCTGCACTGGCTTGAGCAGGTAGGAGCCCAAGGGTAAGGAGTGTCTCAGAGATTCCTGGCGCTCGCGGAAGAACTTGGCCAACGCCTTGTTCCTCATGCACTCGGTTAGCACAGCCACCGACCTGTGGAGACACAACACAGCAGGTAAGATGTCAGGGACGTGTAGCTAAACCCTAATTTGACAGCAGTGACAAATGAGATTTTTAATGCAGGGCCTGAAACACAATAATACGAATGTGATTTTCGCTGTGGTTAAAGAGAAAATGCAATTAATCTTGAAGGGAAAACCGAGCCCAGAGGAAATGACACATTCAGCTGCTAATTTACTGGTGTTGCTCATTCTAGCAGATCATTTAAAATCATTAAATTATTATATTATTATTTTTTGAGAACTCTGGTAGTATTGTATACAGTAAAGTGTTGTAGTCAAGTACCTCACAACATCCAGTGAGAGCTAAACCAATCTTTTCAAGTGATTGCTAAACTGCTAAAACTGTCACCAGCTACCTCACTCAGCACTGCCTTAAGACTGCACCCTGCTTCAGTCAAATCAATTATTATTATTACTCTGTCTTTTTTTGTTTTGTTTAAATTTCTAAACACCATGCACCACAACACCATCCAAAACATTTGACTTTGCTCCACTGTGGGTCTCTGGGTGGAACCTGTGCTTTACACATTATTTTCAGTGCTACAACCATAGCTTCGACTTCGTGACCTTAAAGGAACCAAGTTAACGAGTCAGACGTCCTGGGACAAGACAGGACTCTTTGACAAATGGAGGCTGTGTCCGAATGTGTGCGTATGCATGTGGAACGGAAAAAGTCAGAGGAGGGAAGACGGCGGTGAGCGGCCCAGAGCGCTCTTCTTCTACTGTGTTGTTGTATGTGCGCATGCATGTGCATGTCTGCATGTCTAGATTCCAGCACAGCTCCACACACAGGCCTCACATTGTTCTGGAGGAAACCTGACCTTAGAGCTCAGCATGACCATGATGCATCGGCAGCTTCTGCCAGGCTTGGTGTCTAAAACCTCTCCTACAGTTGTGTGTGTGTGTGAGTGACCTTGGCTGGGGTCACCAGCTGTGGTGTGGATGTGGGACAAGGCCTCACAGCTGACAATGGCCTCTTCAAACATACACATACACACACAGTACATATACAAAAGCATGCATACACACATACACACGGGAAAAAATGAGCATTTCTCATTTATAACTATTAGCTCTCAAATACTTCCTTCCACACGTGCCTTTCTAATGGTTCACTGTAGAAGAAATTTGGCAGCCAGAGGAGAGGGTGTGTTTAGTTGCTGCAGTGTATCTTGTCATGGAGAAAAGCCTCACGTTTCAGCCTTTTTTCATCACATACAATAGACAAACAGGCTGAAAAAAAAAAACCCCACCTCCACATTATTCCTGCAACCGTGTCCCACAGGACCACCCTCTCCCACAGAGCAGAATAAAACATTAACAGCTCCAGGTATGATAAGGTGACATCCATAATAATCTCAGCTGTCAGTGTGTGAGCAGTAACTCTGTCAATGAGGTCCAAATAAAAGGCATGGAGGAGGAAAAAGTGGAGCAAAGGGGAGGTAGAGATAGAGGGAGGGATGGAAGAGAGAGCCTGGGGCACAACAGGCAGCAGACACTGTGACTCCTGCCAGGGAGGCTTCTATAGAGAGCGTCCGTCTGTCAGGCAGGGAAAAATAGGTAATGCATTGATAAATAGGCACAATGGAGCCATGTGAGACGCTGGGAAGACAGAAAACGGAGGTGAGATTAGGATGGAGCACAATGGCAGGGAGAAGCCCGGCCTTTTACAGTGGACACAAACACACACAAGATTTGTTGGTGCCTTACCGTGGATAGTTGGTGCAGTACTGGGTATAAATGTGGAATTCTTCACTCTGGGAAAAACACAAAAACATTCAGAAAAATGTAATCAGGACAAGTCAGGTAGTGACACCTGTGAGTAGATGCACTTACATTATATAAAAATACATTGTTATATTATATATATGTAATACATTATATTAAAATATATTGCAAGTAGTACTAATTTAGTGTCATAAACTACAATAAGTGTAATACATTTACAACAAATGTAAGAAATGATCCAATAATCAGTTCTTATCAGATACAATCATCTGAAATATAACTATTAATTATCAGGTCCTAATCCATTACATCGTTATCCAAGTACATTAAAGTCCAAAATCCATTTTCTTATTAGTTTCACAGGAGGACAATGTTTTCATTTTTAGATCCTGATTTTACAGTTGTAACAACCGAAACATTTATCCACTAATGTGCTGACAATTGCATGACATGCTCTATAGCTTTTCTAGTTTTATGCTACTGGTTTCCCCTCATTTCTACAGTTTTACTGCAGATTAAAGCTACAAATTCTATTAGAGGTCAGGATTAGAGGTCACCACTTTCCATTGGTCTCTCAGGTATCTGCAGTCGACCGCTGCTGTTACAGTGACTCATTGGTAATTTAGTGTCCGCCGCTCTACACGCTGCCTCCCAGTTCACTGCCTCTAATCCAGAGTCTGCTCCGTGGTTTATGATTAGTGTGTATCCTGGCCTCTGAGCCTGTGTTGATGCTGAAGTGCTCACATTAAATGCCCCGTTATCCTTCGTTCCCTTCCCTTTAATTGAGATTTTTTTCCCACCTTTGAACGCCTCTCTGAACATCAAAGACATCAGACACAACATCAGTTATCAAAGATGAGATGATTCTCTTTCTCTGCACTTTACCTTTTTTTTCTCCCCCATGACATCATTAACCCATCCGTTAAACCTAGTTTTGATTTCTCCTTTTCATTGATCTGGACACGTGAACATTAATCTCTCAGGTTATTAAATTCTGTTTGAAAGCGTTGTTTTCTGCCTCTCACCGTCTAATGACCCCCTGGTTGTTGCGTAACATGAAAACGTAATTAAAATCTATTTGTGTCCATAAACACTCCGGGGTCTGAGGAAGTGGACGACTATCAGGACGGAAGATCATAAACTTTGGACACATGACACAGGTTAGTTCTGGAACATAATGTTCACAAAGCATTTACAGACATTTACAGAAGTACAGTCTGTTTGTTACGCTCCTGGCTGCAGCTTCATACACTTTCCTACGCTCACTTCCTGTAGGAAAGGAACAGTTGGACTCACAGTAGATGCATTGAAAAGTGTTGCCTTCATCCCACACCGAAAAAAACACAAAGTATGACTTCAGCTCAGTTTAAGCCTAGTTTATGCTCAGTGGTAAGCACACATACAGAGACAACAACAGAAATGATAGAACCAGGTGGACGAATACTCAGTTCTGTGTTAATGTTTGTCCACTTTTCAACCTGTTAAAAAAACCAAGTCGGATCCTATGGATTTTTTTATTGAAGACCTGGTTCACTACAAATTACAAGTGGAGCCCAGATCACCTCTGTCCCTCTCTCTCTTTCTTCCCTCTCTCTCTCTCTATATATATATATGAAAACGTATACAGACTTTTTCCTTTGCCTGAGGTTCTCCGTGAGAACCCAGTTAAATTGAAGAGCGGAGCTTCCCTCCTCGTCTCCAGCAGTCTGCTGCCACAGACCAGGCTAAAGCACAACCAGATGTGCCACCGTCGATTTCTGATGACACACACCAACGCACACTCCTAATACGCGTCCCTAATACCCGCTTGCACTTTGAAGAGCGGACCGCAAAATACATAAACGTCATTTTTTTCTTTTTCTGCAGAGCCTACAGAGTCTGCAGACTCTTTGAACTCCAACAGGAAAACCAGCAGACCCTGAAATAACTAATCTATGACACACTTTCATCTGAGAAACATATACAAGCAATCTGAAATCATATAATCATCATATCTGAGTACTGCATGTAAGCTGCGTGGCCCGCTCTTAAACCAAACCAAACCAATCAGAATTATCCTCAGTCACAGTAATTTTTCTACCGTGTTTATGGAAAGGTTTTAAATGTTTTTGGGCTCAGGCCACGACTCACTGCACAGTGAAACGAAAAATGCCAAGTTGCAGCAGTTACACTCATCATTTTAATAAAAGTAGGTAATAAATGTATAGTTCAGGACCGGACAGGACAGGGTGAGTCATGAGGTACGGAGTGGCAGTGGACCAGAAGAGATAACTGCAGATGGCAGGAGAACAGAGAGATCTCCTGTTAATTGTGTTCCTTCGTGCTCTCCTTCGCTGTCTCTGCTTCAGTCAGCAGGTATCAACCCATAAAACGGCTTAGTCAACACATAACACGGCGAGAATTTAGTCAAACGGACAGGAACATGAGGAGAGACGGCCAATTATCTGACAGGCAGGCAGAGATTTTAAGGCCAGATCCGACTCTTCTTCAAACACGGTGCAGGGTGGTGACTCTCAGGTGCTCTCTGATTAGTAAAAGTATTAGGTGTGTGTGTGTGTGTGTGTGAAAAACAGAGAGAGAGTCATACCGAAAGAGATTTTTTTCATGTTCCACAGATATTAACCATTAAAAAAACCATGTAAAATATATAACAAGTGACCATTTCAAAAGACGCCCCCCCATTCCCTGCCCCCATCTCCTGTCAAAATGCACGTCTGCAAAACATTCATCAGTGGGTGAGGAGACGTCAGTGCCCTGGGTTTGTTGTTTGCGGACCCCGGTTAATTATGCAGAGCAGGACTGTGGTCTGCTGTAAAAGCCTCCTGTCACAACAACAGCTGTGATATTTAAAGGCTGAGTCCGTGACACTGACTGTCTTGTTTTTTTTATTTTATACATGGTCAGACGCTTGCTCTGCGGGACTGGGTGTAATTGCAGTGGGGCAGGGAGGGAATGTAAATTGTTTCAGAGGAAGTGCCGGAATGTGGTGCGTTATCATGGGACATAATCGTGCAATCCTCATATAAGGACAATGGAATGGTGGAATAAAAGCCAGGGCTCACAGACAGAGGCTGCTGTGATACTCGGAGATAAGTCGCTGACTCCAGATTTTTCTCGATGAAGTGCTGCTATTATCTCCGCTCCAGTAAAAAAAAAAAGGGTGATTACATATTTGGATGGTCCTTAAAATTCCTCAGCAGTGTCCTTCCTCCCTGTTCTCCAAGTGCACTTAACACTGACATTTCACTCGCTACAATAACACTGTGACTGCTGCCAAAGCTATCTGGCCTCGTCCACTTCTTACAGCCTCTGTATCTGATGTTTGGAACCTAATCTCTTACAGGAGTTTACTGATGTTTGTCATTTTCTGTGTGTTCATGTGTGTGTGCGTGACAGAAAGGAAGACGCAGCTGTGTGGACAGGTTCAAACACGCACCAGACGGAGAGGCAGACATCAACAGAGAAACCTTCACAAATCCTGACAAAACTGTTAAAAAGCTGCCTTCAATAACAGGAACTCTGACCGGAGAACAATTAGCAACAGTCAACTAGACATGTTTAAATGGCTTGATTTGCTAAAAGCTATTTTAAATGTTCAGCATTTGAAACCTTAAATTAATGTTTACTAATCATTGGCTTATTGTCATGCTATACCCGTGCCTAACCTCTAGTTCGTACAAAATTAACTTTTAGTTTAGCTGTAGTTGTATTTGGCTAACTGGTGTCTGGGCTGTGTTTTCACAACTATAATCTTTATCAACGTCATTTGATGTTGTTACCTTGGACACGAAGCACTCTGCGATGGCCACAGGGTCGGTGTTACACTTCTCGAGGACATGCAGAAGGTCCCTGAATGAAAGACATTGCGTCAGGGAAGTCACATCGGTTCATGGGAAAAAGTCAATGTTTCCATCAATAACACAAAATATTGGACTTTTTCTTTTTTTCCCACCATTCATTGTGTGAGGACTCAGAAGTCAGACTTGCTCTGAACAGGAGTGGAACTTCCATGAATTCATTCAGGGAGCTCCCATATGCATCCCTGCGTCTGTGTGTGTGTGTGCGTGCGTGTCTAAGTACATGGTAAGATAAAATGGCTACTGTTGTAGGTCATTGTTTCATAGCTAAAGCATGAGGTCATTGTCAGCACTTAAAATCTCTTTTTATGTTCCTATTTTTACTGGAAGTTTTTTTTAAAGAATTGTGTGTGTGTGTGTGCAGACCACCAGGGCTGATTCTAAACCAACTAACCTATTCTGGCCGTGACAGTCAGTGACTTCAGAGTGGTGCCAAAGGAGACAAATATGCAGACAAGGACTGACTTTACACACACACCATAAACAACCAACAGGTGTCTCTGGACAGTTTTACTTTGTGCCTGAGACAACAGTCGGTCAGTGTTTGCCTGTGTAACCAGTCAAAGTCCAAGTTGAGTCTCATGTCATTTGTTCTGAGTCAAGTTTGTCTCTTTACCTCTAGAAAAAGACTCACAGGACACTGGAGATGTGTTACACCAGGAACAACACAAGTACAAGTTACAATACTAGGTTATTCTCGCTGTGGATCTGGTCAAAATTGTTTTTTTCTTTATTTTTCTGATAAAGCTGTGCAGTGGTTGTCGTGCGTCCATGATGTACCTGTTAAAATGGTAGATGTCCTGGATGTTGCCGAACAGAGAACCTTTATCCTCGGAGTTTAAAGGCAGTCGCAACTGGTTGTCTATAATCTCCAGGTAGTCCTGCAACGAGGAAAGGAAAAGTCAGTTATAAACCTGTGGCTAATACTACCATGGTAACATTCTTTACTATTATTTTAGCTTTTCTTCCAGTTCTAGCCCAACTTCGACCAGCTTTAGCAATTTCTTTTAGCAGTTTTGGGGTTCAAATCTTTAGTGTGTTGATCAACCAGTGCACCATTTAATTTACTGTGGAGGTGCAATCGTTGGTCTCCAGCCATTGCAGTTAACTTAACTTAACTAAGAGGTGATTTTAATGTGCCTTAAATCACTGCTCAATGACCATTCCACTGTTTTGTGTAAACATCCTAATCAGTGGGATGATGGGGATCAGGGTTAACACGCTGGAAAAGCAGGTAGCGTTTGTCTGCTCAGGCAAATTTAACACCAGGATTTCTTATCACCGCCGCCATCACTGCCGTTAGAGAGATGGAGCGCTGTTACGACTCCGCTCCCAGTCTGCCCTGCAGATAGAAAGTAAAAGGTGCACGACGTAAACCACACAGACCAGGAGCGAGCGGCAGGAGGTGTTGAAACTTTAAAACCAAATGTTATTCCTTGGCGATCCAGTTCCTCCACTCTGAGCAGACAGCGTGAGGATTGTGTTTATTTAATATTCTTCCACACCACAAATTGTCCCCATGAGATCAATAAACTACACTGTTATTACATCAACTGCCTCAGGCTCCTGTTATTCATTCATTCCTTGGAGCCCCCAATCATTTCTATGTCATCTTGTTGATTGTTGCCTGTAATGTGTAATAACTGCCTGGAGGAAATAAATATATTTCTAAGGCTGCAATTGGGGGGTGGGGCGTTAAAGTCTTTCTTTTCTTTTCTCTCTTGCTCCTCAGGTTATGCCCTGATATCATCTTTCCCTGCAGGCAGAGAGAAAAAAAAAGCCAACTCAATATAACACAAGACTCATTTATAAGCATCACATTAGACGCCAGATATAAAGACAAAAGACACATTTCCACAGTATAGTACTAGGAACTTTTTAGGGACCAGAACCATTGTGATTGCAGTACTTTCTATAAATGACTGGGGTGAAAAAGTTTGTATACTTCAACTTAGTTCCTGGGTAAAGTTACAGGTCTTGGGACTAGTTCATGTGCTGAGAAAGTGCACTGTTTCCATCCAGGTTGGTCCTCTTCACACCACATTTAAATATCCACTATCACTTAGTGGAGTAAAGGTCAGAATCAGGTCAGTAAATCATATGTTTTTATTTCCTTAATGTAGTTACTGAGTAATTTAGCAGAAACAAGATTAGCCTTGGATCTAATCTGTAAAATGGACTGAGTGACTTATCGTGAGTAAAATGTGTGGTTGACCATAGATTTGAAGGAGGGCTGTTTTTATTTGCTGGCTTACAACAAAACAACCCAGCTGTGTCGCAGTTTATGAGGGCATTAAAGGCGTTTTATACAATTTTACCGAGATCACCCTCTAGTGGAGCTTACAGTAACTACTTCTGACACCCTGAAACAAACTCAAACATAATTTTCTCACTTACACGCATAATTAAGTATGTCTCTTCTTTTTTTAAAATATGATTGTATTTAAAATAAAGACCTGAGTCAAAGATTTTGTTGCGTGAAAAGAGAGAAAAATGATCTCATCTTAATCAACACTCATGAAGTCGTATAATATTTGGGATTAAAGAAAAGCTGCAGGCTGAGATTATGGTTCCTATGAACCAATGAGTAACAAAAAACGTGAGGGGTCAGATCAGAAGGTCATGTTTGGATTTTGTCAACTATCATAGGTGATGTGTAAGGTGACGCTGTATTAGCCACGGGGTCACGGATCTGACCCGACCTGTCCGAGTCACTCATCAAGCTGAGCCCTATACTGGTTGATCCTAACAATGGGCAACACACACAGACACACAAACACACACACACAGCAAAAACACTCTTTTTCATCCACATGCACTCATACACACCCTCAGGTACACTCCCTCTTAAGCGTCAGTAATAACATGTACAAACTTGATACTTTTTCGTGTTAACCATTAACCCACTTGAGCACACACTCCTTCCCGACATAAAAACACTTCCTTCAGTGAGAGCTTTTCTTCCCAGACATTTAAATTTCATGACCTCAACAATTTCTACTGGCCAAAATTCCTCAAGTTAAAATGTCCAGACCTAAAAAAGGAAGAACATTCGGTAGAGAGAAAAAAAAAGATCCAAAAGCTCTGCTTTGAGGTTTATTTATGGAGTGCAGATGAACTTCTTCCACACACTGATCAAAACCATACTCAGTGATCCTTCCAGAACACGGATTTGGATGAACAGGAAGAGAGAGCTCAGTGCGCTGAATTAAATTATTGGAATGCAAAAAAAAAAGAAAGAAAACATCTTCAAGGACCTGGAAACACACAGTATTAACTGATAGGATACTGCCCCCTGTTTGTACTTTTTCCTAATTGTTTTTCCTACTGGTTATACATCAAACCCAAGTCTGCAGAGTCTGTAAAAGTGTGTGTGAGCTTGTGGGCTACCACTGCAGTGCTGACTGATGAGACGCAGGTGAGCCCGAGGGAGTCTGGGTAAATATTTGTGTATAGGGCTGTTCCTCCGTCTTTCCTTGCAGGGAGCAGAGCTGTATGGATAAAACCTGCAGGACAGTTCTGATAATAGAGGGGTTGGTGTGTGTTCTTGTATTGTCCACTGACTGGAGGCTTTCTCTTACCCATGAGTCAGCTGGCTGATGTTAAAAGCTCTCTTATGTAGTCACCCTCACTGCAATCCATCCTCTGAGCACTGTTATTGAAAAGGTTGAAGAAAGACTAAATGCACTCTCTGTTCCCAAACTGCTAGAGAGGAATTTAACTGTGCTGCCATCAAAGTGTGGTCGTCAGGGTCCGGGTGGTCCTTTAAGCTAATGGACAAAGGTGATTTCCAGAAGACAGGCAGCAGAGGTTTATTAAGTGCAGCGTCTGAGCTCTGCTCAGTGTTTTCTTAACCTACTTTAGGCGTTGTTATCTCCACAGCTCAATCCCTCTTCCTACCTTCCCCTCCTGCTCTCTGAAGGAGAGAGGGAAGGAAGGGGTGTGGGGGGCAGCAGCAAAGGGTGGGACATCGATCAGGGTTGACAGGCCAAAATCACAACACCTAAAAAAAAAACCACGCCGCCTTCACTTATCCTGTCTACGGTGAATATGAGCTTTCCTGCCTATCCTCTGACAAGAGCCGTTCCCCCTGTGAACTTTGTGAACCCTGGACCCTGTACTCATAAAAACCGCACACAAAAACACACAGGCTAATGGACCAAAACCAAAAGGGAAAGAAGGGGAGATATGGAAAAATGTGGCCAGAGCTCCAACACGTGCATTCTTGTGCTCACATGCAAAGCTGCTTCCCATACAAACATTTACTCCAACAATTCACGTTCAGCTGCAGGACACAAATGCAAAACAGCCATCCCATGTGTTTGGCACATTTTTGAGAAAAGACAATGCAATTTTATCAGGTTTCACAAAAAAGACAAACAGAGATGAAAAGACTCACTGCACCCAAACGCCAACAAAGCCACCAAGTCCTAACTAGAGGCAGTGTGTATCCACACAGTTCAAAGCCAGGCTAACAAAAGGAGTGCATTTATCTCAGAGAGTGTGTGTGTATACAGTATGTGTGTGTTTTTTTCTTAAATAGTTTTGTGTGTGCGCGCCTGTGGCTGCAGCACAAAGGCACCGGTGTCGTGTGTCTGGGTCCAAACCCCGCCTGCGAACGCAGGTGACCTGATTGTATTAAAAAAGTTCCCTGTAGGCAACGAGCGGTTGGTGTCACGTGTGCGAGGGAAAAACCACAAAGATGTGAAGGGATGATTGTTATCTGGTGAATTAAAGCTCCGTACTCCACCTGGGAGAGAGACCAATGTCAAGCAGAAGTTGGAGCTGAAACGCATTTACGACGTCCCACTGCTGCCGAGCGAAGTTTAACGGAGTTGGCCAAGAAAAATAATCATTTGGCAAAAAGAACGGGTCCTTAGAAGGTTGTAAAACACTTCACACTGCTTCAATTTCTGCCTTTCATACTGTTTCATACAGTGGGGTTTAAATATTAAAACGACTTTATTAAATCTTCTTTGGTTTCACCATCCCCAGAATAAGATATATTACAGTTTAATGTTGATCATTTTAAAGATAAACTGATTCAACTGGATCCTGGGTGAGAACTAAAAAGTCACATTTGGACATGATTTATATATGAGACACTCTGTCAACATTTAATGTTCTGCCAAATATGGAATATCTTTGATGTTTCTGGAACCTTCTGTTTCTCGTTGCTCCCACAGGTAGTGTCCAATTATAAGGTTAGAAGAGTGTGTTTTTTATTTTCTCGGGTCTCTTACCTCAACAATACTTCGCAGATCCTGGACATATATTCTCTCTGTATCCAGTATCTCCTGTACCACCCGGTCCACATATGTTCTGGGTCCCTGACCCGTCCGCTCACCCCCCTCTGGACTTAGTTCTGGCTCTGAATGTTCTGTTGGAGTCTGATCACAGCTCTGCCTTCCTTGCTCCTTCCCTGAATCCATCCCTCCATCGTTTCTGTCCACCTCCTCCCCGCATCCCAGCTGCCGAGCCGGGACCAGTTCCAACCGGATTGCCCCAGAGTCCCTGTCTGAGGTCACTGGGTTACAGTGAGGCGCAGCGACAAGGGTGGAGCGGCTGCCCAGAGAGCAGTGACTGTCCCTGGAGGAGGCGGAAGACGAGGTGGAGCTGTAGCTGATGGGCCTTTCAGCGCAGTCCGGAGAGGAGTCCATGCTGAGGGTGGAGCAGAAGCGCGTGTGACGTAAGGCCGAGTTGCGGAGGCAGCGGGCAGGGATGTCGATGGAACTCAGGACAGATCCAGAGTCCGGGACTTCAGGAAGAGGTGGCAGAGCATCGGGCAGGTAGCTGTAATCGTCTGAAGAATGAAACACAAAAACATGGATTGATGTTAATAGACGTTTGACTTAAAGGGCTTTTTTGGCACTGTGGGAAAAACACACATGCACAACACTGAGCCTTTTTCAATAGGACTAATATAATAACACAGTGGGGATGTTGTGGTGTCTGCCACACCCATATACACAGTCCAGTGAAAAAGGTTTATAGCTCCATAGCTCATCAGGACTCTTTGTCGTGAAATAATCATTACAAAAGCTGTAAAATACAGATATGAAAGTCTCTCAACTGAAGTGTTTTGTGTTTAATAAGCCAATTAAAATGGACGTTCTTGTTGACAATTCCTCCACGCCCTAAAACTGTCCTGTGTTACAGGTGATGATCATCTGAAACAAAACAAAGAAAAAAACTTGTTTGTCTCAGCAACAGTATTTAAGCACTTATTCTCAACTGTCCCAAAACGAACTTTTTTTTGTTTCCCACAAACTCCACGATTCCTTTTAGTGAACATTCGTTTTCACGGCGCAGTGCTGTAAACGTATACGTGACGACTCGGCTACGTCTGTCATATTGGAGTGGCGGTTCGGTTATTTTTGCGTGCCCTCAGCTCGGACTACAGGGGATAACTTAACTCAAAAGAGTTCTGTTTGCTTTACAGTTGTCATTTTTACACATTCTTAACAGCTTACCAGAAGAATGATCATACATTTTCCTTTTTAAACCACCGGTTTTCCTCAAAACCCTTCCTCTTTTTGGCAGAATCCGTTATGTCATCAACGTCTTTTCCTCTCTGCTCTGGTGCGCTGCCCGCGAAGGGTAAGCACGTGATTTGATTGGCTCAACCGCGTAACGATATTGTCGTATTAACGGTAATAGCAGCGTCCGCTGTCTATAGCCGGAATCGTAGGGAAAAATGCGCAGTGAAAATAATCGAATCTATCGAATTTGTATCACTTGCTCCGGATTTCGATCTTGATATCTGGTCGAGATTCGGACGAGGATAATGTGTGTGACGGAAACAGGGCTTGTAGCTAGTTAGATAGTAGCTACTTAGATAATGCTATGTTTACGGGAATTTGTTAAACATATACAGAAGGCTTTTCAGACGTGTTTTGATTTCTTTAATTGAACACATTTTTGTTTTATTAATTTAAAAAAAATATATTATTGTTACAGCTTCTCCCACTTTTATCTTATTTTGGACTATAAAACCCAGTAAAGTTTCTAGCTGAACTTTTAGATATTTTTTACTCAAACTTTGGCTAGACCTATTTCTGTGACCTGTCACTCAAAGCACACCACTGTGTTCCATCCAGCCAATACACTTATGTTTCTATTTACCAACTCTACTATTTGTGTTGTCACATACATGCATGTGAGAAGCTGAAATGATTAATAGAAATCTGTCCAAAACAGAGTGGCTCGCGCTGCATCTGTAAACCAACCTAATTACAGTCCGCCGCATTGCAGGAAGCAACAGCTGGCCTTCAGATATTTTTGCACTATCAAATCTGCACAAAAAATAGTTTGGATGCTTCTGGTAAATATGAAGTGGACCATCTGGCTGCAATAAAATGTCCCATTCTGAAGCCTCAAGTCGGACTAAAGAGTATGTAGGAGAGTAGGACAAGGCCTGATGTATCGGAGGTTTTAAGGAAATAGCCCAGCTTAAAATGGCTTTTGGTTCGGCCCATTTCTTTTACAGGATCTATGGCTTTGGGCAACCTCAAGGCAATAGAACTTTCCAAAAGCTTTGCAAGCAACTCTGTCCTTGTGGGCAGCGGAGGTGGCAAAATCTCTCAATAAAGAAACCTAAGGAAACTCTGAGTGTAAATATGGTGTCAACTTAATCTTACTTTTACCTACAACAAACACTTGTTAAAATTCAAATCAACACACTTGGACTCACATTCTGTAACTTCTCAAAACCTACAAACTACCATTGTATCCTGACTTTCAGCGTCAGTCGTAATGACCACCACAGACAACAGTCTCACACAGGTTTGTCCTCAGCGTCACCCTAACAGATGAAAACTGAAGTACAGTACATTTTCAAGTCCTATTTGTTTGTATGTGTGGTTAAATTATGTGTATGTGTGTGTGTGTGTGTGTGTGTGTATGGCTGCAAGAGTGTTGAGCATTTTTTCCATCCACACTCCACAGTTTAATGACAGGCTGAACAGTGTACTACTGAGAGCACTTCACTGCGAGGCCATGAATGAAGGCCCTATTTTCAAGGCAGACACACAAGTTTGTGTGTGAAACTCCAGAAATCTACTGGGCGTCGAGCCGCTGCCAAACTGGCCCTCAACCTTGTGTCTGTAGAGAGATCCGTTAAGATATGATTACTAACTCCCTTGGCCCTTACATTCAGGCCAAGAGCTAAAGTGAAACCACACATGCAGCACATCAGGCAAGGGCTTCAACGTTTCCAAGGTCTCCTTTGAAAGGACGGCTTTGACGGGAAAAGTGAGGAGCAAATATACACGAGGAGGACGGGAAAAGGAAGGACAGGAAGAGACTCACACCGTCTCAGTGGGAGTGTGAGGTCTCTTATTATCAAAGAGACCACCTTGGCCTGTGAGCCAGCTGCTCTGCTCCAGTGCTGAGCTGCTACAGGACCAGTGTCTCTCCTTTACGGCGGCACCAGATCAGTCTGAACAAAAAAAAAAAAACCTTCTCACTTCAAAGCCAGCCTAGATCACAGAGATCAGGTTCGGAGAAAAAAAAACATGAAACGTGAAACTAAAGGACAAGCTCAAAGAATCCTGGGTACACACTCCCTCTCTCACCTTTCAAATAGGTACCTGGAGGTCTTTTTGGTTGAGGTGACACCTCGTCTGAGGGCACTTCAGCAGCAGACCTGCTCGTCAGACTCGCCTGTGATCAGAAGATCACACGACTGGTTTCCAAGTTCAAAAAGCTATAAATCTGTGTTTCTTATTTGACTATTAAAATGCCAGGATTCACAGATATGAACACTGAAATTATTTTATGTTGAAAAATATATGGCATCACAAATTTCCCAGCTTTGTTGGTGACCTTAGTGTTGGGTTGGAGTTTCAAAGCACGTCGCCTGAAGCTGTTCATCAGACACAGCTGCAACATGTCAAACTGATCTACTGTTCAAAAATGCTGAAAATACTTTTTTTCCTCTGTGACTGCTTTTAATAAATTGGGATTTGTGTTGCAGCAGTTTTAGGCTTTTTATGTGAAGCTGCAGCAGATGTTCAATTTGCATCAAGAGCAAACTAACATAGCATTTAAGTTTTGGAGAAGAAGCCACAGCAGACAAAACAGCCATGCACCCATAGTGCTGCAAATTCCTTGCTATTATAACGTATCATTTTTGTGCTTTTACTTGTTGCTGTGAGGCAGGAGCCAGAATTCCTCTGGACAGACACCTTGACACTCAAAGATAATAAAAATCACATTTCTGTCTAAAATTTTTATTTAGAATCCAGTAGACCAGATTGGACGGTCAGTGGGCGGAGTTGATTGACGACCACTGCAGTAAGGTGTAGTCTCAGGATGGTAGATTTTTAAGGAGAGAACATTTTTGTTGTGGTATTTGGAAAATCTGTCATGGTTTACATTATCTACTAAGTCTACTCGTCTTAACCATGTTTTAAGTAACAAACAGCTGGATATTGTTTTTTCACAAATACTTGCCAAAAAAATGGCTACAGTGGTTCTGAAGTTGAAAGCACTCAAAGGTTAATCATAAATCACGGCGGTGTTTGTCTTCACAAGTGGAAAATTTCATCAAACTAATCCTGATAAAAGAGAACCAGTCAGTTCCTGGTTTTTATGGTTCCATGTTCTTAAATCAACCTCTAAAGGAGGAAAACAACTTGGATGTGCTGAATCATGGACTTTGCTCAATATTAATGTTGCGGGGCTGCCGTGCCAAGAAAAGCAAAATAGAAGTGTAGCGTTTCAAAAGTGGAGTGGAGGCTTTTCATCCACCTGATAAGCTATGACAGCAACGCAACTCTGTGCACTGGATTCGTGCACGTCATTGGGCGATGGACGAGCTTAGAGTCTCTCCGATGTGACCCACTTCTGCAACAATTACAGATCAGAAAAGGGGGGGAAAGAACAAGAACATGACAGCCTTGGCTTTTGGCACAGGGCCTAATATTATGTTACACACATGAATGGATTACTGATCATTTTCTGTGACCTTTGACCCATCTGTCACATATCATTTCCTTATCACGTTAGCTGTTGCATGTACAGCTATGCTGTGTGCAGGTTCAGTGCACAAAATGCATTAGAGTTTATCGCTGCAGAGATAACACCACTGAACTAATAACCCTAATGCTCCCTATATCAGGTATGGGGCAAGTATGCACGTGCAACCTGCACACACACACACACATACACACACACACACACAAACAAACATATGTGTGTAAATACTGAGACACCATGTGTTTCCGTTTGCAGTGAAATTCAAACACCACACAGAGATTGCTCCATCTCCTGTTTGTTCAGCCCCTCCTTCCCACCTCGTAGCATAATGTTTGGGGCACACCGCGTCCGTTTCCTGGGTGAACCGGCTCTTGTGCACACACAAATTACCTACACTCCCTCCTGCATCACACGCTCACACCCACACACACACAGTGAAGATGGCCAGGCTTTGGTTACGTCCTGTGCAGATTATGTACAACCCGATCCTCACAAATGATCTTTAATTATAGTTGTGAGGTATGCAGGTTAGAACTGTTACTGCAGTGTTTCTGCAGTGTTAGTGTGTGAGGTATGTATTTGATGCCAGACAAGACAGAGAACGTGAATCATAGTGTGTCTGCTCAACCTGTAGTCGGTCTCTCTGGTTTCTATTTAACGTGAAAATGAAAGAACTCCCTGAGTAGCAACGTCTGCTTTGCTGCACAGCCAGGTTTTACATGCTGAACAATAAGGACTGTCTGGAAGGCAAACGGTGTGAAACCAAGAGGAACCAGACCTGACAAAGGAGCAGACAGTAAACACAGGTGCTACAACATGCTGGCAAAATACAGCGGGGTACACATGAAGAAGGAAAACTGTAGTAAACACAACTGTCCTGTATTTTTAGATCTTACTGTTACTGTAAAATTTAGGGAGATTATTAGGATTATTTAGACTTAGAGCAATGGCTAAATAATGTAAATCCAATATAAAACATTACTCCTTTTAATAGAGTTTATAGACCTTTTCTGACTTAAACAACACAGTCCAGCTGCAGTCGACTGGGGACATAATACAACTGAAAATAGAGCAGAAATAATAAAGTTAAAAGTTAGTTAAACGTCTAAACTTCCATTCAATGATATGTAACAGTTGCCAAATACAACGTAGAGTGAATAAGTTAATAAATAATAATAATAATAATAATAATACATTTTATTTAAAAAGCGCCTTTCAGGTCACTCAAGGACACTGTACATAAAATAAAATAAAAACAGATAATAATTTAAAACAGGGCATAGAAACATGTTTAAAATCAATGACTAAATGTCGAACAACTGAAGACAGTCGACTAAATTTCGACTAATTGTCGACCAAGAATCTTCCAAGTGAAGATCAACTGAAGATCAACTTAAGATCAACTGAAGACACTCGACTAAATTTCGACTAAATGTCGACCAAGCGAATTCCAAGTGATGATCAACTGAAGATCAAGTCAAGATCAACTGAACATCAACTGAAGGCAGTCGACTAAATTTCGACCAAGGGTCTTCTAAGTGAAGACCCAATGAAGATCACACTTTTTACCATCGTGAAAAAATCCATAAAAATAAAAAGTCCCAGAAATGTCTTAAAATGCAAGATTATGTCCTAAAACATGCTGCCAAGTAAATATTGTGTGTTTTAAAGTCCAAAAAGTGTTTTATATGAATATTTAAAAAACACCCAAAACACGCCTTACTATAGCCTTACCATCGTGAAAAATCCATAAAAATAAAAAGTCCCCGAAATGCCCCTGTGTCTGTCTGTGTGTTTGTGGGTCTGTGAGTGTGTGTGTATGTGTGTGTGTGCGTGTGTGTGTCTATGTGTCTTTGTCTGTGTGTGTTGGGAACATAGGCCTGTTAGACTCTGATACGCCACATTTTGATCACAGTAAAGCACTACAGCTGAACAAATCTCCGAAAAAGTTTCTCAAAAATGACTGAAAA
>NC_024313.1:6417449-6421827 GCF_000523025.1 Cynoglossus semilaevis | reverse complement strand
TTCAAAAAATTGTTTTTGCAACACTGCCTTTTTGAAGAATTCCAGTAAAACTGCTCTTCTTGTTGTTCTATATTTTATATTATACTTTTGACTCGATATGTCCCTCTGCCCACGCAATAGCTCCACGCCCCTAACAGGGACCCATGCCCCGATTTCAGAACCACTGGTTTAAAGGAACATGCCTGTGTTTTGAGGTTTGCCGGTTTGAATCCGAGCGACAGTAGGTCTGCAGTGCATTCAGTGAGCACCAAGACTCCCCTATTTTGGTCATTTTAAGATAAAAGAGGAGTAAAACTTTGAATCTAAATAATAACAGACTTATATCGTAACTTATAATCCAAAGGGCAGTCCTCTCCGTACGCCTGTGTCCACACGAGGACATTCATACGAGTTCAAACCACGCTTCTTCAGACATATACTTTATTGTGTAAACACACACACACACACACACCGAGGCAGTGTTTGTGTATTTGCCTTCAGACCACCAGGGCTCTTACAGTATTTGCATTCATGGAGCATGTGTTCATAGCTCATTTGCACTCAAATTACGCCGAGCCATCCAAAGGCAGGGCTGTAATTGTAGAGTTCTGTAGTATCACCACTTTTTGATTGTACATATTATACTTACAAAAGATTTAAATCTTTGATTTGGCCCTAACTGGTACTCAATCTGTCATGTTCACATCCAGGATGATTGCAACAGAGTCAGAGGCTGAGAACTATGAAAATGAAAGAACTGACCTGTGACTAACATCATAGCGTTTAGAGTCAAATAGCTGTAATATGGAAGAGGAAATGACCAATGTTGGAGGTAAAACACTGAGGTTTAAGCCCCAGACTGGTTTGAGGTAACCAGACGGGACTTGACCACACACTCGGCACGGCCTTCAGGTCCTTTAATCAACCTTGTTTGGCCATGTGTGTTCTTGTTTATCTTGTGTCAGACCCACCAGATGGTGACGGAATTCAGCGCCACACAGGTCCTTGTTGAAAAGTCCGTCTCGTTTCTCAGCGTCCACACAGAGACTCTAATTAGAAACAACAGAACATCCTCCATTCTTCCATTCTGTCCAAGAATGGAGCGAAAGTTGTCATTGTTGTCACAAAAGACAATGTGATGATGAAAAATGTTGAAATGTGCGACAGCACGACGGTGAGAAATGAGGAGGAGAGGATCCAGAAGAATGAAAGTAGGAAGAAAAGATGAGAAGAAGATCAGAGGTCAGACACCGCCCACTCCCATGATTCCTTTCCTTATTCCATCTCCCACTCTGGGCCTGTCACTCTCTGAATCCTATCTTTTGTTGGACTTTAACAACAAGCAGAGACAGTACTGGTAAAAGTCAACCATCTTCACTCAAGACCACAATCTCTGAATCTGTCCTTCAAGATGACAGACACAAATCTCAGAAGCTCCTTTGTTTCCCGGCATTGCGCATTAAAACCATCTGGAACACGATGACCGACGTCAGCGCTGTCACAGTCTCAGATCTTCCACCGTGTCCACTTGAGGTCACTCTCTGTTTCTGATAGAGACACAGGCCTAATCTCCACTGACACTAAGGACCTTAAAATGTCACTCAAGATTTCACAGTGAAGCAAAGACAGAGAGTGAGACGAGAGATGGAGAGGATGGAGTTAAACAAAAAAACAAGGGCGGAGATTCCACAGAGAAAAAGTTCAGTCTGTGATCGGCTGATGTTTGATTCAGCAAGACATCAGAGAAAACAAAGATGACGTTCAGAAGCCGACCTCTGGAGTCTGATGCATTCATTTGTTTTTTACAAATTTAATTAATTGTATGGATAAACTCTCTAAAAGTATTTCCTTTTTGTATTCAACTGATAAAAAATGTCAAAGGTCATTGGTCAGCTTTAGGCCACAGTTTAAATTGCTTTTCAAAAGTCAACTGTATATGTGATAACTAAGGTTTCTAGCAGCTCCACAAACATCAGCGACGTCTCCACACATGCAGCTGGACCAAAACAGACAGAAGTTTGAAAATGACGTGTGAGTTAAAGTCAGTTGTGGTTTTCACAGCCTGACAAAACAGGGTCTGAGAAACCGCGCTCAGCTGGGAGGCTAATTAACAACAAATGGTTTTTTTGCTGATGAACAAAAAAAAAAAAAAAAAAAATCCTATTAGAGATGTAAACACCAAGTGCAGCACGTTAACACATGTCCTGCTAAAAACACTGTTCTCTGGTCTCATTATACAGAAAAAAAAACCCCAACAGTTTGTTATTAACACTGTTGACATCTGTGAGAGCTCTGCTGCCTCGTTAGCTCTGCAAAAAAACAAGAGGAAATTCCACCCTTGAACTTACCCCTCCTCCCCCTATTTTTGGATTTGCCGCCACATACATTGCACCCACCCTTGGGACACCCGTGCAGCCCTCCTTCTGAGGGTGACACACTAGCCTAGTTCTCCGACCTGATTGTATTTCATCTCAAAGGAGACACTTGAAAACACGTAGCTCTTCGCCTCCACCTCTGGCCGCAGACTCGGACAGAGACAGATATCCAACCAAAACTGTTGATTACTCCACAATCCTTCACCCACTGCTTGTGGAGATGCTTTTTTTTTTCTCACACGTGAGAGCCAGGCATGGGGGGGGGACAGATGTCCTCCCAGAGGACGGGGAGGAGGAGGAGGACGGAGGGGGACCATTGTCTCCAGCACCTCTAAACCAAAGAGTTTGTTCTAAACAGTAATTACTCCCTCCTCCTCTTCTCTCCTCCACTCTTCTCTACGTCCACCCCCCCTCCCCCCAACTGCTGCTGCCCTCAAGGCTCTAATTTGGGTCACAGGCTGCAGAATGGCATTTCAACCCTCAGTCAAACCTACGCCCAGCATGAGGAAACAAGACACGTGCTGGCTCAGAGTTAAATCAAGTCCTACAGAACAACAGACGAGCAGAGCTGAAGGCAGATTTGGTTTAATCACATTTACAGATACATTTAAAACTTGATCTGGAAAAACGGAGGTGCTTGGTGCCATCTGCAGATTCTATGGTTTGATGGTATGATTTGATGTGTGATGTCCTCATCACCGCCATCATATATTATCTCTGTAACCAACAACAAAGCAGAATTTATGACCACAGTGTTTGTGAACTCCACTGCACTCCACACCTGCAACGCTTGCACAAAAACAAACATTCAACGCCTCAACAGCAGGAGTGAGAAAACAAGCAGAGGACACTGTTCATACACCAGGGCTGATGGGAGAGAAAAGGGAGAAAAACACTTCACACAAAGCTGTCAGCTGGGGGACAAAAATATCACACACACGACACAAAAGAGCCACAAAGAGCCAAACCATCAAAGACCAGTAGGTGGACACTGGTGTTTACAAGATGTTTTCCGACCAAATTACACTTGGGGATAAGGAGTGTTCGGTTCTGACACATGTTCTTTGTGAGAAGAAAAAAAAAATGCAAGGTTAAAAAAGTTACAGAATCAGCCAGAGATTAAATGACTTGGAGCCTGGAAGACTGACTACTGTGCAAAAAAAACCAAAAACTTTAAAACACTTTTGATCCTCCACGACTTTGGAGATTTGAAAGAAAAACATCCACAAAGTCTGAGGAGTGACTCCAGGATCATTCTTACCTGTGGGCATCGTGGCTTGTTTTCCTTTCCAACAGAATTTACCCCCAACAAGGCTGAGCCTTTAAAAGTACAGGTTTGTGTGGAGAGCGGATTTCCAGGGCATCTCACATATCCAGTAAATGATCCCAGCAGTATTCCCAGCAAATTCCAGCAGATTCCTTTAGACTCCACACATTCTCTGAGCCATTGTGGATCCTTTAGCCTGCAGTTCTGCTCCTACAAAGTCCACGCAGGACCATTCACTGTGTGAGGCTGAGTTGTTAAGTGAACAAACTCCAAACTCACACACACTCCTGTGGCTGGAGTTCTTTTCCTTTCTCTCCTCCTTTTCTCCCACCTCAGTCAGCCCAGGATCTCCTCCGTCTCAATGCTCCTCTCCCGCCCCGCGTCCGGAGGCAGCACATCAACCGTGCACCTTAGAGTGATTACTGAGTGTTTGCATGTGGGGATGTGTGTGTTGTGTGTCAGAGTGAATGGCCTCTGCTCTCTCCTGCTCCCTCCCTGCCGGGTATTCCCCTCCCCCTGACTCCTCCTCTTTCTCCTTAGCAGCAAATTACAAGAAGCTGGGAGTTCCTCGGCGAGCTGCCTGGGCTCCTTCTTTCTTAGCTGATCCTTAGCTCCTGTTATTCTGAGATCTAACTTGTTTTTATGTGTCAGCAGTTGGGTGTTTCTGTGTATGTATGTGTGTGTGTGTGTGTGTGTGTGTTGCACAGATCACACACCCAGACTCTAGAACCAACACAGAGCGACGGGGTGCGGGGCT
>NC_024313.1:6399174-6417423 GCF_000523025.1 Cynoglossus semilaevis | reverse complement strand
CAAACAACACCCCCCCCCCCCCCCCCCCCGTCCACAGGGCTGAGATGCTGCACTGCTCATTGTTTCCCAGATCAGAGAAAGGTTGGACCAAATGAGGGAAGCGGGCCGTCTGAGGGGGGAGATAAGAGGGGACGGCTGAAAACAGCTGGGAACTTTTCAACCCCTTGATTGAAAGTCTCCTGTCTGTCCTACTGAAGACAGTGGTTTTAATTCACCAGATGTCCACATGTCCCATAAGGAGGACACACATGAGACAATGGGCCTTCAGTCTGGTCCACCAAAGCAAATATGTCAACTATTTGTCTTCCCCTTTTAAAGACAAGAACTGGTCCCATCAGCATGGGGTCCATGTGGAACCACCCCCTGGACAACCCAGACCCTGACCCCTCACTGCAGTGGTCTGGGGGTCCATTGATCTGCTGAGCCACTGAAGCCTCCCTCCACCTCCCCTCCACCCCCCCCCTCTGCCACCTCCACCTTTGTGACACACCATGTGTAATGAGCACCTTCAGTTTGTCAAACACACACACACACACACACACACACACACACACACACACACACACACACAGGGGTCGTCTTCAGTGTGACCTGTTGATGACACAGGAGCTGCAGTACAGACAGGAACACTGATCAAATTGATGTTTTATCTGGATTTTATTCGCCAAAAGTGAGCCTTCAGAAGGACGTGGCCTAAAAAAAAAACTAAAAAAAATCAGAGAGGATCAGAGGGGAATGTAATTAGAACTCCAACCATGATAATCCCCCTTGAGTAATAATAAAAATAATAACAATAATGTGTGTGTGTTTGAAATAGTTTGTTGGAAAAAGACAGAAATAGAGCAAAAATCCCAAAAAACAACCTTTGAGTTCATCTCACAGATGTTTGACACACACTGTATTTTGGCCTCATGTCATGACAAAATAAGACTATTGTTAATGTTAGCATGTTAGCATGTTAGCTCATCCTGTATGTCATTTCTCTGCCTGTCGCCATCTTTATCTGAGGTTAGCTTAGGTTAAGAAAAACAGAAGTGTGTTCAGTCTACTGGCTGGTTGCACAGTCCAACTGTCAACCTCACACACAGAGTTTAAGGAGGTCTCTGGGACGATGCAGCCTAAAAACAGCGTCCACTTCCCACCACTGGGCTAAAGATCATTTCCCTTTGGTACGCCACCCTCCTCCACTTGAGGAGATTACCCAATGTCCTTTCTTTTGAGGACCAAAAACAAGCTACAACAAGTGTTTAAATGTCCAGCCCAGAGACAACTGCCGTCTCCGACTGCCTCCCTGTAGAAGCAGAGTCGGAATTGATGGTTTTGTGGGGTTTTGTGGGGTTGCCAGGACGAGCGGGGGCCTGAGGTCTCTATGACGACAGCCCGGCATTCATCTCTGGGGCTGAGTGGCATGTGGAAGGACAGTGAGAGAGAGAGAGGGAGAGAGAGAGAGAGGGAGAGGGGAACAAGGAGAGGGGGAAGAAAATGCTTATTGTCAATAAACCACTTCATTCCTCATAACACTCAGCCAGTGCAAACACTGAGGCAGGGCAAAGGGTTCAGACAACACTCTATATGACTTTTACTGAAGCCACACTCACACTGCTGTGTTTCAACAGCGTTGTAAAGTCCACCTTAAGACAACGCGGCCACTTGAACATGTTTAGCGCGTGAGCAGAAGTAATCAGAAATAAAAAGCAGTCCCCGCTCACTTAGAGAGGGACGACAGGGAGGAGAGCTGCAGGCGGAGAGGTGGAGAACTCATTTCACGGTGTGTGTGTGTGTGTGTGTGTGTGTTTCAACCCAACGCTCAGTCGTCTTGACAGCGTCTTCATTTTCTCAGCTGTCTGCAGTTAAACCCAGGGAGTGTGTGTGTGTGTGTGTGTTTCTGTGGTGACACATGGAGGTTCGAGCTGAGACCAAATAGAAGGATCCAGACTCTGGGCCTGAAAGAGACTGTGACAAATGACCAGGGGCTGTGGTTTGGAGGGGTCGCTGGCACACAGCCCCCGCCCCCCCCACCCTTCTCCTCCTCCTCCCGCTCAGTGACCCTGACTTTCTTTGTCACTGCAGAGATGGATCGTGGACAGACACACTCTCTTTCTTCCAGCTCTTTTAAAGGCCTTTCTTCTCACCGTCTTGAGCTCTTTATTAAACTCTTAACACTCAGTTCTTCTCAATAACAGAAAATTAGGTTTGGAAAAAAAAGATAAAAAAAAAAAATCTCTGACAGTTGAGACATATTGGAAAAATTCATAATTATATTTTACTTGCCTGATAATTTTTATGTTCCTAAATGTTGTATTTTTTTTATTCTCAGGCCTGTTTCAGCTCTGTTAGATCTACAATATGTAATCAGTAAAATCATTTAATGATTTCGATTTTTTTTCCGCTCTTTAGATTTTACGAGATTTCCAGATTCCCGGTGGTATTCCCTCAGGCTGCAGTGGGCTGTTCAGGGCCAGGACAAGTCCAGGAATTCTTGTGTTCCAGCCAGTACTACAAATGGAGCAGCAGTGAGATCTGGGATGAGTGCAGAAAATCCCTCAGAAATGGTTTTTAAAAGATCTTTGGGAAACAAGGAACCAAAAGAAAACCATGGACGGTGACACAGAAGCAACTGCATCGATGGCAGCGGGAGCTGCTGGAAGTTTTTATGACGGGAGATAATGTTTGTGTGCAGCTACGCTGAGAAGTTGGCGTTGATATTAACAGGAGAAGAAAACAGAACGGATCGTCAGCAACAGGAAACCCAGAGCCAGGTTAGGAAGACGGAGAAAAACGGGTGTTTTGAAAGTTTTACGTCCAGATGGTGACAATCAGAAACAACCGGAACCTTCCTGCTGCTTCTCTTAATAAGATGAAATAAGAAGGAAATTAGGGCTTTGTGTGTGTGTGTGTGTGTAGAAGAATGTAGAGTAAGTGTACGCCGAGTGAGTACAAGAGCATGTGTGTCGGCGGATACACGGAGGAAACTGTGTTTGGCCTCAGATTAAAAACTCAGGACGAGGGTCTCGCTCCAGGAAAGGAGAGCAGCAGAGTGGAGACGCAGGGACTTTTCTAACGAGGGGACGTCAGTGGTCAAAACAAAAGCAGGAGTGCGATGTGAGTTAAAACATTTTCCATCTTCCAACACTGCTCAGTTTCACATCATGTACGGTCAAAAAACGAAACCCAATCAGTGAAAGTAAAACTTTCACCACAAGAATGTACATGTATCCCAGCAGTTTAGCACTGCCTCAACATGAACAATGTTGAACAGTTGTTGTTTTTTAACTGGGTTGTGATCACAGCATATCACAAATGATTTAAATTTATCCATGTTAGCTAAAGGTTAGCTACAGAATATCACAATAAATGTCAATATCAGTGAATCCAGAACTTTTTTTTTGCAGCTTCCCACTTTTGTAGATAAGACAATTATTTAGCACAGAAAAATAAAATGCATTTACCTCACTGTGCCCCCATGCAATGTCCTCCTAGAGGGGCTGGCCCCCAACTTTGGGAACCTCTGCTCTATATAATGTTACAGAACAACATCGAGTTTCATTCTTTTCCTCAGGATAGAGAAAGAAAAACAAGAGCACAGCGACGACACAGTCAGACCTGGTCTGTTTCCCTCAGATGCTCCAGTTGGAGAAGCAGGTCACACCACAGAGGAGACAACACACTCACACACACACACACATACATAAACACACTCACAAACAACTTCAGTCCTGACCAAAGTTCTCATGAGAATTTTACTTCTATTTAACTGAAAAATAAAAATAAAGAATCACAATCAAAGGTGAACTTGACCCCAAAGGTCACTGGATTTACAGACTCCAGACACGACTGCTGAACAGAAATATATATTCCCACTATTATCAACTGCTATCTCAGACATGATCTGGTCGTCTGGATGACTGAGCACAGGTGCTATTAAAGTCACACCAAATTGGAACTCCACGTCAACCCCCTACAATTATGATGAAATAAAGTGGCAGGTCAACAACGACCGTCCCATCGCTTCACCACGCAAACACAAAAGCAGCAGGAAAAAACCTGTCGCTCACCTTTAAAAACAGTATCTCCATCTTCATCCTTTCCTCAGCGTCTCATGTCCTCGTATCGTTTCACAGTTTAGATCCATGTCCTGGCGTCCACAAAGTTCACACACACACACACACACACACGCACACAGACCTTTACAAACAGTGACCCAGAGGAGACAGGGAGGCAGTGCTGCCCGCGGTCCACACCTCTACAGTATGAGGTCAGTGTGGAGAACAAGAGTGACACCGAGCAAAAAAAAAAGAGAGAGAGCGAGAGAGAGAGAGAGAGAGAACAGATGGAACCAAAATGCAGCGGAATTAACTGCCCACTGGGAGGGGAACAGGAGGAGGGGGAGGAGGGAGGAGGGGTGAGGAGCTTGCACATCGAAGGAGGCCACTTCCTGACCAATTACTGCTGCAAGAGTAATTTCTCCGTCCCTGTGTCCAACCAGACTCTCTCGTCCCTCGTCTCTGACTCTCTCCCTCCTCCCTTTCACTTTGCGGAGTGGCGTCGCGGTAAAGAACTGGAGAGCGTCCAGCCACGCAAGTCACAGACATCACAACAGCAAGAGGAGCTGTCGCTGGAACTGTGACTGTAACACACGGGGAGATGGGGGGCAACGGTGAGACTATGTGACGGCTGTGATTGGCAGGTGACAGCTGTGAGTGGGTGAGACACAGAGAGAGAGAGAGAGACTGAGAGAGAGAGAGGGAGAGAGAGAGGCTGATGCAGAGGAGGCGGGAAAATAGAGCAGTACAAGGACACGGCAGCTCCCATGACCTTCCTCCAAAATAAGTAATGATGATGAAGTGGGCCATGATGTACAGTATATAGAGCATCAGGCCCAGTCACACTCTAGGTCCTGTTGTTGGTCACTGCAGTTTTCTTTTACAAGTTATAATTAAAAAGCGACCACCGTCAGACTCCTTGTTCCCTCCACTCCTTCATCGTTAATTATTGACACTTTATTTGCTCCCTACTCAAACTTAAAAGAGTCTGAAGGAATGTGAATCGTCCGTTAAGCCTGAGGTAGATTGAAAAAAATGCATCATATCTGATTTAGGACCACATGTGAAATGATCAGATTTGTGTTGCCACAAATAATCACCTATGAACAAACACTTGGATTTGGCTCACGTGCCTCAGTTTCTAAACCAGTGTGTATGAGCAGAAACAGCCGGGTTCTCCCCGTGTGGTGACTGATTCACTCATTGTTCTTCATCAGGACACAGCAGGACAAAGGGAAGTCCCCTCTTCTACAGCCAGTGTCTGTTGTTCCTGCCTGGTGGTTCCTGGGATTGATGTGTTCTCACTGCCGTGGTTTTCACTGGTCTGAAAGTTTTCCAGGGAAAACAAAGCAGCACGTGGAGCCGGGCCAGTAACAGATGGGGGCGATAACTGACCTTTGAAAAGCCACCAAATTAAAATACTCTTAACTTAAAATAAAATGACCTACTTTTCCCTTAAAAACAGACAACTAACAGCAAAAGGAAGTCTAACTTTTAGCATATACTGAAGGTCAACCTTTTTTTGTGTGTGACCTACTGTAGCACTGACCGGTGAACACACAAACAAAGCCGATGTGGCCCAGTGAAGGGCTGCTCTTATCCTAAAGGTAGACAAACCCGGCAGCAGCAGGACAGGGCCCTTTGTAAGCCAACACCGTTCTTTGCACTTTAAAACACAGCACAGACAATGAGAGACGATAGCAGTGTCTCTGAGGAAAAACAAGCAGATAACCTTCCATCAACTAGACATTCTTATCTCATCTTCATTCCGCCTGGAGATTGAGGATGGGTGGAGTTCACGGGGAAGTGTCAGGTAGCTGTGCAGACGCTCACACTTGGAGAATATCGGTTTTCAGGCGACAAACTGTTGACGTTTTCTCAAAATAATATTGATAAATGTGACATGCACTGACAAACAAATAACAGTTTTGAATATGATAAATCACAGGGTACTTGTTGATTAATCATTACAGAGTATAATTAATTCAAATTAATCAACTTTTCCAAATATGATAAAAACAAATTCTCTGTATGTTTCTGGAACTGAGAGAGAAATAAATTTGTAGTTCTGATTGTTTTTGTCCTTTTAAGTTCATCATATAAAAACAAATAATGTTGGAATCAAATCATTAATAAACTTAATGAAGGAATTCAAATCATTTAATTATTTAACACATGAAACAATCTTCAACAGTAAGTGTCAGCGTCAGTCTAAAGCCTTATCCACAGAGTGATCCGTCCACAGTGTGTACATGTTTGTCAGCAGGTCGACATATTTTGACACAGAGATGTAAAAACTCCAGCTCTCTCCTCCGCTAACAACAGGAACCTCCAACTCCTCCACCCACACCAGCATTTCCTGTCCGCACTTAGTTGCTTGTTTACCGACGGGAATGTCAAACAGGATGTGACATCATCGAGCAGGTGAATCAGGCTCATGTGATGGCTTCATCACTGCAGCGTCACTTGACTTTTTTTTATCAGCCGTCCAAGGATTTCCTGGAGTTGTCTAACGGACGGCCCAGGAAATGTTAATGGCTGCAGAGCATTTGATTCTGTGTGTGACTAAAACAGCCACTCATCTGCCCGACATCTGCCTTCTCTATCGTTATTGTTGAAATTCTCTATTGAGGAACTTTTCAAAGCAAAAAAAAAAAAAAAAAATTTATAGCTTTAATACTATGTAATATTCTGAACCACATCTCCAGAGCAGATGGTGTTTAATCTGTGCTTTGTTTTAAACTTATTTATTCCTCAAATGTAGACATCAATGGCTCTAATACAAAAGGTCAGAGGTCAAATGAGTCCGAAAAGTAAATAATCTCAGAGGTTTCTCACACTTTGTGTCGACGAGTGGGAATAAAGATTATTATCTTTGGTTAATAACGTTGTGAAAAGTTGACGTTCTTGGACAAAGAAAGACCAAGAGCAGAAACCACTGCTGAATGTGCACGACCTTTGACTTTTGAACTGTTTCAAAAACTATACAATAACATACACAACAGCATCCCAGGCAGTGAGTGGTTCATCTACTGTGACGTCTGGTTTACCCCACTGACGTAAAGATCACGTATGAAAGAGGCCTGGGTTGGATTTGACTTCCACAATATGGGTCACATATGGGCCGAAAAAAAGAAGAAAAACCCATCAGTTTGTTGATCAGTTCGTCGGCCACGTCTATCTACAGGGAGAACGTGAACGGTCTTAGTGAATTACTAACTCACAGACACAGACATTACAATAACTCTTGTTGTGGTTTGAAGGGTGAGTGATGCGACTGTACCTCCCCCATGTTATGAATGTGAACGGCTGAATGAGTGAGTGCACGTGTTTGGCATCAAGACCGAAGATTTACATTAGAGTCAGGAACAGAAACCAGCTCCAGTCAGAAGCTGCAGCCAAAAGCACATTATTAGTCGGATTAAGACAAAGTAGAGCAGAGCAGAGCTGAGCTGCTGATGTGTGCGCCGACATACGGCTGAGTTTCCCGGGTGTGGGTGGGACGCAGAGGCAGGAGGGTGCGTTGGCAGGTTCCTTTGACCCGCGGAGCCTCTGTTTTTCCCTCATATTCACACTGGACTCACTCTCTGCCTTTCCCATGCCAGTGAAAACCCTGGAAGCCCGGCTCTCTCCGGCCCTCGTCTCGTCGGGGGACCCAACATGTCACATCACACAAAAGAAGCTGTGAAAGCCGTCCAACTCAAGCAGGGGCTATTATTTACAGTACCCCAAAAAAAGGTTGTCCTCCCTCCCTCACTGAGAGCGTCAGCCGTCTGTCTCCTGGAAATGTCTCTCCCAATTTGCGCCTCGTCCAATGTCTGTCTTTCATTTTTCTCACTGCTTTTCTCCTGCTTTCACCTTCCTTAAAGACATGTCTCTTTCTTCCTGCCCCTCTGAGCTCCCCAAACCCCCCCCTCATAGCCCCCCGGCCCACCTCTCCTCCTTTGCTATAGCACTATAAATAGTGGGTTTTGTAACCAGTAAGCCCAAAATTAAGAATAAGCTCCAAACTGAGGCTCAGTCGATCTTCATTGAGCCATTCAAAACAGCCGGGAAAATCCACAGGAGCTGTACACACACAAAACACAAAGAATCTGATACTCGCAGTACTACTTGCACCTAATAAGCTGTAACATAACATTAAAGCTCAGTACAAATACTTTTTAGGAATAAATCAGTTCCACAAGACCCCAGTGTTGAAAAGACACAAGAAACCGACGTGTTCGGCCTCACGTTACACATCAGACACTGACGTCAGTCAGTACAGATGAGGCCAGACTCCCGTTCCTACATTTAATTAGCTTAGCAACACGGCTCCAGCCCCACGGTCTGGATCCAATGATCTGTTGGCAGGACTGGGAGAGAGTCTCTGTCCCAGACTGCTGACTGCTGATTGGTCCAGTCGAAACGTGTTGTTGTGATCACAGGTCGACACCAGACCTGGACATATGAAGTTACCGAGGGACGAGATGGATTTTTGTGTCAGACCTGGACGACTCCGTCTCCTGTTTACAGCAAACACTGTTATAAGTGACAGGTCCTAACTAGGAGCAGATGTGGTGAAGAGGACGCAGGGCTCCACAGACTCAGCAGCACCCACTCACATTTTTGACATGCCACAGACACATTAAGGGAAAAATGGAAAATGCTCGAGGAGTGTTTCAGATCAGAATTAGCAAAAGGTCAGAATGAAACGATAAATATTACTTTACTACTACTAAACCCACACTCTGTGAGTAGGTGGACAAAACTAAAAGGATTTACTGTGTGTTTTCATGTGACTTCACAAGCTACATATACCTACAACAACCATGCATCACATTCCTGATGGATGTATCAGATCTGAACACTGATAATGTCACAGAAACGTTCAAACATTTTTCACCAACGGTGCTGTGAGACTCCGCAGCACTGGAGTTTGACACGGTTGTTATCAGCGGGTCACGATCAGCGGCTGATAATAATGTAAACTCCCTGTGTGCTGACACAGTAGGAATACTACGGTGGTGGAGCAGATCAGTATCACTGCATGTCTTTACATTTCTCTCTGCAGAGTTGTATTAGGTTTCATCCAAACGGTGCTGCTCATGTAGGCCATCAGTGACTGCAATAACAACACACACACACACAGTCAGTCAGTCCCAATGGAGCTGTAACAGAAATCGAGATCTGGGACGAGAAAGAATAAATCATAAGTCAATGAGACTTGCTGGAGGAAACACTTTTGTACTTTAATACTGCATGAATAAAACGGACTGATGAGGAGAGTGTACATGTCTGAGATGACAATCTGCCCGTTGTTGTGATGTGCACTGACGGAGAGTGAACAGTCGAGGGTGTCTGGCCTACATGCAGCCTGGTTAGTGAGGAATGGTGAAGGGAGGAGGGAGGAGGTGCCTTATTTTTAGCCTCGCTCCCCTGCGCACTTATCACCGGGATGTGATTCAGAGACGAGAATCTGAGTGGGTTCATAAAAAGACCTGGTGCTGGACGAACACTGACCACACAGAGATGTAGAAAGTAGAGACGTGGAGTGAAAGCTGAGGATATTTCACAGCAAAATGGACGAGAGAAAAAAAAATCATCATGTAGTTAAACAATCATCAAAAGTCGAATTAAAGAAACAACGACAGACTGAGACTAAGACAAACTTCTATAGGTTTTTAAACGTTCACATCAAACAGGAACTTGTGCATTCACTCACTCACACACACACACACACACACACACACACACACAAAGAGAGTGAACAAGAACCACACTCACACAGACGTACATGAGAGGCTATTTATACGACACTTCCTTTTATTTCAAACCACATCTGCTTAGGGCCAGGGGCACAATGGTCAGTCCATATAGATGACCACCCATTCACACACACACACACACAGTGGCCCGGCTACAAACCAGCGTTCAGAAACATCTACTGCTTTTGTTTAAGAGGCCAAAGAGACAAACGGGAGAAGTCGACGCCACCTGTTCCACAGATCCACA
Organism: Cynoglossus semilaevis; assembly: GCF_000523025.1. NCBI lineage: Eukaryota > Metazoa > Chordata > Actinopteri > Pleuronectiformes > Cynoglossidae > Cynoglossus > Cynoglossus semilaevis. The sequence goes on along the minus strand of NC_024313.1, from coordinate 6,407,386 downwards.
TTCACACGCAACCTACATTACACACTCAAAAAAAAAAACATGAACGTCTGAATCCAAAGATGCTCAAACTCATTCACAACTTCCTCCACAAAAATCTGCACAACAGCAGATTTAAAGGCCCAGTGTGACAGTCGGAGTGAGTGCTGGAGACGACAGCTCAGTACAGCCGGTCTGGTTCAGGGCAGCCTCAGTCCAACAGGAAGTCAGTCGGAGGCCTTTAAGACGCCTCCTGACTGAACACAATGACCCCACACACAACCCCAGAATCGGTTCCAAACTTCATGAACGGGATTAAACCGATTGTTTAAGAGATCCATGCACTAAAGTCAGGATTGTAAAAATCCCTGCTCTTCTAAAAACACTGCTGTCCCTTCAGAGCCATTTACTCCCCAGTTATTTCCTATGAGGATGGGAGCTGCCCAGAACGGCCCCCGTGGGGTAAACAACCCAGATCATTATCGTCCCAACACTCAAAGAGCCAGCCACAGGGGTGCAGCTGTGGGGCAGAGCAGAAGAACAGGAAACCAGTATGGTTTTATTTTTAAACCACCAACCCAACAATCCCACCGCAGACTTTTGAAAAATTAGCTCAAGGTAAACAGAGAGTTGGAAGAAAAAACACACAATTACAGGCAGTTTACGACATCCCAGCAAGTTTTACTACTTCAGTTACTGAAGGGTTTGGTCGTCAAAACAGGCTGAACAAATACCATAGTAATATATATATATATAAAATATTTTTCCATGAAATACTCAAGACACTATTCTAATATTCTTTATCTACTTTACCAATAAATACACAATTATTTTTGTTAATATTATTTTTTATAATACCTTTTTCCTTTTGCTTCACTGGTTATTGGCTTATTTGTGCTGTTAGCAGATGTGAGCTGTTAGCAAGCAAGACATTTTCTATAAGTGAGGCTTTGGTGAATGAGGTTTTTTAGCTACTTTTGAAACTCAAGACAATCTACTTTATTAAGATTTGGGTGAAGGTGTGATGTCAAACAGCTGAAACCAACAGCACATAAACAGTAACTTAAGTATTACTTCTGTTGCTGTTATTGTTTTCTTCCTCCATGGTATGTGGAGCTAACATGTTAGCATGTTCATAGTAGACCTAACCTTGAATCTCATTTGTTGTTTAAAATGCTTCTTCTTGGTGTTTATGTGGCGGTAGTGTACTTCCTGTTGTTGCTCTAAAAAAAAAAATAAAAAAAATCAAGGCATATTTTTAACTTTTTGCTGGAGTTTGATTTTTTTTCTACTTATTGTTTTTTTCTTTCCTGTACAGGAAACAGCCATTTGACATCACTGCAAATAAATATTGTTTTTTCCTCCTTCTCCACAGGGGATTTTTCATCCAGTTGGAAGCAGCGCTGCAGACCTGGGACTCCAGCGTGGATTTGGACTGACATCTGAGCCAAACTCACAACAAAAACATGTTTGAGTGAAATGAGAGGAACACTTGTGCTGCAGTGAAAGGTTACGAAAGAGGTACTAAAACTATCAACATTCAATTTCACCATTTCAATAAAAACACTGTCAGTGTGGGAAGTTTTCCACATCAGTTAGCCCAGCGTGGAAAATGTGCTTCCACCTCATCTGAAACAGGTGTGGATGGTCTGGATGTGGGTGGGACGAGTCCAAAGCAACAGTTTGAAAACATCATGTAGCTCCATAAGACACCAACTGTCCAACTTCCTTCATTAATCCCCTGATTATCTGGGACAGACACTGCTGAATCCCCAACGTTGGCAGGGGCTTCCAGACGGGGGTTTCCCCAGCGAACGCTTCTCAACAATAAAAGGGTGGGGTGTGATGTGATGGGAGGGCGGAAAGTGAGAGGAACAGCTGCTGAGTGGGAGAATTGGATGAAGGGTGAGGGGACGGGGCAGAAAAGGAAAGCTGGAGGAAGGGGGTGTTTTTTCTCTTTTCTCTGTCACTGAAATAAATTACCTTAATGTCGGTGGCCTGTTCAGCCTATGCTATCGTTAAGCCACCACCACCCCCCTCCCTTAACCCTCACCCCAGGTCCTCCTCAAAACCTCCTTCTGCTCTCTATAGGTATAAACAAATTCAAAAGTGCACAAAGACGCCCCCTATAGCCATACTGCTCTCCTCAACGTACAGGATAAGAGAGGAGAGACCTGCACTGAGCGCCTGAAAACTTTTGACCATGTGCGTTTCACACTTTCGCAGCGTCACACACAGCTACGGCCTGAATTTTAACTGCTGTCGCTCAGAATGTGAGGAATCTGAGGACGGTGCTGACAGATCTGCTAAACACAGGGATGAAGATGACAGCCAGGAGCTGGAGGCCAGCCAGGTGTCGGTGTCGGTGTCGGTGTGTGACTGCAACGTGCAATAAAATAGAAAAATACTTGACAAATGAAGATATCAAAATTGAAGGGATGTGATTTCTCTAAGGAGTCGTACAGACGGAGGTCATCCTGGAGAGTTTCATCGGAATTATCTGTGAATTCTAGATCACAGCTTTAACAGATGCAGCTCTAAAAAAAATTTCTTTTTTTTAGTGGTGAGTAAAATCCAATCACCTGATGGTCACCACATCAGTTGAAAGTTTGATTTTCCATTCAATTATAACTCATTCTGACAGATGTTTTTTTTTCTTCTTCTCATGTTTTAAACGCCGATGTCGGTCATTATCAGGACGTGATGGAGATCCATGTCTCATCTTGTTAAATTTAACATGGAGGCCATGGTCTCCATCTGGTCCGTGACAGCATCTGTCTGCTGTGGAGGTTGTTCTGCCGGGGGTCTTTAGGGCTTTCTGTCTGAAAACAGCTGTGTCAGAGCCGTAAAAAAGATGTTGTAAGAGAAGGAGAGAGTGAAGCAAAGACACTGGTGGAGGGGCAGACAGCTACACAAACTTTAAACCTCTGGGGAGCAGCACACGTCAGGGGCATTTCACTTCACGTTACTGGGACCTTTTTGTGTCAAGTAGCATTTCACTTCACGTTACTGGGACCTTCGTCAAGCAGGATTTTTGTGTCAAGTGATTAAGAAAAAAATAAATATAAAAATTAAACATCAGTCCCAGACACTTTTAAGGATAGACAATGGAGATAATAATCTAATAATAATCAATAATTTAATAATATTTTCCAAAGGTGACTGGTCCTTTTAGAGCTCATTTAAATGTCACAGAAATGTCCAAATCCCAGAAAAAGAGCTTTTTCAACATACACAGAGACCAAGACAATCCAAACTGCTGCCCAACATAAATGCTTGACCTGCAGTCGCAAAACCAAAACTCCTTATTTTCTGTCTAACATATCCTGCTCTGAACTCTGAGATGATCATTTTTACATTTTTTTTTTCTAACCCTTCCCTGCCTAAATATTGGAACAGGAACATTTTAAACCTAAATCTCGAAGCTTAAAGCTCCATACGTTCCTGTCAGCAGCAGCAGCAGCGGCAGCAGCAGCAGCAGCAGCAGCAGCAGCAGCAGATCAGGTGACCTCATGTGTTATCATTAATGTTTTACTGCTGTGGTCATTAACAGGCCATAAAGCCACATATCTCTGTCCTCCTAAACTTTATGATGACTCTGATAAACCTGTTGATGGTAAGATCCTGGTATGGAGGCTACGATGGTACACACCACTGCACCAGTCGTGTCAACACCCGACAAACTGACCTGGTTCGACCCTCTCCAACGTCTACATTCAGCTGAGAAAATCAGAAAATAAAAAAAGACTTCAGTTTCACAACTGAAAGCTCAAAACAGAATTTATTTCGGGGGTATTTTTTTTATCTCACCAGGGAAACTCGTTAGTCTCTAATTTAATTTAGAGGCTTCAAAACGTCGCCTGCCATTTGCCAACTTCCTTACACAACACTTTATTTTAGTCAGAATTTAACAAGGTCCCATTCGCTCCTTCCTCCCCACCAGCGTCTTTGCTCATGTGCATTAAAATGAATGGCTGCCAGAAATAGTGCAGTGTGTGTGGGAAGGGAGGACAGAGACATAACAAAATCAGCCAGGACAGAAGCCAGCCACATATACGGGGCTTTGGGGAATACAGTGGGGAGGAAGGAGGCACACACTCACATTCTTGTCCAACCTGAAGTTGCTGGTGGCCTCATTACTCCTGGACCGAAGTGGAGCGAACACTCAAACGGCAGAATGTGCAGAGATGGAGGTCAGGGCGACAGGAGTCAAATGAAGTGGGTCATTAGTTTATTCATGGACAACAGACGGACGACTAATTCTCTGGAACCACAGTGAGACTCAGAGATTCTCAAATATCAATAGATGATTACGATAAGAGCCAGTGTTTACACAATTGTAGTCATGCTAAAAAATATGTCCAGTGTAAACAGAATTTTAAACATCATTATTCAACTACACAAATCAGAAAACCAGAGTCCAACATAAATCACAAGTCATTCAGTTTTAGACTCATTGGCGGCCAGTTTAGAAATCTAAAACTCTAACAACAATTCCATTCTGATACCATCAGCACAACGGTATATTTCTTTTCTCTGTGTGAAAAAGTGTGGCTTCTTCTTGATTTTTCACAGATCTTCCACAGTGAGATGACAATAACCAGTTCCTAGTTGAGAAAATCAAGTTTCCATCCACAGTAATACCTAATATTTATCTTAAAGCATGTTTAAAGAGTAACTTCCAAGTATTTCGTTCCCACTATGGCGTTCAACGACCTGATAAACTTAGCAAGGAATCTAACAGAGAGGCATGAAAATGTGATTGGTTGTCATGGGACATTCTGCGACTGTTGGCCACCTCTGACCCGGCCTGGCACTTGCCCTCCTCCCTGTCTTGTCTTTCCTCCCAGTAGGTGAGATCTTACGGATCACTGACAGTCCTGTTTCACTGACTAACATGATGAAGTGAGGACAGAAGGGACCAAGAAAAAACACGGACCCTGGGAACCTGAGCTTCAGCCCCTCATATGGACAAAAACATTGGTACTTTTATGACATGACCTAAACAAACCAGGTATACATATATGTATATATATATAAAGTATATACAGTATATATTTATATATATACTGTATATATATACATATATATATACATATATGTATATACATATATATGTATACATAGAGAGAGAGGGTTTTCTACAGAGTTAGCTTGTTAGCTTATGTTGTGTTAGCATTTAGGTTAGCTTCGAGGCCTAATCTTAGAAATTTGTCAGAGGGATTAAGTTGTTGAAATGGTGACTGTAAAATCTAAACACCATCCAACCCACAGACGTACAGTTGACACGGTGCTAAACTGGGACACTGAATAAACCACTGTGTTTACACGGCTCTGATTACACAGCTATAAGTCTCCATTAAACGTGGTGAATGAAACACATTCAGCCTTCTGTAATTATTATTAATGAGCTGGGTGTGTGTGTGTGTGTGTGTGTGTACACAGCCACTGTACAACATGAAGTAGTGCAGTAGTGAAGTGCATTCCCCTAAAGAGCTAATACTGCCACGATGCAGATTCCTCACATACTGGATTATAGGTATTTCAGTCTCACCATGACCCCTGACCCCATGACCCTCTTTGGCCTTTAGATTACACGGACGTAACCTGCAGGAGGCAGTGCAGTGGGAAGGACAAGTGCACGAGCAAACCCTCCGCTAAGACAGTATGAAACGTCTTCCAGTTCCGTTGTTAAAATCCTAATCGTTTGTTTTGGGTTTCTCTTTTGTGACTCATGGGAAATTTCTGAGGTGGTTTTGATCTGGGGAACTACAGTTTTATTTATTTTTGTAACATTTTCGTTTTCATTTAGCAACTCTTTGATAACCTAATGTGTTTAGAATTCCTTTGATTATTTGGTGGTTACTTTTAGCTCTGTTTACAAGCTCAAAGTAATGTTCACATGTCATTTTCTTTCTGTTTTTTTTCTTGGGAATAATATGTTATTCCATCGACTTTTGGTTCTTTTTTAGATTCAATGATATATTATTTATATATTATAATAATTTTGTCATTATTTATGCTAATTCATAGCTGTTTTAATTTTTTATATTCTGTACTTTGAGCCAAAATATCAGCAGTTTCAGCTTTCTTTTTGGCCAGACTTAAATCACGATTTTTAGTTTTTGTGTTTTTGTTTCTGTTTGGCTCATATTGTTAGACGGTGACTTAAATATCTTTTTTTTTTAGAAGCAGTTATAGAAATGTGATTGACAGGGGCCTAGGACAGGTTTTTGCATGTATAAAAAAACATCAGTCTGGTGTTTGGTAAAGAAAGTACAGAAGTATACATGTATAGAAACACAAAAGTTGAACCCTTACTGTTCATTCTAGATGCCAACACTGTAATCATCCCTTACAGAGGAAACTTCTTCATCCAGTGTTTAAGTCAGGAGGCCAAACTTTCCCTGTTTCATATCACAAACATTATAATTTGGGAAAACATGTTTTTAACACACATGTCTGACATGCTTTAAGTGGGGGTTAGGGACCTATAGAAGTCACATGATCAGACAAAAATGCAGTTGAATCATAGCTGGAATGCCTTTCTCTGAGGAACACATCTCTTTCTCACACACACACACTGTGTGTGTTATTAGATGCACAGAGTAATGGCTGTGACATACAGTACATAAGCCTACAGACATGCCTCATTGAACTTCTTAAGTAGCACACATGAAGCGTGCAGGGTTGTATTGAAGAGACTTGCATCAAACTGGGGTTCGTGTGATTTTCCCTGACAGCTGGGGTCAAATCCACCGTGCCCTCTGTATTCAATATGTCTCATTTAATCTACGCCATTTTCACTCATTCAAACCAGGAACACATGTATGAACTCTCACATACATACCTTAGATGACCCGCATTATTCTGATGCTAATGTTAACATTAATAACTTAACCCTGGCAGCACAAAAGGTTAAAATAAGAAAAAGATCACCTTAGAAAAAGTGTCAAATTAGTCAAATTAGCTAAGAGTATTACAGACTTATTGGAAATATAAAAAAAGAAATGATGAAATAAAACAATCTATAAGAAAAGGTCATTTTCTTATCATTTTTAAAGACAAATTGTGGGCCACATTAAGCCTTTCAACGTGCCAAGACTGGCCGTGGCCTGATGTTGGACACACCTGATTTAGAGCATGTCTTCTCTCTGTCAAATTCTATCAACTGCTCTTCAAACTGTAATCTCAACACTACAGTGAACCGTGACCTATGAATAGAAAGTTAGCACCGTAGCGCCGAATGGTGCTAACCCACACACTGCCCGTGTCAGCACACACACACACACACACACACACACACTCTTGGGACAGAGCAGGAAAAAAAAAAAGTCAAACATTGTTGACTTTATAAAGGAAGTTCTTTTTTCGCAGCCTGTCTCACAACAATCCAAAAATACCTGTGTTCAGCTGGGAGCAGGTCAGCGCACGTCTGTCTACAGCTGCGGTCTGGTCCACGGAGATAGGAGCTGCAGGTGAAGACGCTCTGATACACACACGCACACACACATGCAGGCAGGCACCTGAGTGGAACAGGAAACACATGGCGATATCCATCAACCCTTTTGTTCTGGGACATGGATGTTGCAGACAACGGCAGGGAAGACAAAGTGTTGATGCTGGAAATTATAGCAGGAAACAGCAGTCGGAGTTCGTCCACTCAGGCCGCAGGACAAAAGTTGTTCTAACAATAAGTTAGAATTTGCAGCTCTGTGAACTGTGACCCCGAGACTTCACGTGAAAAGCCGTGTTTTGCATCTTTAATCGTGGCAGCCGGTGAAGGAACAGACGACAGACATTATAATCTCCAACATTTGGCTCATGCGTTAGCTTTGCATAGATATGTTTGGCTAAATCTCCTCACTGGTCAACAACATTCCCCCGTTAAGTCGTGCGGTGCACGGGTATTTTGTGCACGCCATATCAGCGATGGAGCTAAATTTATAAAAGCTGCTCGTTAGCGACAGCTCACTTCCTTTTTCCTGCACGACAGGCAGGAAGAGTCATCCAGCTGCGCAGCTGCTGCAGTCATGGACGTCTGACTGAGACAGAACTGAGTGATGAAAGGTGTCGAGCTCTCATGTGTCTGCACAATCATTTCACTTATGTCGCCCTAAATCAGGGGTCGGCGACCCTTTTGTTCTCCGAGAGCTACTTTTCCTAAATAAAAATGACAGAGATCTGCCCGTTGTTGTGTAACATTTATTTCCGTAGCTCAAGTTGAACAAACAAA
>NC_024313.1:6395546-6399126 GCF_000523025.1 Cynoglossus semilaevis | reverse complement strand
AAGCAGCAGTACTGGAAAGAACTCAAACTCACCAGTTGACAAGGACTGAACTCCAAACTCCAAAACATGAACTCCAAAACGTGGCACGGCGAACATGAACTGACCAATGAACAGAACACAGACGAACAGACAGACTGGAAGAGAGAGAGAGAAACCTCAGGTGAGACAGGTGAGTGTGATCACAATGATTAACCCACACAGACAGCCCTCACATCTTTGCCTCAATATTTAAAAAATATTCCTGTCCACATTTGTTGTTAAAACATCACCAGCATGTTATTATTATCATTATCATTATTGTTGGAATAAAGATTCCAAAAAACCTTTCATAGCATGTTAGATTAACCAATCCCAGCGTACAATACGCAGACATCACCGATGATGCTGTTGACCCCATGACCGCCGTACCATGGTAGAGAGAATCTAAGTAGAAAAACAACTCGCTTTAGCTGAAGTCAGGGTTGAAAAGTGAGTTGTTTTTTTCACTACTTTAATTTACCCTTTGACTTTGATGCTTCAGAGACATCTGTACAGAGGTGACAGCCCCTGTCAGTGCTCATACGATAACAGTTCATGTTCCATTAGTGTTGGCAGGTAGAACAGGCTTCTTCTCTCATTGCCCCTAGTTCCCATCCTCCTTTGCTTCCCCTCACTTGTCGTTCACTTCGTGCCCGGCCTCCTACATGTGACCTCACAGCAGGGAAGGTCGCCAGCAGCAGGTGAAAGATCGCGACCCCACGCACAAAGACTTGCTGCCCTTATCCTGCAGGCAGAGAAAGAGCTCAGCCGCGGCCTGAGGCGGAGATTAAGAACACAGGAGGACATCGCACATCTCTCATCGCCAACAATTCAGCGGGGGTCGGGGGGAGGGCTTCAACACAGTAACAGAGGCCGCCCTGATCAGAACAATCATTCTGGAGGAGATCCTTCATTAAACCACCACAGTCAAACCCATAGAGTCAGTTTGTGGGTTCTGGCTCGTATTTTAAAAAATAAATCAGGACTTTTCACAATATTTTTTAAAAGCACCGTGACCTCTTTCGTCGTCACAGAAACTCCATACATACTGGCTGCTCCGAGTTTATGGAACCACAGCGGGGTCTCTTCCTCCTGCTGGGTGTTTGAACTCTGCATGTGAGATGGAAATGCTTTAGGCACAGCAGAGATAAAAGTACTGGGTTACACCAAACCCCAGGATGTATATCATTAACAAACACAACTTTGTACACACATGCAGACAGTCTTTTTGTTTTTTTCCTCCATCACTGACTATCATTATCAAATGTAGAGCTGTTGCTCAGACACCACCTGCATCGGGGTATAAATAGAGCAGGTTGTGGAATGATTTAATGTCATCTTCAAGAGGAGGGAAACGTGATACGGTGTGGGACCACAGACTTCCTGTGGAGCCTTCCGCCTGACAGTCCTCCAGTAAAAACATCAATCAGGGCTCGGAGGGAAGGCTATATTTGACAGCTGCAGCTCATCATAAGTTTGACCAGCTGTCACGACTGCAGGTATGTTTGTGTTCGACCGGAGTAGAGGAGTGGAATAATCCCGAGGGTGAAAACTTCCACGGTAATTCATCCAAGACTTGTCACGATGTTTGATCAAAGCCAGGACATTAGAGCTCGGTGTTGATGTGACACAAAAACGATGAACATCAAAGTTACAAAAGGAGTCAAACCAGTGACGGTACGACGCCATTACAGGTGCAAGACAGTAAATCACCCAAGACCAAACCAGTGACAGGACATTAGAAAAGAGGGGTTGGTCTGGGGCACCACATTAAGGCCAGAGGTGCTAAGGTCGTCCCATCTCAGGTTTCCTTCTCACGAGATTTAAAAGTGAGGAGAACACCTGCCGTTTCTATTTAACCGTGAGAACGGAAACATGTCAGTGGGCTAACCGTTGAATTTCAGAGAAATCTATGTCACGATTCATGTCCTTCCTAAAGATGATGATTTGCACAAATACTAAGAAGTAAATATTTAGGCTAAACTGATTTACAGCAGGGTTATAAAACCTCTAAAGTTTTGCCTTTGTGTTCATTTTTATTATACTTGTATAAATACAAACTGTTCTATGTATGGTACCTTAGTAAGCTGTACAGTCCAGAGTTAAGTTATAGGACTCAAAGCTTCTAGAAAACAGCTCATGTTTGATCCTACAGTTCGACACAACTCAGTGAATGCCTCTGTGCCTGCACAAGATCAAAATACTGACACTGAAACACAAGCTCATCTATCATTTTTCAGTGCAGCATAGATTTTTAGTGCTTCTGATTTAAGTGTTCAACAGCATGTGTGGGCAGAGCCCTTATCTAAGAGGTTGTTCTCAGATTGTTGTTTATCATCATGAAAATGTGACCCTGTCAAGTTCTGTCTCCGTCTTCCATCTGCCGCTGTTACATAAAAGTCTGAGGTTTGTCCTCCAAGCGTCCAGAAGAAAGAAGAAAAATAAAAACGTCAATCTTTACCTGCACGGTCTTCTTGCGCAGTGATGCTCCAGTTATGTAAGATTGATTTCAAAGCGGTCAGTGTTGAAATCCATCATTCATTTTTTTTTTCAACTCCACAGACGTACAGACAATTTCACCTCCAGTGGCAGCTACTGATTGATGTCCGTAATCTCACGTGGTTAAAGGCTAAAGAACAGAACAGATATAATCTCACGTGGTTAAAGGCTAAAGAAGAAGAGAACAGATGGAGTGGAAATGATTTCAGTTTCTGATCAACCTTCAATTCTAGTCATTAAATCTGACCCTACAGATATTGAAGCATTTATCCCAGTTAGCCAGTGTTCCATTATGGTGTTGCTGAGGTTTCTCTTGGTCCAGTCAGTCCAAGGTTTTGGGGGTTAAAACAATAAAACATTTTCCAAAATCAAGCCTGGGGACCAGTTATGGCACTCGCCCTGTGTTATGTGACCCCTGACCTCTTTGTAAATAAATGTCCTCAGACTTAAGGCAGTACAGTCATTTTTCATACATTAAAGAGAGTCATGTTGTAGAACAAACATTTCTGTAAAGTTCATATGCTGAGGAACAGATTATATTTATATAAACCCACGTAAAAACACATTTATAATAAATCAGTTTATCGTTGTAGCTGTGAATCACACACCTGTGTTTGTGAGTGCGTGTGTGTAAAGTAGTTTCTCTTTTCATAATGTCATCCGAAAAATATTTCCCCTGTGGAGATTATGTTGCTTTAAATGTCATACAATGCCACCAAAACAACACCTCTTGGTTTGTGCTGACATTTACATGTAACTGATTCCTAAGAACAAGGTTAAATAGAAAAAATGTTTTCAATCTTTTAGGAACCCACACTGTTGCCCCGTCTTTGTTTCAGTTAGTAATGTTAGTTACATGAGTGGTTGTAATCTTACTCTGCAGAAATGCTGACGTTTGTCACACTTTGCAGCTTGTTTTTCACTCACAGAACATTTAGGCCAGGGGTCTCAGACTCGCGGCCCGCAGTACAATATTTTGTGGCCCCTCACCTTAAAATGAAGGTATAATATCAGTGTGGCCCGCGGAGAAAGTGGGCTTCCGAAGAGCCAATCAGCAAGCTCC
>NC_024313.1:6378258-6394423 GCF_000523025.1 Cynoglossus semilaevis | reverse complement strand
AAATTGAGTTTGAGACCCCTGATTTAGGCCTTTGTCTGTGCAGTCTTGTTCATAGCTGATCAACGCTGTTACTTCCTCTGTATTGTGATTTATAGGTTTCATCATTTTTTACTGAGTAAGGTGAACCGTTGGCGCCGTTTTCCCACAGGGACTCGGAGCCTTTCCTTACAGTATCACCTAACACACAGCGAGCTGACGTCGACGTCGTCGTCTTGAACTGCAGTAATCCCGTAAAAAAGGGTTTTTTATTTTCCCCTCGGGTGGAAGCACAGCGGATAAACAGTGTCAGAGCTGTCTTCCCTCTCAGTATGCGGTGTCTCGTATCTTCTGCTAGCAAACGAAATTACAGGCAGTTAATGACTGTTTTTTCCTGTACCTGTGCAGACGTGCTCGGCCATGACAGTTTCAAGTGGAAGTCTCATTTTCTGAATAGTTTGGAGTAAAACCGCTGTGGTTATGAACATGAGCGGAGGATTGATGGGAGTTGGTTGGTTTGACTCAACTCTCACTTTCTATTGCCTTATTTACAATTTCATTGCAAATAATGGTGCACAAAAAGGTCATAGGTCGCTTCGGATTTGGGGCTGAGGGACACACAAAATGACTTCCTGTGGTCCTGATAAAGGCTTCCTGCGTTTAACAATGTTTATAACTTTCCAGATGTGTGTGCTTGTAAGAAATGCCGTGCTATTTTCGTGACATTTTAGATTTTGCAGCACATTTGAGTCTCCAGCCCCGTAAAGAATCTTCTAAATGTTGTCTTTTTATTTAAACTGGTCGAGTGGTAACAGAGCACCGGGGATCTGCACGCTAGTAGAGCATACAATTAAAATTAGCTTGTGTCTGTTTTTTTCGATTGCCAGTAAAAAAAATGAATTTTTTAGATAGACCCAACTTAATAAACTCCAAGGTTTTTTTGTAAAAGTACAGATTTAGATAGACCCAACTTAATAAACTCCAATGTTTTTTTTTGTAAAAGTACAGATTATCCTAAATTCCCTTTAAGTGGTATCACTTCTGTTCTCTGCTGCTCCAGTGTAAGAGCTTTTCTTTCTGCAGCTACAGTTTTATTTCTGTTCTTGCAGCCTCATTTTGGACTTCAGTGGATGATGAAGAAGAGTAAACCTTCAGCACGGCCGGCTTCATCTTCCCATTGTCCTTTACTTTACTTTTAGCCTCACCTTCTTATTCAAATGTAGTTTTTTTTCTGATCCTCAACACAAAGCTGGCACTGTCCAAACTTCAAATCCTCAGACTGCAAAACAACAAAGCACGACTGGGTGACATCATCGAGTCGCCACTTTAGAAAAAGAAAACCCAGCAGAGAGACTGTGCTGCAGTTAACACAACCGATGTGTTGTCTTCTGCTCATTTTCCTCCGTGTCTCAGCGATTATGTTACTGTGACTCAGAGATCCAACCCGGTTTGCGGTGGTGGTGGTGGTTACAAGACGGGCTTATCAGTGGTAGACTGTGGAGGAGACATGGCACAGGCTGGTGTTGAAGTCAGTCACGCTACGGCAGTTAAAGGCTGCCCAGTGTTGACAGAGTCGAAGGGCAATATGACAGATGAAATACCCCCAATAGGTTCAGCAACGGGTTTTTTAACTCTCCAAAATAAAGGCTATTCACTGAAACAAAGATGAGGACAGTCATATATCATTCAAGGGGGCGCTGTGACAGTGTATACAATGTGGTTTTGTCTTAAAGACAATGACGTTACATTGGAGAAAAAAAAAGAAGAAAATACTACACCTCAGCCGTGAGGAATGAAAGGGGAATGAGTTCATGTAGGTTTGTTTGTTGTTAGCTGTTAGCAAATTAGCAAACAAAACATAATGACTCTGTCAAGTAAGATTGTTTTTCCATCACATTAGATTTAGTACAACATTTCTTTACAAAGCTCACAAATTTAAATAAGTCAAGTAAGATTGTTTTTCCATCACATGAGATTTAGTACAATTCTTTACACAGCTCACAAATTTAAATAAATTTGTTTTAACTGGATAGAAAACACAAGTCCTTTATTTTTTTTAAATATATCTTTTGGTTTAACTAACTTTTTTCCCCAAGAGCTAAGCTATAGACACTACAGACTGGTTTCCGTTTCTGCATGTATACTTACACTAACACACTAACACACACTAACACACACACATACAAAAGGCTTATCTCCACAATCAGCTGAGAAATACCGGGCGCTGCGCTCTGCTGCGCTCAGTTCAGGCCGATGGCAGCGTCAGACGGTAAGAGTTTGAGAGAGACTCTTTGTATTATCAGAGCCTGAGACGGACAGAGCTGTCGCTCCAGAGAAAATACCCAGATTAATGTACATTAGCACATGAAGTCATTAAGGAAACAGGAAACACCACAGGAAATGCCTAAGAGGGCGTGTAATGCCATCTCTGACCACTGCAGTACAGATAGAGTGTTGTGTGTGGAGCACGTTAAGATTCTGACAGAGTGACACACACATTAATATTTATCACGTTAATATCACATTAACGATTAATCATAATTAATTGTTACTGATCCACAGCTACTCTGTCAATATCAGATAAAAAAACGCCATCAACTTCACAGCCTTAGTAACAATAATAAAAAGTATCAACAACTTCTTTAAGCAGAAAATCCAATGTAAAGTTTTTAACATTTTTTTCAAATATTCTCTCATGGTTTAGTTCAACTCTAAAGTCTAAACCCATGAACCCAAACGGCTCGTGACGCCTCCAGGCCTCAGCCATACTCAAAGTTACGAAAGTCAACTAAGTGTAATTTCTCACAGGTATCAGATCCTTATCTCGTGTGTTTAACAATCAGGGACTTTTGGTTGATTGAGCAGAGGAACCAGCCAACCCGGACCTGTCGTCACAGTCACCAGCCTTACACAAGATCGTAGGGAAACGCTTATTTCATACAACAAATGCTCATTTGTTATCCTCCCGGGGTTCACCAATAAAGAATGCATCTTTCTGTGCGGCTCAGTGAGTGTGAAAGAGCTCAGTCTGTTAAAGCAGGTGTTTGGCAGGAACAGACACAAAAAATGCTGAAGTGCATGAATGGACGGCCAACGTGTTATCTGGAGGTGATCAGATAATATTCAACGCACGTTTTAGAAAATCACGGGGATTATAACGCCCATTGTGAACAATCTTAGCACTCGGACGCAGGTTCGACCTTCCGTGACCTCTTTGGTTGGAAAGTGTTTTGCTGTGAACCACTGGTTAACTTTCTCTACTGTTATTACGATAGAGAAATCACCAGTTTCCTGTTTTTGTTTAGTTTTTTGTTATGCAACAATTACGCAGATACACACGTGTGGCTACCTCAGTGTACGTGGTTCCGGTGATAAATACATAGTTTGTCTGGGAAAATATGACAGGTTATGTAACAGACACACCTGGAGACACACCTGGAGACATTCAGTCCACTGGTGTTTGACCTTTACGACACTACGATTCTTTAGATCACCGTCAGTCACAGGAGGAAAGTTAATCTGGTTTTTTAGGATGGGTTTTTTGTGTTACATCACTTTCTGGTGTCAGGTTGTCTGGAGGTGATGATATCATCGGCGTAGAGTAACGGACCGTGGTCAGAGGACGATCCTGGGAACTTCTTCTTATTTGTTCAGCAGCGTAACAACCATGAAGACAGTAGATTACAGCTTGATGAGTCCATGCTGAAGGCGACGGTCACATGTTGAGATGACTATCTAACCTCTCCTTCTGTCCGTGATTAACCTCTCCCGCTGATTAAAAAAAGTAAATAAAAATAGATGATCTAAGACCAAAGTAATCCACAACTAAATTAAAAACGTCGTTGTTAGCACAGCAGCCAGAAGCCAGATGTTTGGCAGAAGAGCTCCTTATTCATTTATATTTCTTGTTACTGACACCTTTATGTGTTTACTTCAGTGGGTGTTCCTCAGCCCCCGCCTCCCCCCCACACCCCCATGACCTCACTTTCCCAGAAACCCGATCCCCCTGCTACCTACACAGACCTCGGCTCTGGAGTCGTCCCTCTTAATCTCTCTTCATAGTTTTTCTCTTCTGTCATCTGTTATGTGATGGTTTCATTTCACATCAGAAAGGAGCAGTTAGGTCCTCGCACCCAAACACCGAGGTTTTACTCTCAGGCTGTCAAGAAGAGGTTTGGCTGAGGGGGCGGGGGGTCCGCTGGAAACCAGGGTCTGTTTTTTTCATTAGACAGAACCTTGAGAAAACAAACACAGAGAGAACGCGTTACCTTTTAACATTGTTTCTTCCTGGAGCACTTAAAAAATAAGAAAAAAAATTACAAAATTACATTATATCATTATTATCAGATTTAACTGAAACGTCACTACGGTGACTGTTGTGCTGAGCTGGAGATGCTGGAACGTTCTGGAAGGATCCAGAGTGTCACCTGTAGGCTGTTGCATCTCCCTCCCCGCTTTATAGATAGCCAACAGATGGAACTAGGCCGTCCCTCTGCTAAAGTTAGACGTGCAATTAGTTCACACGTTAATTAGCTGTGAGAGGAGCTGAGGCCCGGCAGATTTCCCCAGTGTACGAACCCGTTTCCCAGCCTAAATAAAAGTAAATGAGGTCCTGGCAGCAGCAGACAGAAATGACCAAAAGGGGAAAAAGTTAAAAAAAAACCTGGTGGAACAACATTTTTATTAAACTAAAAACTTTTTTCTAATAGTAACAGTTCCAGTTTTTATTAAACTAAAAACTTTTTTCTAACAGTAACAGCAAAAAGAGTTCCAGCAAAATACATCAGTCTTTTGTTATTTCTTCTTTTCTCTTAAAATACATCAGTCTTTTGTTATTTCTCCTTTTCTCTGTAAGTCCACTTCCCTCCTGTGGAGCTCACTCCTCTGGTTAAAGGTATCTGTAAATCTGGATGAAGTGGATCTGGACTGATGTTCCTGTTGAGTTTTAGACTGATGCCAATCTTCTCTCTCAGCTCTGTTGTAACCAAATGTGGTTTGGTTTTATTATCTGCACTTCCTCACCACGTTCCTACGCACATGTGTTTGTTTTTACTATGAACCAACCATGAAGTTCACTGGAAAAAATACCTAAGGTGTGATTCTCAAACCTGACTGAGGTTGTAGCTACTTGTTTTCCACAGCTCTCCAGGTCAACGTTGCTGTTGTTGCTGCTTTAGTGTTCATCAATGTGGACCCAAAGTTGTCCTGCTGATTAATGTCAAAGCGACAAGAAGCTAATTGGTCGTCTTGTCCCCAGGGACACATTGGCATGTAGCATAGCTTAGCCTCGAAATGAACCAGACCCACTGACCCACAGCTGCCCCGTGGAAGTTAATGCTGAGTACTTACAAGAATAGCTGCTAACCTTTGTGCGTGTGCATGTGTGTGTGTGTGTGTATGTAGTGGGGTGAAACCACAAGCCCAAGAATGTGAAAGGGCTACAACACAATTAAAGCTCTGTGAAGGGAAGTGCAGCGCTGGCAGGACTCTGACATCAGGTGCAGCAGAGACGCAACAATAGAACCTTCTGAGCTGAGGACGGGATCAGTGTCCTGTGGATCTCTGGTCATGAGAAGGGCCAATCGCTTCACTTGACAGACGCCGCGGACACTCGAGACAGTTACAGTGAGCACGAGTCATGCAGGTCAGCCTGACGGATTCCACCTTTAATAACCTGTATGTAAGTTGAAAAGACGGAGACCCCGCTCATCTTCCCAGGGTCTCGGATCGGGATCGTCGCCCGGCCAGAGACACATTTACGGGCTCTAATGATGTACAGCAGATACCGCGGCAGTGAGATCAGTCATCTTGGGTTTCCTTCGACGTCTCCAGCAGGAGCATAAATCACACCTTTTTCCACAAGCAGGCCTGTGTCTGTGAGACAAATATTCAAACTCTCCATCTGACTCAGACCACTGCAGTTTCATGAGAGTCAGGTTTCTGAGCAACACACAGAAGGAGGCTTCTTATTGTTTCTGTCTCTGACTGTTCAGGAGGAATTCTCTGGCATCAAATGAAAGCCAGGAGGTCTCACTGGAACATCAGCCATTCATGCACTTGTACTCCCCTGGAGGAACAGGAGCAGGAATCCCACCCATTTACCAGAACTAGGCGATGTCTTGAGGAAACGTAGCCTGATCTGTGAGATGAGGGTGGAGCGCTGCTGGGACGACCTTTCTTTTAATCTAACTGTTTTCCTGCAACGGTTTGGCCTGAAACTGACAACTCTCACCTTATGAGGAATTGAATTTATTTCAAATCTTGACATATGAACCTTGAGGAGAAACGACTCTCAAATCTCCAGTATTTTCTCACCACATTCCAAAAGACGACATACTTCATCATAACTTAAATAGCCTGTACCACGCCTGTAGACAAACAACGCTCCCATACAGTTCATCTCGACAACATAAACATCATGAGACGACAGCAGCACGTCAAAGAATTATGTTGTGAATTTCTGTGGTTAAAATCTATTGTTTACAGCAATTAGCATAGATAACTGTACTTCAACGGGGATTTTATTTTAACCATTGCAGATTTTTAACTATGATTTTATTTTAACCATTGCAGATTTTTGACTATATTTTTTATTAACACATTTTTATATGGCATATTTTATCAAAGCTATTCTTGCTAATGCTACATAACATTAGGCTATCATTTAGCTAAATGTAATTTATTTGGCTAACTTTTGGCTTTTAGCATACTCTAAGAGTGTTTCTTACAGTCAGGCTAACTTTAAGCATTTAAAACATTTTTTTGCCCCATATACAGTAGCTAAGTACAGGGTTTTTTATGCCTCGAGGTCAAAGGTGAAGAACTCATTGTCCTCCCAAGACTGTCTATTTTTACATCACATAAGTTACATTCCGTACATTCAGTCAGAATATTATTTGTGCACGGGTTACATACATTAGGAAGACAATGTGGTGTGGACTGGAGCTGCATTCTTCAGTTGGGGGGGGGAGGGGGGTAAATGGGGGGGCATTCAACCACTGTGTGGTAATTCTGGTTTTCCTTAAGAATAGTTCCACATTCTGACTGTTGTGATTATGAAACAATAGTGATAACAGTGTTCTGTTTCTGTGTCTCTGAGCGTCGTCCCTGCAGCTTCCAGCTGGTCCTCTTAAGTTTAGTGGTGATCTGGGGAACTGCATCCTCAGTTTTCATGCTGTGGATTTTCTACTTCTCTGTTTAACATGAATGCAGTTTAAAGACATAACTTTACTGCTTCTACCAATCCACTTCATTACTCAGCTCCGGTCATGCAACCCACGTGGGATTCACTCCGCTTCTCACTGCTCGTCTTGATTCCACTTGTAATCATGCACACACGGAGGCTCCGTCTTTAACAACGAGTCCTAAATATTGACGACGTTGTCCCAGCATCTCCAGATGGACACCCGTAAATCACACAGCCACACACACCCAGGGGAGTTCATGAAGAGTCAAACACCTCTGAGGGTAAAGACATCACCACAAGCCCCCTGATGCCCCCCCCCCACGTCCTGAGGGCCACAGCAGCAAGGAGGCCCCCAACACTTGGCAATAACTCCTTCATTCTTTCAGTGACACCGCACTTTTAATGCTCTCATTTACTTGCAAGTAAATCACAGAGGGGAAACTCTGCCGTGAACCTTTGACTCAGCTGTGATGATGGTCTGGAAGCCCTGAGTGGAGACAAACCAGATGTGATGTGACTGTAGGTGAGTGAGAAGAATCAGATGAAGAGGTGGAGGCTGGGAAAAAAGGGAAGGGGGGGGGGGCAAGGAGGCAGCATGTCTGAAAGTATACAAAAAATATCTGGCCCGGGATCCAGTCGTAGTACTTTAGATGGTGTCAATGTGGCCCTTGACGGAAAAAATAAAATAAAATAAAAGGAAACTGTTTGTTGCTTTTTATGTCCTGCAACAAAATAAACCAATTAGATTTAAAGTGTTGTATATTGTTAAATAATTATTACATGATACTATAATTTAATTTTGTTTTTCTTAGCTAATCTTAAGTCAGGTTCTGGGCCTTGCCCTCCTGTGGACTGATGAGGAAATGCGCTACCAGGTGTCACAAACAGACCCACACATACTCCCATTGTGGAATATTAATTATATACACAATAACAGTAATTATACACAGAATTGGTCACGCACTTAACAAAAAGGTTAAAATAATAATTATATATTTATTTTGCATTTTTGTAGTTTCAACAATAAGATATCTTTCAGCTTTTTACTCGTTTTGGCAACTTTTATCCTCAATTTTAGTTTTGGGCTATTGTTATGTAACTGTATGTACCCCCTCCCACCACCCCCTGGTTAAACACCATGATCCAAACAGAAAAACAATCTTTAGGAATTTGATTACAGACGAAGGGTTTGTGTCAGACCAGATAAAGTAAACCTGTGTCCTGTAGAGCAGCCAACATGAACCACATGCAGATACCAGAGCATGTGAATTGATACATTTAAGCCCTCCACTGTTGTAAAAGGGGTTGAAGCGCAGTCATATAGTCTGTGGGGCCATGCAGTTGTTGCAAGTGTGTTTCTGTTAAACCCCCATGACTGAATCTATTTTCTGAGGCACCTCTGACACTCGTCTCCACCACAACAATGTCCCCTTTCTCCTCCTCGCCTCACGCTTGGCTGACCTCCCTGAATACGACCTGGGGTGAAATAATCCATACACCCCTCCTCGCCCCCCGCCCCCAGAACCCACAGGCTGCACACACAAACACACACCACACACACACTTTGCATTTTGTGTTTTAAGGTAAATAAGTTCATTTTTAATCATCTTTGATAAACTTCTATTCTTGAAGACTTTTTCAGAAACAGTGATCAAAGAATGAAGACACGGTTCTCGCCTTTTTATGAAAGTATTATTAAAACTATATGTCCACTATTTTGGCAGTAAATACAAGTTAACTGTTTCTGCGTTTGTAAAGTTTACTTTACAAGTTTACTGCTGCCATCTAGTGGCTAAACACGTTAAGCTGCAACAAAAACGAGTCCTAAACTAAGATACTGCGACACTACGAAAGAACATTAGATCCACATTGACAATAAAAAAATAAAATGACTCAACAGACAGACAACTGAAGAGGCTGACCTTACTGATGAGGGCACTGAGTGGTCCAGCTGACAGACCATCGTAGACACCAGTGGAGATGGGAATGGCAATGATAACGTAGCTGAGGAGGCCTCACAGGTAATCAAACATGTTCAACTGTAAGAGGAGAGGTCAGAGGTTAACACCCAAAACATACCAGGAAGGAATTTTGTTTAAATAAAACTGACCTTTGACCTCTTCTGTGATTCATTAGAGATAAAAACAACTGTATGATAAGAAATACTGCTTCTCATTGATCAAGTTACTTTGTTGAAACAAAGTTCTTCCGGTGAATGTTGACCACAGTTATCTTCCACCACACCTTCTGTTTGATTTGTCCAACACAAGGGTCAAAGAGTCTTAACACAACTTCACAGATTGAACATTTACTTGACTAGATACTGTATTTGTATCTGATATCAATGTCTTCCTCCAGAATTCTACAGTGAAGAAAATATTCTGATGGAAACACTGTTGGCAAAAGTGTTTTAAATCAAGGGTGTGTTGGGAAGTAGCTTTAGTTGTGGTTCACTGTGTCAGCAGATAATACTGAGTAAGACAGTAGATGTAAATATAAACTAGACTATATATTGGTATAGCCATACTGAGTGTGCATATATAAAGTTTTCGTTTGTTTTAGGAAAGACGCTGCTGCCATCTAGTGGCTAAACACAACATTGTTTTTGACTCGTGAGGTTATTAGCGTTAGATATGGCCCTGGAGCCATGAGTTCAGCATGACAAGAGTGTGTGGGGTGGTCTTACTATAGAGCCAGAGTTCTTTGTTGATCAAAGTTGTTTGAGTTTGTAAGTTGTAGTTGACGACTTAGAAACGACGCATTAGGATGATACGAGGACTAAATTTAAGATTACACTCATACACATCGACCGATGCTTCTTTCCTAGCTTCATAAATAAAAGCTGGCAACATAATATCTGCGTTAAGTCTTACATTTTGATTTATCAAATATTTGGACGAAATTTTCCGGACGAGCCATCCGCTGTGCACTGAACACAAGCATGTTGACTTGGCGTCAAAAAAATGTAACGACATAAAAACTATCAAAGCACTACACTCTATAAAATGTCTAATCGTCACCTAACTGCTTCTCGTTTAGTTTAAACGATTAAACAAAACGTTTGTGATCAGGTTAGCCGTCCTTTCGTAATGTCCATGCACACCGAAGTTGACTAAATGTTTGTTTGTAAAACAAGAGCTCACATTTCCGGTACAATTTAAGAGCGGTATCTCTTGCTGCGCATGCGCAAATTAGTGGAAGGAAATGACGTAATTTTAAATGTACTGCGCTGTAGATTATTATTATTATGATCATTTCTTTATTTTTCCAGATTAAGTTGTTGTATAACAAAAATGACTAGGGTTCTTAACATGTAATTTACAAATATTCCTTGGCTCTAGTGTGAACGTTAGACAATATGTTACAACAGGAAAAAACAGTTTTAACATTTGGACAAATGGTAAAAGTCCGTGTTTTATAACCTCTGGTAGAGAACATCGCAGACGATTAGTGGGAGTCGATCTTCTGACTTTTGTTGGATCTTATAAACAGATTAATGGTTTTACTTGGGCTTTTCATTTTACAAATATTGTGAAGAGAGTTGGGGAGAATGTAAAAAAAGACTGAGCACGAAGCTGTTCAATGTGAGGTGTCGATTTGTATCCCTCTGCTGGACAAGTGGAGTAGTGTAATAGCGGTTGCGCTCCAGATGTAGGTGCTCTTATGTCGTCTCGTGTCTTATGTTTCTTTATAAATGTAGGTTTGGTTTGTAACTGTACTTTAAACGTAGGGTCACTTCTTTTATGTAAAAATATAATGTGTGAATTATTTTAAGTACAAAAAGACTGGGTCTGACTGTATTACTCAGGATGAACTACAACGTCTATTCACGGGCGCGAACCCACTACTGAGCGGCACGGGGGCTTTGACCTGCTTCGTTGCCGACCTGGGCCGGTACACCCCTCCTTAGACGGCCTGGATCTCCCGAGCTCCCCCGGGAGAACCATATCGATACCGAACTTAGTGCGGACACCCGCTCGACACAGTCCGCTGCAGCTCAGAACCCCTGAGCTCAAACCATCCGCCAGCCTCGGCCTCCCAGCAGCTGGGATTATAGGAGCGAGCCACTGCTCCCGGCGAGAGCTCACGCTCTCACACTGACTATAAACGTTGACTGGTGTGACGTCACAGTCACGAACGATACCGCGAGAGTTGAGAAAAGAAAACATATTTTTGGTCATTTTCACTCACATTTGAGCACTCAGTGATTTTCACTGTTGTCTTAATGACATGTTTGTTTACGTGTTAATTAATAGTTGATTCGTTCATGTTTTAGAAGGAATTTATTGTAGACTTTGTTTTGTCGTACACCTCGCATAGACTCGCATTAGTACATTATTATATACAGAACCCAAGGGCCGAAGAGGACAGGGACATTGTTTGTGCAACATTTTAATGTTTGCAACCCTCGCAAAAACATATTCATCTTACAAAAAATTTTAAAAAAACATTGACTTTTTTACAAGAAAAAAATCACAAGATGGTAGTTTTTCTAAATCAATGATTAAAAAAAAACATACTGACTTTTTTACAAGAAAAAAAATCACAAGGTGGTAGTTTTTCTAAATCAATACTAAACAGAAATATAAGTAAAACATTTTTTAAATTTCATCAACTCTGGTAGCGTCCACTAGGGGGAAACCTAGGGCCGTTTTTGACTTGCTCTCTCCCTGGGGCCCGTGAAGGACACAGCCAAAGCAAATTAATCACCTCAGCACATCTGACTCACCACAGACGCCAGTGTTTCTCACAGCCATCTCTCCTCCTCCTCCTCCTCCTCTCCTCCTTTAATGGCACACCACTGTTGCTTTTATAACAGCTCTCCTCACTCACTGTATATCTCCCAAGCACATCCAGGCTTAAGGGGGTCCATTAAATTCACACTCTTTGTTTACAGTTCGCCTTTGTTACCACCATCATTTCCATACACTGCTCTCTCCCTCTTTTCATATAGCATCTCCAGAGATGGCTCTGTCAAGGTCAGCTATTTTTACGGCATGTGATGTTGCAGGTATCACAGAGAAGCAGCGATAAGGAGAAGAAGAAGGAGAAGGGGACAGGGAAGAAGAAAGGATGGTTGAAAACCAAAGGATAAATGCTGTTGTTTCTTTGCTGGAGGAAGCCAGGGTGTGATTTTAGGACGTCAAAGATGGAGGAGCAGATGGAAGGAGTTACCTCATCTTCTCTGTCTTTCTCTCTGTTGTCCTATTCCTCACTCCTAAACTGCATGTTGACCTTTGTAGTAGAGCCTTCAGGCTGTATGCTTTAACCTTTCCAGTGAGAGAGACGGGGTCCCTGTACTGGGAATACAAGACAAATCACAACAGCTGTCTGCAAACACCGGAGACAGCAGGACACGACATCGTCTTCTTACTTTCACGGCTGATCCCTTCATGTAGTTCCATTGTGAAACATCTAAAAATTGCAATAACTAGACGTTACCGAAATGATCATTAAAACGCAGCTGTCAAAATATCTCAAATGTAGTTAAAACATTTAGAGTAGATCAATGAAGAAATGATAATTAAATATTGAACTATATAAATGGATACATGATTATAATAAGTTGAGGAAAATACAACAAAAAAATAAAGAAAGTTTCTTATTAGCAGAGATTTTTGAAAAGGTCTTTAAACAGTCAAGTGTTTCTGGTCTTGTTTATAGTCCGTGTTATCTCCTGGTATGTTATCAGTTATCGTTTTCTAAAAAAAAAGTTATTGTGTATTTCAGATCAATATGTTTCTCTTTTGATCAGCTGGCTGTCTTCACATTTAAAAAAATACACGCAGTGTTGAATCATTTTTTGATAAAACATACGACGATGAGGCGTTCCTGTTCAGACGGCCAGGCCTCGGGGCTGTTATATCTACAACTAAGTACTGAATATTTCATCTTTCATTAAAATGCACTATGAGTAATGATGGCGGCAGGAGAGACTTTAGGGTAGCCATTTTCTCTCTGTTTCTTGAGTAAAACACAGGGGTCATTAGAAGTCATTTCTGGTCAATTTTGTATGATCAACCATGCTCCAAAGACAGACGAGGAGGGGAAAAAAAAATCCAATTTACTTTCTGTGCTTTGGGAATTCATGTAGAAAGAGATCAAAGGGGACAGACAAAGAGATGACAGGATCGACATCTTCTCATCTCCATGTGGCTCCCTGTGAGAAGGGGAAAATTACTTTAAAGCTGCTGCCTTGATGAAAGAAAAGGGTCTTATGCCTGATGCATTTCTCCAGAGGTGAAATCAACAGTATAAATGAGTCAGAGGCAGAGAGACATGAGAACACATTTGTTTGAGAGAACCTAAGAACCTATTTTGGTTGAAGAACGAGAGTGCAATTTGATGGCAGCGAACAAAACAGCGATTCCCCGTCAATGGATGTGAACAACACAGTGATGACAGAAGGGTAACACATATCATCTGAATGGAAGCACTTTCACAGCTGCAATCAGGGAAGTTAAACACACTGCCTCAACATGATCATCAGAGGCTCAGGAGTCCAAACGTTTTTCATCTGAACAGAAGAAAATTAAAAAAGAAAAGTGAGAATACCTGGAGGATGAGTCATTTTGTCATTTTTAAGATTACAGTTGTAATCTTGCAAACCACTGGAATAAATTGTAATGAATTATAATTTCCAGACAAAAACACACGTTCACGTACAAACACACACTCGGTATGAAGCACCAGGCGACGAGCCTTTAGTCCACTCAGTCTCTCCTGGTCCCACTGTGCTCCTCGGGTGGTCTTTAGTGAGCTTTTACCTGGAGCATGAGCGTTCAGAGGTTGCTATGGTGACGGAAAGAGGAAAACGAGTTTATAAAAAGGGGGAGTTGCGTTGCAAACTTACTGAGAGGTAGCAGTTTCTGCTGGCTGGTTAAATATTAGCACTCAGCACAACACAAATATTTGCCAGATCCACAGCAGACTTCTGCAGTGGTACCTGGTCCAGGAGTCCAGGAAAGAGTTTCTAAAGGACAGCAGCTGGCCAAGGACGTTGGGGACGATGTCCCCATGAGTGTAGCGCTCACAGAGCTGACGAGAAACTTGGGGAATTCTTTGCGTTTTGTCGGATGCTAACAAATGACTCACGTTTACTAATAATAAAGTAAAGTAAAACACACTGTCAAGAGATGGCTGATTATGATTATGATGTTGGTGGGTTGTTTGTGCCGATTTTACCCAAAATACACTTTGAGAAAATATTGACGATCCCCTTGTACATTTGGACGTCGTAAAGTTAAAAGTGCGTGTGAAAATCAAGCACGACGTTTCATTTAATATTATACACCTAGCTACATGTTTACCTACCATGACTTATTTTGACTGACACAACCTACCATATATCTATCTCCACTAGAGGGCGCACTCATCACAAGCAAACCTAATTTAACCGTGAATAAGGTAGTCATTGTACAGAAGTTAAAGAAGTAAACAAGCAGTTTTTTAAAAAAAATAATGGCAATTAATCAAAGTAATTTCCATTCGAAGAAAGATGTTTTTTTTTTCATTTTAAGAGTTGGTGCTGTATTTATAATATTATTGTTTACAGTCCAACAAGTCATGAAAATAAAATAGTTCCTCTGACTTCCTGTGTGCATGCAGAGACAAATCAGTTCTGTCAGAGCTGTCAGAGCTCTGAGCCAGCCAGGCTGATTCCACACAGAGCAAACAGAAATGAAAACACTGTAAAGAGACTCGTGGGGTAAGAGGGCAAGAGAGAGAGGGGGAGGGCAGGACAGAAGCCGGCTGAATCACTTAGCAAGCTGTGCTCCTCCATTCTGCAGCTGCCACCTACCACCACACATCTGCCGCTGCACACAAACACCGGGAGAGAAAAACCACAGCCAAATGAATCACGGCACATACGCCACCGAAGATCGCTTTGTCAAAATGAAATTTATTTGAGGTTGTCCCAAAGGGCACGTGTGTGTGAGAGAGAGAGAGAGGGAGAGCCCAGGAAGCCTCCTACAGGTGGCACCGAACAACTACGGAAATGGAGAAAAGCTCACAAAGATGATACACTTCAGCAAAACCATTAGAATTCTTTGTGTGGAGCCAGTGGTTCTTCACCTCCTCCCCTCTCCTCTCCTCCCCTCTCCTCCCCTCTCCTCTCCTCTCCTCTCCTCTCCTCCCCTCTTTTTCTCTCCTCCTCTCCTTCTGACTTTGTTCCAGGAAAATTGTGGCAGTAACTTGACCTTCAAAGGCTCAGGTGACCAATCACAGGGGGCCAAACCTTTCAAACAACTTTTGGCTCAGTCATCATTGAAGATGAAAAGTGGTCCACAACTAACTTACCAGGAAAAATAATACAATTAAATAAATTCAATTAAATGTACTAACTCAGAGTTAGATAGCCTCCTCAGCTCTGTTTTTGTCCACGTACACAATAGTTTTCCTTTCAAAACTATAAAGACGGGTGAGGGGAGAGGGAGGGACGGGGAGTCCTGTGTTTGGTAGGAGGCAGTGAAAGTGCTGCTTTGCATTTCACTCTACATCACTCCTATTTTTTTACCTACACTGCCACAGCAGGTGTGATACGCTGCCTGTCTAACCTGAGCTGACGGCAGTGTTGGTGTTTTGGCTTCAGGCACAGATGCTGCAGATTTAACTGGTCTGAAGAGAATTACCCAAACAGTCCTCACCATGTTCAGTGAACAAATCCTTTTCCTTACTCACTCTGCCAGTCGTAATGGTGCCACAAATAAAACGTCTCCATCCTGTCATCCTGTCCTCCTCCTCTGCCGCCGCCTCCTCGTCCTCCTTCACCTTTAACTCTTCCTTCTCCTCCACATCCTCTCATTTGGTCCTTCTGTGTCTCACACCTTATCGCTTCATGCTGTGGTGCTCTCTCTCTCTCTCTCTCTCTCTGTTTGTTTGAATTGGACTGTTTCGAAGTCCACAACCAATGGAGCTGCTCCAGATCTGAGTCATTACTACAGTAGAAGAGTGCGGTGCAGGTAGAGATTTAAATTTGTATTACAGGATGGCAGCAACACC
>NC_024313.1:6370552-6376691 GCF_000523025.1 Cynoglossus semilaevis | reverse complement strand
TGCAACCAGTCCCTGTTGACCTCCTCCGCTCTCCTCTTCTCCCGTCTCCTCCCCTCTCCTCTCCTCCCCTCTCTTTCTCCTGGTGAGCCATCTCTGTGCCGACACACGTTACTGCTGGCCTATATCTTCATGCGTATCAAATCACCATCACTTTTCAAACAACAACATCACTGCCTATAGCTGCCCTCCTCCCTGCCCGTCCACCGGAGCCGCTCAGCCACTACAGCTCCCGTTTTTCAGGCAATTCCACCAGGAATTCCCATTTCACACACAGCAATTCCTAGAAAGGAGAGAGAAAATTCCACGGGTGTGACATCACCACCATCTTCAGCAGCAGGTGGAACATTAGGCTCCCAGATTGCTGCTGCTTTTGTTGATATGCTCCACTAGTTGACAAAACACCGACAGCATGAAGCCCATGTCAGAAAATTCTGAAAAAAATTCGACATTAGATTTTTATATTTTGTAAAAAAAAAAAGTAGATACAAAAGTTTACATTGAATATGAATTATTATATTAGGTATTATTGGTGCATCGTATCTAATGTCAAATTAAAATAATGTTGGAGATGAAAAAGTGTTCGCCGTCTTAAAGAACCAGTTCCTGATGCATTATATTTGCAAGTATATTTTGGACACACAAAGTGATGAAAATCAACAACAACACTTTGTCAATTATGGCCAATTGACTGTGTCCTCGTCCAGTGGGGACATTACTTCTCTTCCTTTGACATGTTAACAGACATCATTATCTTTAAAATATATAATTTGCAAAGAGCTGAATAACCACATTTAATACCTGACATTTTTAAATCCTTAAGCAAACTGACATGGACAAAGACAACTTCATATTACAAGTTTCGAGTGGGCGTTTATGATTCATACGCTAATAACCCTGAATTATTAAACTCTGGGTGAAATGAGCAGTGAAATGCCTTTTCTCCTCCACAAAACCTTCTCTGGCAGGTACTATTAGCCCATAATATCTGTATGACAACCCAAAGTCACATTCAGAGAGCAATTTTCTGGTCACATCAAAAACCCTGGCCATTAATTGCCTAATGAACAGGATGTTATGTAAGGATACCGTCCGGAGGAGCACTTAGAAAAAGTAGGAGGAAGACTTAATATGATGGAAATAAGTGTGACAGCCTAAACGGTGTCCACTGAGCACGCCAAAGTAGGCTGCGACCTTCTCTGTCAATCTGGAGGGCAGACAGGTCGGCCATTAATGTAGTGGCAGCAGAGGTCGCTCTGAGAAAACAGGTGTATTTAGAATTCTAAGAAGTCGGGAAAACACAAAGATCTGGTGAGAAACAAGGAGAGAGACGTCTGCACTGCACAAAGCCTGCAGAGGAGTGGGGGGGGGGAAGGGAGGAGGGGGTAACAATAAACAATGAAGAATCTGAGAGGCAGAAAAAGGGGGCCGCAGCGCTCTCCTCTCCTATCCATGAGTCAGGCGGTGGAGTCTCCTGTGTATTATTGTGAACTGTACTTACAGCACCAGTGATCATGGAGCCATATTTTGAGAAATTCTACACAACCTGCAGGGGGGGAGGGGGGCAGTAAAACAGCCGCTGAAACAAACCCCACGCTCCTGATTTGATTAACAATTTAGCAATTACCTAATGTATTCATTTAGATAATACAAATCACGTCTCAGGGCATTTAATCAATAGGAAGAGCCTGACATCTCAAGAATACGGCAAGACAGAATGGTCCTGCTCATCATTGTACTTGATGGTATTGACGCACTCCTAAATGAGATCCCAGCAGAGCAGGAGGCCTCGTCTACTTCCTCTGTTGATACCAAAGACACAAGTTAGTGGTTTGGAAAGAACACAGAACAAAAGTACAATTATAACATTTTTAATGACATTTTTTTTTTGTAAAACCTTGCATCAGTGAAATCAAATTTTTCAACAGGACAACAAAACCTTTGTAACCACCTCTAATAACTGTGTCCAGGTATTCACTCATCTCTGCTCAGACCAGTCGCTGGAAATTGACAAGCAACGTTGGTAGGATGCCAGCCAGTCCCAGTCTGAGTAAAGTGGTCACTTTGAATGAGTCGTTGGCTCCAGTCATTGAACAGCACGACTGTCATCACTATCACTGGCCACTGAGGGAGATTCTCTTTTTAGATTTATCCTCAGAACTCCTGCTGTACCCGGAGGAAAACAGTAAATGTGTAAACAGGGGCCGTGACGTCTGTACTGTGTCTGTACTGAAGTCTGCTTCTTATTACACGTGATGGAACAGATAACAGACAGTATGAGGCGCGGAGCCATGAGTGACGGGGATGTTTGGAGACAACGAGTGGAGAAATCTGTCAGCACTGACCACGAGTCCACGACGGACTAACAGATCCAGGTTCCATAGAACAGCTTAACCCAACACTGGCTGTATCTTAAAGGTACAATATGCACTATTTTAAAGTTAATTATTGGTAAACACACCAACATGTAGCTCCCCTACCGTCTCCTACAGGGGGCGCTATACATTTTTACTGCCCTAAATTATATTAAATGCATCAAAGCTGTTGGTTAGTAGCAGCAGGACAGACTCTAGTAACGTTGCAGTTGTTAGCTTGTTGTCTAAAGTTGATATTTGGATTAAAAAAATGTAAAACCTAAAACTATAACTTCCACGATCAAATGTGATGCTTTGAAGTAACTTAGGTCCAAATAAATCATGCTTACATGATGAGTTCACAGATTCATTGGTTTTGTTTGCTCATGTTTGCAGAAAAGGTTTTTGCAACCAAATAAATCATGCTTACATGATGAGTTTTGCAAATACTAATTAGCTGGTGGCTAATAAACCTAAAGAAAGCTAGCAGCAATTACAGTAATCCCAAGAAGAACCACTTTATTTATTTAGACAATTTAAAGTGTTTTAATCATTTATTACAAGTCTGCTGCCTCGTAATAATTTACGTTCAACATACAGTACATTGTACTACAGTACCTGGTTGTGATCTGGACTTGTACTATTTCAGTTAGGCTAACATGTAGAAATATTTTGAAACCTAAGTTTCAGTCAGATGAACACGTTATTATACTTTTCTCCGAGTGTAAGTGGGTATTTCCACTTCATCCTCAGCCACGGTTTGATATTTTACTCTGTTTTTCCGGCTGAGTCATAACAGCTATCGCCGGCTTCACCACACCTGTCAGAAAGACTTTGCAGAGAGTTGTGATTCATGTAGTGACTCACCACTTTTGCGTTGCATTTTCTTGGGCCACCAGATTCCACCACACATTGTCTCCAGACATCATGTACAGCTGGGATGACTCCAATGGGAGAGTGATGGGGAAAAAAAGACTGAGAATTATGAACCCCACACTCCAACGCCCCAGGAATAGCCACCAGGTGTCAGAGTTTGAGGGCTGATTTGGCATCTGCTACATTTTCAACCACAGGGTGGGGCTACAATGATACAAAGTACTACAAAAGTTATTTTTGTTGTACAAAAAAACAAACATCTTTGTAGAAATACTGGAATTTTTTTTTAAACAACTGATACAGAGTGAAAGCTGCAGGAGGTGTGTGTGTGTGTGTGTGTGTGTGTGTCTATGAAAGGACGTTGATGTTGGATGAGAAGTTCCTGTACAATGTTAGAACTTTGGCACGAGAAAGGCCTGACAGAAGAGAAATGATGTAACTACGGTGCGTTGGTACAGATGATTCAAACTAAACGTCGTCGACTTCACACATCAGTTCATGGGAAACCATTTTGGATCGGTCTACTGTTGGTTTTACTGGTAATAGGAGTTTGTTCCAATCGTCTTAGAGGAAACACAGAAGGGGAGGGGCTGACACGCGCCGACCCCCACGCACACACATAAAGAGAGAGAGGGAGAGAGAGAGAGATAAGACAAAGGGCATTGACATCGACAGAGAAAAACTACATCTGGTCTCACAGTCACAATAGAATTTTCCTCGATCTGCACACATTTCATGTGTCAGACGCACACATCTTCTTATATACGATATTTACTGCACGTGTGTGTGTGTGTTGGTTGTAAACACACTCGTGTTTTACGCCCACACCGGCTCGGATCATTACCATCTACACCCTCCGCAGGCACAACCCCCCCTCCCCCCCCGGAAGGTCCTGTTGTCTTCTTGGTTTCCCTCGTCAAAACGTGGACGTCACAGTGAGGTGACACTGCTCAGGCATCTGTATTTCCACAGGAAACATCTGTCTACGTAAGCAAGAAGGTTCAAAAGGAATCCTGTTTGGACCACTAACTTCAGTTTGTCTTTAAGTCAGCAGTCCTTCCACCCAGTCTCTCCCCTCCGTGTAGTTCCCACCGAGGGGCAGAGTTTCGGGGTTTGACTCGGTGCTCATGCCATGGTTTCCTTCCCCGGGAGCCTCCTGTCGTTAAACGTGTGCATGTTAATGACCTCCTCCGTCTTGACGATGACAGGAGGCTGAGGCTTTTGTTTGAGACGGCGCTGGCACTTCAGAGAGACGCGCAGCTCGTCCATCATGGCACTGCAGAACGACCGCTGCAGATGGTGAGGAAGGGAAAGAAGGAGTTAGAAGTTATTGCTGGCACCGCCAGAGCTGCCACATTAGTCAGAGCAGCACAACTCTGCAGCAGATATTGGCATCTTAGATGGACTGCATATAAAAAAGGTTAGTGCTGAATATTATCAAGACATTAGAACATTCATTCTTACAGTAGAAGAGGTTCCTCTGTCTACAGAGTCATTTCCTCATAAAGTATGAACAATTGTTATTGTCCAAAACACTGCTGCTCAACGTTCAGGACATTTGTTTTCCTGGACAGTTTTGACTTTTTGGTAAAATTCTGTCAGTCTACTAGAGTGTTCGTGTGTCACATTTCTGTCAGTAGGGGGAACCAAAATTCACATATTCATAAAAAAGGTAATATTTCCCATTGAATTCACACCATGTTTTTGTCATGGAAATCAAAACTGTGGTCTATTAAATGACAAGAATCAAAAGAATTCTGCAACAAATATCAGCCAAATGATCTGTTAGTGTCGGCCAAATTCAGCACACACACGTGGGCCAGATGAAAAGTGACAGTGTTGCATCATTGCCAGAAGTGGCTGACATCCAAATGCAACGCGGGGAAAACTGTCAAACGACTCAATTATGCATTTAGGAAGAGAAGAGAAGACCCTCACTTGAAATTCTGATACGTCCCAGATTCCCCGCCTTTAAAACTAAACCCTGACGAAAACATTAATTTTAAAAGGAAAATGTAAAAAAATAAATAAAAACATCCTCTTTGAAAGATTTTTTTTTGAAGAACTTCAATCACCCACTCACGCTGACACACGTTACATAACTCATGTAAGTCACAAATCGCTGTCCCTGCATTATGCATGTGGTGTGAAATCCTATAAAAGGCCAATACGCTTGTGCACCAATGTTGCGAGACAAATTCCCTCACATTCACTTAGTGATTATGCAAAATCTCATTCAAATTCAGTGGAGGGTGTAGGAGGAGCGGAGATACGAAAGAGGTGGGAGAGTATTAAAGTATGAAGCTATTATTTTTCCTCTTTGTGTAGCTGTGGCAAATGGGTATCTGTGGGTGGCTCAGGCACCGGGTATTTTTGTTTGGTTTTTTTTTTTCTTCATATATTTGTCTGGCGGACGGGTGAAATATTGTACTCTGGCAAAGATGAGTGATGAGGAACAGGAAGAAATGAAATGGTAAACAGAAGAACAATGAGTGATGACCTGTGGCTGGTGAAGAAGGTAAAAAAAAAGAAAGAAAAAAGTCAGTGTTGCTGGGTTTGTGCAGGTTCTCAGGGCAAGAAAATGGAGGAGAGTCTTGTTGTCAGTATGTAAATGAGGGAACACTTTGGTAGCCCACAGACCGTGGCATTTGCAAATGATGTGAATGTTGTGACCCAGTGCTGTGGCTCTTGATTAATGATCTCTATGATGTGCCCTCAAACATATGCAGCCGGTTTAAAAAAAAAAAGAAAAAAAAAAAAGGATCCGGAAATTAATTACTGTCAACATGAAGTCACATGGCTGTAATTTTGTAGGTGTAAATAATTAAAATATGACATTAAATGATCTCCCGCCTGGAAACATAATCATATTAGTAGACAGCACTGAAACTTTTGCTCCACAGTGTGGTGGA
>NC_024313.1:6358803-6370500 GCF_000523025.1 Cynoglossus semilaevis | reverse complement strand
CTGTTGAATGGAAAAAAAAAAAGGATTGGACAAAGGAAAAAAAGGGGAAAAAAAAGAAGAATCTCAAGGATGTTGGAGATTCTGTGAGTGTTGGAGTCACCGAAAGTACTGACATCAGAGCTCCTTTGTGCCTTGTTACTTTACTGGTGTTGGTTGTTTAAATGGGGATTCATTTAAAAATAAAAAATAAATATATATATATAGAAACTGTACATATGTTGACAACTATATATATGTATATATAAATGTGTAAATATTCATATACATATATATTCACTGAAATGATTACATATATACATACATACGCACATATATGTGTGTATATATTTATATATGAGCCATATAATTAATCATGTAGGTCCCCTTGAAAATCTTTATAATCAGACACAGTGAGACATGAATAAAGATGAGTGATGAATGGGATAACATTAAGTCCAGGAGGAGCAGCAGCAGCAGCAGCAGCAGCAGCAGCAGCAGCAGCAGCAGCTTATTAAACAGGACTGAAATAGAAACAGCCTTGTCCTAAAGACAAATGAAAACACCGCACTATCTTTAAAGCGTTTCAATCCTCCAGAGACGGGTCCACTACCTTCTCCAGCTGTGCGTTCTGTTTGGACTTGTAAAGGACCTCCCCCACAGCCACAAACACGGACAGCACCAGCCCGGCGGCCAGCACGATGAAGATGCCGCCGATGTTCTGCACCCCCAGCGCGCTGGCCTCTTTGCTCTCCTCTTCAGGACAGCCGTTCCCTCTCCACCACTTCTCCTTCATCATGTGGAGCTTCCCTTCCTCCTGCAGCTGCAGAATGGCTATTGTGATTTTGTCTCTGTACGGAGAGCCTGCAGGGTGAAAACACAATGTGAGACGCGGCGACCAGGAATAACTGTGAAATATGTTTAAAAAAACCAAAAAAAAAAAAAAAAAACCCCAAGGACGGCAGCAAAGTCATTGTCTTTTATGAATGGGTATTTCACCGTACATTTGTACAGACGCACACACACACACACACACACAGGAGCTGTATAAGGGAAGATGAAATACACCCCAGTGTTCACTGTTACATAGTTTATAAATGCAGCAGGACGAAGTTTGAACCTAAAAACAGCCTAATAGGCCTGTAATTCATGGACACAGACGTCAGGAACAGTTCTCGGTCCTGAGGGAGAACTTACAGAACCATCTTTGATCAATGACTGCTCTGTTATTTTTAGTCCAGTGATTCTTTTTCTCAATGATGGTGTCAGATCCTTTGGGAATAACCTTCAGTTTTTGTCCCAACACCTACAAGTTCACTAATATCTCAATCCTTAATCAAATACAAATATTACATTTATTTTTCTTTAAACTCAAAATATATGAACTATTACCCAAAAGTAAGACGACCTTAGGCCCGGAAAAAGAGAGAAAAATATAGAGGTAATAATTTTATGATATATTATGTTTAATATACATATTATATTTTATTAACAAAACTAAGCAAGAACCAATGTGTTCAGCGATAAAATAGAAATCCCAGTTGGATCACACTCAAGTTCTAAGTTAAGTGTTAGAAGATTTTTTTTCCCCCTTTTTAACAGAAAAAAAAAAGAAAATCTGGATCAGACCCAGACTCAGAGTGCGCAGCTGTCTGCCTCCAGGGGGCAGTGAAGGGCAAAACATCCTGTTACAACACTACAATCCTTTTTCCTCTGTCAGAGCAGCTGTTTCATTCCAGTACCAGTATGGAGGCAGCATTAGCACCAGAATCACTGAAGAACCAAGAAACTTATAAAAAAAAATGTGGGCAATCCTTTTTGGAAAGAAATAAAAAATATATAAATCAGGTCTTGTACAGGATCTAGAGATTTATCAACCGTTGGTAAAGGATTTATCAGATAGGTATCAAAAACAAATGGACCAACCACAAAGAACTTTCACAGAAGGTCCAAAGAAAAGGCTGAATTATATTATTTCAAAAATAAAATTACAAAAAATAAGAAAACAAATAAAATTAGTATTAATTAAAATACAAATATAATAGTCTATTACACGAGCGTAATAACAAATATTATTATTTGCCTGAGCCATTTACAAAAAACAACCAAGAACCACTGGAACAGCCAGTGGTGGGAGTTGGTTTGTGCTCCGTGGAGCAGCACAGTAAAATCCAAACACTCAAATCTCCTGCAGAGGAAGTGAGTCAGGAATCAAACAACATTTAAAGAACAGTTTTGGGACGTTCTTCAGGGGCCTTAGAGAAACGTTCTCCATAACAGAAAAATACATAACCTTCTGTTAAAAAATGTTAAAATTGTAAAAACTCAATTATCTTCTTTTAGGAGGAAATTGATGATTTACTCTTGTTGTTTACATGTATTGTTATTTGACAATTAGGCTCATGTCACAGTTTTAATTCATTAAAAAAACAAAAAAAAAAAACAACCACGCAGCAACATTGCTGTATACGCTTTTATAAGCCCTAGTGGTGGGAGTGTGAAACATATGTGCTCATATAACTGGTCATGTCTCTGTTGGCTTCATACAGCCAGTTATTTTGGTGAGTCCCACTTCAAATCCCACTAATCCCTGCATTCACACAGTGAGTCTCAAATCGCTGCTCTCCACAGTGTGTGAATTATAACACGCCAGGACTTGGCAACAAAGAAGTGGCTCTTGTAAATCCGAGCTGCGGCGGCTGCTGCTGCTGCTAACTATGATGAAGCTGCTGTTTGCACACACACACACACACACACACACACCCGCCTGTAAACAGGCGAAACAGTTCAGCTCAGCGGGGTGGAAGTCAGAAATCTGTGGGATTATATGTGTATTTTCAAGATATGTGGGGTTTTTATGGGTGTGTTTTTTGTTTTTATTTTTCTGACATGCATGTTAATGTCACGTTTGCTGGAGTTAGCGAGGAAACATTAAACACAGCGGGTGCAGAAGAGGTTTCTACTGAAATCGTTTTTCGCTCTTGCTGTTATTTAGAAGCAGCGATGACGTTTGTTTACAGAGGTTGTAGAGAAATAATTTCTCAAACCTGGGAACACTTTGTACCAAAGCTCTTGGTGACACAACCCTAATGTCTCGTCGCTCCTCCGTACTTCATCTGCAGTGCTACAGTTCTGCCGTCAGCTGCTTGACTTGATTTCAATTCCGTCTCATATATAATTTATCCACTGCCATGAATCCTGCTTTTATTTTGTGATAAGCGGCATATTTACACTCACAAAAAAGGAATTCACTAAGTTGATGAGACATTACTGATTTTTTTTTTTAACAAACCTCACCCACTTTCACTGCTGTCGTCCAGTAATAGTCGCTCAGATTGGATTCAGGAGCAGGAGTTTGACCTGGACTTGACAGATGACTCAAACCTCTTCTTCTCTGACCTACGTTCAGCCTTAGTAAAAACTCCACTCAAACTTGTTTTGACCTTGTCTCACCAGGAACTTGAGTCCAACTCCACCAGAACTTTTTTCTGTGCTCTGTGAATAGGCCTCGACCTGAACTTTTCTTTGACTCTTCTTTGATTCTTGTTTTGGAAACTAGGACTGACAACCATTAGACTCCAGACTCGGTACCTCAACCCCTGTGGACCTGGACCAGTCTAACAGTCTAAGCCTAGGATCTTGAAGTGACTTTGATTTATCAACAAATACAATATTCATTCAGCGATTTTGATAACAGTCAGTTATAATGTGAATTGTGTGGGGAAGTCTTGTCATCTTTGGAAACAACTTCCTGTACCAAACGACCGGCATAAACAGTTCTGTGGAGGAGCACGTGTTCCTGTTAAGGAGATAAGTGGAGCTCCTTAACACGGGCATGTGAAAAGCATATGCCTGCTCCATTTGAAGATAAGGGATCAAGTCGTTCTGACTCCCCTGATCCGAGCTCCCCCATCATAATTCCAATGATTAATGATGGCCTAACAAAAGAGGCCTCAGATAAATGCTAATAGGACGAGTCCTTCGAGAGAAGGATACGGATAGCGAGGCCTCGGCGAACGGAGGGAGCTCAGTGGACGGACGTGCCGTGCATACACAACTACCTGACAGATGTTCAACAGCAGAGGACATCCATCACTCCCCCTCCTACACTGTCTGCTCTCAAGTATTAATGTGATCACAGTTTAAGTCGATGGCTGTAGATGACGCATCTGCGATCTGGGGAACAGGACGTGTGAAAACCGACAAGCGCTAAACGGTTTGGTCTTATTATGCAGCTGGCTGTGGGTTATTGCTGCAACAGCTCCACTGGGACCCAGTCGCTAAACAGTACTCAG
Source organism: Cynoglossus semilaevis (assembly GCF_000523025.1). Lineage (NCBI taxonomy): Eukaryota > Metazoa > Chordata > Actinopteri > Pleuronectiformes > Cynoglossidae > Cynoglossus > Cynoglossus semilaevis. The sequence continues at coordinate 6,366,229 of NC_024313.1, read as the reverse complement.
TAGAGCTAAAGTTATTGGCTAAAGGTTGACGTGCAGATGAAGGTCTTCACACTGATGGGGACAAGAACATGAGAAAGAACGCCGTCTGGGGAACGAAGGAATCTTTCTCTGAAAAGAACAAAGAAAACAGAGCTGACTCTGAACATCTACAGTCATCAGCTCCGGCTCTAACTTTCTGAGGCTACAATCTAAACTTCTAGAAAGTACCGAGCAGGGAGTGTGAAAATAACTTTAAATCATTGCTTCTGCTTTAAATTATTACTTTTCCAAGACTTTTAATGTTAACTTCATGAGATTAAAGCTCGACGGATCCAAGACTTTCAATATTAACGTCACGAGATTAAAGCTGCACGAAAATGTTTTGTGAAGTCAGAAACACGGTATCCATCCACACATTCTACCTACAACCAATTGACCTCTGAACAAGCGGTATCCATCCACACATTCTACCTACAAACAAGTCAGGATCCAAGTACTGGACTGGTCGTGATGCACTGTTACACTGTAGTGTGTTTTTTGTTTTTATTTTTCTGACATGCATGTTAATGTCACGTTTGCTGGAGTTAGTGAGGAAACATTAAACACAGCGGGTGCAGAATGTGTTTCTACTGAAATCAATTTTCGCTCTTGCTGTTATTTAGAAGCAGCGATGACGTTTGTTTACAGAGGTTGTAGAGAAATAATTTCTCAAACCTGGGAACACTTTGTACCAAAGCTCTTGGTGACACAACCCTAATCTCTCGTCGCTCCTCCGTACTTCATCTGCAGTGCTACAGTTCTGCCGTCAGCTGCTTGACTTGATTTCAATTCCATCTCATATATAATTTATCCACTGCCATGAATCCTGCTTTTATTTTGTGATAAGCGGCATATTTACACTCACAAAAAAGGAACAAACCTCACCCACTTTCACTGCTGTCGTCCAGTAATAGTCGCTCAGATTGGATTCAGGAGCAGGAGTTTGACCTGGACTTGACAGATGACTCAAACCTCTTCTTCTCTGACCTACGTTCAGCCTTAGTAAAAACTCCACTCAAACTTGTTTTGACCTTGTCTCACCAGGAACTTGAGTCCAACTCCACCAGAACTTTTTTCTGTGCTCTGTGAATAGGCCTCGACCTGAACTTTTCTTTGACTCTTCTTTGATTCTTGTTTTGGAAACTAGGACTGACAACCATTAGACTCCAGACTCGGTACCTCAACCCCTGTGGACCTGGACCAGTCTAACAGTCTAAGCCTAGGATATTGAAGTGACTTTGATTTATCAACAAATACAATATTCATTCAGCGATTTTGATAACAGTCAGTTATAATGTGAATTGTGTGGGGAAGGCTTGTCATCTTTGGAAACAACTTCCTGTACAAACGACCGGCATAAACAGTTCTGTGGAGGAGCACGTGTTCCTGTTAAGGAGATAAGTGGAGCTCCTTAACACGGGCATGTGAAAAGCATATGCCTGCTCCATTTGAAGATAAGGGATCAAGTCGTTCTGACTCCCCTGATCCGAGCTCCCCCATCATAATTCCAATGATTAATGATGGCCTAACAAAAGAGGCCTCAGATAAATGCTAATAGGACGAGTCCTTCGAGAGAAGGATACGGATAGCGAGGCCTCGGCGAACGGAGGGAGCTCAGTGGACGGACGTGCCGTGCATACACAACTACCTGACAGATGTTCAACAGCAGAGGACATCCATCACTCCCCCTCCTACACTGTCTGCTCTCAAGTATTAATGTGATCACAGTTTAAGTCGATGGCTGTAGATGACGCATCTGCGATCTGGGGAACAGGACGTGTGAAAACCGACAAGCGCTAAACGGTTTGGTCTTATTATGCAGCTGGCTGTGGGTTATTGCTGCAACAGCTCCACTGGGACCCAGTCGCTAAACAGTACTGAGTAGAGCTAAAGTTATTGGCTAAAGGTTGACGTGCAGATGAAGGTCTTCACACTGATGGGGACAAGAACATGAGAAAGAACGCCATCTGGGGAACGAAAAAATCTTTCTCTGAAAAGAACAAAGAAAACAGAGCTGACTCTGAACATCTACAGTCATCAGCTCCGGCTCTAACTTTCTGAGGCTACAATCTAAACTTCCAGAAAGTACCGAGCAGGGAGTGTGAAAATAACTTTAAATTATTACTTTTCCAAGACTTTTAATGTTAACTTCATGAGATTAAAGCTCGACGGATATGTTTTGTGAAGTCAGAAACACGGTATCCATCCACACATTCTACCTACAAACAAGTCAGGATCCAAGTACTGGACTGGTCGTGATGCACTGTTACACTGTACTGCAGCACAATTTAAAGAAAAAAAAATTAAAGTTCAGATTGGTACTCTGGGTCTGTGTCCATCTCAAGGGCATCAGTGTGAGTGCATCGGCACTTACAGAGCCGCGCTGGGACCATATTTCACGGCATCCGCTCGTCTTTGTTACAGCCGCCGCAATCGTAGCATCTCTGAAGATCTATAACTGCCTCGTACTCATCAGCCACAGCCCACTCCAGATGTGGATGGACAGAATTAATCCTCTACATTTTGATGGCCTTCATATCACAGGTGATAAATGTGGCCATTACAGTAGGTCACAGTGTTCTCCCTGGCCTCCTCGTGACTGCTCTCACCCCCCCGACACCAGGATCGGAGCCATCACCAGTTTTATCAACCTCGTGACTGCTCTCACCCCCCCGACATCAACAGCTCACAGCCAGGGGTCGCTGGAAGGACCACATTCATGAGGTGTGAGGTTACAGGCCCCTAAAACATGCTACATTATTTAGACTAAATCCATGATATAGTTTAGTGAAAACTGCAGTTTAGAGGAAAGCATCCACTCTGTCATTAGAGTGACATGAGTGCTGCCCTCTGTCTGTATGTTCCAAATATTTGCTTTTGTTTTGACAGTGAAAAAATCAATTGACAGGATTTTCATTAAATGTTTTTTTTAACTTGACTATAAAAGAATATGTGGAGAAAATCATTATGGCTAAATGAAACAGTTTGACGCCTGAATATTTTCAGCCTTGGCGACATTTTAACCTTATCCATAAATCCCACCTGTTCATCCCTGCGCCTTTCATCAGGCCAAACCTTTTTACACTCCGTCCGACCATTACAACCGTGGCCCCATCAATAGAGGTCAACCTTTCCATTCTTCGAGCGTATCCATCATCCACACCACACACTGTTCATCTGTCACCCTGTTCCCCAAGTGTTTCTCTGCGACTTAAGGCCATTCAAACCGTTGACAACACGACAGGCACCGCGGGGAGCCGGGCCGAGGTTGGAGGTCATTTACCCATGGGCGTTCCCACTCCGTAGGCCTTAGAGTCGATGAGGTCACCAATCTGAGTGAGGTTACAGTTGCGCTGGGTGACAAACTCGATGGTGGTGGACTCCATGAGGAAGGCGTAGTCGGAGGTGAGGACACGCTGGATGCCCTCCTCCACGTCCTTCACCATCACAGACTGCCTCCTGCTGTTCATGAACTCCCACATCTTGTCGTAGGTGGAGATTTTGGTCTTCTGCAGGTCGACAGATCAGAAGAAGAAGTTAGTTTATGAACACTTTACTGCATTTGAAGAAAAAAACATTTTATTTTTTAGGATTTCTGTTTGGAAGAAAACAAAGTGAGGTGTGTGACAGGACTAGCAAAAACATTTTTACTTTGTATATTTTATTTTTTGCTTGATATGCAGTATTAGATTAAAATAAAACAATAGTCTTGTACCATTGCAGTCAGCTCATAGACCAGGGCACTTTGCTGAATATATAGCCCCCCCTGCAGGGCTGAGAGGCAAAGCTAATTGCTAGGTATAGTACTATACATTTTTTATGCACTTAGCTGACATTTTTATTCAAAACGACTTACATGAGGAGGACTAATTATATGGTTCCACTGGGCCTCGAACCCAGGACCTTATGTGTGTAAGGCAGATGTGTATGACAGGTGTGAAAAACGCAACACCATAGAACTATCAGAGCTTTAAAATAACACTGAATGATCATTTAGTTCAAATGTGTTTTAAATATCGTCGTACTGTAACAATGGTTGTCTGTAAATGGTAGGAACGATTCAGCTCCGCCTGTAGCTGCCTAATTACATTAAGATAATTATAACCTTGAGGTAAATAACATTAAATCAAGCACACTGAACTTAGCAGTTCTCTTGAATTTCTGTCCTTCTTTTTAACTTTTTTTTTTTTTTCATTTCTACTCACAGAAAAACACGATGCAAATTTCACAGCTTCAAAAATCAAACCTGTGAAAAAAAACACAGTTGTTGTCTTTGGTTTTTCTCTGACGGGGAGGAGCAGCTCCAAATTGTCAGATGAGGAATCTGGAGATGAACAACTCCAGCCTCCCAACAAACAAGGAGACGTGCGCCTCAGCTCAGCAGGGAGCTTTGTGTGAAAAACATCCTGCACCGTATGCAGAACACAATCAGACGCAAGCTGCAATTATTACTGACTAATCTCCTGATTAAAACAACATGACTTTGTCTGAATGAACTCCAAAAAAAAAAAAAAAACAGAAAAAAAAAACGCCGCTACTTGTTGTAGTAACAGTAGGAACTGATTGCCTCGTCTCCAAATTGTCACGTGAAATAAAAAAAAACGACAGAAAACGCCTCAGTCTTTTTACTCTGGTTTCACGCCCAGGTACCTTGAAGAAGGTCATGGTGGCCCCGTCCTCCACCACGCCGTACAGGATTTTGGTCTGTTTGGCCAAGTCGTCGGCTGAGTCTATGGGCGACTCCATCCTCTCCACGGTGAGAAAAGCAGCCAGGTTGGCCGTGTAGGAGGAGATGATGATGAGGGTGAAGAACCACCAGATTCCTCCCACTATCCGAGTGGAGAGGGCCTTGGGCATGAGCTCTGAGCCTGGTGTGAGGGAGGTGGCAGGAGAGAGTTAGACTGCATTCAGCTCAGCCAACTTCATGCTCATCTTGTATTTTTAGCCGTCTACTGTTTGTGAACCAAACACACACAAAGGGTTCATTCTCTTTGAACAACATCGTTTTAAGAACCCTCTTCAAGTCTGTCGCCGAGGCAGGTGCGCCTCAGGGCTTCAAGTCGTAATCACTTGCGAGAGAGCTCCTAAAACAAGAAGATTGTTGGGTTTCAGATAAATTAAATTACCCCTCCACGTCTCAGTCACAAGTGGTGCTTTAAATAATGTAGGAGATGCGAAGAGGGGCTATTTAGAATTCCCTCTGAAAAAAGGGGGGGTGGTGTCAATCAATCCAATCAAATAAATCACAGTCAACATCGATGAGAGGAGTGACAGACTGTTTGGACCAGAGAGTCATGTACTCAAGGTAACCTCACGTCCTGTCTCCACAACCCACTGATCTCTGGGTGCTGACGGGCCAAGGGCAAGAGGAGAGGATGATGGGAGATGTAATTAGAAGCAGGTACTGCAAACCCCATTTCCTGATAAGAAAGTACACTTTCAAAAAATGCAATAAAACCTAAAACCTGTAATTTGGTAATGTTCTTCAACCTCAATTTATCAGACAGGAAGACAAAAACAAAAAGACTTTTGGTGTTTTCACGGACAAACGCCACTCTTTTTGTTCGACAGTTTAGAAAATAATGACTGCACATCTAAAAAAAAGCCGTATCTGCCCATCACCTGCTGTATAATCTACCCTCGGATGCAGCCCTGCCCCCGTGTCACGAGTCTTTCCTGAACCTTTCACAGTATTCTGACATGCAGATATGGGTCGTGCTACATTCTTTGCTGAGAAGTGACAAACGAGATAAGACGTCTCCTCACCTTCAGAGATCAAGTCTGAAGAACCTCACTTCTGTGACCTTTTAAGTTTGACTTTTAATAAATAGACTTGAAAGTATCACCAAATTGAAGGTGGGTGTATTAATGTCATTTTCTGACGCTGAATGTGGAAACTGGGTTTTTTATAGTTTGAAGTGAGAATTCTAAAAATCTTTTCCCTTTTCAAACCTCAGGAACTCAGGAGTTTTGGTGGGTGTATTAATGTCATTTTCTGACACTGAATGTGGAAATCTTTTCCCTTTTCAAACCTCACGAACTCAGGTTTTTTTTTGTTTTGTTTTTGTTTTTCGTACATTATTTTTAGCATAGTTGATTAAATTAAATCCTATTAAATGCAAATGTATTCCAAAACAACATTCGGACCCCCAGGGGCCTCTACCTCTTGCCACCGGCACATGTGAAACTAGACCCATCCTCCCAGAGACAGTGGGGCAGAGAGAGCGTTCACAGCCACAGGCTGAGGCAACTACCTTGCTGCATGAGAGCCCCAACTCCAAACCAGAAACTATTGAGCAGCGTAAAATTGTTTTCCACTACATCCGAGTCGGGGTTGCATGGATGGGGGTTGTACCACTCGTAGGGGCTGAACCTAAAAAAGGAGGGAGAGAGACAGAGAGACAAGTCAGTGTGGAGCCACGAATTCATGAGATCAAGCAGGAGATAAAACAACATTGGATTGAAGAAGAAGAAGAAGAAGAAGAAGAAGAAGAAGAAAACGAACATGAACAAAGAGAATGCTAATGTGCAGGAATCTGGTGTTATGGCCCCAGGGTCGGTGTCTGCAGAGACCAAAGCAAATCATTCAAGCTTTTGCCCAGATCAACATATTGGCATATTCAAATGCCATCAGTTTATTGTGAGAACGGATCAATAGGCTGGGATAACACTGTCACTGGTGATAATGTCCTGCTACGTGATGATCTTTGGAGCTCATTGGGATTCACTGACTCAGGATCTGCCGCCTGTTTTCTTCCCCTCCAGCAACTGCAATCAGCACATCCTCCGAACACCAGTGAAATGTGAAGTTTCTTGTTTTTTTCCCCCTCATCTGTATTCTCTGTTCTGTTTCTGATGCTGCTCCGTTCTAATCCCAGCGAACGACATCCGGCTCGTCCTCAAAGAAAATAATGGTGCCGTTAACCGCTGCTGTTTTTCTCAGAAATAAGGGACAAAATGTGGATTTTCTTCTTAAACCAACACGTGTAACAGCCCACGAAACGCTTCTTAAAAACAGAAAAATTAGAGTTTCAATAACCCTAACGTAGCACGGTGAATGAAAAGAATTTCAAGATAGATGATTTGCAGTCAGTTTTGCAGCCCTTAAAAATGACAAACGGTAAGTGGTCTGTACTTATGCAGCAATTTTCTAGGCCTGCTGACGACTTGAAACCACAGGTTTTTTCATCTACTTACAGACGCTCTGGTGGGAGTGGGAGGGGTGGTGGTATACACTGTTACTGGCCAGGTCTGGAATCACACCCACAACTGCACTAGCTCCTGAGTGATTCACACCCGTCCACTATTCCTGGAGGCTAATGTTTTTTTCTGAAGAGCCTTGGAATTTGTCACAATAAAAACAGAGGTTTCAAAACAACCCCCACCCCTCCCTCTTCTCCCTCCATCC
>NC_024313.1:6357408-6358703 GCF_000523025.1 Cynoglossus semilaevis | reverse complement strand
CCATCCACCCCCCCCCTCCACCCACTAATGCCTGAGCTGATTGTCACCATCTCAGGGTCAACTGTGGACATTTCTCATTTATTACCCTAAGCAAAAGTGACACGGCATTAGTGCGGGGGGTGATTGGGTTTGCGTTTCGTGTCAGAAAGTGATTGAGTTTGTGCTGAAGTGGATACGGGGTCAACGTTGCTTATGCAGAGTTGAAACAGCCAATCAGGCGACGCCAATTTAGAAGCTTTTAAACCCAAAGTAACAACAAACCCCTGAATCACAGCATCAGGGTGTATAATATATATTCATTTATACACTGTGTTTACTAGACAGGGGGCAGTGTTTCATTTCAGCCAACCAAATCTGACGGAGCGGCCGTTTTGCATCCACACAGCTCCACTTCCTCTCACGGCTCTGTGTTATCGCAGTGGCAGCAAAATAATTAACAACCCCGGCTTTTTACAAGCGTCGTGAACGTGGCAAACATTTCCCCCTCATTTTCTCCCTCTTCCTTTACAGCTCTTGTTCCACACCAGCCACCGCCCACTAAAACCAACCCTGGAGAATCATCTACGTGGACCACGCCTGCGATGACACGCCGTAATTCTCCGGGTCAGCCCCATCAGGACGCCTGATTTACTGGAATGTCGATGAGCTCCGTCTCCTTGGATCCACAGGAAACAGAAACGGCACACTGGCCTCGCAGAGCTGTTAGGAATGTGTATGCGTGTGTGCGCGCGTGTGTGTGTGTGTGTGCCTCTTGTGTACATGTTTCCATGCCTGTGTTCATCAAGCTGCTGGTGCATGAACGTGTGGGGCTGCAGCTCTCCGTGGCAGCACCGGTTCCATCCACTTCAGAAAAACCAATATTTTCTGCCGCCAGTCGTTGTTTATTTCTTACACACCACGTTTAGCTGCTGCCTGAGGCTAAATTTAGATGCACTGGTATTTTTATCTGCTTAAACCAAGATTTCAAGATTTCAGATTTTTTTTCCCCATCTCCAATATGTCGACATCTATATCTAGATCCTCTATATCTATGTGGGCACTCAAACAATGAAGAACATCCAAGAAAATAGAAAGAAAATACAAATTAATGGTGACTCATTTCAAAAGAAAACACATTACACACACACTGTCATTTTAGTACTGCATCTTCTGAATGACAATTATTTCCTCTTTAGCCAAAGTCTCTCCTTCTAACAAAATCACTATGAATAATTCAGAGTATGAGAAAGTTTGCTATGCACAGCCCCTGCAGGACAGGTTTTCATAATTCCTTCTACTATCACTAAAGCCCACAG
>NC_024313.1:6352549-6357229 GCF_000523025.1 Cynoglossus semilaevis | reverse complement strand
ATATATATATATATATATATATATATATATATATACACATACATATATATCCATGTTCCCTTTTGTTTTATATGTGACTTGATGATTCTAATATAGCCTCATCTCAAACATCTACATACTTAATAACATTAACAGTTTTCGGTCTAATTTCTGCAGTTTTGACTGAAATCTTGTAATGTAAAAAAAACCAAACATGTAAAAACCAAACGAACCCAAAGACTTGTGAGCAGCTAAGCTGATAAAATACCTTCAAACATGAAGATTAGCAATTTGTCCTGCAGCTAATCTGAGCTCTTTAGATTTTTAAAACGGGTGACTATTAAGTCCAAATAGATAGGCCATACTGTGTTTATAGCACACCCTACTGGAGCCTGACCCAGATGCTTTGTCCACATTTATACAAACCAAAAACTAACAACTGTACCTTAACCTTCATGAATTCTTCATGTCCTTAAACTCTTAGATGATTTGCATGTACATCAGGACCTGGACTACTTTGTCCTTACGTGTAGAAATTATTTGATTTGATTGACAGGTCTGATGTCAAGTGAAAATGACCTTACATAGGTCAAATACATCAACGACCCAGGGACGAGATCCAATCCACAGGATCACAACACTTTGATGAAAAAAAACCCAAACAAACCCAAAAACCAAAGTTTGGGTTTCTTGTACGTCCACTACATGCAGTGTAAATTAGGACGACACCCTCTCCTCATGTCTGTGCTCTGTATGCACCAGGACCAGCACCTCCTCTGTGTGACCTTTGCCTACAGCTGGGCCGTATTCCTGTGGGCCGTGTCCCACACACCCATCTCCACGAAGAGGAGGATGTGGAACACGCAGGCGTAAGGTCACCTCCTCACGCACACAGCACAGGGGACATGACAAACTGCACTTGGAATTCTAAAAAGACCCCCTCACCCTCACCCCCCTTTCTCCTCCTTCCTGCTCCCCTTCCTCCATTAGCTGTTATGTTGGATTCAATTACTCAGCCTTCAGTGAAACTTCAGTTGTATTCCAGTGAACATCTTTTCACCTCTATGTCCAGATGACTTTAAAGATCTGCTCTTCCTTCTTCTCTCAGGACAAAGGCTGCGGTTCATGTGTGAACGCCACAGTCTGACAACTGTTTTCATAAAATATAATTATTTATTTTTTGTACTATATTCTAAGTTTTTGTGTTAAATCGTTGCTTTATTCTGGCTGTGCTCATTTGCAGTGTATTAGCATGCTAGAAAATAATAATTTCATCTGAATTTGAGGGGGATTTATAGAACAAAATTACAAAGGGAGCAGGAAGACTTTGTTAAACTTTGAGTTTAAAACTAAAATAGAAAATACACATTTTTTGTTGTAATGGCACTAAAACATGGTACAAATTAAAAAGTTCCAAAACTGTAAAGAAAAAAAAAAGAACAATTCCATGCTAAGGACTTACCCTGACAGACTGCAGAAAGAGAAGTGTTGCATATTCTGAGCTAACTTAGGTGACAGCTGCTGCTTCACATGTGATCATTTCACCGGTAACATTTGAGGAGATCCTGACCAGGGCCGAAACAAATCAGGAAAAAGAAGAAAATAAAAAAATGCTGTTTTTTTTCTAACACTTAGTTTAACATTCTTCATGATTTACCCATAATTCTAGGCCAAAAGCTATGCCATTTTAAATTAGTGTATTTATTCATTTTTAATACTTTAGGACTATATGATACTGGTACCAGCAAATTGTTCCAAATCCTCAGCCTTCAGTGAAACTTCAGTTTTATTCCAATGAACATCTTTTCACCTCTATGTCCAGATTATTCCTCAAATGACTAAATATTACCCCGATTCTCTGGATACCTAATACCAAGTCATTCCGTCTAAGTTTGCTAGCTTTAAGTTATTCCAAGCCAAACTTCTTATTCAGCCTCGTCTGTCGTTACATATTTTTTCTCAGCTGACGTTATTTCTGGACAAATTTGAGCCATTTTTAGGAAGTGAAGTGAAATAATGTGATTTGTAAAGGAGTAAACAGAACTAAAAAAGTAAAAAGAACAAATGTAAGCGCCCTTGGTCTGGTCATTTATGGTGATATATTTACATCACATTAGACTCTGTGTTGCTCCAGGCTGTATCAGCACCGCGGCTGTGGTCTCAGAATAAAGACGCCTGCTTCTCTCAGGAGGTGGTTTTTTTTCTACCAGTCACAGCTTGATGATTTTCACTGAATGAATTACCCTCTCCACCTCCGGGGAAGCAAAGGCTATGTCAGTGAAAGCATGAAAACAAGGAGGCAGGGAGGATTTGGGAGGAAGGAGGAAGGTAGAAGGAGGAGGAGGAGGAGGAGGAGGAGGAGGACTAACAAAGACAGGGAGGGATTTACATGTTACCTGGCTATGACAAACAGCACACAACTGACACCCAAGCAAGCCAGCAGAATATACATCCAGATATCAGGAGAGAGGGGGTTGAGGAAGGAGAAGACCCCCGGGTTGGTGCCGTTGGGCTTGCGGTACAGGATACTTATCCCCAGCGTCATGTAGGGTTTGGAAAAGTCGATGGCCTTCTCTCTGGCATAGGTGATGGTCAGAGGAGCCACTGCCAAGTCTGCTTTCTGGGAGCAGAAAACAACAAATAAAAGAGACAAAAAAACAACAGACCAATCAAATTAAAATCTGATTCCTGTCGACGACTGTTTTCTGTTTCAGTGGATTAGAACAACGAGTGACGGAGCTGAGAAAACGCCCAGGGTCGTTAGTTCGGTCTGACTGTCTGAGTCTTTTAGGAAATTACAGGTTGTATGTTGGAGGCTCTGGTGGTGTCAGAGTGGAGTCACAGAGACTGTAATGTTTAGATTAGACTAACAGCTGCTGAATTAACCCACTGTCCAGTCACAGCTGCGGTCAGACCTCAGTGCTGAACACTTCCTGCCCACAGCTCATTTATTATTTCACATGAAAAACACAAAGAAGACATTGAGACATTTTTGTTTGGTAAAAGAATCACACCGAGTTCGATCTGCAATGGCAGCTGTTTTCAATATATAGCTCGGGGGCCCTCGGTGGCACTCGGAGCTTTCTAATCATCTTAAACCAGGTCTGTTGACTTGAAATCAACTGTCAGGAATATCAGTGATAAGTGTTTTTACTTCATGTTCAATTGTCCGACTTTGTGTGTGTGTGTGTGTGTGTAAAAAGAAGATTGTACATGACTTCAGAAAACACTCCAAACCATTCATTTGTCTTTGGAAGCAATTTGATTAAGTCCCACTTTAGGGGCACACATTTTCTATTAACATAGTTTTAAAAATGACAGAACGTCTCCTTTCAGAGCCTGAAGGCGGTTTCTAAAGGGAACCCATTCATTTAATTTAGTTTTTAAAATGTTTAACCGCTGCGTGTTGACTCACATGATCTATGAGCTCTCGCACCATGCCGTTCCACTGCCCAGAGCTGTCATCCAGTGTGCCGTACTTCCCGTCTTCCACCAATCGCACCTCATAGCGGAAACCCAGGATGGCCGAGAGCTCCCTCAGGAGGTCGATGCAGTAACCCTCGAAGCGGTCGTTTCCATACAGAGGTTTGTCCGACTTCTTGAACATCACGTACGGTTCCTCCTGCCCAGAGATAAAACACAGTGATCTGGTCTCTGAATGGTGGCGTATGTCTGAGATAACGAAGATGATGAAGACGATGTGTTTACCAGGATGGTAGACACTCGCAGAGACTTGTTGGCCAGAGAGTCAGTAATGTTGGAGGTCTTGCTCTTGTGAGTGTCTGTCATGTTCAGTCCACTGTTTGGATCCCACGTTCCAATCTGTTTAAACAGTTTAGTTACAGGTTTTAGTACCTTGACTTGTGAGCAGCTAAGATGATAAAATACCTTCAAACATGAAGATTAGCAGTTTGTCCTGCAGCTAATCTGAGCTCTTTAGATTTTTAAAACGGGTGACTATTAAGCCCAAATAGAGGCCATACTGTGTTTATAGCACACCCTACTGGAGCCTGACCCAGATGCTTTGTCCACATTTATACAAACCATAAACTAACAACTGTACCTTAACCTTAACCTTCATGAATTCTTCATGTCCTTAAACTCTTAGATGATTTGCATGTACATCAGGACCTGAACTACTTTGTCCTTACGTGTAGAAATTATTTGATTTGATTGACAGGTCTGATGTCAAGTGAAAATGACCTTACATAGGTCAAATACATCAACGACCCAGGGACGAGATCCAATCCACAGGATCACAACACTTTGATGAAAAAAAACCCAAACAAACCCAAGTTCACATCAGTGTCACCTTCTCCAGCCCGTCCTCTTTCAGACTGATTACATCCAGGTCAAAATCCGTCCTCAGTCCGTTTGTCTTATTGAAGAGAACACGTCCGGTCAGGCCATCCCAGTGAGCCTGTGAATAATAAAACACATCACAATAAAAAACTTTAAAAACCCCTCGTCTCTCACCGCTCTAATTCCATTAACCTTAAGGCATCGTCTTTCTCGGCAACATCGACTCAACCTCTAACTATAAAACTTTTGTCTGGTCCCATTATGAATTCCAGCCGGCTCCCTCTCTCCTCCTCTCCTCCTCTCCTTCCTCACTACAACGTAACAAGGAATGCTAAGGGAAGCGAGAACAGAAGAAAGTTTGACAGGTAAGACTTCATTATGCATGTGCTTCATTGCGCT
>NC_024313.1:6349350-6351516 GCF_000523025.1 Cynoglossus semilaevis | reverse complement strand
ACAGGTTTAATTTAAAATCATCCATTTTGAAAGATGTTTACATATGAGCCTGACTTCAACCACACTGAACCTGAACGGCTAGGGGCGTTTATTTGAGTCTCCAGGGTTGTGAGTTTGACTTCCTGTAGTCAGCACCGAAGTCTAAGTGCAGTCATAAGTCGTCTAACTGACCCACAGGCAGCAGTGTTGAATTGATTCCAAAGGTCAGAGGTCAAGACCGGTGTATATTGATGGCGGTCCGGGACTCGTACCTCTTTAATAAGGCTGATGAAGCGCCCTCCGAAGCGCCAGGGTTTGTGTCGGTTGCACTGCAGAGAGCTGACAGTGATCTGCTGCGACTGCTGCACGGCCACCGCCACCACATGCACAGCGTCGTACATCAGTGCTGCATCCGTCTGGAAATAGGAGGGTGATATCATTAGACACTTTACAACACCTGTCCGCACATTTGCCCACGCGACCTCACATCGTTCATTTAGTCCACCAGCCGAGGAGCATGAGAAACTGAGGGGAGTCTCTGGAGACGGGCTTTACTCCTTAGTTAGGACAGAGAACGTAAACCAGGAGTAACGCCAGCTGTAAATACCCTGCAGTAGTGGCAGAAGTTTTTCAGTGAAAACACTGAAAAAGCTGACCTATAAGCAGGGTGTCTCAGAGGAAGGCTGGGTTGTCTGTGTGAAGACTAATGGTTCCTGATGGGTGGTGTCTGTTTCCCCCAAGAGAAAGGATGCAAAACAGTCTCCGATGCAAATGCTCACACTAAACACACACACACTAAACACACACACACACACAGTCAAAGTGTAGGGATGTGCAAACCACACCAGATTTAGGAACTTCTAAATTCATCATTAGCCACGAGTTAGCCTTGTGGCTAAAAGCTATCCACAAAACAACACTCAGCTAACTATGAACATGCTAAAAGAGAGCCTATGAGGTACAGTAGCACAACTAGCATCACCACACCAGATTTAGGAACTTCTAAATTCATGATTAGCCACAAGTTAGCTTTGTGGCTAAAAGCTAGCCAAAAATATTTTTAAAACAACGCTCCAATCAGAGTTGAAGTTGAAACGACACACGGCCTATGAGGTACAGTAGCACAACTAGCTACTAGTTACTAGTTAAGTTAGACTGATTACAGGATTAAACTCCAAGTTAGTCAAATAAACATTTCGCTTAAAGACAGAGCAGAAAGAGATAAAGATTAAATATACAAAATATATAAAATTAATTTCAATAAAATCAAAAGAAGTGAAAAGAATCCCTGCTGAAGGCCATGGTCCTAAACCCTTTTTCCTTCTTTCTACACACTCGACTTTTAGACACTGCACATTTTCCCCCCACATCGACTGCTCACAGCTCAGCTCAGATCCTGATTTCACAGTCCCACACTGACTGAGACACACCGCGCTGATCGTATTTGACAAGTCTTGGGTGACCAAACCTGCGAGTTAGCATGAAAAGACTTAAGTATCTGCAGCCACGGCTCTTTGTGGCTCCGCCGACGGTTGGAGAGAATGATCTGTTCCACGGATACAGAGAGGCACAAAGAAGGACAGAGACCAGTCTTGTGTCGATTCCCAACACGAAGGTGCAACAAAGGGTCCGCACCACATCTGAAGTGACCAGAGCTGCACAGATACGTACACAAACACGAAAAGAACAAGAAAAAAAAAAAAAACACGGAAGAAGAGGTTTTTATTCTGCCTTAGAGTAAGGAGCTGAACAGGTCACTGGTTCCATTTTTGGATGGAGTTTGCATGTTTCCCCTGTTCGGGCTTGGGTTTATTTATTTTTATTAACTCTTTGATGTGTGTCAATGTAGAGGGGAATGCTGGACTGGCAGACCATCCAGGTGTGTACACCGACTTCCTCTGATAACAGCTGGAATTGGCCAGAGCTAATTCTCACTTCAATTTCAAGTCAAAATTTACAGCAATAAAGATACAAATCTCATTAAAAAATGCAAAAAGGTGGAAATTAACAACCTCCGTGCCGTTGTTCTACGTCACAACAACATGACTTTTCAGTGGGACGTTCATTAATTCATATTTACTGTCAATCCTGGAAGGTGAAGAATTTAAGATGAGATGCCTGGAAAGCAGTTCACGTGTGGCGGCAGCCGCAGCAGCAGCAGCAGCAGGCGGGGGCGGCGGCGGCGGC
>NC_024313.1:6310809-6348685 GCF_000523025.1 Cynoglossus semilaevis | reverse complement strand
CAGTCCCCGTTCGGCGGCGGCAGCAGCAGCAGCAGCAGCAGCAGCAGAGACAGTGCTGTTGTTGGCGGTGGATGGGTTGTCAGTTTAGAGCTGGTCTCTCTGTTCTCCTGTGCATTTGTGGAGGCCGGTGTCAAAGCTGCAGCAGCAGATCAGAGGCTGGGAGACCAATCTCTGCTCCCTTTCATCTCCACCGCTTCCCTGGGAAATGGAAGCAGCTTGCGCCGTATCAGCTGCACCACGGTCAGCTCTGAGTCTTTGGACCCGTGCGTGTGTGGGTGCGTGTGCGTTAATAACAAATTCCGATTCGGGCAAGAATAATTTCCCCACTTCACTAATCTATTTCTTCAACAGAGATCTCCTCTGAACACAGCCTCGTATCCAAAGACTATTTTCTCCACTGAAGGCAAAGTTCATTGTGTTCAATCATCCAATTACTGTGTCGCCATCTGTGTACAAAGACGCACTGTTGCATCCAATCTGTATTCTTTCCTTTAGAGATACATTTAGAAAAAGGCGCAGTAACAACTCTGCTCGGATTTAATTCACCAAAAAAGTGCAAAATCACTTTCAGTTGACTCCATTACTTTCTATTTCAAACCTATACGACACCATTTGGACTCGTTTATCCCACAAATTTGCTTCCTGATTGATTTCAGCTTTAGCGGAAAAAAAACAAAAAGTCCAAATGAATCGTTCTGCTTCTAACGCTCTCCATATTAAGTTCTTCATTTCAGTTCTGTTTGTGACTTTTCACTTTCCTCCGACGGCACTTTTTATATTCATCTTTAATTATCACATTTCTCCACATTCCTCCAGCAATTAAGTCTTTATTTATTTCAGTCCAAATAAATACCCGCCTGCTTTTCCCAGCTAAAAATATTTCCTTTGAAAAGACTCTCTAACAACAATTTATATGACAGCTCCATTTCTAAAAACAGCCTGTGTCCTGATTTTTTTACTTGGAAGTTTATTCTTACTTTTCTTTTCATCTTGAAATATATCCTGATAAAAAAATCCAGCCAGGATATTTTAGTACGGATTTAATTAATGTGTGACATGACGCTGATATCTCTTCTCATGTAAGCTCACCAGATGTTAGCTTATCGTCCTGACTTCATAAAACTGAAGGAGAAAATGAGTTTAGAGTTTGTCCTTTTTACAGCCCCAGATATTTCAGCTCAGCGTTTCCTCTTCTCTAATCGGTCTGGACCGTTCCATACGATCGTCAACACAAATGCAGGAAGCAATTAGCAGGATGCGGTGTGTTTGCCACGTACACAGAGAAAACACAGACACACGCGCGAAGACACAGTGACAGCCGTCGCCTCGCAGGCTTCCCAGAGGCGAGCCTCATTTGTCATGGTTGCACGCGGTTTCCTCATTTAGAACAGGTGCAACAACAAATCTAGCTACACCTCCCATGTCTACGTCTGAGGGTGTGTGTGTTTATGTTTGTGTACAAATATATACAACATATTCATTGCCAGTGCATTAGCATTCACGCCCGCTCTTCACCTGTGCATAATTCCATTATCCCTCTGATAAGGCAGCGCGCGGGAAAAATGACATCCAGCGTTTTCTTTTCTCCGTCAACCAAGATTCCTTCTACCACACACACACACACACACACACGTGCATCATTTTACCTGTGTGAAACAGAGAAACGCAATCAGAATGGGAATGATAAATTATCATGAAACTAATTTAAATAAATATGAATATAATGATCTGCTCTCCTGAAATATGGTGTAAGCTAACCATGTTCATCTGATCCTCATGCTAATGCTATGGCTGCTGAGGCTACGGTAAGTAAAATGGCCAAATGTTTTAAGAAGATACAAAACCAAGACAAAAAAAAAACCAAAAAACAACCAAACAATCAAAAACAGAACGGCGAAGCAGCAGCAAAATATAACTGTAAAGTCACAGAGAAACAAAAGTACAAAACCAGAAATGCAAAATGTAAATGTAAAGTCAGAGAGAAACAAAAGTACAAAACCAGAAATAAATACTAGTCAGAGTCGGGGGGGAAAGGCTAAGTGAACTGTGTCGTTACATTTAACATAATCACAGACCAAAACAATGGTCTGAGGAAATGAGAAACAACTGACGTTGTGTCACTGGAATCGTCAGGTTTTTGTTATATGTTCTATTAAAAAGGTTTAATCAGGGATTAAGATAATCTCTATTTTGATCACAGTTGTTTTTACACCTGACTCTGGCGACGGACCTGTTCTGGGGGCTGCTGGTGGGCACAGCCTGTTTTTGTTCATATTGCATGCATGTGATTGGAGCTAATACGATTAACACTGACCTGGAGTCAGTGGAGCAAATACAAACACACACACACACACTCTCACAGTCACACATACAAAGGCAGCACTGGCATCAGCCTCAGAGCCACAATGTTAGAGGAAGACCACTGACAGACCGACCGACCGACCGACAGACTGACAGACAGACAGACTGACAGACAGACCGACAGACAGACTGACCGACAGACAGACTGACAGAGAGACAGACCGACAGACTGGCAGACAGACTGACAGACAGACAGACTGACGGACAGACCAACCGACCGACAGACTGACAGACCGACCGACAGACATACAGACAGACAGACAGACAGAGACGCTGGTTGTTTTCCCCTGAGCTCTCAGATCACAGACAGTCCTCAGGGTTTGATGATTTGACAGATGAAGGTAATTATTCCTTTCATTCCATACTCTGTATTTATTTGTGCCGCTCCACTGCACAGCCGGTGCGTGTGTCATCACCGCCGTGCAAACTGTTCTGCAGTCAACTGAAACCGTCACGTATCTTAACTATTTTTAACTAATCAAATCTACAACAGTCAAGCTGAGACCCACCTTATTCAAAATTCAACTAATTTTTTTTTAACTGCTGAGATGGAAATAGAACCCTGTTGGGAAACGTCTGTACATAACGAGCCAAGAAATTATCTGTAGTAAAAACTAAAAAAAAAAAAAAAAAATCTTTAACTGTTAAACACAAAACAACACTTGTTGTTGTAGGATTTTCTATTTGAAAAATGTCTGTTTCAATTGAACAAAATTGGCCAATGGTTCTGGTAAGCTTCCACGCCATTCATGGCACATGGTCCGATTAAAACGCCTATAAAAAAAGTAGTGGGACGCAGTCCACGCCAGACTGGGGACATGTCTGGAAGAACTGGTTTGTAGTGCTGGATGTCACCATGTAGCGTTTGTGACACTGGTGTGTGTCCATGAGACCCCGGGTAATAAAAATGTGTCCGTTTGCCGAGAAGTTTCACTCGATTATCAAAATAAAAAGGCGGTCTGAGCTGGAAACAGTGAAATGTGACATCTGTGATTTATGGGATTTATTATGGCTGTTTCTGGTTTCCTGGCAGAGCAGGGAGAGGGGGCAGTGTCACATCATTGTGCTGGGAGAGAAAAACCCTCAGGTGAGTAAAGACTGAGTTTACTATCGTTTCCCCTCTGACTGTAACTTTTCCTACAAGTCTTTTTCTCTGCCTCCTCGGCTCCTTCAATCATATTATGTCTTTTTATGTCTTTTTTTCACTGCCTTACTTCCATCTTCTCCTGAATTACTCCTCCACTTGTGTTGCTGAGAGTGTGAGCGTTGGAGGTTTAATCCCTTCCTCACATTGCCATCCACATGCCCAGCAACACAACAGCCCCGCTGCATTTATCCTCTTCTCTAAATGAGTCACCGGGAAATAAGGCTGTCTTTGACGAGGACCCCTGGGTGAGGCTTCCATTGATTTATGGATTTATGTAAGAGTACTGTCACAGAGTTTTATTGTAAAATTAAGTGCACTTAAAGAAGGTTAAATAAGTGCACTGCATAAAGTATTTTTTTGGGGGGGTATAAAACTGAGATTCCTGTGGGAGTGACGGAAAGGGAAATGAAGTGTTCGTTGACTTTATGTCAACGCTGATATTCTGTATTGACTGAGTGGAAAAAAATTAAAAGCTCATTTTCATTCATCTCCATATAAAATGAAAAGCTCATTTTCATTCATCTCCATATTGATATTTCAAATATTTCATGTACATCAGACAGAGATTCTGGTTGTCGATTTGGTCTTAGCAAGCAAACTACCATCCAGCTGGATGGATAAATACAATATCCAATCAACCTCAGTGCTGAGTCAACAGGAAGAGGTCAGACAATTTAACTAGTGACCGTAGGAAGACAAGCTAAAAATAGATCCTCGAATCACAAATATATTTCTGAAATGACCAAAGCTATTTCTCTCCATGTCTTTTTTGTAATTCTCGCTTTGTTGTCCATCAGAGAATTTCATTTTGACGCACGTCTCAATCTAATTCTTTGCTTTATCTAAGGCGCAAAATCCAGTTTTGGAAAAGGAAAAAAGACCAGCTGGAGTTGGATCAAAACTGATGCTAGGCTTCTGGATTTTTAACAGGTTTCTATTTAAGTTGGGATTTAAATAAATTCTTGCTTTAATTAAAATAAAGAACCCCACGAGCCCTAATGAGCAAGTTTCTGGGCTGTGGGAGGAACCCTGAGCACCCGGGGAGAACATGGCCAATTATGGAGCTAACTTTTATAAACAGTCTATGGAGCCACTAACAACAACCTGTAGAATTCATCCATTCAGGCCCTAGGAGGTCATTGCACAGCGTGCTAAAGTCATTGGGATATTTAAGTCTGGACAGAAGCGCTGTGCCAACAGACCCACACTGGCTTCCCCGGAGCCACGCTGCAAGGGCGGCTAAAAATGTCACCGGTTGTGTGCAAAGCGACCAATTTGACATGTGCCAAACAGGAGGCTGTGAATCCTCCGAGCAGTGGCGTCCCACCAGAGCCTCCAGGCAACAACACACTGCTGGCAGGACCGTCCACCTCAGAGATCTCGCTAATTAGCACCACGCTGTCTAACCTACATCTGATGAAGTAGCTGTTTAACATGACGGCCTCTCCTCATATTTAATCTGCCCACAGGCAGGATTAGCTGAAGAGATGCACAGGTTCTTGCTCCACAGGTTTTTCTTCCCGTCAGTTCATTAGTCACCGTGTCAAATATTTCCACATTAGCAAAGTGTTTGCTACTAAAAACCCTTGAAATGAAGCCAAGGCGTGCGTTGTGATTAAACGGGGAGTCACTTTAGAGTCGGGCTTCATCTGCAGCGGCCAGCGGTTAGATCTGGACTCGACTGCGTGGAGAAGAAGAGGAGAGCTGTTAAAGGGCTAAACAGTCCTTCTAACCATCTGGTGGAGAGGATGCAGAACACTGTTGAGGGAGCCCACACTTGATTTATAGTGTAAACAACACAGACAGCGTTAATTACATCTGGGCTGCTCCTAAACAGTGGGCATTTTGGAATAGGCCTCTCCAGAATTCAGCCAGAACGATGCCATTGGTATGAGCAAATAGGTACAAAAAAAAAAAACCAACAAACTATTTCACACTGTATCTACATTAACTTCAGCAAGTGTTCAGTGGGAATCCCTGGTATTAGTTTTTCATGTGTTTATGTTATGTTACAAACTGAATCTGGAGTTTTAGTTTTTGCTTCGAGGATGATGTTTGGCCCAACATTAAATGTAACAGTTTGAATGTGAGCTCCTAAAAACAAATGCATGTTGAAAACAAGTCTAAATAATTGAGCATACTGTAGTAGCACAGTGTAATTCTTAACATAGAGACTTTTAAATAAAATATTAAGAATTAAAATAAACAGCGATTACAAACCTGAAATCATACAATGAAAATATATAAAGATTTTTTATCAATTGAAATTAAAAAGCTAGAAAAGCTGGACAAAATGCATAAATAAACCCAAATCTATCTGAGTTTGTAAATACATTAGCAGTGGGTTTTTACGGAGTCTGCAGTCCCTAGTGGACATTCAGAGGTAGTGCAGATAGGTGGTAAAATATGTGGTTGATTAAAAATCAATGTATATTTTTCTATATAGCTACTGCAGTTTTCTGCATCCTTCTAAACCAACTGTACTTTAAACATCTATAAAATACATTCACAATAACACTGGTATAATTTTACCATGAAATATATTCTGAGACCCTCAGTTTGAGAACCTAAGTGTGGCCTGCACTGACTGACGGAGGCATCAATCAACCCTGTGACATCAGTGTATTATATTAAATAGTACGTGTGACTGTATGTTCCTGGGAGTTTCTGTCCGGAACAACAAATGAACGGCAGCTTCACAAACAATGTGCAGANNNNCACCCCCACCCCCACCCTGACGGCTTGTTCTCCATCCTCCACGTCTACCATGCAGCGTGCATTACATGACAGGAAGTGAAGATGGGAGGCTGGTCTTTTCACTGGATGATAGCCTGCCAAAAGATCTGAAGGCCGGCCAATAACCCAGAGCAGGAGTTTGACCGTGACACCAGCGTCTCCTGCTGCCTGCACCATTCTCCATCGGCTGATTGTATGATAGTGGTCTGATGACAGTTGTAGCTTCTAATTGCACTGGCTTTTATGGTCCTATATAACATCAGCGGGAGCCCGCTGGTATTGTTTTGTTGAGGGACGTCCGTTGTCCTGCACACTGGTGCCAACAGCAGGGCGTTTGTCTGGCACTAAATTCTCATTTGGCTCCTTTTTCATCAACATTTAAGGAGAGTAAAAGCTACATTAAAGTTTAATGTGTTAAAGGAAGGGAACTTAAAAAAAAAAACTCCTTTTTTTCACATTCCCTCAGCCACAAAAGGCTTCTGTGAGGCGAGGGAACACTGGTGCTAATAATGTTGAAGCTGTGCCAAGGCCAGCTGGTGGTGCTCTGCACAGGGCACCGAGTGTCTGCTCTCCACAGTCGCCGTCTTTAAAAGGTTCTTTTCTCTAACAACTTGGATCAGATGGAGCAAGATACCTGTGCAGTAATGGATGTAGTGCACATGCGTGTTGATTAAGCCCAGTCTTTTAACAGCCTTATTACATGTCATTTTCCGTAGCTGCTAATACGGGGTCATTTGTGCAGCGGGGCTGCAGGAGCCGCCTTCATAACCTGACAATCAGAATAAAGATCTACAGAACAGTGGTGTGCGTAGGACGCAGTAGTTCTATGTATTAGTTTAACCCTGAACCTAAAAGCAAAGGTTCATTTTTCGACTAAAACCTGTTTGAATTTTAAACGAAAATATAAACCCTACATAAATTATGCTACAGTAATAGCCTTGCAATCAAGTTTTGGTTCATGTGTTTGTGCAAAGACAAGTAACGTGCAGCTATCGTGTACATTTTATTTAAATTATTTCACACAGTATTCTACATCCAACTAATACTGAACCGGCGCACCAGTCAGGTTTGGAACCTCAGTTTGGTGAGTCAGACTTATTATCGTTTATATCAAGTGTTTCATAAGTTTCTGAAGACGTGGTGTATATTAATGACCTCAGGTAATTGTGAGTGTTTTAATAGGCCACTTTAAGACCAGCCAAACAGAGTGTGCTGCAGTAACCACTGTCCAACAATATTGATTTCAAACATACTCACTTAGGAGCTAATTAAATCCACAAGGCCCTGACAAAATCCTTCGTGGACAAAAAAAAATACAAAAACACGTCCAATATCTAAACTTTGTTGGAAAATTATTTTTGCAGTGATTAATATAATCCCAAAGCACAGTGTGCCTCCTTTAACAGATTTAACGTCGAGGTACGAGGACCAACTCGGGCTCAACACCTCTGGGGGACGCACATTTGGAATAAACGCAGCACAGGTGCAGAGCTCACAGGAACAGAGCGCCACGTGACATTATTCCATTTGTGTTGTGACATCACGGGGCAGCTGTGTGCCCCCCTCCAACAACCACATCATCTCTGGAGCCGAGGCCGAGGTTTAATCAGACGTCTCAGCGTGCGTCACAGTTACGGTACATGCAGGACAATACAAACACACACACAAACATGTAAACATGCATGGTAAATCACCCTCGCTGCTTGAGTATGTATGTGTGTGTGTGTGAGAGGGCAATCTGCCACTAAACTCCCAGCAGCCCTTGCTAATGTCTGTTCTCTCCGGCTCACACTCTTCCCTGGTGTGTTTTTCCCAGCAGTTCTGCTTCCGCCTGCACTTTCCTGTCGTACCTCATTCTCCGCTCACACTGTCACTAATTTGCGTCCCAGATGAAATGAAGTAAAATCCACTGACTGTAACTGTGGAGGCAGAGTCACTGTATTTACTGTACCAAGACTGATTTGAAACACTAGCACGTTTGTAAAACAGGGTTGAAATATATAAATATATATTGACTATCGGGTCAGTTGATATGATGGGATAGCTTAGCATAGTCCTTAGCTGCTTTAATAATATTTTATATATAGCTATTATAGCTATTGTCAATATTATTTATTGTTTTGTAAATGTAGTATTGTAGGTTCTTTCTTTTGTCAATATTTGTTATTGTTTTGTAAATGTAGTATTGTAGACTTAAATATCCCCTGGCTAACTACAGTCTATTCTTTTTTTTTTTTTACTTTTAGGCATTTTGCTGGTAACAATTTTAATGCTATGGTTTTCCTCTAAATCCTTTTCATTTTTCATCTTTAATGGAAACAAACAACTTGGCTAACACTTTATTTTGGCTGCCTTACTTCTAACATTCAGCCATCAGATTTTCTCAGATTTATACTATAACTCTTCATCATGTGTAAGGTATATATTACCATTATAATTATTATAATATATATGTATTAACTAACAAATCAAGCCATTTTCTATGCAATAAACAAACAACAGAAACAAAAAAAAAATGCAACTGGAGGTGAGGGCTTTTAGTGTCCCTGGAGTTGCAGTAAGAACACCTGAGCCTTCACCATGTGGGTGGAACCTCCTCTGGAACATTCTGTCACTATGGATCATTATAGGCCTCTCAGAAAAAAAATGTATCAAATGCGGCTTTTTATTCTGTATAACGGTCCATGGATGTTGCTTTCAGGATGTCACATCCTGGCTGTTCCATCCAGCGGCAGGAAGACAGTGAAAGGCTCCAGTGTCAGAGCTTCACAAATGACTGTCACTCACAAATTACAGCTACATCTGCCAGTTCCACAGGGCCCTGGCATCAACAGACCCGAGCTGCGGGCAAAGTGGGTTTGTTTTGATTACTGAGATGTGGTAAAATTAACAGGGCAGGAAATGATTTTATGTTGAAAATCACAGTTTTGATCCCACAAATTTGGTGAAGTGAATCTTAAGGCCGTTTCTGCGTCGCTGAATCTCTTGTGTGAGTCTACGCAATTAATTTCCCATGGATTGAGGCAAACTGCCAACAACAACGTGGTAGTGAGACAATAACTCAGTTTGAACATGTGGGATATCCACTGCTGCAGAGATATAACTATTAGATGATGTACGATGATTAAACAAAGATAAAAGTTTCTACTGTGATGTAGCTAATTATTAACCATTCAACCATTCAACTTTTGACTTTGAATGCTAACAGAAAAAATAAATATAAATTATTTTAATTTTCTCATTTTTTTCATTCAACTTTTGACTTTGAATGCTAACAGAAAAAATAAATATGTCAACTGTAGGTTGCTCTTTAAACAACAATGAGCATTTGCCAACTTATATTTTTTCTGTTGATTATAAACAGTCCCTGGTGAAACAAAGCGTCATCCACGCCATGCTGTAAACACACAGTTCCCTAAGCATCTGAGTTGTTATTATTATGAGATGTTATCATCGCTAAATATTCACTTTTGCTGATGAAAGCGAGAACATCTAGTTCTCTTCTGTGGTAATTATAGCTCAATGAAACGCAGATGCAGAATATTTAGATGTACAACCGGGAATTTTTTTTTTTTCCCTGAATCCAAGTCTGCTTAGCTCCATGAATAGGGATTTGTAAATAATTAGAGAAACAACACTTGTTAAAAGCAAATAAAGACGCAGGTAATAAGTGCACACAGATGGGAAAACATAATCAACAGATTCAATGCAAACAGGAAATCTATGTAAACACATAATTTATGTATGTTAGAAGAGTTGTTAATGAAAACAAGTTGAATAGTCACTGATAATAAAGTGATTAATGGTTTCATGAATATAATTACCAACACAGTACAAAAGTACTCCCTTCAGTCATTATAAATGGGCTACGTAGATGTTTATGTCACTGCAGGAGAGCTGCCCTCTGGGTTTTTTTCTATTTTCTCTGGCCAGTGGTCACTGGTCACAAGTGGAAAAAAAAAAATCTGCATTTAATTGCAACTTTTCAGTTCCTCAGTGTCTGCAACACTAACACTGACGCCCAGTCTGTTAGCCCGTAGCCTGTTAGCCCGTAGCCTGTTAGCCTGTAGCCTGTTAGCCTGTACCTTGGCTACAACTGTGTTCAGGCTGTCGGAGGAAGCTGCTGGATCTTTAACATCTTTAACACTTCCTGTATGTCCTACCTTGAACAGAAACTGAGACTGTTCTGTTCTGACGCCTTGGATTTTATTTCTCCAATTATTTTTCTTCATCCTTCCTTCAGACACCCAGTCCTACACGTGTGTTACTGTGATCACACATTAACCAACATCAGTGGAAAAAACAACATTTCACCTTTCAATGCAGCCACCCGTCCCCCCGCCACCATTTCACCTCCACTCCTCACCCCCTCCTCTACACATCTTGGCCAATCAATCCTTCATGCAATAACAAGGTGACATGGATGGCGTTGCCCTGGTAACTGCTGCAACACAAGTGTTGCCTGGTCACTGAGAACAAACAAGCGCCGCGGCCCAGCAAGGCTCCTGCGCCACCGTGAACCAGGAGGTATGAAAGGCTTGAGAGAGTGTCGGGGGGTGGGTGGAAGGTCACACACCGGCTGCTGCAGCCCTCCCACGTTTTCATTTAATGATATCATCCTGACTTCACTCTGCCCGGAGTGCTGCAACAGAAATGTCAGGCTAGTCCACAGATTAATTAAAAAGATGTTCGATTCGCAAAGAAACTAAATGTTTTTTTCCCTCAATGCATTTTTTAATGGAGAAACTAAATGTTTTTTTTTTCCCTCAATGCATTTTTTAATGTAAGTAAAGAGTGTTTTTTTTTTCTTCTCTGCAGAATAGTTTCTGGGTTATTGGCTTTATTATACCATAAAAAAGACAACACTTTCAGTGTACATTCACACCACTACGTCTTTACTCAGTCGTTATAATGAATCCTGTTAGGCTGGAGCCTACTGAAGAATAGAACACACACACACACACACACACACACACACACATACGGAGCAGAGCTCAGATTTATAAATAGAGCCCTCTAATGAAGCACTTTATCAAGCTTACAGGAGTTGGCTTCGGACATATTATTTAGTATTTAATTGTAGTCCTAGTCCAGTGAGATATGTCAATATGCAGGGGAGAATCTGACAAAATGATTCATGCAAAGCTAATTAATCAATTCAACAGTCTCCACCAGCGTCTATTAATTTCCGGTGGAAGGGAAATAAACCCGAGTCATTTAACCTCTTTGTGGAGTGCATTAATCTTTTTGCAAACGTAAAACGCTCTGCTTATTTATCTGCACTCGAACATCACACGGAGCGAGGGACGCACATGCTAACGCCTGTGGGGAAAACAAAGACGAGATTCCTAAAATTAAAGCAGCTTTTGCTGGGATGAGAAAGTTGAATATTTGCACGTCTTTATGAACTAGACCAGAGTTCATCCAGAGTACGGCAACTGGACTGTTCACACCCAACAATAGAGAGACACTACTGTAGGTGATTTACACACTGAAGCATGCATTATGACTCCACTCATTCTCCTCAAATTGCATTTTTGACACTCGTCTGAATTGTCCTCAAACGCGTCTTGAACTCTACAATGTTCACCGTCATTGAAAAACAGACCTGTGCCTTATTCCCAGCATGCTCTGCTGTGATTGAGAGGGAGCTGCCACTGGTGTTTGTTGTTTGTGGGACTGACAGACAGAGAGCAGGAGGTGTGACCAGATGAACCGTGTCTAATTTAAAGGATTGTCTTGAAGTCTTTGATTTAAGGACGCGCTTCTCATTAGATTTCCACTAGCCGCTCTTCAATCTGCCAAGCGGAAAGAAAAACTGTCTGAAAGGAAGAGGAAAAAACATGTTTGTCTGCTGGAAATGTGCTGCGAAGAAGAGGGAGGGCAAAATGGAGTGTTTACACCCAGAGACTCAGAGAAGGACCTTGAACGTCCATGACGAGCTCCATTCCCCTTTTCACTTTCAAATCACCTTATCCCAATTCTCCTTTTGGACGTCATCCTAAAAAACCAAGGCCATAATTTCCATCCAATTTGCTTCCTCTCACTGCATGAACACTGACAGATTGTCATATTTTGGCCACTCTCCCAGTGGAGAGTTGTGAGAGGCAGGAGGGCAGATAAACGGTTATTACCATCCACACTGGCTCATTACTGAGCATTTAGACCCAAGACTGGCAACACAAAGGTTCTGGAGGGTGAACATGCTGCTGACACAGCGCCCCCACCAGGAGCCAAACAACACTGAAAATGTCCCTGATCACAGGTGCTAACTCACAGTTTGTTTTTTAATTTAATTAATGCGCCAACTTTTAGC
Organism: Cynoglossus semilaevis; assembly: GCF_000523025.1. Classification (NCBI taxonomy): domain Eukaryota; kingdom Metazoa; phylum Chordata; class Actinopteri; order Pleuronectiformes; family Cynoglossidae; genus Cynoglossus; species Cynoglossus semilaevis. The sequence goes on along the minus strand of NC_024313.1, from coordinate 6,336,125 downwards.
TATTTACTATTAATCATAACCATTTTTAGCTGCTTTGGCTAACTTGTAGCCACAGGTTATCTGTCCTAACTACTGCATATAACTAACCATTTCTATTGTCAATTTGGATGACTACTGCATATAACTAACCATTTCTATACAGTAAATCATCATGTTTTGGTGCATCGACAGCACGCAGGACGACATCAGGACTGAACCCCATGTTTGCCTACCGTCATGAATCCATCCAGCAGGCCTGAGTCCGGTTTGGGCGGAGCTTGTAGCCGCTCCATTGACCACTTCTCGATGATTGACGTCACTTGAGAATTTTCCGTGTTGAGGATGCGGAACCCAGTCATGTTGACTCCACTGAAACGATACGGCTCCATGTCCAGAGCAAAGAGGTCCTGGGAGCAGAGAGGACAAAACACAGAGTAATAAAACCATGGACACTTTACATCAAGGGTGTCAAACTCATTCAGGTTCAGGGGCCACATGCAGCCCGATTAGATGTCAAGTGGGCCGGACCAGTACAATCATAGATAATTACCTATAAATACCTATAAATAATTACCTATAAATAACAATAAGTCCATGTTTTTTCACCTTTGTTTTCATGGAAATAAGTATATTATAAAATATTCATATTCAATTTGACAAATCATCCTTTTTTCACTTTTAGAATTCTTCAAATGGGCCAGATTAAACCCCCCAGCCGTATGTTTGACACCCCTGCTTTACATGGAGACCAAATAATGTAAGGATTGAAAAAAGCTAATTTTCCCTCTATTCACAGAATTTCTAATCAAATACAATGATGTGCAGTGCAACTACAAAGATTTTATTTTTTTGATCATTTGTGACAAAACAAACAGAAGTAAATCCAAGCTGCTCCACTGAAGGTATTCCTGGAGTTGTTGTTTTTTTTTTATCCCATGCCGAGGCACTAGCACTGATTAAGGCAACACATTCAAGGTCACAGGCGGCTTCTGGTGGACTGCCATCTATCATGTGGAAGTGAAAGGACATCCCGGTTGTCCTGTGTACAGCGTGTCTGCCATCTCACCGGGCAGATGTCTCTGGGAAACACAGCAACACAGCGGACACGGTAACAGATAGTGATAGACACTGGATTGCAGGGATGCCACGGTTGATGTTTTCTTTTTCTACTCCGACAGCAGTGTGCATGGCTTGGTACCAGAACACAGCAGTTTTTGGCCCCGGAGTCAAAGACCTCCGAGCTGCCAAATACTGGCTGATTTTAAGTGGGAATGATTCCATCATGATGAGCAGCAGCAACTGCTGCATGCTGGGAAACACAGCATCCTTCACTACCATCTCTCCTGTTCTAACTTTACCACTGTTTTCTTCTTCCTCTTCTCAGAGACCGTGCCCAGGTCAGTCTGCTGAAGTCATCGGAGCTCAGTTTAGACTGTACTCTGTTGTACTGTAGATCATTCTAGAACTTTCAGTTCCAGTAGTTGTGTTTGTTGCGGTCAGTCTCTCTGCAGTCCCTATTGTCCAGTGTTTAAGATCTATTTCTGGAAGACATCCAGTTCCTGCTAATGTCAGGCTTCTGTCATATCTGCTCCGCCTCATTACGACTATTTTTACTGTGTTCTATTGTACTGCTGGTACCTCGGACGTTCTTCTGCAACCTCCTGACTGGAGCTATGAACAATGAAGACGTTCCTCCTGACCTCCTGACCTCCTGACTGGAGCTATGAACAATGAGATCACTGGAATGCTTTGTTAGCTTTTTGTAGAACTTTGACAACTGCTACACATTATTTTATTTTTTTTTTAAACTGATTTCCAGTTAATGGAAAGATAATCAGTTGAAAGCAACATTTTAAAATTTGTGTCATTTTAATAATGATGTTTTCTTTTTACATCGACTCTACCTGCTGGTTTTTCTTTCTTGCTTTTATCTGAAGCTCAGTTCTGGTATGGACGTCTCTGTCTCTGTCTCTGTCTGTGTCTCTCTCAGGTCAGTTCTTTTACTAACCTCTACCTCTACCTCTGCTTTCGTGACTGTGCTGCCAACGACACAGCAGGCCATTAGTTTGTTGGAAGTATAATGGACCAAATGAGCGACAGTCTCATCTGCTGCAGGCCATTATCTGAGCTCTCACTGCCTTCCATTTCTCTGCAAAGATGTGCTGATGTTTTTTTTCCCCTTTCGCTGAAGCGTCGCAATCTTTGTAGTGGCTGGATCAAAGAAGTTTCAGGGAACTTCAATCGCTACAAGAGTCAGAATAACATATATCTGACTGTTTTTGTTTTCAGCGGATGTGGACAGACGATCGAGGGTGAGGAGGGGAGGGTGCAGTTCTTTCCCCCAAAATAAGCTCATGTGAAACTTTCTCACAGTTGGTGTTTGAAAAGAAACTTCTATTTATTTTTTTTATATCACGTTTTGATCAACTGCATGACAATAACTCAACTTTTAAGTCTGGCTATATCCCAGGAAGAGAAAGTGTTTTTTCCCCCCCGTCTTTGGCCAGCTCCGTGGTAGAGTTATATTTAATTATCTTCTCAGAGACAAAAACACTGCTACCAGACACTCAGGCAGATGGATGAGGTTTTGCCTCACAACAAGTAAACAGGTGAGTGTTTGCACTCCAACAACGCCAGAAACAGAAGAAAATAAATAAATATATGCCGGAACACAATCGCAGATGGCACAGTGCAAGAACTAATCAAAAACATACACAGTGTAAGTGCCTTTTCTCCAAATATGAGAGTGGTTTTGTACTTACCAGAGTAGTAAAAATATAATGGTAGTACTCCGTCATCATACCCATGGCGAGAGCCTGAGGGGAGGAAAAAAGATTTGGTCGTAAGTTTGAATGTTTTACAAACGTCATACCCCGAATATTTGACCGTTTTTATTCAGCCACCGTCAAATGTGAGCAGTTGGATGTTGACATCCAGCAAAGGTAAGTGGACTGTAATCCTAGGAGTAAACTACCTTCAGGGCTTGGTAAAAGAAGTAAGGAAATATGTTTAAATAACAGCATTAGGAGCTAAAATAAATAAATAAATAAATAAGTTATAATCCTAATTATAGGTGCACCTTTAAATAGCTAAAAATTGTCAAAGTTATAAACCTAATTATAGGTTCACCTTTAAATAGCTAAAAATTGTCAAAAAAAAAGCAAAAAGCAAAAAAAAAAATCTTCAAAAGATGAAAAAAATATGATTATTTAGAAATGTTGAAAACAAGCAAAAAAAAAATCTTCAAAAGCTACAAGTAGAAAAGAAAGAACAAAATTACAGACAATAGAAAAGGACCAAACACTGGAGACAAAAACTGGAGGAAACAATGATGAAGTTGTATTTGTTACCTTTTTTTTAATTAAAATATTATTTTGAGATGTTTTTAAATAATTATCTTTCACACCAAACGTGTTGTTTGTGTTGACAGGATGTTGTTTACTTCGCAGCTTCCGCTCTCTTAAAGCACGACGACAAAAGGACAAAAACATATCATTTTGCCAAAACAGTTTTATTTGGCACAAAAATGTGTGTAGCCACAGGGAGGAAGGCAGAACTGTTGAAAATGTGACAGACTTTCTTTCTTTTTTTTTTTTTTTTTTTGAAGCTGGAACTGTGCTGTGACTTACAGTGTTTGTATTACGATGGCTGTTTGTTCCAAATATTCATCATCTATAAACTAATCATTCTTGTTGCTCCACCGTAGACAATACAAGTGTGTAGAGGAGGCGCAGCAATAAGACTCCCATTCACCGAGGAGCCCTGCAGCTCTCATAAATAATGTTCCTCTGCTAAATGAATTTAACATGCCTGTGAGCAGAATTAGACTTTCTAATTAAAAAACCTTTATTGTGCGATGGAGTGAAGCTATTATGACGGGGTCAGTGGTACAGATCTCATCTTCTTTTGCCAAGATTAAGGAGCAGGAAGAAGTTATCGGAGTCATTTGGATCATTGCTTAAAGAGAGAGCGGGTAATAAAGGGAACACGTAGCAGTTTATTGTTTGAGCACGAATGCATAATGAATGAACTGTGAGTCTATGTCGCCACTATATGTTTCTATCAGGGGGGCAAATATGTAAATTTTAAGACTACGGTTAATTTGTCCTTAATTAAATTGAATAAGTGCCATGATTAAAAGTGCTCATTGTTCACTAATGCAGCAGAACGTCGGCTTAACTTCCACTACGGTCCATGTCTGACTAATGGGAGGAAAAGGCTGCACATTTTTTCTAATAAAGCAAAACGTCTGTCTGCAACTGCTCTTTGTCAGTGTTTAATCTGCAAATGCTGCCGTTTAAAAATGTTTACTAGTGGGAAATAGATCCAAATATATCTATAATAAAAAAATGATTTTTAAAGGCTATAATATAGCTGTAGGGTTTTTCACTGTTGTTCAAACAGTGAATAATAACTTTATTACCAGAATTCCTGACAGGAGAGTAAACATTTTGAAAATGCCTCACAAAACAATAATGGCATTATAATGACAAAAGTTTTATTCATCACGGTATTTTTTATGAATTTTATTTCAAAGTAGAAACCTTTGCAGTATTTTCCTAAAATATTTCCATCTTCAGCAGCCTGAACATTTTGCAAAATGTCAAAAGTAATATAACACAGAAGGCATTTTCGTTGTCACACACCTGAACTTCTAATGTTGCCTCTGTATCTGCCCAATATTATAGATACTGATACTGTCCATGACATGTGATGTAGCGTGTCTCTTTAGCGTGTTTTTCTGTACCTGCTTCAGGATCCAGGCAGCCATCTCATGGCCACAGTCGAAGATTATGTGAAACTCCTTGGCTTTCTTCATCTCCTTCAGCAGAGGCTTGGCATCCTTAGTCTCCGTGGACAGCTGTCGAATCTTCAAACGGATGTTGTACCGTGACGGTGCCTTGATGAGCTCCTGCAGTCGAATGAGACCTAGAGACAAAAAAAGAAATGTAAAGTGAGAAAAAAATGTAATTTCATAGAGGTTGAAGGCAGGAGGCATGCTTGATCTGCTGCCATTTTTTAACGGCTCTGATCTTAAAGAGGCCAAAAGAAAACAACTGGATTTAGTTTCTCTTAGCTTAAAAAAAGACTTGAATACAGTACATGGATTTTTATCCGTGGCTGATTGATCCTCCTACAGTTGCCTGGCAGTAAAAACAGACTTTCAAAGACACGTCAAGAGAGCTTAGCACCACGGTAACATATAACGCTGCTTCTTATTAAATCCAACAAACACCAACAATCTACAGTGGATCTGCCCATCAGGTCATCTAATATACACAGCAGATTTACTGTTCAAGTCATGGTCTTCACCCCTGACTTCTCGAATCATTCCAACTTTTGTACAAGATGGTTGTTTTGCAGAAATTCCAACTGTCCAGTCCAATAACTCGGTGAATTCCACGACGGCAGCTGAACCTGACTTCTCTGATCAGTAGAAATGCACTGAAAACAACTGAGCATTTGTTTATGTTAATGCTTATTCAACAATGAACCACAAAATTTGACCTTTTTTTTTTCATTGAAGTTTGAAGAAGTTCCACTTATTAACATATAGGTGTCACTCTCGGGTAGGCAGGTATGTCAACTTAAAACCAGGGAAGGTAAATTTGGATGCTGATGAAAATAGTGGCCTCCCCTGCCTCTCAGCCACTCCTCAGATGTGCTCTGATGAGAACGTCTCTCTTTGCCCAGCTCGTTCTTGCCCCCAGGGTGCCTGGAGCTGCCGTCACACGGCGAGCTACAATCTTCACCTTTCATTTGTCGACCACACGCTCAGGTAGAAAGCTCTCCGGGAGATGCTGTGATGAGATTACAATGAGTTTCTCTCTCAGTAAAGAACTTCAGAGTTCAGGGATGAAAGCGGTCGGATTGATGGGAGAGATGATTACTTGTCATGGGTATAAAAATGGCTGGAGCAGCGAGGATCGTTTGTGAGAGAGATAGGATTTTTTTTTTTTTTTTTTTTGCTTCCATGGAACCACTTTAAGGCGGCTAAGCCTATTTTTTATTTTGAAATGAAGTGCTATGTGAGCAGCTTATTGGTGTTACTGCCTGAGCTTCAGATCTACCCAAGGCCTGGAGTGAGGCTGGTGTAAAATAGGAACATGTTCTGTTTTGTGTTGGGAAAGAAAATCCATTGTTTGGGTAAAATGTGATCCCTCTGCAGCTTTCATCAGTTAATCCCTGTACATGTCTGTAGAGTCAATCATTTCTGAGATGTTCTGCTGCTGTTCACACTGACATTTACAGCCACTATATTAGCTACGCCAGGCTGGAAATGTGGTTGATATTGTATTTTTTCCACACAGAACTTTCTTGTGTTCTGTCTGTCAGTGTTTTAAACAAAATCATGATTTTCTGTTCTTAACCATGTTCTTTAATAAAATAAATAAATGTCCATTTTTCCTTGGTCACCTTACGCCCTTTAAATCAATTTGGACAAGTTAATTTAATTCAATTTTTACACTATCCTTTTTTTGTGGTATGTTCTATATGTACGATAAAGTGATGAAACACTTTGAAAAAATATGACAATAAAATCCTGAATCTTGGATTTTTAATCCTGAATCAGAAGATTGGATGATTTACTCAGATTAAATGGCCAGTACATATATTTTCTGATATTTTGGCTCCAAACGTCAGCGTGGATGTTTTTGTGCTCGAGGTGATGCTTTCTGACTTTCTCTGTTGATCGTTCCATGGACTGTGTGAATATTTTATCCCCTCTGATAGTTTCTGCTGCCAGTTGTCAGATATGAACCAATCAGCAGCGTGGAGCCGTGGAGCATGAAGCTGTGTGATTATAGGATGGGAGCGGGCGGCGGAGCGGTGGGGCGGTGGAGTGGCGGGGTCGTGCTGCTGCTGTGCGGCCATGCAGCTGTCATACATTTCAGGTCATCAGGTGTATTACACCAAAAATGCCCCACTGAGGGGGCTTCAGCTGCTGCTAATCTGACAGAGGAAGGGGCCGGAGGTCACCTTTGGACGTCTCACTGGAGCAGCTTGTCAAGAATGAGGGTGTTAACATACGGAGCTTGGAGGCACAACGTGGAGAGAGGTCAAAACGATGAGTCAGAGTGATGTGGCGAATGGGACGAGCCCATGTTACACCATTGAAGGTTAATGCTAATGATTTCCAGCACTGGAAATTTACCACTGCAGATGCAACAGCTGCAGAAGTGGACTCAGCGGAGGTCAGGGAGGCAGCAGTAAAACCAACACTTCCAAGGAACCTTGAGTTGCTAAAAGCAGCAGCTTTAAATGCGCTAAGAGGAACGTTTTAGGATGTCAACAGGGAGACAATGTTCATTTTCTCTGACTGCAAATTCATTATGCAACCTGTCTAAAATTTAAACCTCCTCTCGACTCTGTCTAATTTACTTACATTAACTTGTCACCCACATCATTCCAAATCGCTCGTAAATTGCAAGCAGGCATTTGAATATTGTTATCTCCTCCTCTGGAGCGAGCGCTTGCACTTTTACCTCATAAAGACATCACCCCGCTCAGGTTTAAAATACAACTTCTCTTTTAAAAAATGCATATTACGAGCCACTTTACAAAGTCGGAGGATCCAAGAAACGGCTCACAGACACGTTTGATAGCCACCCTCAGAGATCAAGTGTCGGCCCAGTTATTAATGGCTGTTGTCAGCTGTCTCATACTAGGATTCTGCATTGGATTAATCTGAAAAGACACTGGGTCATTCTGGGTAAGGTGCTTCTTTTTCCCTCACCCTCCCGAGACACTGACATTGGCAGAACCTGGAGGACTGAGGCAGAACAGTCAGCCATTGATTTCTGAATCAACCTGACAGGTTACAAAGGACTCGGCGCTCACCTGGCACCTCTTACGGTTTTCCCCACAGCTGAGGAGGGACATCACATTCATCACCATCGCACACAACCACTCACATCACTGGAAGGTAAGGACAGACACTGACTGTACCTGTACCTGTGCTGTCGTCATAAACGACAGTGACCGTCCTCCACTTGAAGAAGTGCACCAGGTCCAGGATGGCTCTGCTGAGGGACGAGAAGTCGGGGTACAAGCTGACATAATAGGAATCCCTGTTGTCGGACACCTGGTGCTTCCACTTGGTCTGGATGTGAGGCACGCCCAGAGCGTTGCAGATGGACTGGACGGCATTGGCCGACGAGCTGTGTGAGGGGCCAAAAATGGCCGCCACGCCGAGGGAAAGCTGATCACATGCTGGTTAGAGCAGCACAAGAACCAGTTAATGAAACCACTGGAACATACCATTCCACAAACAGCACTGTGTGAAAAACCAAGAGAGTTGTTCGATGGCATCAAGCTAAGCTAGCTAACGTATAATTGGATCCAGAGTGGCTGAAACTTCCTGAGAAAATACTCAGAGTTTGATTGTATCTGTGGTTGTCAGATTTTCTTATATCTCCAGATTAACTATAAAATCATCCTGCAGCTAATTTCTTAAATGGCAGTGGGCTGCTGCGTATAGCTGTGTAGCTAGCACAACAAAATGACTGCTGCGACTCTGTTAGTCATTTCAAAACATTAATTTTAAATATTATTAAAGTTTAGTTAACATTTTGGTATAACTGTCACATCAGGAAAAAAAATCAGGAATAAGGTTTATCTGTGTCTTCTGCTGATAATCTGTCAGATGTCAGTTGACCGATTTCCTTTGTATTAAATACAATTAATCTGACCTGTCACACATAAGTCATCAGTCATCCACACAGTGGAGACACATGATAATTAATATTACTGGATGGTCCTTTTTATGACCATTTCTCCTTTTTTCTGAAGTCTGATTTCTATAGAATGTTTACATTTAATACCATACATTTAATAAAGAAAATTCTGTGTTTAAACTGTACTCATTAGTAACAAAATGTGTAAAAAAAATACACTTTTTACACATTTTTACTACATAGAATCACCTTTTCTGGAGGCCTCAAAGCTGTCAAAGATGTTTATTCTCTGGATGTCATAGGTCAGCGTGGTGTTGGGGAGCAAGGTGCGGTTCCTGTTGATTGTGTTCAAGGCAAATTTGAAGGCAAGTTCCTCTGCGCCTGAGGGGCCGCTCTCAATGGATTCAAATATTCCTCCTGAAAGGTAAAAAAAGAAAAAAAGAAAACCAAAGGGGAGTTTCAGTGACGTGGACTAACGGCTTCTTTTCTCTCGTAACTGCAACAGATCTATTAACACCAGCAGCGTTTAAGTAAATGTTCAATAAGATGCAGGTAATTGCACCTCCAACAGGGCTATTGTTTTCCATTCCACTCTCACATCTCTGCTGATATCGTGCCTCACAACGCTGTGTCTCAGCCGCTGATCTCAGGGACGCGACGTGAGCTGTTAGCTGATTTACATTCTGTCGCCTTCGTCTGTGTAATTATTGCCAATTAGCTGCGTGGGGAGGAGAGTTCAGGGGTGGGTGACCTGCTTTAACTCCCCTCCAACGGCCCCGACTGAAAGGGTTCACTCTTTAATTCTGCCCAATTGAGTTTAATGATTCTCCAATGAGACCAGAGTAGAGAGATGGGTCTTGGCAGGAACACAGAAATATTAAAGGAAAATGGAGAAGACGCGAGAATCCGAAAAAGATGAAGAGCCCTTTTCACTGTTCTGATTTTTATTAATTTAAATATCCACAACTGTTTGTATCATTTTAACTGCTAATTACAACAAAATACAGTGAATATATGAACACAGGACATATATAATACCGTAGTGGGGCGGTAGAATAAGGAAGAGGCAGCTTTTATTTTGTTAGCTCGCGGTTAATTAGCTCACCTGTAGTTAGCACTGTTGCTCTAAACCAAAAACACGGTACAGAACACACTGCGCATGTGCGCTACAACATGGTGCGTTCAAGCCACCCAAGAACCGTCAGAAAAAAAGTAGATCTATATAACACAACGTTACAATACTCTATACTTGTTTTCTTTTCTTATACCTGATATTCTGTTTATTTATTGGAGATAAAGAAACATTATTATTATTATTATTAATGTAATACTAATACTATACTTAATTTAAACCTATGAACGCCCAGTGCCACATCAATTAGTGAACCATGGGATCACATGACCTGGTGGTCTGTGTGGATGTATTTTTGCTCCGTCTCATTAAGGTCCCGGTCTCATCAGAGAGTGTCTATTTCAGGTGAAAATGAGGACGGTGATGACAAAGCGCTGTGACATATCCATCATTAGGATTACACAGAGAAGGTGGTGCAGTGTGTCAGCGTGTGACACATAATGGACTAACAAAGCAGATCTCAGTAACACAGCTGTAGGCTCCAACAGAAGCAAACAAACACAAAACATTTGTCTACATCAGCTGTACGTTACTCCAATTTGGGAACGGTACCGACTTTTCTGCTGAAGGGTGTGATAATGAGGAAGAAGAAACAAATTCCATGTCTGCTGAATGTCTCAGCAGACCTGGGTTGACAATTTGGGATGGACCAAATCCTGGGAAGGATTTATAGAAATCAAACTTCAGAGAGGGACGCAAAAGGCAGAAGATGAAAGGAGGGCTGTGATCTGTGCTCTGAGGAAACATTTGTGAAGATGAGAACCGAGGTTGGAAGTCCATCCACCAGAGGACGAGGGGGAGGGGGGGAATTCTAACTAAGACGTTAAAATAAAAGTTAAAGTCAGTTTATTGATTCAATTACAGAAGTGAGAGCAGAAGTCATGAGAGGGAGACGGAGGGAGGAGGATGGATTTGCAGTAAGAGACACAGCGGCTATAAATAGCATCAGAGATTGATTTTTTTTTAAAAAAGAAAAAAAAAGAGGTGCAGCCAGGCAAAGATGTCATTAACTGAGTGAGGTGGAGGTTTATCACTGTCATCGCGCCGCTGTCCGACTGTAACCTTTTTTTTATTTGTGACATGTTTGTGCACACTCAGCAGATTATTAGCCTCCCGGAGTAGTATAGAAACTGAAGAATTCTAAAATTGCATTTCGTCCTATCTTGATCTTAGAAGACAACGTCACCAATCATCCTGAATAACAGAGTTCAGTTTTATAGATGTCAACACGTCCTCCTTCGGGACTCTCTTCAGTTCCTCCATATTTGATGTTCTTCTGTCGTAGAGATACAGTAGGTAGTTCTTCAACAGTTGTTGGGACACCAAACTGGGACCAGAACCTTATTTTGCCACCGACTCCTGGAGACCTTTTTCTTTCATATTTCCATCTTCAAGTCACCATGTCCCAATTCTTGTCTTCTAGGGTCCGGGTGGGGGCACAACAATAGTTCTATCATTTCCTCCTTGACGTTCTAACAGTTCTACAATAATCTGACTGTTAAAATATATCTTACTGACAAACAAGTCGCCCAAGTGTGACATTTAGGTCTGACTGGGTGAGTGAGCTCCAGAGACCGGGTCCCAGCGGCCGTGAGTCGGCCTGCTCTACAGCAGTAGTGTGGATGTGAACATCATGGCGTTTCATTTCACTGGGACGGAACGTTAATGTAAGAATGAATGGCCAAGAACCTCCATTACAGCAGAGAAGAACGGAGTCTGTCCAGGCTAATAAATCATTATTGTACAATTGCCCCGCGGGGGCAGAGAGAGAGCTTGACTGGACTGTTGAACCACTGGCAGAGAAGAAGAGAAGCAGAGAGGAGAAGGATGTGGAGCTGAGTTCAGTGAATTAGATATGGTGTGGACTCTGAAGAATGAGTTCTATATCTGCAAAGAGCAGAACCATCAGAGCGACATTTGAAGCAGCGGTCACTGAGTCATGGTTTATTTAAACCATTGACTGATCGTGAAAAGTTGCTTCACACTAGTTAAAAACAGCTAACATTTAGCTATTTAGCTTTTAGCAATTCAAGACAACTACTGCTGGATATAACTTCCTGAAATCCTTCAGGCTCTGGATTATTTATGTATTTCAGTGTTTTTTTATAAGTGGATTTCATTTTATTTACACCACTATTAAACAATTCTGACAATTTTTCTCCCCAAATTTTAAGTTTTTTGTTGCTAACTTTTAGCTTTTCTAGTGCAACCTAACCTATAGCACTTTTCCTGCTATAATTGCCTGTAATATTTAACATATTAAAGTGTAAATATTTACTCTGTGTTTCAGTTAATTGTGTTGCTCCGTCTTCTTCTTCCATTGTTTGACCGCTTCTCTCTGTCTCTCTCTCTTTTTTTTTTGCTTTTTACTGTAGCACTTGTGTTCCGTCGCAGGTGTGTGACTTACAGCTGAGATAATCAGCGTGTGTGTGAATTATGGAGCTGCCATCATTGGGACTGGTGTGAATTATGGAGCAAATGAAAGCTGTAAGTGAGTTATGAGGGAGATAATCACCCTGACGAGAGAACGCAGCTGCTGAGCCCACTGTCGACAGAGTGCATATACGTCCGCCAATCAATCTGTGTGTGTGTGGGATGGCAGTGTAGCCCCCCCCACCACCACCCACACACACACACACAGTATGTAAATGTTATTGCCATTAGATGTTTGTACACTCACGTCTGATTGGTCTGAGTTGGCCAATAAAATGGCTCCGTTTAAGACAAGAACAATTCAAGGACAAAACTAAACATTTTAATTAAACCTTGAATTTCACTTTTCACTTTCCTTTGACTAACGTCAGGTTAATTGGGCTGAGTGTTTGCAGACTGTTGCCTTGGTGACTCTGGAATGAAATCCAGGTTCTAATTCATGATGATGGTGCTGGTGATGAAAAGACAGATCTGGACAGACGGTGGTGATACTGGCATCCAGTCAGGAGTCCTCCCTGGACTCTGGGCCTGCCAAGAGAACCCCAGGGCAGACCAAGGACACCCTGAGGAAGTGAGTCCCTGGTCTGGCCTTGGAATGTTTCTGGGACGGTTCTATCTCTGGGGAGCGGAGAGTAAATGTTTGGCTTATGGGGAAAAAAAATATCCTTCTCTGGATTTCCCAATAGGAGGGGGGAGGTGGGGGGGGGGGGGGGGGGGGGGGGGGGTGAGGTGAGGGGGTGGTCATTTACTCAGAGGGATGGTGAATAAAACATCCTCTTGCTGTCTTGCTTCAAAGACGCTCTTGTACAATGTGAGTCACGTGTGTTGCCATGGCGACTCATGCATCTGAGGCTAAGGCTGAGAGGCATCTGTACCTCTGGAATCTGAACAGCTGATTGGTCGAGGAAGAGTGGCCGAAATCGTGTGGCTGGTGAGTCTGTGTGACTAATGTGACTGATGTGACTGGGGCAGGACGCCCAGAGAAGTCATGTTTTCTTAAAAACCTCCCCCTCCCAAACCCCCGACCCTGGAGCCCCTGGCCTGACTCCTCTGTTCTTCTTCTGGCTTCCAGATCCAGCTTAGGGTCAACAAGAGACAAGGAAGTGAAAAAGAAATGATGGAAATAGTCTGTAAATATCCCAGAAATCCTCGGCGGGAGTGCTCCCATGACATGTTTGGCAGAGAATGGAACTTGATGCATGACGGCCTGCAGAGAGTCGTCACCATTTGGTCTTAGTTGGACGCTCCCTCTGTGTCCACTGACCTTCCTGGGCTGCTCCACAGCCGTCTTTTGGTCTTAGTTGGACTGGTAATATTTTATAATCGATTATCAGGTTGTTTTGTTTTTTTTAATATTCAGCATCATGTGTAACACTGAGCCATAAATATCTTCAGCTCTGGAAGAAAAAAAAACCCCGCGACAGATACTTTAAATGAGTGAAAACATAAAGTCAATAAGTCCAAGGATTCAGCAAGAAAATCCATATCTTCGTCCATCAACAGTGTTATGGAGATGGTTCGTGTGAGGACAACTGTACGTGAACCTGACGTCAACGTTTGGTCTGCAGTGACCTGGACTGGACTGAACTGAACTGTCACCTGCTAAGGCCTTAAACTGAAACAAACACACACACACACACACACACTAGCAGCACAGACTCAGCCAAAACCAACCTGTCAGGTGAGAAACAACTGAGTCTGTGGAAAATGTGACTGATGTGAGAATTTAAAGCCCACGCCGGCGGCGTCCAAAGACACTTCAGTTCCGCTGCACTCCAGTCTGGGTAATAATTAGCTTTAGCATTGCCAAAGGATCAATCTGATCAATCTCTCTTAATGAGTGAGCACACACACACACACACACACACTGGGTGAACATTGGTTTCATCATTACTTCTGAAGCTTAAACACATGAAAAAACACAATTGGACCAAAATGTTCTAGAACTGTTTAAATTTAATATATAATATAAATATATATTTAAAGGTGAAAAGCACTAAAGTTGGCATTGAAAAAACAGTTTTTTTCTTAATTCTTATGGAAACATTCCCAAATGTCCCTGAAGGCAACACCTTATTCTGTCAGAAACACTGAGCTCATATTGGACTTCAGTTAAAGCAGTGACACAAAAAGCAATAATCCCTGCAGGACTCAGAGGAGCTGGGGTTTTTGTCCACGCATCCAAAAACGTCCCATCACCTGAGTGAGAAAACATATTTTGTCCCCACGATATATGATATATAAACAGTGAACACACACACACACACACCTACTGTCGATACATTAGAAACGTCATCAGTCACTGACCAGGTCTGTGATCCAACTCTGAGCAGGAGTTCATCATAGAACAGGATTTAATCCTGAACTAGCAACAGATGTGCTAATTGCCACTGCCCCCCCCCCCCCCCCCCCCCACTCTCTCTCTCTCTCTCTCTCTCAGTTCATAATAAAGTGGCAGCTCACTCTTCAAAAGAGTGTTAATTTGCAGCGGGCTCAGTGTAGAAGTGCTAAACTACCCACTGACATTCTGCGTGCTAATTTGTCAAACCCAGACTTCTTTTGGTTCTAATTGTGTCAAAGCTGTGAGTACATTTCCACAGGTTTGGTCTCCAATGACTCGGATCTGCTCACACTTTCCCCCTTTCTGTGAAATTATGAAATCAGCTGAAACGGAGCACCAACTAGTGGGAAATGAGAGGTATTGCGATCACATTTAAAGAAAGATCCTTCATCTTTCTAGAACCTTCACAGCCGCATTGTTAGATCAAGTGACACATTCCTGATTGGCTCAATACAACAAATCATCACCGTCAGTGGAAATATTGATCCTGTGTTTCTGTCTTTGCTTATTTTCAAACTAACAAACAAAAGCCACATTCTTTCTTTGAAAAATAAAACCCCACAAATGATCTGAAAATGTTTTCTATCTCCACCACAAAGGAGAAACCATTTCTGCTTCTTAAATTGATATGTACACAGGAAGAATGGCCTCACGCTGTAATTGATGGATCAATAATTCATAGCAGCTCAATAATTCAATTAAGACCTGCAGCCTGTGGTTTGTCTCGGAGTTAAAAGTGAGGCTATTTTTGTTCATCAGGATGAGGTCTTTAAAACATCCACATGTAAACTGTGATGATTTTGTCAGAGCAAAATGTTCAGAACAACATAATATACAGTTGGTTGGTTGTTATCCATCCATCCATCCATCCATCCATCCAATCATCCATCCATCCATCCATTTTCATCAGCTTATCCATTATCGGGATGCTGATCCTGAACCTTCCTGCCGGTGGTGAGTCCACTGGAAGGTGGAGAACCCTGGGGTTCCACACCAACGACAGAGACATTGCCTCTGGGCCAAAGCGCCACCATGTGATCAACTTTATATTTTGTAATTAACTGAGCTAAATATTAAAATGTCGCTTTTGAACTCTAACGACTTGTTTTTGTTTTGTTTTAGCTTCTGTGTGCTACATGTCACTTTTGAACTCTAACGACTTGTTTTAGCTTCTGTGTGCTACATGTCTTTTAACGTCCTGTCTGTTGAACTTTAACCTGTATTGAACGAACCTTTGCTGTGGACTTTGAGCTGTTAGCCATTACTGTATGGTAACTATTAGCTAACACTTGTATCTTATCTTCTTTAGGTCACAGAGGAGTATGAGAGCGTAGTCAGCTCATAAAAATGAAATAAAAATGTATCTTTTTATTGGTACAAAAAAAATAATTCTCTGAAACTTCTGACGTTCACATATCAGCAGAAAAACAGGGAACAGAGAGGAGTCATTAAAGTGGCTGTAATATCACACACAAACACACACACACACACACATACACACACAGAGGCAGCGAGACACTCACCACACATCCTCTTCCTCCGGGCGCTGCTGAGCGATGCCTGGCTCTGAGAGCAGTGGAGCTTCAGTAAATCTTTCTTCTCGGTCAAAGCCAAGACTTTTCCATTGTCTTTATGTTACTTCTCTCCAGGTCATTGAGAAAATCCTTTTTCCCCTCAATTTATCTCAAGTCAACTACGGCTGACAACGTATTCTTTACTGGGGCTGAAATCAGGGATCGGACAGTCTGACTGGAACGGTTTTTACTGAGGAATTAGAACAGATTCTTGTTGTGTGTGAATGTGACCCCGTGACCCTTTAAAACTACAGAAACTCTGGTCCAAGAACGGTCTCCTCACACTGTCCTAGACTGTCCTTCACACAAACACAAACACAGATTTGTTCCGGGTCAAATTGAGACGTTTGTGACCGTAGTATTTTTGAGTTTTCTCATGAATTCTCTGTTTGTTTGTTTGTTTGTTTACTGAGCAGTATTAAAGTCTGATGTTCTGCGTTTCATCTCCTCCAGTAGGATTTATCACAGCAGCTCACTGAAGGTAAGTCATTACAGCTGTGCCTTTCATACACTCCAGGTTTCATAAAGCTTTTAAGAACCCTCACACTCCTGATAAGGCGTACAAGCGTAAACAACTGTATTCCCAAAACTGCTGTCACAAGGACGAGGCGTTAAAGTGAAGGAGGACAAATGCAAAAACTGCAGTATGGAGAGAAGAGAAGGGAAGTGAAGTGACGGCGCTCTGATTCAGCAGCCGCAGAGATGGCGATCAACACAAATCTCCCTGACGCCTAGTGCCTCCGCATCTCGGCTAGTCCTCTCGCCGCGCCCCATATTTAGTTTCCCTTCTCAACCAGCCTCCCACATTCACAGCCTCATCATCGTCATCGCTGTCCTCGCTCAGACCGTAGAGTACAACTCGCCGCGGCCTCGGCAGGTGACAGATGGCGACCTCGCAACGCTGCTTAGTGCAAACTGAGTTTTAATCAAGCCTAAGCACGTGTGAGAGATGCTAATTATCCACCGTAGGCTCACAAAGGAGGGGGAGTCCAGCCTTGAGAGCATCATAACCGTATCCATGCTACGCTTTAGCATTTTATAATCAACTTCCTCCTCGTGATAAATAAAATAACCCCTCCACCTTCCATTTGTGGCATGGCAGGAGGCGAGGAGGAGAAGGAAGGAGGATCAACGGAGGTTTTCTCCTCCAGCATCTTTGGACGCGCGCTCCGGTCCTCAGGCTGTTACAGCTCACCAAAATAAACATGGAAATCTGACGAAGCGTAATCTTCAGGTCTTAAAACAAAGTCTCTGGTAGTTAAGCAGCAGGATTTCCAACTGTCTCACCTCGTACTTGCCAAAAATGGTGTTGCTAAGATTTTCATCCGTCTGCTCTGCCATCGCCCAGAGTTTTACATGTGAGGCACGAACCTTTTCAGACCAGAAAGAAAAGAGAGCCGACAAGTACGGAGCCAGACCAACAATCACTCGTCGGAAATAACAGTCTTTTTGATAATAAACTGTTCCATAGGAAACCGTTCTAAAGGACAGGGCGTTTGTCGAGTTCTAATTATACTGTTGCAGAGGGAATTATTATATGAATATCCTGCCCTCATTTTAATTCTCACTGTACTGCTGCTCATCACCGTCGGCCTGTATTACACTCTCCCCATTGTAATTTTGGACAAAATGGCTGTAAAATTAGACTTCCTTTGGCAGTGTAGGGCAGATGTTATCTGTCATCACAAGTAAAGGTCAAGAATTAATTCAGGAAGCGGCTCTTTAGCAGTCTCAGCTGCGTTTTCCCTTTTTTTTTAACAGAGAGAAGGCAGAGAAGACGGGAGGATACAGATCATCTGCTTCTGCACACGGAAGGAAATGGAAGAAAAAGAAGAACTCAAGACTTCCCAACATCTTCATACTTCTGAAGTATTTCCTATCTGTGTTCTCAACTGTAGAACTGGCAGCAGGTGTAGGCGGGGAGGGCGAGGGGCGAGGAGGGGCGGGGTCATGTTGTGTGTGCCCAGATAAAGGCAGCAATCTTCTAAATTACATACGCAGATGACAGGGAGAAGGCAAAAGAACGGAAATGGTGTGGAAGACGTCTGTGTGACAGAGACGAGCGGACGACCTTTGACAGAAATGACGTCTATAAATCCCTCTGTGACGAGCTAACATTTACTACTGGGAACGACATGACAATGAACACACGTATGTTCAAGTCTTCAGCTTTATGAGTGTGACACTGAGAAAGGGCGACAGCTGAGTGACTGGGAGGGAGAACGAGGTGAGGAAGAAAAGGGTGACACAGAGATGAGCGTCAGTGGCCGACGAAGGAGAAGGAAAACATAATAAAACGGGGAGGAAAATTCCATTTTCTGTATCGATTGGTGAAAAAGAAGCCGAGCATCGCACTGTTTTCCTCACCAGTTGTCAGATGTGTTTAGAAAACAACATGTGATTGGCCGGATGTCTGCAGATGGAGGTAGATTAGGCAGATGGTAGACGGGTGGGCTGACAATAACAGGAGAGAGTAGATTTGGGAGACGGGGGAGGAGGAAGAACGGAAGGGTGGGTTATTAAAAAAAAGAGATGAGTGAGGAAAACGAGGAGGGAGAAACGGAGAATAAAAGAGGTCACCGGAGGCCGATAAAAGACACTCAATTAAACGTTTGAATGGATGGTCCATTAGACCTGAACAGACACCTGCATCCTCCCCCCTCTGCCTCATCCACGGGGCAGCAAAATGTCAGCTCCTGCCCTGGGTTCATCGGCCTCTCATTAACCACGGCCGAGTAAAAGATAACAGACAGTCAGGACCTCAGTCAATAAGCTGCGTCTGTGTGGAGGAGAGTGAGAATAAAGAACTACAGTTCCACTACAGCAGCCGAGTCCTGACTTCAACAGAACACTAACAAAACTGAGTGTTGTTCATCAAATATGGATACAACGATGTGCAGTTAAGGGATGAGGAGTGAGCACAACAGAAGCTCAATAGTAGCTGGTAATATTCTGTGAAATATTTAAAAGGTAGAAGAATTAAAAGAGAAAAAACGTTTCTATCAAAATTAAGATAAACGGTTAGAAAATGGAAGAATTTTGAAAAACATTTAGGAAAGAAATATATATTAAATATATTTTAAAGACAACAATGTCATGTTGCAGTTATCAGTTCAACAGCTTGGTTTTTTTTGTAACATTTTTAGCTCTGGAACACTGTAGCTATTAGTCAAATAAAGTTTGATCTGAAGCGTAGGAAAAATCCCACGGGCCACAATAAAACCTGTCCAAGTGTCACTATTGGCCCCCAGGCCAGACATTGAATTGACCGTTCCTGCTGTGATGAATAGCATTTACGTCTCAACTGCATTCAAAGGTGACTGGATGAGAGAAAGCCCTGTGGCTGTGTTGGGTGTGATGTGCGGCAGTGATCAGGTTAGACTGCTGCGATTCTCCTTCATCTCCTTCCAGCTGGATGAAGAGGAGCGACTGACAGAAAAGAGGAAAAAAGGCACAGTTGGCAGACCAGACTCTGGTGCTAACCGTACGTGTCTGTGTGTGAAATAAGGATACACGGGGGGGAGGGGAGTTGAGGGCAACCGGCTGGGGGAACGAGCTTCCTAAAAAAAAGACATTCTCTGTCCACCAGGGGACGGCAAAACAAGAAGCCTAATGTCGTTTTCTGTCCTGTTGCTTTGAATATTGGTGTGAAATTAGAATCGTATCATTCGTCCAGAAGTCAAATATAAAATAGAAATAATACACACAAAATCCTGTCATTTGGTTATGCACTTGAAACTTAAAAAACCACTGAGTGTTTTCACTTAAAAAGCAGTGATTTGCCTGTGCTGACCTTTCAGCACCATGGACAGAGTCTAAAACATAATTTAATCAAAAAGATGGAGATAAAAAAATAAACTCAACTAAAGTGAAAGCAACTAATTTTGAGATCACACAAGGAGAAATACTCCAATGAAGTGGTGCCAAACTCCTGGTCCAGGGGCCACTCACAGGACATCTGATGTGGCCCTCCAATTAAATGACTCTGTGGGTTTTTTTGTTGTTTTTTTTCACTGGCATTGATTTCCTGTCCAGAACAATATGTCTCAAGGTTTTGGAGGACACGTAATGATGACTCCTTTCCTCTGTTCCCTCTGCTCCACTGTTTTATCTGAACCTGACTGAAGACTCTGATTCTTCTACTCAACGGGTTGTGGATGAATACGTGAGAAGAAAGAAGTAAAGAAGTAAGAAAAGAGATCAGGAGCAGGATTATGGACAGTTGGACCTCTGAGTCAGAGACTGGTATTTATCCTGTCTGTGTGTTTGATAAACATTTCCAGGGCAACTTTGTAAAGGTTGTAATTATCCTTTGACTAATTAATTAATTAATAGTTCACTGGTTGGTGTCCTTTACATGCTGTGTGATGGTTTTTTTTTTACTGTTTCCTGTTTACATTCTCACAGATGGTAACCTGTGATGGATTCACACATAATGGCAGCTGGCACTTGGCACCAGATTCTTGTTACGCTGCCAGTTTCTTCACAATTCCTCTTTGTTATACAAACATATTGATTTCCCATAGATTCCAAACATCTCATAGACTGGCAGAGGTGCAGAGAGCCACAGACCTGATGAGACTCCAGAAAATAAATGATACATAATGAACGTAAAACCATAATAAAGTGAATTCTGTCTCTGTCTAAAGGAGCCGATGTTGGGCTGGTTATAAAAATGTGCCTTTTTGAAGGAGATGCTGATTGTTGTCCTTTTGGTGGGGATTATATGTCTTTAGATTTAAAGATTAAGTGAGATTTTCTAAGATGTTCCTTAATTAGGGACTTAAGGAGTCCTAAAGGAGCGTCCATCAGTGACTCAGCCTGGGTCATCAGGCAGCGGCTCTGGCTTTGTCGTTTTTCGCTAAATATAAATATTACATTTTAAGCGTTGTACTGTAAAATTTTGTACACTATCAGGGTAAAAATAACGTTTAATTGCCCTGCCTTCAAATGATTTTGCAACAGAAATCATTTCCTGGACCTGGAAAATAATTTGTTGTGACCACGTCCATCTCTGACCTCAGAGTCAGACAACCAGCAGCTGGACAGGTTGTGGGCTTCTCCGCGAGGGACCGTTTCACAGAACAATTGCACATGTAACCTCTGACCTCACCCACACCAGGGGGAACGGCAGAGTGACAGCAGCACGACGTGATTGGCTGTGAATCACGAGAGTCTGGGCACGAACCCCAGCCTCCGACAGGCTGCGGAAACCAAACCAGTCACCAACACTGACCACCTTAAACCACCGCCTCAAACCTGACTCATCTAAGCTGGTGAAAGATAAGGGACAGATCACAAAGACAACGAAAAGTGGCCAAAAAAAAAAAAAAAAACTCAGTTCAAAGCCCAGAGATGTTTTCCATTTCAAAAATGCCCAAAAAAATCTGGAGCCTGAATTAATCACCATCCAGCCTTTGTTGTACGTGAAGGATGACAGCGAGACCTTCACAGAGTCAGGAGTGTAAACATGGGGTTTTTTTTTAGTTTTTTTTTTAAAGAAATCTATCTGGATATTTCACTGCTTCCAGTTCCAGCAGCGTGGTGCTGCATGTTAATGCGTGAAACATCTCTGCTCTTTGTTCTTGAAAATCCACACTAGGTATTTTTAAAGCGTGGAAATGATTTGCCAAGTGTAGAAGAGATAGTTTCATATAATCTTTTCCCCCTATAGTTTAAGCTGCTTTGTCGCTGTTTAAATTGCCTTTTTTGCCTTAAAATCCTGGCACTGGGCCAATGTTAGGAACAGAGTTTTATCTACAATCCCCTCAAACCCTAAACTAGAGTCAGGCAAACTGATAACTGGAGGACATTTTTTAAAGCAAATAAAGTCAATTATATACAAATTCTCTAATATAATAATTAATAATATTGCTATTGTTTAAAACCTATGTATCTAAAGCAGCTAAGTTCCCACACGGTGAATGCACTTGTAGAGTTCTAGATGGGTGTGGGTACGTGTTTCTCTTTCTCACACGTGTGCGCACGCACATGCACACACAAACAGCAGACTTGATTTTCTTCCTCAAATGCAAAACAATGCTGCAGTGTCATAAATACTCCCAGATATGACTGAACGAACGGAAATATGGGCCATAAGTGGGAAAAAAACAAACGAACAAATATCTGAGTCAGTGCTTTCAGCAGCAGCAGCAGCAGCAGCATCAGCAGCATCAGCAGCATCAGCAGCAGCAGCAACAGCAGCAGCATCAGCAGCAGCAGCAGCATCAGCAGCATCAGCAGCATCAGCAGCAGCATCAGCAGCATCAGCAGCATCAGCAGCATCAGCAGCAGCAGCATCAGCATCAGCAGCAGCATCATAAGCATCAGCATCAGCCCAGGGACAGGCTGCATCTGCCAGTGTTGTCTGAAGATGTTTGTGATAATGTTAGTGCCACAGACCAAGTGAAGACATCACAAATAAGTCTGTCCAAATCTGAGTGTGGTCTTTAATTCCCGCAGACGTTTCATGAATAAGACATGTGTGTGTGTGTGTGTGTGTGTGTGTGTGAAACAGCAGCAGCCGTGAGTCACTGCACACTGAACATTTGTTAAGAGCAGAAAAAGGATAAAATAACTGGGTTTTTTTTTTTTTTTTGGCTGTGTATCCGATGAACAAAGTCAAATGAGTTGTTTTAATTTCATTACTGTTGTTACAATGTGGAGTCTGTAAAGCAGCCGGGAATTTTTAGACTCATTAAACCGTCACAGGGAAAGATGTTTAGGGAATAATCCACAGGCAGGCTTAATCTCTGGATTTTTACTTTATTTTTTTTACTAGAAGCAGAAAAGAAATAAACTTTTATACTAAGTTGACATTTATAAGAGTCCTGACTTTTCTAAGGATGAATGTAAGAATTAAGATAATATTCTTGGAGAGAGATTGGAGTCAGGATTCAGACTGTAATAACAGGAATTATGAGATTAGAGAGCATTAAAGGAAAAGTAAAACCCACTTGACCTTTTTTTTCCTCATGTGCATCATCTCATTATCTTCTAAATTCTTTTGGTGGAAACTACTTAATGTTTATAATCGATGTGAGCTGAGCTCAGTCTGCAGGTGTAAAACACAGAGTTCAGTTCCTGGGAAACAGGCAGGAAGATTTACAGCCTGTTTCCTCGGCCTTTATTTGGTGCAAGTGGAGAAAGAAATGGACAAAGAAAACATCCTGCCGTCTTTTGGCTTCACTGTCTCTGAACGTCTTCATCCTTGTCCTGAGAGGACCACAGGTGACGTGGGCATGAGAAGAGAACTCTCTCTCTCTGCTGTGTTTCCTGACACCTGCTCAGGTTCTGCGCCCGGTCCGTTCCAGCATCTCTCTAAACCAATTAGCTGTAATAAAACGGCAGATTGAAGATGATAATCTGATTCTATTTCCCTGCAGCTGCTGCTCTGGTGATCGCTGCACCTTCTTCTGTCGCCATCCCTCTTCTGCCCCCCCTCACCCTCACCCTCTCCACCCTCCGTCCCTCAGACCCTAATGCTGTAAACACAAAAGACCATGACTATGTTCTGCTGAGTGTGTGCCTGTAAAGGTCTGTGCCTGACAGCAGAACAGTGGTAAGTACAATGTGAGCTGCCCGTCTGGACTGGAGCAGACGACTCCACGGGGGAGCCGCTGACCTCCTCGTACGGTCAGGCTCCTGCAGGAGCAGCTGGGACTAAATCTGCTGACCAGGCGCACTGTGTCCTGCAGAAGAGGAAAATGCCCCGAAAATCAGGTCCACTGAGGTCCAGTGTGTTTCACTGTAGCTGTGGAGACTCTGCAGAGCTGTTGACAACAACGTGAATCAACATCTGACTTTTCTGCTCCTTCTGACCTAAACTTTGATTTGATGATTTTTATTTTTTTTTTGGGGGGGGGGGGGTAGTTTTCCATGTTATGTTTTGATTATATTAGGATGAATTTTAGGTTTAGTATATCAGTCAGATCAATGATCAACGTTTGATCCAGTTTTGGGTTATTTTTTAGTTAAGTTTCAATTTAATGTTTATTGATTTTAAGCTTTTTTTTTTACTATGATGCATTGGGGGGAAATTGAGGTTTTTTTTGTACAAATTTGTGTTAAAAATCAGTGTCTTTTGAAGGACACCTGATGCATGTAGTCTTAAGTGACATATCTGACCAAAATAGTTTGGACATCCTATCACTGTCTGGTCCTGGAATATGGAGTGAAGAATAGTTCAAGCATGAGTTCCAGCTCAGAGCTAAGAACTTCCAGGGACTATAATCACCTCTGGTCTCAACATCTCAACACGTTGGGACATTTGACATGTGGTGCATGAAGAACAGCTGCATCTGCATTGGCATTGACAACATTCCTAACACCAGGAGTGACTTGGTGACAAGTGTTAGAGTCTCTGGGTGACTACAACCAATCACAGCCCCTGTACCTCAACATTACAACCATTCACACTAACATTCACACTAACATTCACACCTATGGTCACTTTTTAAACCCCTTCTTCTTCAATAATCCCAGTAGGCCTAAGTTGGTGAACTGGTCACCAACAACCCCGTCACGTCAGAGTCACCACAGCTCCACATTCTGATGCTGGGTTTGATTTTCGGCCGCTCACCTGGACCATGACTGCATGATTTAACGTATCGACTTCCTGCCATGATATTGGCTAACAGTTGATGTTTGCTCTATTGAGCAGTTATATCACTCAATACACGCAGCGCCGCAACACAGTGCAAGCATTTCTGAGAGGAAAAAAAAATCCCAAAATGAAATAGTTTCACATCCTGGTACTTTGTCATGTTTACCCTTATATTTGAACGCAGCATTGGTCCAAATCTTACATTCCTTTCTCCACCTGTTCTGACTGTGAACGAATACACATCAGGTCAGATATCGGCAGCAATAAGAAACCAGAATATTCGATTTTTAGAATGTTTTTGTCTTTTTTAAGAGGGTGATAAAAGACGAGGACAGTGGAGATGATTGACAGCTGACTCTCTGCTGTGACCTCTGCTGCCTGAACGTCTTGTAGTGCAGATCCAGGCTGCATTTCATGACCAATAAGGTTCACTGCGTCTTGACTTGTGGTCGTGTATGTTCTCAGATTTTACTGTGGCTACTTGACTTTGTTACGACTCCAACAAATATCAGTTACAACAGTGGCAGGGGGCGGTACAATTAAATAACGTGCTGGCCAAAAAAATTGGGAGGTT
>NC_024313.1:6306587-6310638 GCF_000523025.1 Cynoglossus semilaevis | reverse complement strand
CCGGTGTTTTAAGTTCAAAGTTGTTACAGTAAATGATCAAAACTTTCCAGTGAATCCTTGTCTACTGTCAGCTGAATGTATAGCAGCAACAATGTAAGACTGCAGGACATCACTGCACACATTTAGCCACGTGCTAACTGTGTGTTGGACACCGGAACCGGACAGGTCGGTAACCTGTTTACGGACTTCTTGGGAAACTTCGGTCCTCTGAGGACCTGAGTGAACAGACGCCGGGACATCTGTCCAACAACGTGTGAGACTGGAAATGGCTCATATAACAGCAGAGGAAGCAGCAGCAGCAGCAAGAACGAGGAGGAGGAGAAGAAAAAGCACATCACGTTGCCATAGCGGCGGCTGATGCGGACGCAGTCTGACTCTTAAACAGGGCCCTCTGGGGAATAGAGGAGAGGGGAGAGAGGGGGGTATTGAGGGGGGGGGGTGCAAGGATGTGTTGTCAACACCCGATGACATCTCCTGTCAGGAGGACGTCCACTGTCCCCGTTAGATGTTCGCGCAAAACGATCGTGTGGAGATCCAGCAACAGATGAACCGACGGAGGCCGCGATTCACACAGAACCTGGCTCCGAATCACACAATCCACCAACTGTGAGTTGTTGAAAAACTCGTGTAATTACACACACCTCACAGCTGGCAAATATCTATGACAATTAGTCAAAAGTATAACAACTTTGACCAAGACACCGGAATGACAATTAGTATAACAACTTTGACCAAGACACCGGAAAGACCACTCTGGGACATAGGATACTTTAAAAAGGTTTCCTCGACCCTTGGTCCCCAACGGGACCCATCAGTGTGAGCCCAAGCTTTAGAAACAGAACAACGGCTTTAAAAAGTCTCGCTTATCGATTGGTTCCACTGACAGATCACAGCTATCGATCCGCACCGTGTTTACATGTAAACATTTGCTGCAGAGGACGAGTTGGGGATGTCAGCACTTTGGAGATACGGTGGATCCATAAGGACACACGAGTCCGGGTGTTTTTGTTGAGTTCAAGGAGCTGCAAACGCCGGAACTCCTGCCTATAGTTTGCACCGATACCGATCAGTGACTCGGTTTTGTCTAAAAGTTGCCAAAAACACCGCCTCAACGGTGCATGAGAATAAACAAGGATCGATACGTTCGATCTTTCCAGTTCACTTTATCAACTCTGGGCTCGTATTTCTAAGTGTGGTGGAAAAATACTCAGTGACAAAGAAATCTCGCTCTGAACACATCGGTGGAGAAGAAATGGAGCCTCTTACCAAATCTCAAAACGTGTTGCATCCCGCGAGTGTAACCAAGAAACAGCAGCAGCAGAAGCGGGATCAGCCGGAGGTTGGACCTGAAAACGAGACTGGTGACCATCAGATGATGGGAGGTAATCTTCATGTTGTTTAAAAAATAAACTAAAAAGATGCACGGTGTTGTTGTTGTTTTTTTCTGTTTGTTTGTTTTTCTTCTTTCTCCTCCCCCGGTGCGCGGGTTCGATTCCCACGGTCAATTCGGAATACGGACACTCGGCAAGGCAGGGTGACGGCGGCCCTGGATGCGCAAGATCACGGCATGGTCACTTGCGCTTTCCCCAAATCCATTAGCAGTCCCGGCGTGACTCCCGTCACCTCCTTCTCCTTCTCCTTCTTCGCCTTCTCCTCCTCCTTTACTGCGCCAGGAAACAGCAATCCTCCGGCTCCAGTGACGGCGGGACATCCATGACGAAGGGTACGAATCCAGTGAGGAGGGGGGGGAGCCCGAGCGTGGGCTGTGGGTAGGTGGTGTGGTGTGGTAGAGAGAGGTTGATGAGACGCTGGAGGGAGAGAGAGAGAGAGAGAGAGAGAGCGAGCGCCAAGCAGAGGATACAGCAGCGATGTGCAGCCTCCCTATGAGGCGCTCCGGATTGCCTGAGCTCCCAGCATACTGCACTGCTGCACAGGCTCTGACGTCGAGCCAAGGTTAGTGTTCGAGAGAGATAGAGGGAAAGAAAGGGAGAAAGAGGGAGAGGAAAAAGAGAGCGAGAGGGAGAGGGAGAGAGAGAGAGGGGTGGACATCTATAGGAGGAGGAGGAGGAGGAGGAGGAGAGGTGTGACGAGAGAGGAGTGTGGGGGTGTATGGCTGTGGCTGTGGATGAATTAATAGAATGGATGGGAGGAGCAGGAAACTGTTTTACCAGGCTACACATGTGCATATTTGAATTTTAACCATACAGTCGTACGTGTGGACATCACTGGAGTGGACAGTCCTCAGATGGACTGTCTTTTGTCCTTGACTATAATTTCAGATCAACAGAACAAACACAAGGACTGGGTCCAAACAACAAAGTCAACGGCCATCAAAACATGACAACACCGGCAACGACAAAAGGCAACGACCACCCCCGTGTGACGGTGTCTGCCTGGAGACTTTTCAGCACCATGGACAGAGTCTCACCACATTGAGCTCATAAATCTACAGAGCAAACCACAGATACAGAGGTTTTTGTTCACTTTGTGCAAATACAATAAAATATAAAAAGGTGTCATTGAATTTAAAAAGCCAGAATAATGATGAGGAGTACATTTATTTCAATTTTTAAATCCAGTTTGAAGTCATCTTGAATTCTTATTGTAAATGTTTTCCTCCCTTTTTCCCCATTACTGCTGTTTGAGGGTGAGTTGTACAACAGTCATTGGTCAGACTGGTCTTATTCTCTGGACTGCATGCAGGACAGTTGTTGTATTTGTCCAAAGAGAAGCAAGTTTTTGCTCAAATACTGTGTACGGTAATCCTAAGAAAACACTCAACGCCCTCAACTTTTCACAACACATTACAGTATTTACTTTACTTTTCTCTGAAGGTAATTTATGAGACCTCGTGCCACAAACTTCCAACAAGTCACACCACCATCCCAGCGAGGTGGGAGGGAATGAAAGGTATTAAAATTGACAGAACAGCAAATCCTGGAGTCTATATCGACAGCAGCTGCTGAAAGCCCAACAAACATTTAGCGTATGTAAATAACTCTAAACCTGAAAGCCCTACAGCTACAGACTATTCCCACGTGAGCCGGTCTCCCAGGATGTGAAGGTAGAGAACACACAATAAAGCTCTACTAAATTTCACGGGCGAAGACGCGCCGCGGCTAACAATGGAGATTGTCGCCTTTCTATCTGATGAGGAGCTTCAAACGAGGGGCGTGTGGCGCAGCGGAGATGGATATCTGCAGCTCTTGTGTGGGCCCACACGCTATTGATTGAACACTACATATGCCTTATGGGAGTCCGCCTCCGGCAGGACCGTCGTCAGGGACCCCTGCATCAGCTGGAGCTGTACCTACAGGGCCATTTAATCCCAAAGGAGACGTGAAAAGGAGCTTCTGTGAGCAGTGCCACTCGCTCAGAGCTCGGATGAACACTATCATTGTGTGAGTTGAGGGTGAATGGCTGATCTATGTTGGAGAGCAGGGACGACTCTGCAAAAGTTAGGTAGGATCGTGGGGGGATATATATGTATGTATATATATATATATATATATGTATATATATACATATATATATATATATATATACATGTATATATATATACACATATGTGTGTATATATATATAAACATATGTGTGTATATATATATAAACATATGTGTGTATATATATATAAACATATGTGTGTATATATATATATATATATACACACATATGTGTATATATATATACATGTATATATATATATATATATACATGTATATATATATACACATATGTGTGTATATATATATAAACATATGTGTGTATATATATATATATATATATATCCTGTAGTATATGGGATCAAGCATGGAGGTGAGCTGAACTTTAAGTCCTGCTGCTGGACTGTGGTCAGCAGCAGGACTGTGCAGTGTGAAGATATCAAAGAGAATGGCTGTCATCACGCCACCATCTGGACCATTAGCATAATTATGGAGAAATTCAGGGAGTTCCGTTCAAGTCAGCAGAGCTTCACACCGCATGAAAGGAATACTTATTGAGTTCAGAGGGGCGGGGGCAGAGGGGTGAGGGAGTCGGGGGTTAACACCAA
>NC_024313.1:6303723-6306457 GCF_000523025.1 Cynoglossus semilaevis | reverse complement strand
GTGAACATTTCACCTCAAAGTCATCATTTCTGTGGAAAAAAAAATCAGAGGAAAACAACATAAAAATCAAATGCAAATTTCAAACAGCAAAACCAACAGTTGCTACAGGGATCCAACTGGTGACCTTGTTGTGTAAGGCAAAAGCACAACCACTGTCCCACCATGGATGTCCCAGCGAGATTGTAATTATTCAGAGAAGATAATATCTGTAAAGTTATCTAAATCTAACGTATGAAACTGACACGACAGTCAAGAGTCAAACTGCCACGTTCTTATCAATAACGACGCTGGGTTTGAACGTCAGCAGTTCATCATGACCACGTCTCCAGGCGTGAGATTTGATCATTAGAAAAGTAAATGAATCAGGAGCAGCTGATGTACCTACTGAAGAGGCCGTGGAGTATAAACGTGTACAATGTGAAATCATAGGACAAGAAACTGAAGACGATTAAGTTTTGACTTTTCAGTCAGACAGTCAGGCTGGGACGGTGTGTGTGGTGGAGAAGAACGGGAGATGACTCACTTCCAGTTGGCTCATTATAACCAGGGGGGAAATTACCCTGGACCATGTGGGAGACGTACTTCCTTTTATCCGTCCATGATCAGACTGTGTCACTTCTTTTGAAGGAGACCTGAAAACACACCTCCATACAGCAGACACACGTTCCCTTTGTAACAGAGTGTGGTTTCGACACCAGCCGACTGCTGCTGTGTTTATTTAGATGCCATTCATGAAGTGTCTGAGGCAAAAGGGGACTTTATGCAAAGGGGAGATAACCAGTGCTAAAAGCTTTCTGTCGTCCTCCCTCTCTCCTCCTCTAACTACTGCCTCCCTCGTTCGCACACAGGCAGACTGGTGGAAAGATATCGTTGGCACAGGGAAGGAAACCATGGAAACCAGAAGCTGATGCAGTGTGAATGGTAAGACCCTGAAAAAGAAGACATTCATTCACTTCGGTTGCCCTCTACTAAAGGCTCATCTCTCGCACATTATTCCAAATGCTTCAAGTTCAGTCAGGTTGGAAGAAAGACGACAATGGCTGCACTTCATCTTCCTTTTATGCCAGGATGACTGTAGCAGAGAATGTCTTTACACTTTGGCAAAGGCTCACACACACACACACACACACACACACACGTACATACAAAGTAAGTCAGCTTTTTCTGTTTTGTTAGCACTTCACATATTGTAGACATATATTTCCAGACCCTCACATTAACCATGACATAAAAAGGCCTCATCCTTATCCCTGTTGGAACTGATCTAATCTGACCCTAATTCTAATCCTCCTCTCTTGGTGTCCCACCTCCAATAGTAATCCAATGATTAGCTAAAGATATAGTAGTGATAAAACTCAAAAATCAGATCAGAAATTGTGAATAAATGACTCAAATGTAGTTAAATCTTATCATCCCAAAAATACAAAAATCTAGAAAAAAATGCACATTTTCAAGACTGTGAATGAAGTTGAAACCAGTAAAGCCATCAATATAATCACGACATAAGAGAAAGCTAGCCTTTAGGATGCTAAAATGCTACAAATTGGTAGCACAAAAGCTAACATAGAAATTCCTAATAATTAATAGGGCTAAAAATGGACAGCACCCAAATCCCGTCGGCCTCAGTTTTCACTGGAGCGACAGAACATTCTTCAGAGATGACAATTAGCCGAGCGAGGCAGTAATTAGGAGCTCTGTGAGCTCTGTCACTTCCTGTTAGAGCTGATGGATGCACGCTGATGCTGCTCCACGCATCATCGCCTTCTGGCAGCTGTAGTCACATGACTAGACGGACCAAGTTTGTATTCGCTGTGATCAGACCAGCCAGGCTGTGGAGTAGACAAGGACTTGAAGGCCACCTGTAATCTTTACTTTTTTCACTCACAGAATCCTGCTGCTCTTCATCCAGCCATACAACCATCTAAAAGTTGGCTAAGTTTTATACTTAGTTACTTATTAGTAACTGTTTACTATACTCTTTGCCAACTTTCTGTATTTCCAGGACCTACTTTTGGGTTAACGGCTGCAGCATTACAGGGACTTTTGTTTTGGTTTGAACCCAAACCCAGAGCCAAGGTTTCCAGTTTTGAAAAGTCAGTGCGTCTTAATTACTCCGTGTGTTTGTTATCTTACTGAAAAATGAACAGGATTTTTTTTTTTTCAGTAGGAATCTGTCCAAAAACGAGACGTCTTGGGACTTAATTTCCTTCCTAATTAAACAGAAGTATTGCTGAGGCTCTAAACAAATGTGTTAAAAAGCAGTGCCGTGACATGAGGCTTAATTCTAATCATAAGTATCACAGGAGGAGCAGCCTGCCCTCCGGTGTCTTCACACTGCTGAATCTGGTTTCCCCAGAGAAACGCCTGGACACCTCTGTTTTACGGTGATCCTCCTCTGTTTCTGACCGTTTACACCATATGTTGAATACGCTCCAAGCAGCCATTAACTCAAATGTATTTAACTTCCCCGATCGGTACTTTCTGTTCTTAGCCTTCATGAAAAACACACGTTATTCTTCAAAGTTCGCTTCAAACGCTCTGTTCAAACGCTCTGTTGTTATCGAGAAAATGGAGTAATTTCTCAACGTCGAGGGTCTAAAGAATGTCCTGCAGACTCACATACACCAGTCTGTACAAACAGTCGGCCGGGCTGAGAGGATGGAGGGCGGCTGGAGTCGTTATTAAACAGCATCCAGCAGAGCCTGGTGTGCAGGATAAGGACGTCCTTACAGGG
>NC_024313.1:6273156-6303629 GCF_000523025.1 Cynoglossus semilaevis | reverse complement strand
AAAAAAAAGGTTGGACATAAGTGATGCAACAATCTGCCAAGTTGTTTTTGATTTGATTAAAAAGACTTTCTTTACTTGACAGGTCTGTGGTGAGGAAACCAAAGACGGGAGAGGAACGGCGGATTAACTTGCTCTCTGCAAAGACATTGCTATTAATAAAACTGGACAAATTGTGGACGAACGCCTTGGACATTAACTGCCCTGTTCCAACTGGACTCCAAAGTCAGTGGAAATTAATATTCTACAGCATGTTCACAAGCAAAACACAACCAGAGCTGCTGCGGAAAAGTAGATATAAATACTCTACACTGATTGGTCCACAGTGTTTTTCAGGCCAAGGACACCAACAGATGGCGCCGGCCCCTCCTACTACATATGTACTGTGTTCCTCTGACACAACGATGACAACTGCTACGGCCATGTCTCCATTACCTACAGTAGTGTATTTTGGAATCATATTGGTCTTTTTTTATGGGAAAATACCACAGAAAATGTGTCCAACTAACACTGATTAGGACCAATGGTGGACATTTTGAATTCTTGTGATTGTTATGTGATTTTTTTTCTTCTCTAGCTGACACTATCAGGTTTTTTTTTTAAAGCATTTTAAACCTACTGAGAGTCCTCTTTACTGACCCAGTTGCAGGACTCCCAGAGCCAGACTCCTCCACCATCATGGTGCGAACATATTTGATGTCATTTGAGAGTTCTTTTGTGCCAAAGTAGCTTCATGAAAAATGTATCGTTCCAGAACATAACATATTTTTGCACATTTTTTCTGGGACATTGACGTCTTTGCTTCATTTTATTTATCGTTCCTGTGACACACTGTAAGCACAGATGTGACCACTTTCATATTTAATTTATTTTTTACTGCTACTGCTAAGTTTTAACTGTCCAGATTAACTGTTGTTTAAGGTGTAAAATGTATAGATATAAATACAGATATATTATACATTTCTATTCATTCGGATTGTGTTAAACAGTTTGTGTTTGTTTGTTGGACTGAATTTGTGAATTCCCTGGTGGGCAAAAAGTGACAGTTTGGACTCCTAAAAAGATACGGAGGATAGAGCAAACCAAAGCCCAAAGTTTTCAGAGACAAATCTACTTTTCATGCAGTCACATAAGTTACAAACTTTTCTCCTGTGGGAGGAGATGCAGCAGCCAAACATCCCTGACATTTTCAGGCCTTCATCTCTGTAATGCAATCCACTGTGTTTCCACAAAGATTCGGGGATCAAGCGTTGGGGCTGAGGATGAGAGGGGCTGCGGCGGTCGCCTGAGCCATCTGGGATCAGAAACCACAAACAGGGAATAACATCCTCTCAACATTCAATGTTTTCAATCAAGGGATCAGCAACTGTGAGTGAAAAACAAAATGTCCCAGACAGCCATCACGCCACAGTCTCTGGCAGGTAAAAGCTGGCACGACTAATATGGGTTTGTCAGAGTGAAAATAGCCTGGTTTTGTTCTCACCTTCCGAAAAAAGGTAGAGGTATAATGCTTTTGTCTGGTTTATCTCCCCCAGGGTCATGGTCTAATAGCTTTCCTGGCTCGTACGGCCTCAGTGAAGGGGATTTAAAGTTAGTGTTTCACTGCACAAACAGTGCCGTGATGGAGGCTGAGCTACTCATTTACACCTAATTCAGCTCTAATCACATGTACACAACAATGACTTTCATACATTTGTGTCTCTGGACGTTCAGCTCAGATCTTTGAGTGAGTTTAAAGGGGAAATCTGGCTGTTTAACACCACTCAAAAGTTGACAAAACCTCAGAACAGCAGTTTGTTGATGAATGCTACCTGGCTGGGACATGCTCAAAACGACATTACACATGATATGCAACATGAATAAACCACTGGGTATTAAATGCTACCTGACTGGGACGCTGGGATGCTCAAAACGACATTACACATGACATGCAACATGAATAAACCACTGGGTATAT
The DNA here is from genome assembly GCF_000523025.1 of Cynoglossus semilaevis. Lineage (NCBI taxonomy): Eukaryota > Metazoa > Chordata > Actinopteri > Pleuronectiformes > Cynoglossidae > Cynoglossus > Cynoglossus semilaevis. The sequence goes on along the minus strand of NC_024313.1, from coordinate 6,301,675 downwards.
TTAAAATCCACATCGTTGGAACCACCACAACCTCTGACCAACTCTAACTGCTCTACTGCTCCCAGTCGATGGGACTTAGTTTCATCTTTGAAAGAAAATGGGGAACACGCTACGTTTACTGAAGGAAATGTTTTTTTCTGATGCTCTTACCCTCTCCTCTCCTGTTGTTTCTCCTTTCATCTCCACTCCTCCACTCACATCTCCTCTCCCCACCCCTCCTCTCATTTCTCCTTTCATCTCCCCTCTTCCACTCTCCTCTCCTGTCCTCACCTTTCCTCTCCTCTGCTCTCCCCTCTCTTTTTTTCCTGAACATTAATCACATCTGCAGACATAAAAATAATCTCAACCTTTCCTTGGTCTCCCCCACTTCCACTTCCACTAAAGGACACCTCGCTGCGGCAGGTTGAACTTGTTTTCCCGTGTGTGTTTTCCTTCCTCTATTTACGACTGGAGGACACTTCTGCATCTCAGATCAGCTTAATGAAATGCTGCTACATCCTCTGTTATTAAGAGCGTCTCTCATAGCAATTAGCAATTACAAAAAAAATAACCCGTTATACTCCCTGGAAGCTAACAGCAATCGAATGACGAGCATTAAAAAAATGAGGATGAATTTTCTGGATGTCAGTTAATTTGATCAGACGTGGTTTTAGTTTTAGCTAACCTTGAGCTTGATCAGAAAACTGTTATCTATGTTTTAGATTAATATTGTCTTATTTTATTCTTTAGCTTATATTTAGCTATTCCGAGACATGGTGTCCTAGTTGTAGCTAATTGGTGACATCCTGTGCTGAACTTTAGCCATTTAACTCTTATTTTTGTATTTTTCTTTAGCTCATTTCTAATTAACTGTAAATTATTAATTATCTCTATCTACTGCTTAGTTTAAATTAATTGTATATTTTTACATTTGTTGATTAACTATAGCTCCTAGAAAAGAATTCCTTCTACAACAACACAACTACTTTTGCTATATTCAACAGGCGTCTAACTATTATTAACTGTCAGGATAAAACTGTATATATTTGGATGGAACTGATCGAGGAAAGATAATACTTGGATATTGTTATAATGAAAATTCACTGTAATGGGAATGATTATGAAAATGGAGACTGAGAAGACGATGAGAATGAAAACAAAGTCAAAAGGAGTGAAAGGAAGAATGGAGGAGCAGTAAAGAGGAGAGGAGAGGAGAAGATAGGAGTGGAGAAAGAAAATGAGCTTGGTTCCCTCTGTGGCTTCTGAGCTTCACCACTTAATCATCTCCTGCTCTATAAATAGGCCTTCACAGCCATGGAATATTGGGAGATTAATGCCAGAGAATGGGACACCATACTGCTGCAGAGCTGAGACACATTTCTGTTGTAGTTCATTTTCACTTTGGGATCTGACAGAATCTCACACTCGGGATCGTTCACGACATGTGTCCGTCCTGCAGGACAGACAGGAAAAGTCCTGGCTAAACAGGAAGCAGAGTAATTATTTTTTACCTATATCCTTCATATTCGTAATCATATTTGGGGTTATATTTATATCTAATTGAGTACGGTGATTGGTTTTTGCTCAGCTTCAGTAATGGTTTCTAATTTTTTTTCTCCTTTTACTTCACAATCAGCGAAACAGTTATTAAAAGTTTCCACATCATTTCATTGACAAAATAATTTAGATTTGATTTTTTTGGCTTATATTTGTTAGCTCATTTAGAGAATGTATTTAACAATGTTGTTAACCTTTTTAGCATCTTAGCTAACATCTGAGCAAAGATATTTAATTATAAACATTATTTTGCATCATGTGACCTAATAATGTCTGCGGAAAACCTAAATAAAAAAAATACATATTATAAACTTTCTTAGAACTGACTTTACCTGCAACACCAATCTTGAAAATATGTTTCTTGCTGATTAATATAAATTTAATTGCTTTTTTTTAACTTGCATCTGCAACATAAGAATTATCCATTAGCACAAGGTTGAAAAGAAAAAAAGTTTTTTTTATTAGAGGAACTGATTTTTCTATAGCTGTTAGAGACTGCTAATATACTACACACATCTATTAAGACCAAAAAATTGACCATTAAAATTGAGAATTCTAAATTTCAAAATTTAGGTTTTTAAAAAAAGAGTTTACACTAAGATTAAATTAATCTGAGTTTGACAAATTAAGTGCAATAATTCATTTGTTTTAGGATTAAAGGGCATGGTTTTCTTTGGACAGGAAGAAAAGAGCAGAATAAAATCATGACTCAAGGTAACATGTGATGTTTCCTCTCTTCGTCCTACTCAGTCTGCAGGATTGGTGGTCGGCAGCAGCGACAGCCAAACCGGACTTTGTAGCCACTGCAACTTGCGGTCCTCAGATTCTCGTCACGACAAATAAAACCACTAACTGCATCAAACCTGAAAAGGAAAATGGAGGAGTTAAAGGTGTATTTAAAAAAGAAGATATTGGCAGAAGAATGAAGTAATTCAGTGAAGGTTAAGTACAGTGTTTGAAAATAAATGAAAACAATCCGTATCCCTCTGAGGCATTGTTTAAAAATTTTGATTTCATCCAACATAAATTTGAGTCAGTAAGTTTTCATCTACTGCCGATTCAGACTGAAGAGTGAACCGCACCTTTATTATTTGATATGAATAGAGACACAAACACGGGCACTTACGTGACGGCATCCTCTGTCACAGCAGCTCTGATCCTGATGTCAGTGGAACTGATTTGTATAAGAGGATGTTCACAGATAAATCCTGGGTGTTCTTCCTCCACTTGTTTCCAGAAGTTTGGCCCGAGCCTGAGGTCATGTAGGTAGTACCACCGGGTCCAGCACACTGCAGAGAGACAACGACAAAGAGATGGAGAGACAGAAGAATCAGTTCCATTGTCATTGAACTTGTGGGTGGATATTTATAACTTAACACCAGATACTCTGTTCAAAACACATTTCATAGCTTGGTTGCGCTGTTTCCAGTTGTGTGTATTTATACTCAAGTTTTTTTTAATATTCAATCAGATTTCAGCCATCATTTGTTGCCAGGCTTCAAGAAATTTGCCCCAAGGCCCTAAGAAACAGTAGTGTGGGTGGCTGAAGTCCAAAACGAATGGCAATTAAAATCTTTCAGATTCTGAGCTGGCAACACCAAGGGCTTCTAGCAGAGACACAGATTCCTGCTCTCCAGTTTGACCATTGTCTCTGTCAAACCATTGTGTCCAGCACCGTCGTCCACCACTTGAAAAAACAGCACGATGTTTGGATACTGGAAGTGAACATTCAGTGGGTTGTGAGCTGCTAAAAGGAAAAACAAACATCTAAACCATGCACAGTCGGAGGCACCTGAGAACTAACCTGGGTAGCAGAAAAAAGGCGGGCATCTAAAACGAACACGATAATCGTTACACAACCTCCGGCACTGGTCCTGAGTTCTGCAGATGAAGCCTTCGTTTACGTTGTTCCTGACAAAACAAAGAGCCGTACTCAGATGGAGTCTGGAGCCTTGATGGTCTGTCTGGTTTCACTCGTTTACTTGTTTTTCCGGCTAAATGCTTATTGTTAAAGTATTGCAAAACCAATCATTTCCTTCTCACTGACGTTAGCCTGTGATTTGCAACCACATACTTAACGGCACCTCCTGTTGGCTGTGTGGGTTGCAAAGACTCACTCTGTGCCATGAACTTTATTATTATTGTGTATATATATTATTGTGTGACCTATTACTCAGTGTTAGGTAACCGACGGATTAGTTTAGCCGAACTCAACACTCTTCATTAAAAGACATTCAATCCTGGAATGGCCAAAAGAAAAAAAAATCTGCTTTCTCTTTTAAACATTTTTAAACATTTTTCAAGTCTGTTTTTTGCACCAAAACTGAATGAGGCCTTAACTAGAACATAAAAAGACAGGAGATCACGGCCTCAGATGGGACCGTCTTGTTGCAGTGATGTGACCTGTAATTTCATACTAACCTGAAAATGACATCTCCTGTAGCAGCTGAAGGTGTACCAGACAGGGTGGTGGCCTCGATTTCTATTGGATCATCACAGATTCTTCCACGGTACCATTTACGAAGTAGAATCAAGGTTTCCCAGTCCCCAGTTCCATCAGGGTTGTCTCTGTCAAACCACTGTGTCCAGCATTCACGCAGGGGACCTTGACAGAACAGCAAGAAAGATTTGACTGTGTGTGTGTGTGTGAACCAAAATAAGATTTAAATTTGTTCAGAAGGTCGTTGTATCAACAGGGAGAGTTCTAAAGCCCGTTTTCATGTGGAAGGAACACAGACACCATGGTTGAGGTTTTTGTTCCTTTATCTCATAGTATCTCTTTTTTTTTTTATTTAAAAAAATGAATGTGTAGTTGAAACTCTTAATCAAAATGCAGAATGTGAATTTGATTACAAAATAATAGTTTGATCAACTAATTCCAATTATTATTTAAATTAAACTTTGACTGTTTAAAATATATATTTTCTAAGGTCAAAGTCAGGACAGGATTCATCCGTTGGGTAAAATGGAGCAAGTAAGGCAGGTTAGGGTTCAGAACTGTGACCTTAATCAGAGAATTCTAAATTATTTTTTTTTAGGTGACAACAAAGCTAACTAAACAAAACTAAACTGAACTAAAGTAAAATAAATTTAATTATCAGAAGATGCCGCTTACAGATAGGGTAAGGTGGAGGTGGTCTTGGATCTACAGACAGCTGATTGTTCTCTGGAAAGAGACAAGAGTGAAAAACATTCAACATAAATCAATATAAAACGATTAGTTAAGCAATAAATAAATAAATTAACTAAAACCTACCACCAAACAGCCCGGCAACAATAACAAGACTTAACTATGAAGAGAGGAAAAAACAAAGTTTGACATGAAAACCACCAACATGTGCCATTTTATAATAAAAAATAATGTGAAACAAGAGGTCATACATTACCAGCTTCATCGTGACTGCGGTTCAGGCAAACCTTTGATGGAAAAAAAAAAAAATCAATATAATATCATAGGTTATTTACATACAAATATAGGGAAACTGTCTTAAAAAAAAACCTCACCCACAGTATTCACCGTGGTCTGACTACCTGCTGGTCTCTCATTCACAATATTTATACAGAGAGTGAGTGTTTCAGCACAATTACAGAGATATGTTGATACGTGGACACTGCCAAAAAACACACAATACCCAAAAGATATCGTAAATCTATCTCCTGCAAAACCTTTGTGTCGAATACTTGACCTATTTTTTTAAAAGCATCTGAATAGAGTTACCATTACACCCTCAATTTGACTTGTTTTTGGCTGGAAAAAACCCATGTTTTATGAAACTAATACTTTGCACCTGAGTTTTCTTATTCATACAGTGAGTGATTTAGTACATCTTCAGATAATCTAGGATTGTGTGGTCCATTCCCCGTGGACCAGACCCAAATGTCCATTGGAACAAAATATAATTTCCTGTAACAGTCTTAAATTTTAGAGGTTGAGGTGAACTGTATAGAGTTCCCCCTGTGTCCTGAGACAAACAAAACAGTAAACCAGCCAGCACGTCAGCCAACAGTTTCAGTTTATACACCAGTGGAGGACAGGTCAAAGACAGGTTTACAGTGTAACAAATGTTAATCATGTGGCCGAGCCAAAACCAAACAACCAAAACCTGCTAACTGATGTTCTTCTTCCATATCATTAACCCCGTAGAGCCTGACACACACACAAAACCCCCCCCCAAAATATTCTACATTTTTGGAACAATAGGTGTTAAACATTATAACTAAATACATTTTTAAAAACTGCCATATAGATTTATTTATGAGATTTTTTTATGGTATATCATGTGATACGTTGGGCCTTTTTCACAACAATGTTCATTTTAGAAATAAAAACAAATTTGGCCTCTAACATTTAAAAACAAAAGGCAAGATGATTCCGAAATATAGGCTAAAAAACTAGGGCACTGGTTTTTATTTGTGATTAATCAAAAAGATGGAATTATCGATACATAAAAATGTCTAAAAAGTGTGGAAAGTCAGATTTTGGCTTCTAACCTGAAGCTGAAGCCTCTTCAAACGTATGCTGGACATTAAGACGGTGTTTTACGCACAAAGTTCCTGCAATGGGTGTAAATGACAACACATGTATGAACGCTGTTTTAGACCAATAGTAAGTGAATGGACGGTGGAGTTATTGGACAAAGAGTGGGCGTCATTCACACTATACATAAAAGGCATTCAAACTGTAATGTGATTAATCTTGACATCAGCTAAATGTATTGTAATGTAAATGTGATGATTTAATTGACATGTTAATTAGCATGTTAGTTTTGGCAGCTCCATGAAAAACACAGTAAAGTCTAATGACTGAGAAAACAGGTGGAAATATTGATGTTGTGATCATTTTACTGTCTTTGTGCCTAATGTTGCCATGACGTGTGTGACAGGATGTACTGTTTGACTCTTGTTGTTCTTCCAGTTTGTTTTTTTCCTCATTATCCAACTCTGTTATACTCATATGAATGAATGCTTTTGTGATGGTGAGTTACAACAAATGTTCATTTCCGTAACAGACGTTCTGTTTTCTGAACATTAGATTAAATTAAACATTATAAAAAAAATTAAACTTATAACAGTGAACTCATCATCAGTCTATATTCACTGTAAAACACCTTGGTCTGCACAACGGTTCGAACTTGTTTGTTTGTTACCGCCTCGACTTTGATGAAATACTGTGTAATGTGGTGAATTAGACCGTTGTTCTATGACCTCGGTCCAAAGTCCAGCCTTTTGCAGTGACACCATTAGCAGAATGGAGAACCCTGACAAATCACGTTTTGTCTTTGCAGTAGATTTTTATTATTGCAGAACCCAGAGAGAGATTACACTACAAGAAAGGAAAGTATTTATTCGGACTGAAGAAAAGAACTCTTACTTAGCCCTGATTAATGATTTCGTAAGTGGGGAGACTGGTGGGCACGGGCAGCCAAAGCGAACTTTGTAGTCCAGGCACATTTCGTTTACCTGATCTTCGTTACGACAAGCAAAGCCTTGAGATGGACTGAGGCTGAAAAAAATAATTTTCCAAGTTTAACAAAATTAAATACACCTCAATGTATCTTAAAGAAAAAATTAAAAAGACTAAAAACAAAATACAGACATGACCATCTGGTAGTTTTTTTATTTATTTCACTCTTTAGGACCATTAATATTTATATTTATGTACATACATATATGTGTATAAATTGCACTAAGAATTCTGTTCTCAACATAACAGGGAAAACTTACCGGTGGAAGAACTGTCCTGTCCTAAAGGCTTGTATGCCGTCGTTTTTGGTGACAACATCAATGTGCACTGGATCATCACAGATCTCTCCTAGGTTTTCAGTCTGCAGGTTTGCTAAAAGCTCCCAGTCTCCTGTCCCAGAGGGATCGTCGCGGTCATACCATCCGGTCCAGCACACTTGAGGTAGAACAGAAAATAGTTTGACTACGTAGCCCAGATGCAGTGCCACGTAATTGAGAAAAGACTGAAAAATTGCACTGCATCACGCAGGTACTGTAAAATGTATTGTAGGAGTATGAAGTACCTTGTTGGCAAAAGTTGGAAGGACATCTGAAGCGCACGCGATAATCATGACACTGATATGATGGCTGGTCACTGAGTCTGCATACAAACCCTGAGTCCATGTCGTTCCTGACAAAACAAGAGAAATACTTTGGCAATTGGTGAATAAGCTGTGTAGGGCGCCACCTGAAGGCAATCTTTTCGGGTATAAATAAAAGGAAAAAAGAAAGAAAGAAAGACTGGACTATGATCACCATGTCGTTGTGAGATGCTTACACATAAAACGTGTCTCCTGTTGCGGCAGCAGGGACATTAGACAGAGTTGTGACCTCCATATCTATCGGAGAATCACAGATCTGTCCTGGGTACGATCCTCTCAAAGAAGACATAGATTCCCAGTCTCCAGTTCCATCAGGGTCATCTCTATCAAACCACTGTGTCCAGCATTCTTATAGGGAGGGAACAAGGAGACAATTTCAAAAAAGTTACAAGGAACTGTAAAGTTGGAAAATCAACAAGTGAGGTTAAAAACCACAACGTGACTCACGGCTTGGAGATATGAGCTGTCGACAGTTGTTTTCTGTGGAGATTTGTAGGAAAAGTGATATATATATATTTTAATTTATTTTAAATTGTGTACAATTCAGGTCGGATTATTACATTTGTCAACTATTCTAAGATCTTACCATAGGCCAGTCCAGCGAGAAGGACAACAGTCAGCTGTGAGGGAACAGAGAATTGAAGTTACTTCAATGCAGAGTAATTGAAATAACGAATGGGATATAAACTATACCAACTATATTAATCACAATAAATAAATTACAATACCTGCAATTAGGACAGAAGTTTAAGAAGTAAATTAGCAAAAATAAAACTCATACATTACCAATAAATTCATGGTTACGTTCAGTATTGTGACCTCAAACCTGTGGTGTAAAGGCATGTCGTATAAGCAGATTAAAATAATAAAAACTTTTAAATCCACTATCACATCACAAGGAAGTTTAATTTTGTTTGTGTAATACCAGTGTCATAAGTAAAACAACAGCACGTGAAGATACTCACCCACTGAAATCTTCTGGAGAATTCTCTCAGTCTGGCTTGCTGTGAAATATCTCCCAACTCCTATATATACTGCTTCATAACAATGACGCAGATATTGTTTCACAATCTTCGCCATGATATAAGAAAGGAGTGAAAAAGAGAGTTTGATATGTTTTCTCCTGACTTGACAATGTGAATAATAAACGGCTCTTTAGGATCGTCAGTGTTCACCTGTAACGAACCCCAAAGGTTGAACAGCCCAATCTGGTTTTAGATTACTCTGATCATGTCACTTCAGATTCTATGCTGTAACAACAGTTGAAAGGTAAATGGAACACTAGGATAGATATGTGCCCACAAGTTGGTGTCATTTTGACCCTTTGTTAAAGGTAAAGGTAAAGCTTCATGAATTCACAGTGCAGTAAATTCTAAATATTTGCTGTGTATAAAAGCACTTCTTTGCACCTGGGCTCTGAGTTAATGCTATTTTAAAAACTGTTTATGTGTTGAGGTTTTCTAACAATGGTGATTCATTTCATGGAGATATAATGCCATAAGGAGCATTTTGAAAAGATTATATTCAAGATGTATTTAGTCTAAGACTGTAAACTTACCCTGCTTTAACAAACTTTCTTTTGACTGTGTCCTACTTCCTGGAAAACCTTTGTGTTTGAGTCCTTTCAGAGAAACAGATACAGCAACATCAGGTAATGTGAGCGAAAACATAAAATGATACTAGTGATCTCGCTGCGTGATTTAGCGTAAATAATAATGACTCCGTCATTACTGAGAAGGTTCATAGTTAGCAAAAAAGTATTTTCTTTGTTCTCATACTGAATCCTTTACAGTAACTGTGGTTATTCTAGTTGAGTCTATGGAAAATGAGACTTTTCCCATATTCCTAATATAAACAAGAGCATCAAGGTCTGGGATTAAAATGGGTTAATTTTGTTTCATTGACTGCAGGAACACAAATGTATTTGAAAAAATTATGTATTTGATGTGCACACCACAGCCCAGTAGGTGGCAGTTTTCAACTTTGTTTTCAACTCAAGCCAATGGGACAAAATGTCACTACAGTGACCAGATCCCCATCTATGGAGCAACTTAGGGAATGACATCATGGATGTGCATGTCAAGTCAATATCAGGTCTATCATGTCCAACCTAATACCAGCAAGATGTACCAAATGAAGTGTCAAATGGACGAAAGACAGAATTGTGCCTATTGTTCTCTGCTGAGGTTTTGATGGTCAGAGAACAATGAGTAAAACATGGTCAAAGCTCGGCTGCCCTTTTTCACTGTCCATCCTCTGTGGTTGCTTGTGTGGCCACTAATTAATTGCCCTTTGAGAAGAATAGTTGCCTCCTCCTGTTCAATAGCAGCTGGGGACAGACTGCGTCTATTCATACATCAACATTAAACTTTGTCATCTGCTGGGGCCAGCGTAATATTTTACACTAAATTGTGCTTTGGACTGAGTCCTGAAGTACAAATGACAGCATGGTGTAGACTCATTTATCATCAACCCTCCGCCCCAAACGTACACCTCCCCCCATCTGTGTTACCCCAACTCTCCGACTCTTACCCTGTTGTCTCCATGGAAATCACTGAGCTGACTGCAGAGTTTTTATTTCTACTGACCATCAGCTACATTTCTGCAGGGAGCTTTTACTGTCATTTCAAACAGCCAGTAAGAATGTGATACTTGGCAAAAGTGATAGCAACCTCTTATGAACCCATTGAAATTGAGCAGAACAACATTACTGTTTTGTTTCTTTTTTAATTGTCTAAGATTGAAGCATCAGGCATTTTTTGTCATTAACAATGAACTTTTGAATCAAGGATCAAGATTGTCACCAGAGGAATGCAGGTTCAAATCCCGCTCTGGCTGTAGTATGTTGAGCTGGCATCCAAAAATTAACAGAGGGTACACATTTCTAATAGTAATAATAAATAGAGGATACACATTTCTAATAGTAATAATAAATAATAATAATAATAATATCATTAACTGCTCCCACACGTTCTGTGTTAGCAGCAGATGTGCTGCAACAGGACCTCCCTTGGAGGCAGCAAGTACGTGGTTCCTCTGGGAATCAAACCCAGGACTGTCTGCTCTCTGAGGGAGCTGTGCTAACTGCTACACTACAGAACCTCCAAATGTGCCTGTGTAAGAACAATAATAAATGAAGCAAATAGTTATATCCAAAAAAGGAGAATGCATACAGCAGACAGGCTGCCTTTAGATCAACGCCCAAATGTGCCTCACCAGCCACTTGTAGCAGTCGTCCATGATATTGTAGGGTATAGTATATAAAGCAAACGCCTAGGACTGACATTACGTAACCCTGACTCAAAGCAGCAATTAATGCAGCAGGGAGACTGATGTGATCTTATGCAGCGGCCAGTGTGTGGCGTTCAGGTGATAAATGAGCATATACTCCAGCAGTCAGTGATTTGTACCAGGGCACTGACAATAAACAATCTTCATCCTGATCCTAATGACAAAGATAATTTCAAGTAACTGATGAACCAGGAGAAGGTCTGAGCCAAAATGTCACATTAAATATTCCTTATCGAGCAAGTGTGGGCCGAGTGTGGGTTCTGCCTTTTAAAAAAAACTATATGTTATGTTTTTTTTTACTTAGTACCCTGCAGTGCTGTATCACACTTTACAGTAAGTTCTAAAAGACCATGGTTTCCTGAGGGCACGAATTTGACCTGATGTTTATGAGTCATGATCAAATAACAGGTTCTAACGTCAGGCGGTAAAGACACTATATCAAGTTACTAGTTGTAGTAGCAGCTACTACTACTTCTGATTTAACTATTGTTACTGCCACCACAGCTACTACCATCACAACTATAATGACTCCCAGCACAACAATATTGTATATTTATATATATATATATATATATATATATATGGAGTTGGAAAACATTTGCCTGGTTTGCTACTTTCTACATTTATCTTTTTGCACAGGCGGTAGACCATAATGAGAACCTGGAACTTTTCGCTGAAAACAGCACTATTAAGAGTGGTGCATCTATATATTAAGTGTCTATGCTGCTAACCAGGATAATAAGATGGAATTTTACTCAAAGTTTTGCAGAACTGAAGAAATCTGCTCCTGCTGCGCCCTCTGTTCCTTCACAGGTTTTGGTTTTTGGAGGTTTTGATTCGTTTTGCAGTTTTAAAGACAGAGCACAAAACATGATGTCACAGACAATAAGGATTTCATCAGGAGATAAACCTGGGTTTTAACTTTTAAAATTTAGAGGTTAAGGCATCACTATGTCAACACTGTCAGTTTTATACAAAGAATGTTTAAAATTCTCTACACTATATATACACGTACACAAATATATGTAAATACATACAAACAAATATATGTATATATACATATATTTATACATACATACATATACACATATATGTAAATATAGATGTATACACATATATACATATATATGTGTATATGTGTGTATATCCAGTATAAGGTTCATAAAACTAAAACTGAAAACAATGTTTGCCACTGTTGTTTTTGCAGGAATATGTCGGCGATGCAGTTTAAATGACGTTATAATCAGCTGATTTAATTTGAACCACTAATGAGAGTCTTCATGGCCATATCTGGTCATGCGACGACAACTGCAGCGAATTGCAGAGTCTATTTTCTCCGTGGACACATTACATCCTTGGAGAAAAAGCTTTGTCTTCACTACCCAGCTGTTAGAAAACACCAGGCTGCAGAGAGCGGCCCGAGGATAATTATGTAAATGCAGAGGTACGAAGATGAAAATGTGCTAAGGGTTTAATTATCACTGGAAATGAACCTTATATTGGACACAAAGGCAACAGCCACAGATTTGATAATGTGCCTCTCTTTAAAAGCAGCTCTGGCTCGTCTCAGAGGGAGGGGGTTGGGTTGGGGGGGGCACACACATATGGGTTATATATTGGTTTCACTTATTAGTGTAGGTGACAAGATGCTGGAGTGAAACTGCAAGAACGACAGCAATCTTTTTTTTTCAGTTTGGAGAACAGCTTTTTTAGACATTAATACAAAAGAAGGTTTTATTGTGTTTACTGCACATGCAAATTGGAGAGGGCAGTAAATCCACAGTAGCTGCACATATATATACTCACAGTGTTGTTTTATGTTATTGATGCATACATTTACTTGAAGAGAATTCATGAGATTAAATATGCATGCCTGTGTTCCCTGGATTTGAGAGTAAAAGTGTGAAGATTCATTTATTCATATTTTTCCCAGGCCAGAAAAGTGCTTATACTGTAGGCCCCCTACTCACACCCCCGCCCTGATGACCTGCTCTTCAGCTCATGAACACATAATAACATAGATACACACACACAGAGAGGTCTTATTGCTCTTAACGGATTCTCAGTGTGAGGTGTGTGACTGTCAGTAATGCTTTCAAACGTCACCGTTCGTCTTGCAACCTGACAACCATTCAATCAAGCGCTGGCCTCAGGGACTGAGCCGGAACTCTTTTCCGTAGGGATGCCTGTTACCATGGCAACTGCGGAGGCGTGTGACCCAATACACATACACACCAAAAAAAAAAAAAAAAAAGCAGCGTTGTCTGTTTTGTTGTTTTTATTTTTTACACCAACTTTGTGTTGCCTTCCTGTTCTGTTTTGTTTCCATATGTGGAGGATACACTGTACTGTTCCTTTCTTTTCACTCAGATGATGTGCTGTACTGTTCCTTTCTTTTCACTCAGACACACACACACACACTGCTGGGGCTGGTGGGTAACTGTGGCGTTGTCACAGGTGTCACAGGTGTGTCAGAGTGCAAGCTTTCACCCACCACTTTCCAGCCAGTCTCCACTCGGCTGGTTATTCAACTACAGTACGTGCAGCAGAACCAAACCATGTAGAGCGTTTTTTTTATATGTATTTTATAGTCTAATCAAAATATATATTAACGCTGCAGGCAGCATGAAACAAGCCGTACACATGTTGGGGCTGATAGAACCTTTAATCAGGCCTTGGTTGATTAGAGTAGGATGCGGCTCAAGTTTAAAATAGGCCACAAGAGGGCAGTTAACCTTCACAATGAAGGGGAATAAAAAGAAATGGTTTAATCTCATGTTGAATAGCAATTCATAAAGTCCATGCATATTTATACAATAAGATATAGAGCGCCACCTTCTTGGTTCTGTGGCACTGCAGCTATTCAAACTATTTCTAGTCTGGGCTGAGTGTTGACATCCTGGTGTAACGTCAAAACTCTTTCATAGAACTGAAAAACTTTATATTTTAAAAAAGCTAAAATGTCTTAAAACTACACTGAAATCACTGGTCATAATAACATGTGATAAAGCTTCATAAATAACTAATCAACCAACCATCTCGTCAATTAGCAACTCGTCTAACAAATGAACAAACCAGCTATCAACCAAGCAAATTGACCAACCTGCCCAACTACCCAAGTCAATCAGATCATGCCAACCGACCGACCGACCGACCGACAGTCAGCGATCAACCAAGCAAATTGCCCTTTAGGTCAGTCAGCCAACTGACCAACCAACCTACAACAATACAAGTAAAACTGTGTTAACATTTTGAACCATTTATTAAATAAACTTGTACAAAGAGAGTTTTATTTCTTCCTCTCTAATTATCACTTCAAACTTTTGTTTAATCGTCTCTCTCTCTGTTCAACATTCCTTCCGTGGGCTGTGGTCTGTGTGACTGTGTTAGAGTAACCTCTGCTGCCCCACAGCTGAAATCATGCAGCATGTCTTACACGGAGCCCACTTGCTATTTTCACTTGACATCCAGTTTCCTCTGTGAGTAATTAAAGAGAAGGTTTGGGCAGAGACAGTGACAGGAGGTCTGCTGAGAGAGCCAGTGGTCTAATTAGAACCATATCTCCATTCCACTTCAGAAACACCAGTCATCGTGGCTTTCATGCCATTTGTGAGATTTTAACCACCCGGTTGAAAATAAAAGGCAGTTCAACTCAACTCCCTTCTTTTCCTCCTGGAGTTTTTAAGTACGGGCAGAACAGCAAACAAAAACAACACTCGTGAGAATTCCCTGGCGCTTTTCCCCCACTTATGTCGACGTTTTGATTAATCACCACAGAAGAAGAGATAGCATGGGCAACGAGCACCCCCTACTTCAAAGATGGAGGGGGCGGGAGTGGAAAATATGATCTCATGCACTGAAGCAGCTCAGATTGTAATGTTTCAAATGAAACGTATGGGTTTTTTTTTTCTTTAGCCCCATGACTCTATGTCGTACTTACTGCCTCATCGACGTTGATGTTGAACACCGTTACAGTCAACTGCCAATCCATACTCTGCTGTGATGTGCATGGCTTTCGCCTCCTGACAAATGGCTCGTGGGCGAGGTCCAAGGAGAGCGCTGTCAGAGACCGTCGGCTCCGTGATGCTGCAACAATCTCAGCACATGTAGAGGGTTGGACGAAGAAAGAAACCTGCAATGAAACCAGAAAATCCCCAATCAATATTACTGAGATTCTTTAAAAGGTTCTTTGAAAGACTTAAACTTTTATATTGTGAAATCTGTCGCATAACGTTTTTATAACTTTTATATTGTGAAATCTGTCGCATTAAGGAATTTAAAAATAAATCCATCCTCTGATCTTCACTCTGACACTGTCAATATACAAGTTGTCATTTACACACGCTTTGGGAAAAGGTTTTCCTTTCCCCGAACTGAAGTGACGGTCACATTGTTGCACAGAGCAATTATTCTTGGCAAAACAGCAAAAAGGAAGAAACTGCAATGCTGCACATTCAGGAGTTAGTGATTCCTCAGGCCTCACCTGCTTTGTCCAATAAAAAAAAACAAAAAAACGAAACAAAAAGGTGTACTTTCAGCAAGGACACGGTCACTGTTTGAATATTGTAAAATAAACGATGTGCATAAACATGAGGACGTGACAGCTTCCCTCATGGAAAACACCAGAACACTACGGTCCAAGATGTCTGAATGCAGAGCGGCAGGATTGCACTGTCAGAGTTGTGTGACAGATATTAATGTCGCCGAGGAACATGATGGATGGAATTCCTTTTTGACGTAGCTTTCTGTCTCCAGCTCCGTCTCCCTGAGCCTTGCACGCCTCAGACAGGCCTTTAATGAGCTCTGGAAGCATTCATTTCCGCTGACAGCCCTTTCCTTGGCGGCTGCTTTGCCTAAAACGCTCTGATAAGCTCAGGCTCCCAGGGAGACGAGGGATGTTCTGTGAGAGAACACCCAGACATCTGGTGACCAACGTGAGGAAATGTGAAGTTTGATAGGACATTTTGACTTTGTTTAATATTGATCTATGCTCAATCGGTTAATCTTTACTTGTCATTTGTTATCTTGGTTAAACTTTAAGCTTTTTGTGGTTCTTTAGAGGCTGAAGATTCTCATTTGTAAGTGACTAGGATTAATAGGAGGAGTTGTCTCTTAAAAAGAAAGAAAATAATAGAAAACCCATGCTCTAGAAAAGGCACCCCATGATATTCTGGCTCAGGACCCTCAAACTGATAGAGATGGAGGATTAACCCTCAGACTTGAGTTTTATATGAAGTTAGACTTAGTTGTAGCACAAGTTTAAAGAGACTGACATCGGTCATCCTTCTGTGTTTTACCTCCAGAGAGACAAATAAGATAAAAGAGAAAAAAATAATCTATCAGACCTGTTTTATTACATTTTAATAAAATACAGCTAGTAGATATTGAGAAGAGAAGGTGAAAAATATTATATATATTAATGATATTTATATTTGTTTCAAATAAATAATAAAAAGTTCTGACTCATGCCACTGTCTTTTTTTTACCTTGCCACTCCGTGTGCAGCTGGAGCTCAATAGTTGAACAAAGCCGACACCTAGTGGTGGAAATAGCCAGTGCACGGCCGTAGTACTTTTAGCCTTAAGGTTCTTTATTGATCCCAGTCTGGAGGTTCTCCTGTTGGCTGCCAATCTCCTGGGCGTGCATAGGTCAGGATTAATTACAGAACAGACACAGCCTGCAGCTTAAGAGATTTGGCAGCTTGTCGAAGGACAAATCAGCGGGTGCCGCAGGAAACACTGACCTGTGGTCCTGGTTCTGTGAAGAACTAATTCCCTGAACATCACAGAGCTGCGTGGTGCCTCCACCGCCCCGGCCCCAGGATTCAGCTCGGGTTATGTTAGGTGATTGGCTTTAAATGAACGTTAGCTGCAGAGAGAGGAGACACAAACACACACACACATAGTCTTATGAGTCTCTAATCAACTGTTTTTTGTTCTGTGAATTATTTGCATATCTGAAAGAAGAAAATTAACCTAAAACATTTCTGGGGCATTTACACATTTTGTATTTTTCTCACCTGTATAATCCTATCCTTCTTAGCTATATTTTTAATCCCCCTGGAATGATTGGTAACATTAAAACTTTTGGTGATTTTTTAAATTTCTATTATTTCTATTTTACATCACTTGAACAGAGTTCATGTCTTTTTTAATATTTTATTTTATATTGTGTTTTTTTATTTATTTATATAGCAACATCTTTATACTAACCAACGTTTCTTTCTTAATTCCTGACATTTAATTACCCTTCACAACTTTAAAAAACAAATTATGTTCAGCAACTTGAGTCTGTCAGAAATACAGCTGTATTTATCAAAATTGTCGGTTCACTTCAGTAACAATCAAATGCACTTTTTTTGGCTTTTAAGAACTTCTACAAACAAACAATCTGCCAACTTGATCCAGAAAACGAAGGGGAGTTATGTAACACAAGAGGGCGCTAAAGCCCTACTAGTGCTCTGAGCATTTTCCTGCCTCCAGTCCACGTGGTTGAACATTAACAGAATATATAAACACATACTATATTGTGGTTTTTCTGGGGGGGTTATTTTTGTAATTATACACTAAATTTACTAGCGATGTGTTTTATCAGTGCTGCAGTACTTTGTGTTGTCTGCAGTCAGAGTGACAGTCAGAGTGAAGCCAGTGTTAGGAATTCCAGGTCCACCCTGAGTCCAGCCCTGGGCTCAGTGGAGGTCAGTGAGGCGTAGGACTATTTCCTTTCTGCAGGATATTAACACCTGCATATCTGTCCGTCACACAGCTCACACCTCAGCTGCTGAAATCATCCACTTCCTGTGTCTGCCCTCTCGCTCACCTCGCTAGTTTATTGTTCATCTCTGATGTGTGACGGCGTGCATCCGAGAATGTCCCTGAACTGACGCGTGATTGGAAGCAGCCCGTCCCCCCCTGCTGCTCCGTCGCCTCCAGGAAGTTGCCATTTCTGCCCGGTTCCTGTCTTCCTCCCTGACCTTGCAGTCAAACATGTGCATATTTACCAGCAGGAGAGGTGTTTTAAATTCAGACGGAGACGGAGATTAATGGTTCCATTGGAGGGACGGTGATTTCTGATGATTTCTTAGTGATTTCACCAGTAAGATTTACGTAGACAAGGAAGGAGCTTTGAGAGAATAACAGTGTGGAAAGTCTGGAGGAATATGGGTTCCTGTAGCCACATCTTTTACCAGGACGTGTAGGAAGTGGTTAACAGTCCTTAGTACCTGGGACTGATGATGTGTCCAGAGCTCAGATACCATCAGAAGGGTCCAGACTATAACATATCATGTAAGGATGTTGAATTAAGCATGGAGGATTCTTGAAGATTTAAGGTCTGATTTATTTTGTCCACCATGTTGCATTGTAACATATGGTATGGAGTCTTCAGGCTGGTACGGAGACTAAACTGAATTAAATCCTCAATGAAGAGATCCCAAAAACTCTAAACATCCTGTTGATTTAACCACTCAGTGGCTAAAAGGCCACTGACCATTTATTGTTATTTTACTAGCAATACACAGGCTAAATAAAAATGATAATAATTATTACAGTGAGCTCTTTGACCTGAGGTCAGCGCTGCTTTATCTACACCTGCTGCTGGAGTCACATTCCCTGCTCTGTCCTCCACAGTATCTGACAGTCTGTCAATGACGGACAGAAAGTCAGTGTCAGCAAATTGAAGCAGATCCCCTGCTACATCTACTACATACACTGACCCAATGGATTTATAAGCCTTTATTGTTTTTGTTGAACGACCCTCAGACCGAAGTCTATTCACAAACATTAACATAATCTCACAGGGAACCAATGTGAAGGGGCTGAAGGTTGCAGACCCCTGACCTTGGAGAAAAGGGTTTTAAGGACTGGCTCTGAAGGACAGGGGCAGCACTGGGGGGTCATTCTGCACTTTGCCTAAGAACTACAAAGTTTTGTGTTTGTGAATGTACAGTAGGTGGCGATCCCTCCCATCCTCAACTTGAAATCACTCAGGCATTTCTGAGGAAATGTCCATTGTCCGCAGATGTTATTGGCACTGTATGGTGGAGATAACATTTATATTTTTTTTCCAGCAGCAGTCATAATCTATAGTTTATTAGTTTATTATAACCAACCATAAGAATATAAGCGTCTGAAGCTTAATAGCTTTATAACCAACCATAAGAATATAAGCGAATCCTCTGTGTATCTTATTATCTTTTTTTTTTATGTTCAGAACCAAAGTGGGTCCATCCTTTTTTTTCATGTTCAGAACCAAAGTGGGTCCATCCTCTGGTTCTCTCCATCTGAGGAGGAGAGCAGAGGGGCCCGGGGGCTGCAGGGTAAATATTTGTTTAGCCATCTCTGCGTTGAGCTCCAGACCTCTGTTCGCCTCATAAGAAAACTTTCTCCCACACGGGAGCAGCGAGAGCAAACAGTCCCACATCACGGCGTCTGTCTCACTGCGAGGCCTTGTCTGTTGGTTTGTTCAAACAGCCGCCATGACAGACGGAGGGAACGCTGGGATACAAGAAAACTGGTGAACGGAGAGGACAGGAAGAGGGGATAAGAAATGAAGGAAGGAGGAGGGAGGAAGGGTGAGGCTGTTCTGGGAGACAGAGGACCGACGGAGGACTCCATCACAGATGGTGTGCTTGTCCTATTCCCTGATGCGCTGCTTGTCGCAGGCACGGGTCAAACAGAATTTAAAAATAATTCTCAGCATATGCTGTCAGCAGCTTGTGAGGCTATGAGAGAAGGAAGGCACCACAGAGACGATCAACGTCGACAACAACGAAACGGACGACAGGTTACTGAAGGATGATGGTGGTTCGCCGGAACCTTCTCCTAATACACGTACTGTACAGGTCTAACATACAGGTGTAACAGAAATCATCCAATGTCTTTCTGAGGCTCTCAAACAAACAATGTCTGCAGCCACAAAGTCCTGATTTTATCAACAGTCTGTGATCAGAACACATGTAGTTTGAACTATTTAAAAAACAAATTTTGAGTCTTATAGAAACAACCATTGTCCCCTTCACATCCTTTTGGTTCGTTTTGTCATGCGTGTGGGGAGCACAGAAGTTTGAAGGAGCAGATCAGAGGAGGACTGCTGGGGCTCACTGAACACTGGGGTGAGATTAGCTCCCTCACAGAGGAATCAAGCTGACCTGGGAGGCATGCCATCAGAAGGACAGATGGATAAGAACTATTGACCTGCTGACCTGCATCAGATTCTCACTAACTCATGCTAATTCACATGCAAATGGGTACAAAAGCCTGCCCTGACTTTTTCCTCTCACTCTCCCTGTTCCTGCTTCTTTGCCCACTCCTCTCCTCTCCTCCTATCATTCACTTTGCTTTCGCACATTAAAAACAACCTCCAAAAACCTACAGACATGCATGCGTTCAGAACCACATAAACACGCACACACCCTGGACATCGCAACCATTGTCCCCTTCACATCCCTTTGGTTCGTTTTGTCATGCGTGTGGGGAGCACAGAAGTTTGAAGGAGCAGATCAGAGGAGGACTGCTGGGGCTCACTGAACACTGGGGTGAGATTAGCTCCCTCACAGAGGAATCAAGCTGACCTGGGAGGCATGCCATCAGAAGGACAGATGGATAAGAACTATTGACCTGCTGACCTGCATCAGATTCTCACTAACTCATGCTAATTCACATGCAAATGGGTACAAAAGCCTGCCCTGACTTTTTCCTCTCACTCTCCCTGTTCCTGCTTCTTTGCCCACTCCTCTCCTCTCCTCCTATCATTCACTTTGCTTTCGCACATTAAAAACAACCTCCAAAAACCTACAGACATGCATGCGTTCAGAACCACATAAACACGCACACACCCTGGACATCATACAAACACAATCTCCCTTGTGGCGTGCCCTCATGGTGGTCGCTTGCACTTCTAAAGGTTTAATCTGTCGGTCCCACCTCCCTGGTTAAGGGAACAAAGGCGGCTCTCCCCGGACACAAAGGGAGCTCACACTCCCCTACACACACACACACACGTTCGACTGCAGCAGCAGCAGCAGACGGACCACCCATCCTTGAAGATCATCGCCTCACACAGAGGGTGGGGAACCTCCAAAGCGACCAGTGTGTATCAATGACAAGGGTGTCGAGGAAATCTACTTTACGTTGTTCAAGGCATTAAAGTCTCTCACACACTGTTTTGTCCTCCAGATTGGGGCAGTTCACACACTGACTCAGGGGGGCATTATGATTTTGTGCTAGAAAAGGCGATCAAGGGGACACCACGTCGAGGAGATCCCGGTGGGCTTTGATCTAAAGGTTAGCTGCCCACATTATGTGGTCTACGTTCAGCGATGCAGAGATTGAATCGTCTCGCTGCCCAACAGAAGAGTTTCCATTCTGAGAAAAGTCTTTGAGAGATCTACTTGTAATAAGCACTTTAGGGGTCAATGTTTGGCAGTTAGCGGAGAGTTTGTCATTCTGGAAATGATGAGGTTTTACTCACGTAGCCAATAAGAGCAGTCCAGTTTTTTTTAAATAGTAATTTTTAACACTAACAATTAACAGCCTTTCTCCTGTGTATATATATAAATAAACAAATTATGATTAATAAATAAATAATCTTAAAAAAAAAAAAGTGATAACGGACCAGTTCTTCTGCGTGGCTGAATACCTCTATATGAATAAGTGAATACCTCTAACATTGTCAACAAAACTGAAAACTGAAAAGTACCTATTCCTCCATGTTCATGTGTTGGTGTAAAACTGAAAAGTGTTCAGTAGAGCCTATTCCTCCATGTTCATGTGTTGGTGTACCCCCCCTCAGCCCCCTCCACAGGGCAGCAGAGCCGCAGACATTCCCCCTGGATGATGCCAGTGTGTGCATCAGCCTTACATCTCCATTGTCTGAGTAACTGCATTTGTTTGAGCTGAGCTTTCTCCTCGTTTACTCACAGCCTCGGCCGAGTCCGTGGCCAGATCTCCATAATCCACAAACAATTATCATATTTGCCTGGGTGGACGACTCAGGTTTGGTGTTTACTGATTCAAAATTAACAATTTACACAGCTGGGCTTTGTAGGCAACACCTTTCTGGGGCGGCTGCCTTCTATCTGCATATACAATACAAGGGGTTAATGATTGTGGCGATAAAAGAGCGGTGAATAAACACTAGCCAGTCACTGACAAAATAGAGTGTGTGTTTGTGCTTTTCAAAGTAACCTTCAAATGTCATTGCCTCAAATGTCACTGATGGAAAATTCAACACACAGCTAACTCGTAGGTGTAACACAGAAATTTATTTTTTTCTACATTTGTTACCACTGTGTTGTGTATAAAAAGATCCTTTGAATTCTTTCCTTAAAAGGCTGACTTTTAGCTACTTTACATTACATGTTACCTTCTTGTAATTATAATCTAATCTAGTTATATATTTTATTATTTATATATAATATATTTCTGGCTTGGTTTTTGATCATTTTGCTTGTTGTTCCAGTCAGACAGGTTATTTCTGTAATCTTAAGCTATGGCTGGTTCTATTTATATCTATTTTTGAAATAACTTTTGAAATAAATTTGTGTATTTCTGGCTTAATTCTTAGCTCTTTTTGCCAACATAGGCACTGAAGACCTAAAAGTCTCTGCTGAAACACAGTGGATTTACAGTGACTGTTTAAATTCATTAGCACTATCAGTATTTTTGAACAGTTGGCCACATACAGACTAATGTAAACTGACAATGTATTTGCCAATGATGTTCATCCAACTGTAAGAGGCAAAGGAAGGCTACGACGACCATCACAGACTAAGGCAGCTCTGCTCACTGTGCCGAGACCTGAATCTGGCTTCAACTTTTTGGCATGTTGTCAATGAATCAACCAGCAGATTTGTTGACTATAGGCTTTGTAATGATGTCAGAGCAGGAAGTCACTCTGCTTTAACGAGCTGCCACTTGTTGAATTCTAGGGCTTGGAAGTAAAAAGCAAATAAATGAAGTAATATGACAAGAGCATCAAGAAATTA
The DNA here is from genome assembly GCF_000523025.1 of Cynoglossus semilaevis. NCBI lineage: Eukaryota > Metazoa > Chordata > Actinopteri > Pleuronectiformes > Cynoglossidae > Cynoglossus > Cynoglossus semilaevis. The sequence goes on along the minus strand of NC_024313.1, from coordinate 6,278,758 downwards.
TCTTAGCCTTCAGTGTTTTTATAATGTAAAAAACAAAACACCTATTGTTACATCTAACACACTCACACAGGCCGAGCTCCGGTGACTCATTACACGTGACTTGGTAATTACAACAACAACAACAACAACAGAGAAGTCCTTCATCACGAAGCGACCCTGACCGGTCATTCCTGATGACCACTGGACTCTCTGAGCCACACATTTCCCTCGATCCTTTAATCCTCAGCTTCTTCTCTTGAGTGAAATGTACGTACAAGATAGCAGTGATTGGTGTCTTACGCCTCCACTTGTACTGGTCAAAACAACCACCTAATAACATCAGGCTTTTGTCTGAAATAAGAGCCAGAACAAGTGACATCCCTTTTCAGGTCAAATGCCTCTTAATACACCAACAAATGCCTCATTGTCAAGTCACAGCCACAGCTGCCACTTATATTAGCTTAGCATATGCCTGTACATGTGTGGTAACTGACTATTATAGTACTTACTATAATACTACTACACATACTTACACATACAATTAATATGTAACTTTAAAAAGCTATAGGAAACTAAAACTTAAAAAAAAAATCCTGAAATTGGGCAGACATAAATGACCTTTTTGTCATGACAAAAATAACAGTTTTATGTTTGTTAGTTTTTTCGGTTGTTGGTTGAGCTTGAATGTTTACATCTGATCTGAAGACACCACAACCCTGTGTGTGTGTGTGTGTGTGTCATCACACGACACCATGTTCATAAGCATCATGTTTGCTACGACAGCTTAAGGAACAGGTTTGTAGGTTGGTGGATAAATAAAGGCCTGAAATAGTATGTTGGCTAAGATTCATGCCGTTCACCGTGACTTTCATCCCACACACTGATTGTTGGCCCAGTCCAAGCCCTGAGAGATTGGAAGATTGATTACGGAGGCCAGTGTGGGTGTCTGGTGTAAATACATGGCTGTCTTCATGCTCATCACAGACGTTCCTCCGTCCAAACGGATGAGAAAGTCTTTCCTGGAGCACACACTATTATTTTCTGCTCCAATTGCAGGGCGTTTGCGTGTCTTCTGCTCATTGCATTCCAGGATGAGACGAAGTGACGCTGACATCTCTGTGTCCTTTTAAATCTGTCTCACAGTACAAACTGTGTGATCTTCACAGACCACACAACCTCCCAAAACCGCTTTTCTGTTTTTGTTTGTGCCTGATACATTTGTTATATTGATAGAACTGTTTAAAAAGTTGGCAGAGGATTTATCCAATAACCAAATAATTTAATTGGAAGTTAAGTCATGAATAGAAAAAAAAATTACCTTGACTGGGCAATAAAAAGGACAACAGCAAAAACAGATAAAAAAAAGTAAAATTTTCCCGAACAGCTAAGCTCGCACAAGAGATCATCAATCATAGCTGGATTTTTAAAGCAAACTATAAAATGTTATTTTAGTAAACTGCAGGCATTTTAAAAACCTGATGTTATGCCACAGATAGCCCCCGAGCCTGACTTTGAACATGATTTTAAATGAAAACTCAATTCTATGATGATTTCGTTTCAAACGTACATTTTTGGTGTGGTGTATATACCAGATATGTCATTAACCTCGTGGGATGTTTGTGACACTCGATCTGCAGGACAGCGTGTGTCTTTACGAGCTGGAACAAAGACATTTCACAGGGAATGACTTTCCCTCGCTCATAAATTTTCTGGCTGCTCCTTTAAAACAGCTTTGTGACCACTTTTACCATCGGAACTACAGAGATGATCCTGATAAAAAAAAAAACTGTAACATATGACGACTGGACAGCCTGAGGAAACAGCTGATCTGCTCACAGGTATTTCCTTCTTTGCCCTGTTTAAGATGTGAAGATTTTTTATTTTCTACCGTAGTTAAAGATAAGTTGATTTACCTGTTAGCCAGGCTGATCCCACCTTGTCCTCCGTGATGGGTACTGTTGGGTCAGGAGGAACATTTGGCGTGAAAACTTCCCAGATTATTGAGCAGACGACAGCTGTGATGATCCCTGAAAATAGAACATGTTTAAAAAAGTGAAATTAGATCATCATTTTCAGTAATATTTCAAGTAATGTGTCATGTTTAAAAAAATGAAATTAGATCATAATTTTCAGTAATATTTCAAGTAATGTGTCTAACCTTTAAAAATATATACACTATATTTGAGCTCTTTGAAACGTTTGACAAAAAGCTCTGGGGTCACGACCCACAGATTGAGAATAACTGCTGTCAGTTTGCAGAAGAATAATACCTGGCTCACATGTTGTTATTGCAGCAGCCAGAGTAACACAGTAACACAGGACTACTGCACGCAGCCCAGGTGTGAGACTAGGGGGCAGTCTTGGCTTTTGTCAGACACTGTAGATGCTGTGAACTGTGTGTGTTCCAGTGATTTATGCAGCCCCCCCTGCTGGATGCCATGTAGTGGCTGGACTCCCCGCTGGCAGCAATGACAGGCTCCATAGCAATCTGCCAGACTCACAGCAGGAGAAGACAAGCTCCCAGCCTCTGCTGTACGTGTGTGTACGTGTGTGTGGAGCTGCACATCCATCCATCCCATTTTCTTTTCCTCCTCACAAACACGGCCACTGTCTTCTCTGTGACGACTTCATCTTTTTACACTCAGCATTTACATCTTCCTGGACTTTTAAAATAGACATAAATACAATTTGTTTTTGTTTTTCTGATAATGACAAAAGCGTTATTTCTGCAGCTTAAATGATTTAACTGTGAATCATCACCATTGATCTGTAAAGGATCGATTTAAACATGTGAAGATTGGCAGGCCTATTGTTCTCTGCGCTGCGAGGCCCTGAACCTTTTTACGAGTCTCCATTGAATTTCAGATGTGATGCAGGAAAGAATTAGTCACCATCAATCCCATTGTTTTAACCATTTTAAATTGCATCCGACAAGAAATGCAGTGATAGAAAGAAAAGCTTGTTTTTAGAAAGATATTGCAATACAGAAGGTAAAAAAAAAATAGAAATTCCAGGCAACAAAAACACCTTGAAACACAATCAGGACAGCCAAAGGTTATATGCCAAAGGAGTGACATTATACACTGAACTGAATGACCAACTGAGTTTCAACATGGAAAACATGTAATGCCGACACAGCCTCAGGGCCTTCCCCTCTCTCTGCTCCGAGCCCTGGCCATCACTCTTTAATGACAGATCAATCCTCGCCACCATATGTGGTGATGTCATGTTCCTTGAGAGTGAGAGCGAGAGGAAGAGGGATGGGCTTGTTTTTATCCATCTGCTCCGCTCCGTGGAACATTCCAGCACTTTCACATTTGCATGGCTGTCAGACGGACAATAAAACCTAATCTCTCTCCTCAACAGGGGGGAGAAATGAAGCTGAGGCCAAATAACAAATGGAAAAAAGGGAAGGCATATCTCTATCATTTTGAACATAAAGGATACTTCGGATTCTGTCCAAAAAAAACACGACTGTTAACAATTGGTTTACAATTAGAGAATTTTAAGTTTTTCAAGTAGTGTTTTATTTCGAGTGGTATTTTTGCAAGTCAGCTAGTGAAGTAGCTAATTGTTAGTATATGAAATGTAAAAAGTTAAATGATAATGATAAAAGTTGTAGACAGAAAACAGACAGAAATAGTCAATGTTACCCTTATGCTAGTATTTTGCAATAATATACCCAGAAAAATTTAGCCAAAACAAATCAAACAAGTCAGCTAGTAAATATGTAAGTAAGTAAGCAAAAAAACCCAGAAAGTTACTAAAAATATTCCAGATATTGCCAACAAATGAAAAAAAAAAAACGGCATATCTACATGTTGGGATTTTTTGCCCTTCTCTCAAATGGTGAATCAAACAAAATCAATCACACAGACAAATTATTCACACAAATAAGTAATACCATTATCATTAATCAAGAAAAGCACATTTCCATCCATGTAAAGTGACAAACATGTTACTGCATGTCTTCACAGCAAATGGAGGTGCTTTTATTTAGAGAACTATCCAATATGTCACTGTGCAGTGCATGAAACGTGGAGCGTAAACACGCTCTACACATGCTCCCACGTCCCCAGGGATGCACCATCAAAGGGGCCCGGACGGGGGGCCCCCCAACTGCATCACACCAAAGCTCACACCTCCCCTCTTTTGCTCCACGTGCCACGCAGCAATTACCACCATTAAACTAGTCGCCACCTGTTAACTGCCATGTAAATATTCATCTACTGCAGTGAGAGTGTTTCAGCCTCTGGCCAGCATGGAAATGACTGGTCCAGTAAATCAGAGCAGTGACAAGTCAATGCAGACACACACACACAAACACATAAAGGTTAGTGAGCTCATGAAATGTAAATGCTGTGTAACCACAGAAAAACAAAGCGTGAAGGGAGAGTTTGTGCAGAGATTTGCATCAGACGTGGAAAAAGGCTTAAAGAGTTTGGCTGTTGTTTTTCAGGCTAATGCCTATAAATAAACTGCATGTTTGTACTATGTGTACTGTGGTCTGTATGAGTGTGTAAACAAACAAAGAACACAGCTCTATCCCAGGATGTTGAGGACATAGCAGGTCCCACATGGAAACATTTAGCTGAAGGTGAATTCAAATGTAAATGGGAGCCATATTTGGGAACTCATCAAGCCCTTTCCTTTTTTTCCCTCGCCTCAGTGAAAGTTTGCTTTTCACAAAATTTGCTTTGCAAATTATTCATAAATATGCTCTCATGCATTTGGCAAATGAAACTTTATTTCCTGAAAATACTACAATTACTTCCAATTCTAGACCAGAGTTTGGGGAATTGTTTAAACCTTTCTGAGCAGGAAGCAGCATTCCCTCCACTAATTATTTCACTTCGATTTCACTTTACTTTCGAAAAAAGCGTTTTACCAACACAAAGTCAATGCTTGCGAAACACTTCAAAATCAGGACGCAGGAGAAAGTACTGTATGTTTTTAAGGGGGTGTAAATTCTGCAATGTTAAAACAACATTGGCTAATGCTACATGATTTGTATTTATATACGGTAAAATAAATTCCTAATTAACAAGTCTTTAACTAAATATAATACTAAATATACACTCTATAATAGACAATACCTTTTTTTGTTTGTTTCTTTAAATTTGATTTTAAAGCTTTTAATAATAAAAAAATCACAAAACTACATAAACCATTAGGGTTGGCTCCATGATACAGTAAAAAAAACTACATAAACCATTAGGGTTGGCACATGCAAACCTTGCATGCACTATTGCCCCTGAATCTCAATATTCTGACTCCCCCACTGCATTAACGACTTAAACAACAACAGAGAGTCAGTCTGTTGGAAACATTTTTCTCGTCTGTCATCCCTGCTGTCACAACACCGTGTTGCGCGGCCAAAACACTGCCCATAATAACTACTAAATAGCCCTAATTAGATTCATCAATATCCTCCTGTAGAGGGAGCCGTTGGAGTAACATAGAGAAGATGATCCTCACAGCCTGTCATAAAATCTAAGAAAAACAAACAAGAAAATGCACAACCGCACGGATGTAATCACCGAGTCGAGAAGAACCAAGACAGTATCATAACTCCAGCCTGAAAAGTCCCATAATATTTATTTCTATATTTTGACAGTGATCT
>NC_024313.1:6214256-6273112 GCF_000523025.1 Cynoglossus semilaevis | reverse complement strand
AGATCCTTTAACAACGACAGCCAGTAAACGCATCACCAGGGAAGACGTCGTGTGACCAATGGCGTTATCCAGAAGCAAAACAGACGCAGCAACAACAATCATCAAGAGGCGGGAAAAATGGCAGCGACCACCGGCCACGATAAATAGTATATTGCTAATATATAAACTAATTTAATTTGAGTTAAGTGGCAGTAGACTTAGGTGTAAGTATGGTTGTTTATGTAAACTGAAGACATGACGTAACGTTATAAAAGTCAGTGAACGTTAACATTACTAAACAGTTTTCGTAGTAGTTTTCGGTAGTGATGCTGTAACGTAAACGTTAGCATGAGATTACCTGGTGGGTGTTGCACAAAAGTGGAATAACGATATCCAGGATAACTGAGGTAGCGCGGTTTGACTTAATTTATCCGCTTTTCTAAGGATATTTAGTTGCGCGTACGCCGAGCGAGGATGAAAACACACGGCTGTGCCAATTCTGGATAAGTGCGTGTAAACGGCGTTCTTAAACAGACCTGAGAATCGCTCACAGAATCACCGATGGGAGACTGATTAACAGTCGCGCTGTTTACTTCACGGCCGCTAAGTTAAATGAAGAGGTTAAACACATTGTAGGACAATAAGGCAATACTAGTGCAATAATGAAGTATCAGAACAAGGTTTACTCTTACAATGAAGAACTAATTATAAATTAAATTATTATACATTTTATTAAAACTCCACAGAATTTAAATTGCAGTACCAGCTACCAAGGGTTAACTTTACATTAAAAAAGAACAGTAGTGGCCTGTAGCCTCCCAGTATATAATACTAAAACTTTTAACAGTTTTTATTGTATACAGTCAATTTTTGGTATCCATGAGGGATATTAACATTTTTTTATGAATAACCACATTTTAAAGAACAGAAAAAATAACCACATGTGTTGTTATTGTTATTTTGTGCATCCACCTTGTGGAGATGCCAGGTTCCAACACGGTCATAAGTCTTATGGTCACTTCTTTGTTTGTTCCTTGTTTTTTTAAATGAGCACTAACATATCAATGTTTTCTTGGCTCAGTCTCAACTGTGTTATGCTGACAACCAAGCCAGAAGTACTGAAAACTCTCTGACGGGCTGACAATCAAGCCAGAAGTACTGAAAACTCTCTGAGAAGCACAAACTGATCCAGCAATGCACATATACTTTCTGGTAAAGTCAGAGAGCTGAGGTAGGGTACTTGATTTGCTCAGCAATGATTTCTGGTATTTTGTCATATACCTGATACTCATCTTTCAGCTTATCACTTTGTGACAGGAGTACTCCAGGAGCTGAGATGGCACCATCGCCTTTTTCTCTCCCTGGATACTTGAAGGCAGTCATCTCAAGTCACCCTTCTTCTTTTGGCAGATTGGCCTGTCCGGGTCTGGCACATGGCTGTGACTCCTGTTAGGCTCAGCGTGTCTTCCTACCTGGTCCAGAAGACGTCGTTTGACTTCATCCTTACCTGAAACAAACACTCTTCATTTCCCCAGCAGGAACTGAGTCTTTCTCTTCATTATTGACAGATGTGGGAATTTTCCATGTCAGTGGGAAGACAGATGAGAGGGTGGTATGCTGCTCTCCACTAGTGGCATTAGTGAAGGTCCTGTGTGTTCCGAGGACTTCTTTCAGGGTCTCTAAAATTGTAATGACAGGGTCTTTGGGCATCAGATGCCACTTCTCCCTGTCCTCTGCCAGCACTGCACACACAGTTTGCTGATGTCCTGTGATGATTTCCAATGAGTGAGTTCATAACGCACAAGCCTTTGTTCTTGGAGTGAGATGTCCTCTCTGTTTTTTGGTGAGTTGACGTGAAAGTTTTGGTGATCGGTTGAAGGCAGATATTGTTTTATGAAACCTTGAAAATGCCCTGTTGATATCAATGGCTGCAGGGTGTCCTGTTGATATCAACGGCTGTGATGGCTGCAGGGTGGAGCGTACACTATGCTGCACCCCATTCCCTGTTGATATCAATGGCTGCAGGGTGGAGCGTACACTATGACCACAACAAGGAATCCACGTGTAGTCTTTAAAGGCCTTCTTGTTGTTGGTGGCATTATTTTTTGTTATACCTTCCATTCTTGAAATGTTTTGAAATGCTTAATAAGCCGAATACCTACAAAAACAATATACACTTTTTTATTTAACTTTCTCTTTTGTGTAACACAGCATGTCACAGAATGTGGTTAAATTACTCTGTCTTCACTTTGGTGTCTTTCAGTATTTGTCCATTTTGTACTTTTTCCACTTGTTCCCTGTGTGTCTGGAGACTCTGCTCAGTCCTGATCTCCAGGTCTTGTCCCTGTCATTTTTTTACCCTCTGCCTTTAAAGGGGGAAGCGGTCACATCTGTCTCCGTCACTACTAACACGTTCTTTCACCATAAAGTACAGCACATGCACACACACACACACACACACTCAGATCCTCCTGCTGCTTCTACCTCATGCCTACTTCAAACCTGCCTTATGAGTCCCCTGACAGATCCACACAGAGTCGGCTCAACACATGCACACAGACATTCAATCACGGCCCAGCAGCGCGGGCCACGTATAAATCCATCTTGTAAAGCATCTTCCAGACCGTTCCCAATGCGAATGAGATGTCCTGAAGCCCGCTCGGGTTTTATCTGGGCTCTGCAAAGGCAAGAATGTGATATATGAACAACCTAATTGTTGCGGGGGGGTAAGGGGGGTTTGTAAGCTCACCGCGAAAAGGCTAAAAGGTCGTATAAATCCTGTATGGCCCGCAGGTTGCTGATATATCCTACACTTCCTGGTCTGTTTTGTGAGATAGAACTGTTGTGCAGTAAGAAGGAAAAAAAAAGGTTGCTGTCATTAGTCTTCCTCTGTTTGTCTCCTCTTTATTATATCACGTTTTTCCCAAGTGCTTTGATACGAACTAGGAATTTAACAGCAGCATTTCCTTGGAAAAACAAATAAACTCCAATTCTTTTTTTGTTTTTTTAACGTTTGTCTGAATTCTACTTATCTGGTGGTTTGCAAAATGAGGGGCAGGTCCTCCTACGGGGTGTGGAGCGGTTGCAGGGAGGGTGCAGTAAGGATGAAACTATTTAATTTCCTTCTGTTTGATTAGAAGTTTTGTAGGTATATAGAGTGTGAAAGAAATTCAGTGGTGGTGTGAAGCCAAAGCTGTGAATGTATGGGGGGGGGGGGACTGGAAGAGTGCGAGAGGATGGGCGCTAGACAACAGTTCAGTGTTGAAAAGAAGGACACAAGTTTAAGAACCTCTGCTCCAGGTCATAGACAGTCAGTGGAGAAGTGGTTCATGATCAACCTCAGCTGCCAGTGTGAATCCTGGTCAACTTGTCCCCTACGTTTGTTTCACTGACAGGTGAAGGGACACATCTCAATGTGTGTGTATTTGACAAAACAGCTGTGTCCTCTTCTACTAATTATTTACAACATTTCAACCTCTGTGTGAGCTGCTGTCAATCATTTCTGAGCCTTCTCTCACACTCTGTTGTAAATGTCAGTACAGAGGCCGTAGTCCACCATCCAGTCTGGTCGGTCCTGGCACAGCCTGACGTGCGTGCCTGCTCTCCACACTGGCTGGTTAGTCATATCTAACATCTGTGGCTCCCCACAGTTGGGGTGAATGCCAGGTTGAATATTGCACCAGGGCAGCACTGCTGGAGGGGGCACACGGCGCTCAGCTCTGCTCTGCTCTGCTCTGCTCTCCGACACTCCTAAAGGTGCCAAAATATAGCATTAAGTCAGTACTAAATCTAGCAGTAGGTGCCCAAAGTCTGTTGTTGGATCCATGAGAATATACTGTACGTTTGTTGGATGCAAGCCTCAGTTTGGGACATAAACTATAAAGAACTACATAATGAATACTGTGAGTTCCATGAAGAAGTTTGAGGCTCACAGTTTTCTGACAGAGACAAGAAAGGGGCCAGTTTTCAGACAGTGCTTTTGACTTGGTGGTTCAAAAGAATAAACAAAACAAAGTGGGAATAAGAAATAATGTTAGGTGTAAATATATACAGTATGTGGATAATAAAGAGGTAAATGGTTTTGGAACTGGTTCAGTTAATCATTAGGACATGACAGGTTAGAGCCTTTTTTCATTTCATTGATGACATTTTGCAAGGAAACTCGGCAGGTTAAAGTCAATGTAATCCTCTTGTTAGTCACTCTGGATTAAAGCATTTGCAAAATGCATATATGTATCAAGGGGAGTTTTGCTTATGTTCTTCTGTTTTATATATATATACATATTGTGGCATTTAACATGGTTACATTGGTGTTGAGAATGAGGCCTTTAAATAAAAGACCAGTTAAAGGTCCTGCCTCTGTCCATCAGTTTACAGCCAGACTCTGTAAGTATGTAGAAGAGCTGCTGTCATGTCGGGGTTGAACCTTCAGCATGGAACAGCGATCTCACTCTGTGCCTGAATCACAGGCCACTGACCTCTGACTGACCCTGGGTCCAGCGGCTCAGGGTATTAATGTTCACTCTCACTGAGGTCACAGCTAAGGGGTGGGTGGGGGGTTGGTGTGAGAGGAGGAAGGGTTGGGTGGAAGTTGGATGGTGTGAGGGGTTAAAAAAATATCTTACAAATTAGACAAAAAAAACATTAAAATTGACTTCATACTATGACCTTTTGTAACAGAGCGACAGCATTTTAAAAAAATATATAAATAGAATAGTTTCATCCACCAGTCCATGACAGAAACTCTCCTCCAGATAACCACTGTGTGTGCAAGACACCACGGTTCAAATCCTGGATTTCCAAGACAATTGTCACATTTTGGAAATGAATTAAAAGGTCATGGAGTAGTTTCAAAAGTAAGTTCGGCTGGGGTGAAAAATAAATAGTTAAGCGCCAATTGTTAGGGTTTATTTCTAGACAAGTCAGCATTTACCTCTGTTTACTGGGTCACTTCATTTTCATGCTATTCAAATGTTTTGTTTCTGTATATAAATATATATTTGTTTCTTTGTTTTGCATGTGCTCTTAAAAAAAACAGACCTGACCACCTTATTTTTTTTTCAACACAGACAACAGAGGCTGCTGAGCCATTCCCTGGCGCTGCTTTGCATTTTGTCAAACTGTGCAAAGATTTAAAAGAAGAAAGAGAAAGGAAAAGACGACATATTTTAGATTTGATCAAATAGAGGCCATACGATCGTCAGTGTTTGTGCATCAGAGTTCCTGTTGTGACTAAATGTTGTCCCTAAATACTCATTTGCATGTGTTCAAACAGGCCTCAGCAGCCAGTGACTCAGTGCATGTCTCTCTCTCTCCCTCTCTCTCTCTCTGTCTCCCTGTGCACCGGTCACTAAGGAGAGAGCGAGGAGCCGTCGACCACATTTCCAATTCCGCTCAATTTCAGCAAGAATCTCAGTAATCCCGCTGAAGAGCCGCCGTTCTCCCACAGTGACATCCCATAATGGCACTAACATCAGAGTCGTGGGCGCCCAGGTTACGACGCCGGGCCTCCATTCCACGCACGTCTCCAATCCCCCAGGCTGTCTGTATGCAAACAGAGGCCCTGAGAGGAGAAGACTGATCTGAGCTGCCGTCACTGAGCCCTGTGTAGACATATTTAATGCCTCAATAACCACTGCTTAAGACAGAGTGATGAACGTCAGGGGCTTTCATTACCACCACAAGTTTATCCCTGTATGTGTGTGTGTGTCTGTGTAAGTACAGTGTGTAAACCAAATAGGCTTTTTAATGTTATTCACCCATTGGGGATGTCAAGCTGTTGCAGTTTTATTTGAAAAAAACCCCCACTAATGTACATATAGCTCTGCTTTACTGGGGGGTTTTTTGCTTTTTGAAAAAAAGAACACTGCATAAATATAAATTCTCTTTTTTCCAAAAAAACGTTGGTTCACTCAAAAATGACAATAATAACTGAATCATGTGAGCTGGTGATGAAATCATTTTAAAAAATGACAAAAAGAAAAAGCATTGTAAATGCACTGTGTTTATTTACTGCTTCATCGTAAATGCACTGTGTTTATTTACTGCTTTTTCTTATTCCTGTTCTTATTATTTACAAGTAAAATAATTTCAAAATAGATGCTAATAGTTAGCTTAGTGGTTCCATAGTGTAGATGTTACCACGCCTGCCATGCAAATAGAGACCAGAGTCCTGGGTTTGATTCATAGAAGAAACAAAGACTGTAAATCCCACTGTGTGGGATCAAAACGTTCCGTTTTTGAGAGTGTCACATATGCAAACCAAATAGCAGCAGACAAAAAGAAAGAAAGAAAAAAACCAACACAGTGTGATTCTGGAGTTTTATTTTGGCGGGGTTTTCTCCGACCTCTCAGGGCTTTACTTCCTTGTTATTATCGTGGAGAGGAGGCGCGGAGACAGCTGGAGAGCAGGGTAAATATAGTTGGAATTGTGCCACAGCATCAGTGTCACAGCTTATTGGTTCCTGGCATATGTACACACTGAGATGAGGCCCAAACAGATGCACAGATTCAGGATGTAAACATCGACAGACACAAATACAGACTGGTCTGGAGTAGCACAAAGAAAATTACAGATTTCTTTTACTTAGAAAAGTAAAAACTAACCAAGGATTTTAAAAACAAAAATTGTCTTTCAATCTTTGATGCCAATATCTTCCTGATCATTCTGCTGCTTTTATGCCTTTAACTTAAAGTTAGTCTCCTGGTTTGTTCCAGTATTGTTTTGGTCAACATTTAGCTTTTACTTCCTATTTCCTTTTACTCTGACTCAGTGGCTTTTTTTGGCTTTTTTTTTTTTATCAACTAGAACAGGCCGTGCAGCGCGGCTTTATCGACAATTTCCTCTAAATAGGACATCATGTTCTGCCTTAAACGACCTCAAACTGGTGATTAAGACAATGAACTCCTCATAAATGTTTACTGACATAATCGTTTTCTTTTCAACAATTAGAAGTGCTTGCTGTCTACTGTCTAATGGCCAGAACACCACTTTTCATATGCTCTCCCTTTTTTCCCCAGACACTCATCACCTAGAGAGAGTGAGTGCGGGAGTGAAAAAGCTCAAGCAACGATCAATTTGTTCGCACAGGAAACTGTGTAATGTTAATCACAACTTTAATTTGGGCTGAATTAGCATTTTGATGAACATGCCGGGCCGACTGGTGTACTCCCAGCACCTTTAAACGCTGCACGCACAGAGGAAACGGCGGCGTGCTTAATTAACACTCGCACACAGCAGATGGGCTCAGTGAAGGGTCTGGCAGAAAGAGAGACGGGGGAGACGAAATTGAAAAGGAAAAAACGAGTGCACGTTAATGGGGAAAACCAGAAAATGGTGTAAAATTTTCCAACCGACGATCCTTGAATCTGTCAAAAAAAGGCTGGTGGAAAAAAACAACAGGTAAAGAAGGCAGGACGCACTAAAAACATTCAGTCTTTTAGGGAAAACACAAAGAGCCAGTAATGGCCAACAGAAAACACAACTGGGAAAATCTTGGTCAAACATGCAGCCTGTTTACATATGCCCGACTGTTTCAATCTCAGAGCACAGAGTGAGCGCCACATGGTGCCTCACTCTCATCGCTTCTCACTCGTCCTGCTAAATCTTTCACTAACACATTTTTAAAAAATGTGACTCTCAGCTTATTCTGTCTCCTCCTCTCTTCTTCTTCTTCTTCTTCTGTCCCCTCTGGTTACCATACCAATCTGAATTTACTGTCAATTTACAAACACCACATCTCTTCCACCACATCTCACTCCCAAAAACACAGAGGACATTTTTTTGTTTGACTGTATACTAGTAGTACACTGTCAGAGAGTAGAGAAAATGAAAAGCAGGAAGATGTGAGGAAACAAATCTATGATCATTTAAGGCTGACTTCAAAACATACAATGACACACACACCGGCCCATAGGTGGCAGCAATGCGCCTAAGAATTATCTACGGTTTACAATTTACATTTTACATGAGGTGAACATCAGTGACAGTGCTCTAAAGAAGAAGAACTGAAGGCCGGGGTCATCTCGAACGAGCAGTTTATTAGCCACTCCTAATTCATTTTATTTTGCTAATGATGCAATGCTATGACTCTAACATAGATCACAGTGTACACCTTTGTACTACAGGAGCTCAGTGCTATAACAGCCAGACTATAGAGGGATCACATATACATTTACAAATCAAACACTTCCACCATAGGCTTTTTTTTAAAAAAAAATCATTTTTCACAAACGTTTATTTAAAAAAAATCATTTTTCACAAACGTTTGTCACCATAGGCTATTTAAAAAAAAAAAAATCATTTTTCACAAACGTTTGCTGCTTCACGCAGAGAAAGAAATATAATTAATCACAAATATAACAACATGGAGCTGTAAGGATGTTTGAGGCTGCAGCAGCTGTGGTGACACACCGAGGGTGGAAGGGTCAACTTCAACCCAGTTGTGACAGCCTGTGCCTAACAGGAGGTCCAGCAGGGTAAATCTTCTACCTGCTTGTTGGAACTGTGTTCAGAGAATTTCACAATCTCCCACAAGGAGCAGTGAGTCTGCACTGTTGAGAGGAAGGAGCTGCAGTTCTGATCTGCGGCCACTGGGTTTGTCAGGTGCGCAGATAAAAAGACAATAATATGTTACAGAAGCAGAAGAATGCAACATAATAATATAATCGTTTTTTAAAAAAAATCAACCTGGGAAAAGGAGACACAAACCGAAAAGAATGAGACAAACTAGAACCTTTTGATCAAAGTGACTTCTATATTTAGACAAAACAAGAGAGAGAGAGAGACACATGAACCCATAGAACACCATCCTCACTCACGTCTGAATCTCAATCCTACAAAAATAAATCTTGAAAATGACTCCTTTAAAATCCCCTAACAGGACAGTGTCCCCTCAACAGTACTTTCCCAAAGACAAATGTCTCCAAATGTATGGCTATGACCCCCCCCCACACACACACACACATACACACAAACACAAACACACTGTTCCCAGGCAGCAGGAGAATCTCCAATTACCGCAGGATGCAGCATCAATTTAAGCGGTAATTATGAGCGCAGTGCGCTCGTGGCCGTGCGTCCGCGCCCCCGTCGCCGCGCCCGCTCCTCCGCTCCTCTCTGCTCCTCCTCCACCTGAGCGCCTGTTGCCTAATTAAAAAACTACATGCGCCGAGGCGCTTCCATTTCATTCATACCCTGGAAATTAATCCTTACACAAACGCGTTGGACGGATGTAGACACAGAAAAGAAAAAAGAAAAAAAAAACCCACAGCCAGGAACACTGGACGCTCGTATCCATGGCTGCCTTCTCCGCCGGATGCTGTAAAATGCTGTACGTTGGGATTTTGCGACACACACACACACACAAAAAAAAAAGAAATAAAGATCGGGAGGACGTTAGTCAAGTTGAAGAAAAACAGAATGAACTCGGTCAATTCCGCATCTGTTGATCACAATAAAGATCACACTCCTTTATAGTTATTATTTGGATGTGTAGGAGGCTGGAATATGTAAAGGACCAACAGGGTTTCTTTGTT
Source organism: Cynoglossus semilaevis (assembly GCF_000523025.1). NCBI lineage: Eukaryota > Metazoa > Chordata > Actinopteri > Pleuronectiformes > Cynoglossidae > Cynoglossus > Cynoglossus semilaevis. The sequence continues at coordinate 6,263,596 of NC_024313.1, read as the reverse complement.
TATTCGAAATTTGCCTGTAAAATCGATTACTTTTCAAGTTTTACCTCGAGCTGTAGGCAATACATTCACAATAAGAGACAAATCACACGCTGTTATTGGTTAATTGATTTTTCGGATCAATTCGGTATAGTTTACCTTTACATAAAATGTAAATAAAATACGACGTGATTCTAATTTTAGACACACTCCCCAGAGCCGTCTGTGGTCCATGGCAGTGTCTCTTAGAATGTTTTTTTAAAATAAAATTTCAGACCGAATTAATTGATTAAGTTCTTTGAAATGTTTTAAGGATCTTTACTAGTTGTCTTTCTGAGATTTTCTTTTTCTTTTTCCAGTTCTTCAAACGTGCCTCGTGAGCTTCAGTTGTTTCCCTCAAACTAAACTAAACGCTCGTCTTTAAAAAACGCAACCCAGAAATAAACCTCTGTTTACAAGAGGTTATAGCATCACTGGGCTAAAGAAAAAATGGTTTGTGCTATAGTTCAGAAAATGACGGTTGTATTTGGAGGGATTTTTTAAAGCCCTCCGTACATTAATGTGTGCTTTTCTAACATTGTGGACCAGCAGAAAAGAAAAGCGCTGAGGATTTTACATCATTGAAATAATGCAACAAATGTGTTTTTTTTTTTCAGAATTATTTTTGTCTAAAAAAAGATGCTCCAGACTCAGCGCGGCCTGATTCACCTGCTATTTTATGCAGATTTCAAATCTAACTGTGATTTGTGATCTCCGAGCTAATGACAGAAAACACAGGAACACATCCAAGTGCCGTGACTATCCGGAGTGACGCCGCCTGCTGGCTACCCAATCAGGACACGGGAGCACGGGCCTCCGTCCAATCACAGCGCAGCTGGACTCGCACAGAGGGCGTGTCCAGCTCTGCTCCTGAGAGGGACGTTGAGACAGTTGAGAAGAAGAAGAAGAGCCTTGTTGGGCACGAATGCCACTCGTTGCGCGCGTCCTTCTAATTTGGGGAGGTGTATGCAGCGCACGGCCCCGGGGCCGCGTTCGGTTTCTCCAGGTGCGAATCCAGGAGGAGCTGTGACCAAAAACTTGAGACACTGGGAGGACTGGTGAACCCGCGTCAGGACAGGTGAAATTCCCAGCAGGCTGCCGAGAACCTGAGGCCACGGCATCGATCCACACTTCAGGGAAAAAAGACGGTGTGTGTGTGTGTGTGTGTTTATGTGTTGTGTGGAGATTTGTTTCTGTGAGTGTGTGTTTATGTGTGTGTGTGTGTGTGTAAGAGAGAGTGAGAGAGACAGAGAGAGAGAGAGAGAGAGACTGTTGCTGAGTGTTTACATGATTTATTATTTTTTTCTTCTGTTTTTACACAAATGGAAACGAACGTTTGAGGAAAAGTAATATTTTAAAATGTCATCGTTAGAAATGATACGTGTTTTAGAAAAGATAATTCAAAATAATAACACTTATAATTCAAATAGAGTCGAATAAACGTATGAACTCCATCCATCCAATAGAATCAAAGATACAAAATCATACAAAGATTCTAAAATACACCATTATTACTATAGTTATATTTTTATTTTACTTTTTAATTTTAAGGTCAAGAATTGAATTGTAGTTGTGATTTTACCTTTGAATAAAAATATTGAATTGAATTGGATTTTAGTTGTGATTTTACCTTTGAATAAAAATATGTTTACATCTTCAACATGTATGTATATATATATACATACATGTTGATTCATAGTCAACGTCACTCTTTACTGTGAAATCTGTCATTTAGAGTAAAAGAAAAATTTGACTTTTATTTAAAAGTGTATAATTTAAATAAATATATATATATATAATTTCTCTATTTTTTAACATGTAATTGTGAATCAAAATTTAAAAAATATAGTTAATATAGTTAAACATAATTCATATAGTTGTCATATATTAGTTTTCATGTCACTGATAACTGTCATTTAGCAGTAAAATCAAATTCCGACAAAAACGTAACTTTGAGTTTGGTTCAAAGTTTAAACACTGATTGATTTTTTTTTAAAGGTGAAATAAAAAACACCATTTTGTTTATTTAATAAAATAAAATAATACTACGGCAACGTTTTAACTTTAGTATGAACTCATGTAACTGATTGATTTGTTTTTAAGCCTGTTTGTATTTTTCATTGTTTCATTTTGTGTTTTGCGTTATCAGGATTTTTTTTTTAAATGACTGAGGCCTGGATCAGGAAAAGAAAAAACAACATCATTTAGAATTAAAATTATAGTACTAATCTGCAGCATTCTAGATTATAATCCAACGGTAATCCCGGTGATACATATCTTTTCTCCTACTGTCCTCAGGGTCTCACGTCATGGCTGAAAAACCGAGGATGTTTGAGTCCAAACAGCTGAAGAACCACTGACCAACATCAGGATATAAATTAACACATCCGCCACCGCCGGGATTATTGATCCACACACTTTGGATTCAACCTGTACAGATTATAAACACACACATGCTACAAGTGACGCTTTAATCCGGGTTTAGAAAACATGCAGAAGAGGAGAGACGACACGGAGGAATCAAGATCTGAAGTGAGGACGTGAACGCAGCGCCATCAACGAGCGTCAGCAGCAGCAGCAGAAAAAGCAGCAGCAGCAGCAGCAGCGTCAGCATCCTCCATCATGGAGAAAATGAAGGAGAAATCTAAAACTGCAGCAAGGACTAGACGGGAAAAGGAGAACAGCGAGTTTTACGAACTGGCCAAGATGTTGCCTCTGCCGTCGGCCATCACCTCCCAGCTGGACAAGGCCTCCATCATCAGGCTGACGACCAGTTACCTCAAGATGAGGATCGTGTTCCCGCAGGGTGAGTGTGTGTGTGGACCCACGCCACGTTTCAACACAAACACACACAAAAACACACACACGCCATATGTGCAGGATTGTTTACTTTTAGCATTAATTTTCCGGTATTTTTTTTAAGATTTCATTATACATATATACACATAGTTTAAAAAAAAAAAAAGATTTCATTATACATATATACACATATATACTTTCTAATCATAATTTTTATAATTGTAAAAATACAATTATAAATCTAACACGTAAAAAAATACGTTTTCGTTCGTTTTATAATAGTAATAAGCTTTGTCTACAGTGTGTAGTTGATCAACTGCTGTTTATTTAAAAAGAAAAACCTCTTGAAATTAAAGTCGAGGCCTTTTATTATTTATTATAGTGGGAACAAATAACAATCATGTTTAGATAAACATCAAGTTCTGATACTAAAAATAACGGCTCTAATAGGAAGAAAGTGTGACCCCTGAATGGAAACGTGATTCATGGAGAAAAAAATTGGAATTTGGATCTCAACATCAGAGTTTTCTTGGTGCCAATAATAATGACACAGCTGACATTAATTTACAAAGTGATTCTATATTTTTCAATCTCAATCTCAATCCCAAAATACTTGGATTAAAATCACAACTATGATGTTAACGTTGATCTAAAAAATCGAAATTATGACCTTAATTTTAGACTGCGGATTTAGTTCTGTTCCTAATCCTACAATTTTGACCTTTTTCCTAAAATTATGACGAGATTAAATGTAACTTTAATCCGTACACGTTCAACGACTCTCACCTTAATCAAATTCAAGGATGTTTTTAGTGACTTGAACATAAAAAGATGGTGATACCTAATAGAAATAAAAAGATTATTATTTTATGAATGCTATAAATTTATCTTTTATTTTGTGACTTTAATCCGAGAATTATAGAAAAAAACCCCGGTCCATTGGCAATCCCGTTTTTTAAAATATTTTAGAAGAAAACAGAAAAATACAAATAAATACTTCATACTATTGCTCCAGTCCTGGAGAGGAGCCGACGTCATACGAATACCGTATTACAGGAGAAAAAGCTCACCCATGGAACTAAAGTACGTGAGTGCGAAAGGTGTTTTATAAATTCAGCGTCTCCAGAAGGAGGAGGGGGGCTGCAGGTTTCACTGTCTGCGTGACTCAGAACAAGATGTAGCAATTATTTACAAAAAGGCCCTGCAAGGCTTCTAATCACCTAAAGCCATGTAAGCAGGAGACACACACACACACACACACACACACACACACAGCACGACGTTACAGAGCCACAATGCTTTTCCCAAAATCACGCCATAATCCTACATCTTTATAGTCAGACATATACTGTCAGTCGGGTCAGGCTGCAGCCTGAGGCATGAACAGAACAAACAAACAATATATATATATGTATGTATGTATACAATATACTGTATAAACCTATTAGCTAATGTGGTTAAATTACAACCATTTTAAATATATATGAGCCCAACGTATATGTATATATATATGTATATATGTATATATAAATATGTATATATAAATCGACCTTTCTTTTCAGAATTTGAAGTATTCAAGAAAAAATATAACACTTGTTGTTGTTATTTGTAGTATTGTTATACCAGATCATCCTCTCATGGTTATCAGGCCTTTACCTCTTTGCTCTGAGGTACAGCTAAAAATAATGTAGAGTTCAGGACACGGATCACGTGTAGAACTGATTGTACCTGTGACTGTGGCACTGGAACTTTATGATACATCACCTTGTTTGATGCTATGAATAAAATGTTAAAGACAAATACATTATATTAAATGATTATATAAATGAAATGCGCTCTATAAATAAAAAAAAATATATATACATAGAAGAAAGTCTCCATCAGTTTGAGGTCATTGGTCTGAAAATATTAAATATTTCTGATCTAGAATATTAAAAAAAACACGAGAAGAAAAATATTTGATATTTTGATATTTAAAAATATTTAGCGCAACTGTAACCTCTGCTTTTAACTCCTGACCTTTAGGGGTCGCTGCCAAGACATTTTATAAAGAAAACATTGTTTTTAAAACTCGCAGTTTTTGTTTTTCGTTTTATTGTACGTACAGAACAACGATTTAAATTTAAAATATATTTTATAATCCATACTCAATGTTTTGTCGTCAGAGTATATTAAATAAATCAAATTAAACTAAATAACAAATATATGGTTTGGTTCCATCCGTCAGGTCTGGGTGAGGCCTGGGGCCACGCCAGTCGAACCAGGTCTTTGGACAACATTGGTCGAGAGCTCGGGTCTCACTTACTGCAGGTACTTCCGTGTTTGTGTGTAATCTACATCTAATCCAGGACCGGGACGAATTGTCATCCGAGCTAATCGAACTCTTGTCTCTGTGATCCATTTCCCAGACGTTGGACGGGTTCATCTTCGTCGTGGCTCCTGACGGGAAGATCATGTACATCTCAGAAACAGCCTCGGTCCATTTAGGACTGTCTCAGGTTCGTCTTTAATATTTTTTGTCGCCGTTTTTTTTTTTTTTTGTTTTACTTATTTTGTATAAATGAATGCGGAACTTGTACATTTACAGGTAGAGTTGACCGGAAACAGTATTTATGAGTACGTTCATCCGGCTGATCATGACGAGGTGACGGCTGTTCTCACTCCACACCAGCCTTATCACTTCGTTCAAGGTAAAATAATAAATAAATAAATAAAAAAACACAGATCCTTACAAGTGCACGTTCATTCAGTTATTGTTTGTTATTGTTTTACTACGATTTTGCACGTTAAAAACGAAAGTATTTTGCATTTTCTGTATTAATTAATAAAAAATAATAATTTAATATTCGGTCACGGCGGTGTTTAACTTCATATACGAGACGTCGCGTTGTTTTTATTTTATTGTTTCCTGATTTGTTGTACCCGTCACTTACGTAAAGTTCGTTTCTTTTCCAGAATATGAAATGGAGCGTTCCTTTTTTTTACGCATGAAATGTGTTCTGGCCAAAAGGAACGCAGGCCTCACCAGTGGTGGGTACAAGGTAAAGTATATACATTATTTTATTCACTTTTAAGGCCAGTTCATACATTCTTTTTATATGGAAAATCCTTGGGATTTTCAATATATTCAATATTAAAATTTAAAATAAATATATTCATAAATAAGAACTGCTAAACATTTTTAATTAAAGTCTGAATGACCAAAAAATTCACAACACCCCGGGGGGCTAGACCTCAAAACTGATCTGGAGATGGAACAGGGAGGGTGATCTGTATATACCGTGATTTTTAAGACTAAATTTGGCGTGTTATTTTTCTGTTAATTACTGAACTATTCAAATAATAAAACTAATTCATGTGTCTGTGTTTTTATGTTTACCATCTACAAAAAAACAACAACACATGAACCTGTCTGATACATTCAAATTCACAGACCACATGTTGAAACAATTGTGGATTTGTTTTCACAAATGTAGCAAAAATATAATGAAAAGGAATTATTCTGTATTTGAAATATTCTTTTGAAGTGTGTCAAACATGGGGTTGCGAATTATTCTGTATTTGAAATATTGTTTTGAAGTGTGTCAAACATGGGGTTGCGTCTCGTCTGGGTCCTAAAAAGCTCTGCTCTGCCCCGCCTGCCCCCAGGTGATCCACTGCAGTGGGTACCTGAAGATCCGTCAGTACAGTTTGGACATGTCACCGTTTGAGGGCTGTTACCAGAACGTGGGTCTGGTGGCCGTGGGCCACTCTCTGCCCCCCAGCGCTGTGACAGAGATCAAGCTGCACAGCAACATGTTCATGTTCAGAGCCAGTCTGGACATGAAGCTCATCTTCCTGGACTCCAGGTACACACACACACACACACACACACGCGCGCACAGGTCTGAACACATGACACTAAATTTAGCTGTTTTGATTTAATGTTCCCTTTTTATTCCCACATCATTTAATCCTTTAGCTGCACCAAAATGATTGAAACCAGACAAAGGCCACTGCCTGCTAAACACACTAAGCTCTTCTCTGTGGAATAAATGTGAATTATTGCAGGAACCGTAATATTGCTTCTTAATTCCTCTCCAGGGTAGCGGAGCTGACAGGGTACGAGCCCCAGGACCTGATCGAGAAAACTCTGTACCATCACGTCCACAGCTGCGACATCTTCCACCTCCGCTGTGCTCACCACCTCTGTGAGAACCAAACCTCTCTGTATTCTACTTTATTCAGACTGTAACTATGTAGGAAGACAAGCTGCTGCTGCTGCTGCTGCCGCTGCACATACAGACAATCACAGACCAACCAAACACACCTGTTGCTCAATACTCTAACCTCATCTTTTTTTACCTCCTCCAGTGCTGGTAAAAGGCCAAGTCACCACCAAGTACTATCGTTTCCTGGCCAAACACGGGGGCTGGGTCTGGGTGCAGAGTTACGCCACCATCGTCCACAACAGCCGCTCCTCCAGACCTCACTGCATCGTCAGCGTCAACTATGTCCTCACGTGAGTCTGTCTTCAGCCCGGATAAAATGGATGAGTCATGCATGCATTTAGAAGATTTGAAATTATACACTGGAGTCTCACTTCTGGGAGATCCAGTTTTTATAGAAGGGGGAACCCAAGAAAAACAGCCTTATAAATCAGACACAACGGGAAACTCGTTCAGCAACCATTTGTCCTGGTTTTATTTCTTGTGAAGGCAGATCAGGTCACAGCAGATGAAAAAAACCAACAGGAAGTCAGCTTGTTGGAGTCTTGTAATATTAAAATATCTATATTCAAAATCCATCAATCCACACATTAACTTAAAGCACAGGTTCTCAAAGTAAGGGGCACTGAGTTATATTTTTGTAATTTGATTTCCTGTTTTGGTCAGTTTTGATCAGTTTATCACGGCACGGCAGCAAAGTGTGAGTACATTTTAGTCAGAAAAATTGTTAGATATTTAGGAAGAAAATCTTCAAACTTAACATTTCCTTCTTTCATTTAAAATGATAAAATAAAATGTCTTTTGATTTCTGTTATCAACGAACAGGAACAAAGGCAAAAAATCCAATGGAACTAATGCAACAGGAAGTTAGGTTTTTAAGGATTCAAACTTCATTATTGTAATTCTATTTATATGAAAAATTAATATTGCTGCAAATCTGATCAAATTTGGATGGTGAAGGTTTGAGACCTTTGTGGTGTAAACTTTATTTTCTTTTCCAAACTACAGACCCATTTCAGTGGCCTGAACATGACTAAAAGTCTGTACCTCTGTGGTCACAAAAGGCCTATTTTGTAATGAAACCCTTAACGTTCTAACCACAAAATAACACGTGTCGGCTTCACCAACGAACCGACGCTACACGCTAACATTTCACGCTCAAAGCCAACGTCTTAGCTACGATGCCTTTTCAGTTTCTAGGAGAAATCCGTCCCTTTATCCCTCGCTGCGTCTCTGTACAAATCCACCAAATACTGCTGCGGCGGTGTGTTAGGAGAGCCGCAGAGCTCAGCGAGACCCTGGGAGACAGCAAGACAAACACGGAGGTCCAACCCCATCAAAAACCTCTACTATCACAATCGATCCGCAGGCGGAGGAAAGCTGAATCTATCAGACGCTGAACTCTGAATCAATAGCCATCTCACATGTTGTGTTTTCCTTGTTAGGTTTGGTTTGATCCAAATGTCACTCAGTCTTTGTCGAAGTGTGTGTGTGTGTGTGTCTGTAGTACATGTGCGTATGGATATGGCAGCATTCTAGATATTGATTTTTTTTTCTTCACTGCAGTAGGGACAAAACAAAGGAACAACATTAAAAAAAGAAACCAAAATTTAAAGATGAAATCAGCATAAAAAAAAACATGAAGAAGCTCCGACAAACTGACAAAAAAAAAAAAAAGACAAGACAGCAAGAATTCACACCTTCACCCCTGACTGTGTTTAAGCCAAACAAAAATCCATTAATAAATCATGTTTGGAGGCAGCCTGCTGGTGGCGCATTTCAGACATGAGGTGCTCTGACATTGACCCTGAGGTGGAATTCAGCTAACACAGCTGAGTTTGCACAACGGCCCGACGTTATTGGCTCAGACGTAAGTCAGCCCGGGCCCAGATAGGATGCAGGAGCCGCCGCGGCGACTCTACCTGCAAGAGCAAATAACACTCCAGAGTGTAGTGACTGTCCAAACAAAGCCCCCCCCACACCCTCACCCCCAACCCCGAGCTGTTGTACATAAAGAATGGGTCATATTTTTGAGTCATATTAAAGAGGCCGGCCGGTGGCAGGGTCAGGGAGGGGCCAGGCGGCTGCTATTACACACTGTTGATGTGATAAGTTCAGAACAGGCTCATGTTTGCTGAACACTTGACACAGGAGCCGCGTCTCTCCCCAGACACCGTCACTTGGACGGGGTTCAGCCGCAGGACCGTGGGTTAAAGTGTGGCGTTGGCATTCACACGAGCTGTTTGTTTATTTCTTTCAAATGTATCTACTGAATACAGCCGCAGTGGAGATGTAGTGCATGCACGTGCACGTGTCTGTGTGCACCGTGACTCACAGCGCCTCTCTGGCCACGTCCTGCCCGTGCTTGTTTGGTAGAGGAGAATGATTAACTGTCTCCAAGTTTAACTTCAGGTATTTATCTGGAAACTCATTGTCGCTTCTCATAGACCTGAAAGCTGGGAGACAAAATGTGTTTACGTTATATTTACTGATGTATTCAGCAGTGACAAAGACATCTGCAGTTACAAATGATGTGGCCTGTTGTAGTACTATGACAACCCAAACTGTGAAAGGAAGAAAAATGGTGCCAAGAATGGCTTTTTGGTAATAAGTAACAAAACATCATGGTACGGAGCTAAGGTCAGTCTGTGGCACAGTTCAAATGTATGGGTTAAAGGCCCCTTGAGGTACGCCTCAGAATATCTGATGTAGTTCATATATCCGTCAGCAGTGGGCAGGTTAGTTTGTTCTAAACTAAACCTTTCGTCCCAAATCGATAAACAAACTTGACCACGAAGACGTTCAACAGTGGATAGGTCACACATTTTTAAACAAACTTGACCACGAAGACTTTCAACAGTGGATAGGTCACACATTTTACTTTGACCTAGGTTTTATTTACTTTATTTACTTACTAGAAAATTACTGCTTTTCCAAATTTAGTGGATGTAGAACATTACTGCTTTTCCAAATTTAGTGGATGTTATTTTCTCAGTTTTTTTACAGGTTAGCATGCTAACAGTTGCTAAACAAAGTTCTTCGGGGGCTGGTGTTCACGAACTGCAGACTGCGACTAATCACGCTGTCAGGGTTGATTAAAGTCAGTTCACTTCATCGAGGTCCAAGGAGAAAATTACACAAAAATTCAACCGATACTTGTTGACGTTTTGTTTTCTGCGGACTTCACTGTGGACCGACAAATGTAGCATTCTTAGATGGGTGGTTTTCTAGCCGCGGGCCTGACTGAAAAAGTCACAAATGGGATAAATACAGGTTTAAAAAAATGTTTGTTTCCATCGCATTTCATATTCTGTTGTGTTTGTCTCTAAAGGGACACAGAGTACAAGGGAATGCAGCTGTCTTTGGACCAAATGAGCCCCACCAAGCCCGCCTTCCCGTACGCCAACAGTCACACGGAGGACAAAAAGAGCACCAAGGCACGTCTGACCCAGACCAAGTCAAAAACCCGGGTGTCGCCCTACCCACAGGTAATGAACAGAATCCTCTGCTGAGCTAAATCAGTGAAACCTAATACAACCCTGACCGTCAAAACTCTGGTGGTTTTGTTTCTGTCCAGCAGTTCTCTGCGTTCAACCCCGAGTCCGACCAGGACAGCCAGTGGGGGGGCAGCCCCGTGACAGACTCGGCTTCTCCTCAGCTGATGGATTCTGCCGAAGCCACGGAGGCATCCTGTGCCTACAGACTGTATCCAGACGCAGGCCCTCTCTGCTACAACTTTGGTCTGTCCGACGAGGACCTGGCCCACGCTCAGACACACCCCCACACCACCACCTGCGACCGCGTCCGATGCCAGAGTGGCCGCTATTTCCTCGGAACCCCTCAGTCTGGACGAGAGGTGTGGTGGGACGCCACGCGCTCCGTCCTCTCCCTGCCCAAACCGCCACCGGACAACAGCGAGGGCTACGAACTCACATCCTACCACGCAGCCATTCACGGTGAGGTGTTGGGGTTGAAACCACAACCATCTGTCTTTGAAAGCTGCATCTCCTGGTAGCTGCATTTCAAATGTTATTATGGGACACACTAAGTTGTTTACGGCGTCTCTTGCCAGGGTGCCGATTGCTACCATCTGTTCAAAAATTGCCTGCAATTGAAAGCCAAGTTATTTCACTTTTCACATCCTCAAAAAGGGGGAACCCACCCCGACTCTGCCGCCGCTGCCGCCGCAATATTCAGTCTAATCAACCAGGACTCCACCGTGTGTATTTTTAAAACAGAAACATGGATAGTTATAACATGTTTTAGGTTTATTCTCCCAAAAATGAGAGAGGTCACACACTGGTTATGAAATCTACACACACTTATTTCTTCTTTTTTTTGGGACGCAAAACAGTGACACAAAATCATGAACACACCCAACAACTATTTGTCATTGAAGTACTGAGGTTCCCTCCGTCTGCACTGCCCTTTCCTGGCTGCCCCAACACCGCTCTTTGACCGGGGCATTTCAAATCCTCCAGTTCTTCTGCTGAAGCCAAGAACCTGAACTCAGGAAAATGTTTCTGGTCTCTTGAAGCCTCCAAACTAGCGATAGAAACAGCCCCAGAGGATGTTCCTACCTCCACCATGACACACCCTGGTGGCAGCAGCATGAAGCAGTGGTGATTTTCTAAATTTATTTTTTTATTTTATTTGTCAATGTGCAGATTTGTTTTTCAACCTTTTGTAGTTTTGGCCAAACTGTTTGACCGTGGCTTCATCAGATCAAAATGTGCCCTTTTTTTTTTTTTTTTTTTTTTTTTTTTTTTGTAGCTGGGCTTGAATGTTTGTTCCAAACTGTGTCCATAGTCCAAACATATGAAGAACATGGGAGATTGTTCCCACATGTGAGGAGCAACCACAGTCCCTGCCATAAATTCCTGCAGCTGCTTTAATGTTGTTCACGCAGCGATTACCCTGACCAGTTTGTTTCTTGTTCTTTTTATTTCAGATGAAAGTCGAAATGATGGCTGTATTTATTATGTTCTAAGTTTAACTTCGTTTTCTGTGAGACACCTTTATCATCAGATGCTTCTGGTGCCTTTGAAGTTCTATGTCATCTCTGTGTTAACTCCAGCAGCTGAACTCCTCCTGTGGTTTGTTGTTAAAGATTTTAAGATTTCACTCTCCTGACACGGTTCGATTCTTCTTACAGGGAGGGGCCAGTGGGAAGAAGACAGTGTGGTGAGTTCTCCTGACGGAGGTGGCTCCACCAGCGATTCCGGGGATCGTTACCACAACGACAATTTCCGTACCAGCCCCCGAGAGCCCAGCAAGATGGAGACATTGATCCGTGCCACCCAGCAGATGATCAAAGAGGAGGAGAGCCGTCTGCAACAACACAAGACACCCGCGGACGTTTCAGGACTCGCCAAAGCTCACAGCCCGTGCTTCGGCACTTCCTCGCTGCCCCACCACCCCCAGCTCAACATGCCCAGCGTTGTGTGTCGAGGACCGGGGGCCCCCAGCATCGACCTCCCCACTGAGCGCCTGCATCACAAAGACATCATTAAAGTTCCAGGCCCACACGACACTGACGAGAACACCACCAGCCCGGCTTCTCTGTCTCGACTCAGCAGCCCCAGCTCCGACGGAATCTCCAGGTCGCTCACCAAAGACTACATGCAGACTGAACTGTCGCCTCACCCGGCGCAGCCACAGGGGAGTCCGCTCGTGTACCCCACCCAGGACAGGCTGCAGCTGGAGAGACAGACGGCCTACGCTTTGACGGGCTACTCCCTGGAGCACCTGTACGACCCGGGGAACTTGCGGAGTTACTCTGGACTCGCCTGCGGAGGCGTCCAGTATGACGTGGCGTCTCACGTCAGGATGCAGGCGGAGCAGATGCAGGGACACAAAGCCACCTCTGTCATCATCACCAACGGGAGCTGACGACACCTGGTCAAGACAGAGTGAGGATGTTACAGGAAGTGATGTCGTGCTCTCACCTGACACTGGTCAGGTCCTCGCTAGGAAAACACAAAACTGAGCTCAAGTTTTCCTGAGGCCTGCGTTCCCCAACGTCGTCCCCCCTCTGTCATCAGAGGACAATTTTCCAAGACTCTAAAAGACTAGAGTTCAAGAACAAATGCTTGGTTCAGGACCATGGAACAGCGGTTCTCATCAGAATACTGTGCTATTTTAACAACACTGGGCCCAGTTCCCTTCCTGGTTAATCATCAGACGAGGGTTTCTGTTCCAATTGTCCCACGCGTCATTGCCCAAGTGAGTTAATCTGTCCTGGACACAATTTCCAGAGGCAGTAAAGAAAAAGTGTTGTTCCGTTGACCCTTGACCTAAAAAAAAAAAAAAACAAAAACAAAAAAACTCTGCTGCAGAGAGAAAAATGCATAATGTTCGACTCCTGAAGTGAGAGAACAGGAAAGTGGACGATGTCAGTGTTTCTAGGTATTTATTTGTCAGTGGGCTTTTATCTGTGTGCGTCATTTCTTTGTTCAAATGGAAACTTGACTGGTGCCAACAAATGAGGCTGCACGTGTTTACGACAGAAACATTAGAGTAGAGAGAAATCAAGTGGGAAAACAGGGAAAAAATACCTCTAATATGTAAAAGTGTAAATTAATGAAATTGAAAACTTTTAACATTTGAATATGTATGATGTCCAAAATTGATATTATAACAATCATTTGTCTGTTTTCGTCACCTGCCTTTAATTTAAACACTTGAACTGTGGGGATTGAATGAACTCGTTTACATATCAGAGATTTGTTTCTCCTGTTTTCCTCAGGCGTTCTCCAACATTTTAGCATCTGTAGAGTTTGATCTGATGAAGAAAAAAAAAAGAAAAAAATGTCTCTGTTTTTGACCAGTCTTGACGGCCGGGAGGTTTAAAGTATTTGATACAAATGTGTCTAAAATTCTGTTGAATGTCTTTAGTTTCATATTTAATTTATGATGTAAATATGACACAATGAGTTTTTGGACCAGGAGCGGCAAGATTATTTATTAATTGGTTTAAAAAAAAAAGACTTAAATCTGAATACTGTTGCAAACAATTTGGGTCATTTGGAGTTTTTTTCCTTCAACTGTTGCATAGAAACGTACACACTGTGAAAGCACTGATGACAAACCACACAAAGATGTGATGAAGAACGGTTCCAGCACAGACGACAACAAACACTTCACAACACATCAAAGGAAAGAACCGACGACTGAAACTGTCACAAGTGAATGAATTAATGAAAATTAAAGACTAATTAACCTTAGAGAGAATTATTATAATAAATGAATGTAACACTACATTATTGTTATGATCCGAGCACCAAAAATGGCACAATCAAAAACACTGACAAATAGAAACTGAGCTAATAGAGATCAGTGAGAGTATGGACAAACACATGACAGGATTCATGGATCAAAGGTCTCACTGACATTAAAACCTAAGATTTTATTATTAAAATATTATATATGACATTTAAATTAGCAGAAAATATTATATATATGACATTTAAATTAGCAGAAAAACCTCAGCCTTCATTTTTCTTAAGCAAACCAAGCGAACGGTTTGAAAAATCTACACTCCGCTCCAGCCAGACAACTATTAAAATAGCTCATGCTTTTCAGGCCCATCGTACAATGAGAGCATTCAAGAAGGACCTAATCACAAACCTCTCGTGTAAGAAATGACTACAACAGCCGACCACTGTGCCTGCTCAGCTGACATATTCTAAATGGACTTGCAGCAACACGTTCCGTCTGCCGCAGCAGTTGAACTCGCACGTTCTGCTGCCCTGACCTCGGCTCAGAGGCAATTCTTCTGCCATGTTTTTTAATGTGTGCCGGTAATTCACATGTACAGACCCCATCTGAGCTCACAGATCCCTGGACCTGGACCTGGACCTGGACAGAGTCTGGAACCTGGAAGCAGATTATTGCCATCAGTCACTACACGACAGGAGCATTTGATGCTGTGCCAGATATCACTGATGCTGTCAGTCCAGGAGGTAGCGCTACAGCACCGTTGTGCTTTTGACATCATTGGAGTTTAAGAAGGGTGTGTGTGTGTGTGTGTGTCTTTATTGCTGAGATACTTCAATAATAACAGGCCTATTTTTTCCTCTTTAAACACTGGGGCTTTAGCCCGGAGGCTTTCACATGCAGAGTCTGCTGAATATGCAGCCAAACTCTGGGCGTTTTGCCCAGAGTTTGCACACTTGCATAAACAACCTCGCTCTCACCCGCCTCACCCATCCTCACAAGATGCTTTTTGTCCCACCTCACTCCTATATAAAAAGAAACAGTCCATTAAGGAGCTGAAAAGAAATTATCATAAAAAAAAAATAGCAGAGAAGGAAGAATGACATAGATCCTGAAGAGAGCGTTATAGCGGCCCCTGCTGTCAAACGTCAGACCAGGATTCACAGCTGTACGCACAATTAAGCCCAAAATACTTCGCTCGAAGAGTCAAAAAGTCAAAACTTCGTTTAGTGCAGTTGATTTAGAAGAAAACGCATCGCCAACTACAGCTGCCAGTTCGCTTGATTTATTTTTTCGGCGCCAAGAAGTTACACAAGAGAATAAATCCAGCTGGGAATAAAACAGTGATGTATTTGTATGAACAGATGTTTTCATCATTGTTTTACTCCCAGAAAGTCTTTATTGGAACCTGCCACGGAGTGAAATTACAGCTTGGTTATTTGATCGAAGAGAGATTTTGACTGAAATTTCAAAGTCTTTCACCCACTGGAGTCTGCCCTCTGTTCGTACTTTCTCTTTTCATTAACATTTCTCGATATGGGAAGGTATAAAGCTAGCTTCAAAATGATTTACAAAGTATTTACAAAAGCTGCTTAGTTCAAGGTATTACTGGGTGAAAGAGATTATGATTTAAATCAGCCTCTCAGCCCAGGGCACTGAAGTTAAAGATCCAACCCCAGTGTAGTGTATATAAAGAGGTAGACGATGAGGGAAGGAAGGATTGTACCACATCAGTGACGGAGGGGTGGACCGTAGCCTCACCAACGACCACAGAAAAGGAGAACGCAGGTGTTGAGGCTCGGAACGACCCTCCCCGATGTCTGCTTGATTGATTTCAGGCCCAGGTTTGAGGCAGAACTGCATATTCATACATGAGTGAAAGTGTTCTCTGCTGCAGCGGCTCCATAATTCAAGCTGGCACTCAGTGAAGAGTCATCCTTATAAAACGGCTTCAGAGGAGACCAGGGGAAAATGTTTCAACATGTTTTCTGTTCCTGCATACTTTATGGCCTCTTTGAGTGCGAGCTGACATTGTATAATTGTGCATTGTAAAAATCCCACTCCATCTTACCCACCCCCAACACCCCCCACCCCGCGAAGGACCTCCAGGATTTAGTTTCCTCCAAATAAAGACAGAAACTGGAGAACAGAAAATTTCTGAGCTGTGCAGCCATGAAAAACCTGACAAAACCAGGACCAAAATTGATAAAAACTTTGTTTTAGTGTTTTGACTTTCACTTCAAAAAAAAAATACAAAAAGTTTGTATATTTAAATCTGCGGCAAAGAAAGGGTAGAAATATAAAAACTAAATTATTTAAATTATTTATTTTATATTAAATTATTTTAATTAATTATTATCTATTATAATTATAAATCCATTTAGAATCCTGATGACTTAGATTTCTAAATTTCTCATAAAGAAATCCTGAATTTATATGAAGAAGTTTAAATTAATGTTATGTTAATTTAATATATATTTTTATTGTTATTTTTTATTTTCCTTTTTTTTTAAACACACAAATGCTGGCTCTATGTTTTTTTTAACTTGAATCTTTAAGGAGAAGAGTCAGAGTCCAGACCCTGACCTCCGAATCTTTCACAGAGAAACATTTAAAACCCTGGAGGAAATCATTAACCTGGGTCACTGAGGGACACCTCACTGCACCACCTGCACCTTTAGATGTTCTGATTGGGTGGAGCAGGATATTGGGGTCATGTGGTCGATCTGATTGGCTGAGCTTGGAAACTGAGGTCATTCTCAGGAGAAAAAGAAGAAAATAAAGTTTTTGTCCATGGCACAGCGGCTAAAAACAGAAACCTCTGTATTTAAATAAAAGTTATAAATATTAAAAATAAATGAATAAAATTAAATGAATGATAGTTACAATAATTATGATTTAGATTTTTCTTTTCAAATAATGAGAATGTGATATTTTTAGAAAAAAACTCGTGGAGTTGAAATAACATAACTTTATAATTGACATGGTTAAAAGTGAATACATTTGACTGTAATTTTAGGAATAAACTACAGTAATGGCTGATCAATATTTTATTATAGTGTTCAGGCCTGTGCCTTGTTATTTTGTTCTAAATGATTTTAAAACAACTCTGTTCTCACATTCATTTCAAATGTGCGTTCAATATATTTGAAAAGAAAATCGAATCAGTCTTAACTTTCACGACCCTCATGCAGCACCTCCAGGGACCACCGGGTGGACGCGGGCCCCCTGTTGAAGACCTCGGCTGTGAGAATGAGGATTGTTTGTGTAATGGATATTTGCATGTTAAATCAAACATTACACCAAACGTGTCATCACTTCAATAAAACCTTAACAGGAATTCGCTTTGATTTAAAATGGACTAATCTCTCAGAAACGAGGCTATTAGGAAGACTGCGAGTACGATATCCTGATCCCCCGTCTCACACACACACACACACACACGCACTCTGGTTCTTGTGTTTTGTGAGGTCCTAACATCAACATAACGTATTCCCCAGCCCGTCGTCTTCACCTCAACTACTCCAGGTCCAAGACTAATCTTCATCCTTGACTCAGCTCTAACCTGACATTAATAACAACAACAAAAATGAATCACTGAAAATGTCCCCACAAACAAAGTCTCCACAAAACCATACCATTCTTTTAAAACAAGTCCCCATAAGTATAGCTATACCAGGACACACACACACACACACACGCCACCTACCCCAGTAGGGCTCAGACAGTGTGAATCTAATGCCTCCCAATCCTGTGAATCCCTTTGTTCCTGATTTCACACTTGATTTGCCCACAGCTTGAGTTTGGCTGCTATCACAGCTCCTTTCACCGCTTTCACACACACACAAAAAAAAAAAAAAAATCCACCAAGCTGCAGCATCCTGGTCTTTTTCCTCCCACAATCCTCTGCCATTCTTCTGTCCAATGTTTCTGCCGAACACTAGCAGTTGCCAACCAGTTCTCTGTGTTTGTTTGTTTGTTTGTTTGTTTGTTTGTTTGTTTACATCCTTCCTTCCTCCATTTGCCAAGATCTGCTCTGAGTTTCACACTTGGTTAGAGATTGTTTCTAAACAGTAACAGTGAGACATATGTCTGAAGGAACCAGTGTGTCCAACGTACGGCCCGGGGCCACACCGTGGCCTGTGGCCCTCCACTCATTTCCTAAAAAGTGTTTTATGCGCCTCCATCAGAGTATGGCAGGTATTACACCACTGTGACAAAAGTTGTTTTTTCATCCTTTGACTTTTTTTAACCAAGCTATTTTGTGGCTAACTCTTAGCTTTTTTTATTGTGCAAATCGTGGACCAGACTGTAATTATTTTATGCAATTGTAGCTAAATTTTTTTTTGTGGCCATTTTGGACGAAGAGAAAGAATTCCCTTTGGGAAACTAAGGCCGTCAAAGAAAGTGATGTAAAAGACAGGAAACCTGATCTCTTTCCCCGTCCTGTCTGTCAGAATTACCCCCCGAGTGTTATTACAGTGATGAATCTGCCCCTCTGTGGACAACATTTGCACCCCTCCCTCCCTCCCTTTGTTAAAACATCTCCGCAGCGACCACCAAACTAACCAGATGCCACAGAGATACAGTTCATTCTCCGACTCTCAGGAGACAAATCCAAGTCTTCCGTTTTGAAACCCCGTTTCTCAGGCGTCTTCCTGAAGTGTCAGCCCGGCTCCTCTGCTCCTCCTCTCCAACCATCCCTGCAGCCCACAGACAGAGGGACAGCTGTGGGGAAAGAGAGGGAGAGAGGAGGAGCAGGGCCACAAGGAGGACGAAGAAGAGAGGGAAGTGTGAAGACAAGAGTCCCTAGAGAGACGTCGCTGGTGCTCCACAGATCCAAGTCACCGCCTGCATGCCAATGAGGAGATTCCCCTGCAGGGGCAGCAGGAGGGGCTGCTGCTGCTGCTGCTGCTGCTGCTGCTGCTGACACTGTACCACCACAGTCCCTGAAGGCCACACTGCAGCTCCACACAACAGAGCTCAGCACTGGATACTGCAGTGTCATTTTCCTATCAGTCTTTTACACAATGACAATAAACTACAGTTCAACTATTTTACCCCAGAAGGTCAACATGGAGGCTCTGCTCCACCATGATGACAGCACAAAAATGTCATGTCACTGAGGACACTTCACAAATGATTCATCCAAGTCCATATAAAAAAAGGGTAAGGATATTTTTATGGTAGTAAAGGGGCTTCACAAATGATTTGTCCAAATCCATATAAAAAAAGGGTTAGGATATTTTTATGGTAGTAAAGGGGAAAATAATTTAATCAAAATTAATAAAATATCACTTCATACTTGTCAATCCAATCATTTTAATTATGTCCAAATTCTATTCCTTTTTCTTTGAAATATGGATTTCAGTCTCTTTTTGGCTCCATTTCAATCCCTTGATTCAAGATACAAATTAAGATTTTTTTTAAATGTTCCAACACCGTCATACAGTCCTGATCCAGCATCAGTGTTAATAAGCTGTGTAACCACCACCATCACTCACTCCCCTACTCCACCCTGGAGAAGAATTAATAACTAATTATGTGGGGTCACTCGTCCAGATGGCGCCATCAGCTGGTCCCACCGTCTGAACCTCACCTCCAACCAGAAACCCCTGACCCCGCCGTCCACACAGAGGCTGGGGCCCAGGCCCGCGCCGGGATGGAAGCAGACGTACGTGGAGGTTTTGGGCTTGACATAAAGCAGCAGATAAGGGGGGATGAGCCGGGCGTGTCCGACTCAGCTCCATGAATACAAGGCTCCCTGCTGGGAGCCTGATCTCCACGGTCATGATTCTGTTATTACACGCTGTGATGGACAGATGGCTCCGAGTGTGCGAGCAGCAAAAGCATTCGCACACATTCAACACACGCCAGGATGGAACGCACCAGTGGACACAACCTGATACTCCCCGTCCTTGTCTCATTAGCGGGCTATAGAAACATAAGGACATAATAGAGGGGAATTAAGTGGCCGTGTGGATGTCAAAGGCTGGGGACGTGGCAGAGGAGCAGGACGAGGGGCTAACAAGCTGACGCTGCGAGCTCCCCCTCAGCTCTGAGCGGTGATTAGTGTTCAGGACAGGACTGACGGGTAAAAGACAAGTCCTCAGAGACAGGAGGGACACTTAAACAAAACTGACAACAGAGGAACAGCTCAGAGGCGGTGCAGTCGGAAAATCATCTATACAACAATACCTTGGAACACTTTTGAAGTCCGGTGGTACAGAGAAGATTATATTGACCTGATTATATTAACCAATCACATTGAAATGTTTTTAATTAAATGTTGAACGTCTTTAAATGTAAAATGTTCTTTGGTTGAATTTTTATCACTTGTAGCACCAAAAGTATTGTTTCTTTATTCTTCTGCTAACTCAAACCTAAAAGTTAGTAGCTATGGTTTTCTGAACACTAGATCGACTTTAAAAGTTAGTTATGGTTTTCTGAACACTAGATCGACTTTTTTTTTTAAAAGTTTTAGCCTCATCAACAGTTTTTAATCCCTTTAGGAACGATAATTAAAACACCCTTCATATTTTTAGCGAGCTCGGCATGTGATTTTTATTCTACTATGAATGTTTTTTTTTCTTTTTGGCTAATTAAACTTTTCTCCCATTACATTATCTTATAGCTTATATTTGGTCAAATGTTCAGTCGATTCTTTACTTATAATGTATTATTATTGTTTTGGCTAATGTTGTTTAGCCATTTTTCTCTATTTTTGGCTAAAGTATTAACATATTAACTATTCTTTGAGTATCTTCTCAATTACTCTATGCAGTCATTGTTATGTGAATGTATTCCTGGCTAACCAATAGCATGCTTAGTCTAGTATTTGCCTGTTTAACTTTTAATTATCCCCTGGCTGGACGTTTTCCCATCAGCCTTTGCCAAAACTAATTATTTTGCAGGGGCTTTAGTGAATCGTAGGAGCAAAGTTTAGATTTGAAGATGGAAATATCTGCCTGCTTATTCCTTGTAGCTTTTCAACACATCTACAGCTCCGTCCTTTCTCTCCCTCATCCGTCTTCCTAAGCTGCAGCTTTTCCATGTGTGGACTAAAAAGTCCTTTTACAATTTGTCACACAGAAGCCTCCTAAACTCTTGGGCAAACAGTGAACTCCAGAAAAGCTCCGCCGTGGAAGGCTGCAGGGCCAAATCCCATCTCTGCTCCGTATTTGAGCAGACAAAGCAGCTAAGAAGTGACCAAACAAAGACACCTTAAAAGGGGATTTGAGGAGTTTAACCACATCTGATTCTTCTGCCACTGATTTCTTTCTCCTTCACTAAAGACTTTTTTTTAGTGTTTGGTGGGCGAATTCCGTAACAGAACGACAGCGTTATTTAAATGAACGGAAGAAGTTAGACTGTTGGCTACCACACACTCAATTACAGTAACCAACCTGACACGTGTTGCACAGCCGTAATTACTCATGAAAAGGTTCATCATCATCATTACGCCATTAGTTTCTGGCATTCTGGTGCTAAGTGCTTAACAAGATTAGGCTGCCAGTCACGTTTTCCCTCTCAGTGTCGCAGACAATGGGCGACTTCAGCAGCTGCCTGCTGTTTGCTGTGGTTTCCTGATGATGAAGTCTCAGTATCAGCACCACCCGGTCACACCGGCGCTGCTGAAAGTCCGCTGCCACTTTACTAGGTGTAAGTAACAGGAAATAACACCTAGTTATTAATATTAATGATAAAGACGGACAATGCATCATTTCTTCATGTCGCAACTAATTCTGACCTCATTCTCAGAGCACTGATGTTTTAATAATATTGTTTGGTTTTTTACATACATATTTAGAACTTTTTGTAATTCTTTCTAATTTCATTCTTTATCCATTTTACTAACAGTATATGTGCTTGTAATTCTTTCTAATTTCATCCTTTATCCATTTTACTAACAGTATATGTTTTACATGTTTTACACAAACATAGTAAATATAAACAAAAATAAATATTCAGTGGTGCCTAGAAGCTATCCACAGACAAAGGTCGACTGAAAGACAGACATATAAAGACAAGACGAGCTAGAAATCATTGGCCATAAAAAACCTTTCCCTGGACCCCAGTGGCCCAAGGGCCAGATTTTGGACATCCCTAATAGAAAATCAACTGCCAGGGAACAATTGTTACAGAACAGTTTCAAAGCTGGTTTCAACGTACGACATCAACCAATGAAGACATTTAAGAATATTGTCCAAGTCAAAACACGAGAGAATATGAAATATCAGACTTCTGTGTCTCAGGACGACACCAGAATGTGAAAATCAGAAGCAGAGATTACGAAACTGTTAGTGTTGTGAAACATCTGGCCTGAATTTTTCCCCCACAAACAGAGGAAAGAGATATTGCATAAAACAACAGTCTAAAATACCAGCAAAAAAAAAAGCTTTAATTTAATCTGAGACAGAGTTTGAACACATGTTGACCAGTACTACAGTCCTGTCGCCGCGTTACAGCAGCGATCACGTGACCCTGACCTCTTCTGAGCTCCATCTGGTAGCACTTCTCAGATCTTTTTGAAGAACCAGAGAAATCAGCCCATCATCTCCTCACAACACGACCTCCTGCAGTGTAAACACACACTCGTGCAGTGTGTGCACATGTGACGTGCACCTGCACTGACGCAGCCAGGACACACACATTTACAGCAATTAAGGCCATACAGTACGTTTAGCTAACTTTAGCTAGCTGTGCTAACTGTGAACAAGCCACTGATCATTCTGCTAACGCAGCTGTTTGGGTTTGAACTTTAGCTTAATTTCATTTGAAGTGACTTTTCTTCACTTTTAGCTGATTATTGATGCTAATTACATTTTTAAGTTTTTTTGCTCACATGTTGTTTTTGATTACTGGCTAGTTTTACCATTAAAAATAATTTTATTCTAGGCTAATCTTAGCAACTCTTGCACATTCTTTGCTAATTAGCAATTTCTTTATGAACGTTTTGTTTCTATTTTAACAGTAAAGTGCAAGCTTATTTTTTTCAGCTCACTTCCTGCTCATCTGCTTTTTCTGACAACATCTTTTCTTTCTTCTACTGCCATATTTTGTGCTTATTGGACACATTTCCTATTTATTAAAACTTTCTTGGCCCAAGGACAAATGACCTGGGCTGCGACCGAAGAACCAACCAATCATCTCCCTACAATACAACAACCTGCACACACACACACACACACACACGCAGACTTTCCTCAGCAGGAGTGTGATGTCATTACAGCTCTCTAAGGCCCCCGATTAGCCAGTGCTCTGTAATCACTCTGCTGATATATTAGTACAATGCATTGATTGGCCCATAATCCAATCACTCGCCTGTTATTGATCTTTTATGGAGCGCCCTCCCCCAGACAATAAAGCTGCAGCCACAGACTGCGGGTCAATATTGCGCAAAGGGGGAGAGAAGTCTCCTTGCAGCTAATTGGCTTATGACATAATCCAAACATTTTGTTTTCTCCACACCAGCAGAGATCAATCCAGAGCTGAGCTGCTGCGTCCAAATCAATGGCCTCCAAACACACGTCAGGAGTCGAGGAGAACATTCACCTTCTCTCAGCCAGGCTCGGTGCTGAGGCCTCTGTAGAACGTTTGAGAACGTGTTCTATTCTACCTTCAACTGTCCCTTACCCTTTAGCAGTTTCTTTTTTTGGCCATTTGCCATTTCTGCAACACAGAAACAAATTATGGATATAATTTTTAGGTTTTTTTTTTATATAATAGTTTTGCTGACAGTGAGCTACTTCGGGGCTAACCTTTAGCTATATTTTGACGACTTCATTTGCCTCACTTAAAACTGACAAACCTCTTATTAATTTGGAGCTTTTCTTAAAAAATAGTTACTTGTGTTAAGTCTTAAATTTTATAAACAACAATTTTTTATGTTTTTTAAATTAAGGAAAATAAAAAGGAAAGTAATAAATTGAAAAATTGAATAAAAATATTAAGGCAGCTTTAGAAGCCAACTGTAAATTTAAAAAAAAACTTTCTTTCACTCTTTCTCTTTCATACATTTCTCTCCCATGATCTGTCTTACCTCCCTCTCCCTCTTTGCTCTTCTTTCACTTTCACCTCCCTCCCCCTCCCCCTCCTCCCTCTCCACTCAGTCCACAGCTCTCGACTGATGTTGGGTTGCCAGATATGTTTCTGCTTACAGGGAGCCCACATCTGACACCCAGCTGTGTGGGCCGTGTGCTGCAAAGGCAGCTGCTGGTCATAAATCACCCGAGCTGGAGGAGCTCTGGCACTCCTTCTGTCAGCCGTGAAACAAAGATGTAGAGGTAGCGGGGGGTCAGAGGTAGCCAACCTGGCTAACAACAGGAGACCCAGCAGCACCTCTGTGGCGCTGGCACTCCACAGAGTATCAAAGTGTACAGTGACAGTGGCTGACTCGCCCGGAGGGCTACAAATATATATGTAACCGCGCTGAGAGCGGAGAAGTATGCTGTATGACGGTATGCAAACAATTATGGTTAAACCTGGCGTACAGTTTGTGAGGTCGGAGGTCAGAGGACGCACGACCCCGTGGCTGAGTTACTGTAGCTGCAGAAATTCAAATAAATTCTGTCAAAACAAAGAGGAAGTGCTTCGCTGCAAGACATGAAAGCACTTTAAAAACGCACGACAAAAACAGGTGTGTGGTTAACTTCACCAACATCAACTTTAACATAGATTTTATATCATATACAGTATATTTAATATTCATTTTCATGCTATTTTTATATAATAGCTAATTCAAAGGCTCCATGCAAATATTCAGTTGTTTTTAAAAATCAAAGGGTAATTCTTTTTTTGCTATTTTTGATACATTTTTGAATAACTTTACTCCATTACTTATTTTCTTAGGTAACTGGATAGTTAATTTCATTTCTTGTTATTTATTTAGTTAATTAGTCCAGGGCTACAATTTACAATTTTACAATTTTGAAAGATTATAAATTATATCTAATCTAAAAACAAAATAAAATAAAAATTCCTAAAGGGAATTTCCGACAGATTAATGAAGTTCTATCTAATCTAAAAGTGTCCTCAGGTCAAACATATAAAAGTGAACCAGCGATAATCTTTCCCCATTTTTTGTAGGGTTAGTGAAGGCGTTTTTTTTTTTTTTTTGGGGGGGGGGGGTCTTTTACCTGATATATAAAACCTATAGTATGAAATATCAACAGCGACGTAGACGTTCACAGTATCCTGAGGATGTAACTAATCTGAAACTTTTAAACCCCAGTTTCTCTCCTTAAGTTTTAGCCCCAACACTTGATGTTAGAATGTAGAAAACACACGGCCATCTGTGAGCAGGGATCAGATCTGACGACATCCACTGAAACTATCACGTTACACCTCTCCGTTCCTTCAAAGTCCCTCAGAGGTTGTTGACACTACAGCCTTCACAATACAGTCACGGTGATTTGGATAATGAATTGGGTTTTCTTTTACAGGACACCAAACCTCAGGATAGAGAGGGAGGAAGGAGGGAGGAAGAGAGAGGAACGGGAGAAAATGTTGTGGAAGGCAGTGGTTCTCTGCAGCTGTATACGTCCACGTTTCTTTGTTGTTGGTTTTTTTTTATAATTTCCTCATTTCTTAGTTCTGCTGAATTGCTGTAACATTCACCAGGAAGAAAACATTTTTTTTTAAATGTCCATCTCCTTCTCTGTGGCACAAAGCCAATCAACAGACAGGAAATAGCGGAACACAAGATGTCGGCGGAGGAAAGGGCACTCAGAGAAGAGAGCGGATTACAAAAGGGTAAAAGAGGAAGAGGAGGATGACAAAAGAGAAGGAGGGAGGACGGAGCGAGAGGAGACTTCTTTGCCCTTTGGTGTGCAGCGAGGTGCGATCGATGGCGCTGTAATGAGCCTGGTATTAGCTGGGCTGCAGAGGGACAGGAGCAGGGCAGAGGGAGGGCGATGGGGGAAGGGAAGAGCCAGGATTTGATTCCCAACAGCAAACATCGCCGTAGCTGCAGACGACAGAACCAACACCTGAGAACACCTATTAAAGACACATGACCCCGTGCTCAGCTAATGATGAAACGCTGCCCTCCACAAACACACACCCTCACACACACACACACACACACAGAGCATCCTACAGCAGAAAGACATCAACAAAGTGTCTCAAAGAAGTTCCATCAAGGGAGGGGTGGGTGTGGGGGGGAGTGAACATTAGCCAGCAGAGCTTTTATTAAATCTGATCATTCACTGGTTCTGTTTGTAAAGACTCCAGTTGAACTGGATCACAATCCAAACACATGACTTCTCAAACTAGAATTTTACTCCGAAAACTCTATTTCAAAGAAATCCCAGAATATTCAGAGGAGAGCTAAAAAAAAGCAAATAAAGACATGAAGGAAGCCAAAGACATCTACAGTTCACTGAACGCATTTTACAAACAGCTTTACAAGTCTTAAAATAAAAATAAAATGAGGCTGCACAAAAATCATTTTTTTTGTTTTGACAATAAACCCAATAACTGCTAAATGTTAGCTAATAATTAGACAAGACTGCTGCTAAAAGCTAAACCTTCATGTTATAACACAGCAAACTTTTTCAGGGGTCCACAGGGCTGCAGGGGTCGGACCACCAGCAGGCTCCAGGCGTAACACCACCCAGTCCCACACTCCATCAGTACTGACATCACCACTGACAAAGGAACACAGTGATTCACTACTGTTTCTGTGACTGTTTATCTTCCCATTTCCAGTTATTGCTCTCATGACCAACTGCCACCCCATCTCTGCCAGGCAGCCCCTAAGCCAACGCCATCAGCCCCATCACCCAAAGTGGGCTCAGAGGGGAAAACCAGGGCCTAATCCTGACGAAGAAAAGGAGCACACTCAACATCAGCTCTCCTTTTGGATACAGATACACATTGGCAATTTGTATTAGAAAGATAGGAGACGGGGGATTGTCTTTGGTTGGTTAAGAGAGGGAGAGAGAAGAGGGAGCAGCAGGCAGAAGTGGGGGGACGGGGGGGGGATCACCATCAGGTACACTCAAAGCCAATCTGTCGCCTCGTCAATAGCCTCATTCTGCTGAGTGTCATGTCGGGGTGCCGTCGTGCCACGCTCTATCCCCAGCAATCCAGGCAGGCACAAGCCGAGGGGACGCAGAGAGGAGAGGGCCACGTCTGGGTCCCTTCAATGGAGGGATCAAAGCGGGGTTAGAGGGATGAAGCCCACAACAGTCGACACACACACCAGGCAAATATACTTGATGAGTGTATTAGTGCCACTGCAGGACAGAAGAATAATGTTTTAGTTCTTGATGCAACTCCTCATTTAAACTGTTCCCATAGAAGGGGAGAGTGTAATGTATAAAAAACTTGATAGTTGGCAGTATGGCAGATGAAAGAATGTTTAACACTGTCTGTAAAAGTACAAAAAAGGACAGGAGTGTATTAGAGGTCAGGTGGGGTCAAGTCACTGGAGAAGAAAAAAAATTGGTTCAACAATGTTGCACACACAAATACACACTCTTAAGTCTGAGAAAACATATTTATAAAAACCAAGAAAATCAGAAGCAACACAGATATTTGTTTTAAAATGTCGACCCGAATGACATGAAATAAAAAGATTCAAGTAAAAACCAAGGACCACATCAAAAAATTCAAGGTGCCATGATCGGCCCCAGACCCACACTTTAGACTTGCCCTGGCTCGTGGACACATGACACACTGGTGTTAACCGCTCCCTTATATCTTCACGACTGATATGAAACGTTCCCAGGAAAGAAACAAACAGGTCTCTACCCTCGCCCTGACCTTGTCCCTAAGCAGGAAAAAACGAGAGGAAAACCAAAAGTTTTTCGTCATGAATATCAGTTTTCATGTTTGTGGTTCTGTGGAAGCTGCGATGGTGACCAAGAAGTTCAAAGTGGGGTGAAGATACCCCTGGAACGGAGGGGTTTGGAGGTGGGAGTGTTCGACTCACAGGTCAGGCCTCGTAAATTAACCTGGAAATAGGACTGTCTGCTGGAAATGGGGGAGTGGGGTGGGGGGGTAGTTTGTGCATTCAGCACTTTACAGAAAACAAACAAATGAAGGATTTTTTTTTGCAGTTTAAATGTAATCTAATTCCATTTTACTCCACGTTGGCTTTTTTCTTGTGAGTTTTCCCGACTTTTATTCCCAGCCCTCCACCCCTGCAACCCCGTCTCCCCCTCCCCTCCACTCACCTCACATTCCTGATCGCTGCTTCAGCCTCTCGGTCTCATCGGTTGGTTATAGGCATGGAGGATGTCGTCCGTCATGCGGGGTCACCAGTCTGGTTGGAATTCTCTCTGTCAGGGTTGTCAGCGCGTGAGGTGAAGTCCCCGGGGAAACAAAGCCAACAGAGGGAGTGAACTCCAAACGCTGGTTTCCATCCAGTGTTGAAGAGTGTGTTCTCTGTTTAACACAGGTGTGTCCTGCACCTGCATGTGCACAAATCACAAGTCAAAACTACTGTTTCCAGTCAAGATGGTACGCTGGTTTCAACTTAAAGAATCTACTGTTAAAACATCCATAAAATTTAGTAATAAAGTTGGAACGAGGCGGCTAAAGCTAACAGGACAAACTGGAAAAGATGCAGAGGCTGTAGCTACTGGATGTCAGTCCAGTCAAACTTAACATCATCCTCCAAAACCCCATGGTGACAGGAAACAAACTGCAGTGTCACCGTTTGTCCAGTGGCTCAGGCACAAGTAAAAACTAAAGTAAAAAAACAGTAAAAGGTCAAAGGGTCGTCTTTCACAGCAGTTCACAACCTGTCGAGTTTGTACAACTGTTGTTAAGTTAAAAAAAATGGACAGATTGTAATCACTAAAACGTGTTAAAATATGTCTCAGACATGTGTCTCAGACGTCTACACATCTTTGACAAATGATATTATTGTATTTCTGACTGAGTTCTGAGCTGTGTTACATTTATAAGATCCGATGTCTGACCCTCGAAAATAAATCATTTTGATTTTTGAAATAACGCTTTAATTAACAGGAGGTATTAAAAGCTATAAAGCACAAAATAATCAACAAATAATAAATTAAGCGGCTGTGGAAATTGTAGTTCACTGCCAGCCATCTGGAACAGAAGAAGATTTGATTTGTCAACACAACTGTTTGTCTACAGTTGGTGTAAAAACTGTAAAACACAGCAAATGAGTGTAGGAACTGAGCAAAATGCAGTTCATAGCCAGTTACCTGGTCAAGATTCTTGACCCTAAAAAATACAAATCTAAATCCAGCAAAGTATTAAATCCTAAAAGCTTTTTGAAATATTGATGCGTTTAAGAAGACTCCACCAAATAACAGATTTTATGCATTAGTGCTTTTCTTTCTTCCTTTTTTTTTTTAGAAACGCACGCACATTTTTTAAAGTGCAGTTTTGTCAAATTTGACTGTGTTGAAGCCTGTGGACCTCGGTGTGATTCAACAGTCAAGACAACAGAGAAAATATCAAGTGTCCTGCAGATGAAAAAAGAAAAAACCCCACGTTTTTAATAGTTTCATTTTTCCTTCCCGGCTCCTTCATCAAACTTCCATTATCTTTGAACAGGATTAATTGTTTCTGCAGGAAGCTCATTCAAAGTCCAACATGCGCGGAACTGCTGAAGTCATTTCCATTCTCCTACTTCTGACCTAATCACCATATCTTATTATCATTCACATGAAAACACTAATTACAAAGGCAGGGTGAACCTGATTTATGCTAATGGAAACGTGAATATGCGAGGGATGCATTAATCTAGAGTATAGGACCCTGCGCTGGTGTTAACTGTGATTAGCATGTGATTACCATAGCATGGCTCCGATCTACTGGAAGCCTCTGATGTGCTGCTGCTGAAAATCTCTTCATTCAGCAGAAGGGAATGAGATTGTGACTCTTCAAGGTGGCAGCGAGGAAATAACACTGAATGGTGCAAAATGAACAATTTGGATTGTTTTCCTCTGCAGAAAGATGTAATTAGCAGGTAGCAGGCAGATTTCTGTTTACCGAGGACTGAGGCGACGAGGAAGTAAAGAATGGAGGCTGGAGTGTCAATTGTAATTTAGAGGATTTGGAGGAGAGAAAGTGGGCTGTTAGTCAGAGAGAGGAATGGTCACATCTATCAAATTACTGAGAAACAAGTTTCATTTGTTTGTTTTCATCAGTCTGACAATTTCTGCTTCCACTCAAACACAGTGGTAACGCCGCCTTTTTACTTATAACATATTTGCTGCACTATAAACAAAATATTCTTCAGATTTTAACAAATAATTATGAGCAAGGGTCTTGACTTTCTCTCCAGGCCAAGGACCCCAAACTGAAGGTGAGAGATATTTAAATAATATATTCATATATTAATATTTCTATCTTAAAGGCTATAAGTGAGAGGCTAAGAGTGATTTTATAATTTAATTGACTAAACAACCAAAAATGACATGACCCCCTGCAGTAGTTTTGTGGAACTCCTACAGGCCACGAACCCTCCGTTGACAAGCTCTAATTTAAATTTATTTAAAGTAGTTTTTCTGTGGCAAAAACAAAATTTTATTATCTCAACAGATTGTATTCTATGAGATTATATATGAGTTAATTTATTTTTTTAAATGTATTTATTTGTTATGCTCTCTTGTAGGTAGGTATATGTTCAATGCTGTAAAGACTTTAGGGCATTGGAACAATGTTTATAGCACCCCCTAGAGGGCTGTGATGGGGAGGAGGTGATATGTTTTGTCCTAAATTCCTGCACATTCCAACTTCAGATGCATCAAAAAAGTTGAAATGTTCTGTTGAAGAATCTGCCAAAAGTCTTCAGCAAATACTCTGGAGTGTCACAGGGGGAGAGTTGACCCTCTGGTATTTCATATTACTGAATCCCTCCCACCCCTCCGTGCTGCGTAGACCTGCAGGCCTTTTGTGTGCTTTGTATTACACTGTATCTTCGGTGGAGGCAGACGACTAGCTGAGGAGGAGAGATTCTCAAACAAGCCTGTAATTTGCAGTGAGATTCTAAGTTATTCCAGCTCCTGCAGCTCAGCAGTGGCTGACCCTTTCCCCTTCTGTCTGCTAAGAGGCCTACAGGGAGGAATCAGCCCAAATTACCTTTATTGATCCAGAGAGACAGGTGAATACAAAGCAGGTCTGCCTTCGCCTTATCTTTCATCCAGCATTTTCATCACTCTCTCCCCTCCCTGCCTCCAGGAGGAGGTGATGAAACAGAAAGAGAAAAAAACCCAACAGACTGTTTATGTGAGAGGAGCTGTTTTAAATGCAGCCACAGGTTACTGTATCTGCCATTGCAGTCATTTACTGTTTGCATGCAGTTGGCTGTGATTAAAACCCACTCCGTCGCTGCTCGTCTTTCACGCAGAGGCAGCAGAACGAGCAGGGACGGCCTAGCCTGTGTTTTTCTGCCTCCAATCCACCGTTGTCCTTCGCCCCGGCATACAAATCAGTGCAGCAGTGGAAAAGATACTCCATTAGGTCCAACTCAGAGTTAAATCAATGCGTGACTTATCAAATGAAATAGGGGATTATGAGGTAATCACCTGGCAAACGCTGCTGAAATTGTAATTATCTCCACTGCACACATCTCAGAGAGAGGAGACCAAACTAACTATTTAAGTGGAGGGTTGAGATAACAAGGAGTAGAAAAGCACAACAGCTATATCTCTGAGACTGAGACGGAATCTTTATGTGCCGACGGGGAGCAGGAGGAGCAGGAGGAGCAGGAGGAGCAGCAACACTGTGCCTCTGCCTCCACTGATGAAACATGTTATGGGATTCACTGACTGACTCACGTCTAACACTGTTATCCCACCTGTTTGTGCTGCAGCATCACACAGACACACCAACACAGTACTAAGAGTACATATTAAAGTATTAAAGGTTTTCTGATAAGATTAAATGCAAGAAAAACATTAAAATTTAATGTAAATAAATAGATTTAAATTACAATATACAGATTAATATTCTTGTGAAATACAGCATTATTTAGCTGGTTATTCTACTGTCAAAATATTAGAAAAATGACAAAAAAGTCCACAGATGTTATTTTTAGCTACTCCTGGAATGAACAAAAAACCCACATGTTTGAGAAAGTAAACATTGAAAGATTTAATTTTCTTTTTAAGAAATAACATTAAAATATCTATTGTACTTCAAAGGTACTGCCTACTACTAAGAGTTAAAAAGGCAACAACAATTAAATATGCAATACACTTAAAAAGGAAAATAAGATAGTGTAGATTTATATTTTTACTTTGAAATCTTTTTTACTGTATTTAATACTTTGACGTTTATTAGTTATTATAAACCAGGACTTGTTCCTGGTAGTTCCATAGACGCAACACTGACCCCTAGTGGCTTCGTTTTGCAAAGCTGCATGCTCAGACGCCAGGCGAAAAGTGTTTTTCCATATTTGGCTAACTTACGCCATCTACTGCTCTGGTGTCGTAAATGTGATTATTGTGACGTTAAATTTGTAACAGGTGTCTCTTAATAAACCGTGTTAAAATGAAAAAACAAAACAAAAAACGTCTTATTGATCTGTTCCATTGTATTTGAAGCTATATTCGTGAGGTAAAACTACTGTGAACAACTAACAGACACCGGAGGCTAAATGTTTGGGTCACATTTATATTCATTTTATATTATCGATAAAATTGAAAGACGAAAATCTGTCAGTGCACTAATTAAAATTTAATTCACATTGTGTTTACGAAACATTATTCTTATTACATATATTTTATAACATAAAACACTACTTACTCTGGCGTCAGTGATCAGCTCATGAAGAACACGGATGTAAACCAATAGTATTTC
Organism: Cynoglossus semilaevis; assembly: GCF_000523025.1. Classification (NCBI taxonomy): domain Eukaryota; kingdom Metazoa; phylum Chordata; class Actinopteri; order Pleuronectiformes; family Cynoglossidae; genus Cynoglossus; species Cynoglossus semilaevis. The sequence continues at coordinate 6,230,564 of NC_024313.1, read as the reverse complement.
CGGTCCGTGTTTACCTTTTGACCGTGTTTATCTTTGATAAGATGTACAGTACCTAGGCAGGAGTACAGCGTCCCCTTTGGTTTAAGGTTGAACTACAGCTGGAGAATCCATAAAAAAACAAACAAAAACAAAAAAACAACAAAAAAACAAATTAAATAACACGACAGATATGAAACTTAAAGGACGTTCGTCGAACGTTTCAAGATATAACTGTTATTGTGATACAATCTGATTTACGTTGCTAATCAATGTGTTCTTTTTTCTTTCTCTGTTTCCATTTGGCCTGGTAGTTAAGGATCTATGAAGATATTTTTTGAAGCACAAAACAATATGTCGAGATCGGCCGAGATGTATTATTATTAATATAACTATATATATATATATATGTTTTATTTATTTAAAGGCGGTCCTAACATCCAGACACAGACTGATACATGACCTGGTGATTCCTCTGATAACCTTTTCAGTCCTGGTCTGAACTTTCCCAAGGTTTTGACCCAACTTGTTAAGTGTCACTGACTCAGGTGTGAATCCTGCTCACCTCCAGGGTCAAACTGTAACACCGTGTGTGAACTAATGAACTTTTCTGCTCAGCTTTTAAGTCAAGAGACAAAAACAACCAAATCGTTTCTGATATTAATATAAAGGTATATATAAAAATCTACACCTCTGTTAAATTACAAGGAGCGTGGAAATGAAAACTAGGTGTTTGATTAAGTGACATGTTTAATAATTTACTTACTTTTCATTTCAAACATACTGAGACAAACCAACAGGGGGAGTTGACAAATACAGAAAACAAACCACGATGCTGGTTCCAAAACTGTTACCATTTAGAAATGAATAAAACAGTGAAAACCTCGGTTGCCCTGACGACCAGGTCTGTGACTGTGACTAGGAGAGGTGTGACTGTGGGAAGGCACTGAGTCAGGCTGAGGCTCAGCTCAGATAAGTCACACTCCACCACCTCCTCTGGTGTCTGGGTTCACACCATCTGCCCCGGTCAAAGATCACATGGTCAGGTCAGGTCTACTGTTGATAAATAAATAAATGGTTGAATAGTTGTTAGTGTGGAATTTAAATAATTATAATATTTTGGCGTGTACTCTGAACGTCCACTATTTATATTCCTACTACACTGAGCTGTGTGGAACAGTAAAAAGAAAGAGCACATCCAGTCTAATCTAATCTAATCTAATCTGATCTAATTTAATTTAATCTAATCACACCTTACAAACATATCATTAGGCAACAGGGGATTGAACCTGTTCTTCCAGTATTTTCACACTTAACCACCTAGTATCTTTGAGGTATAGTGATTATAAACTTGTAGCTGAGAAGACTTATTTTTACTTGCTGATATTGTAACTCAGTTCATAACTTGTGTAGAAACATTATTTTTAATGGACATGATCTTGTTTCCAACAATGATGTACAAACCACAGGTCAGCAGAGGTTAGAAGTTCATCAGGCTGGGCCTCAGTGCACACCAAGTGTTATATGTTCAACCCTGAAGGTGAGTAAAACTCACACCTCAGTAAGTGACACACTCTGAGCCCTGTCACCCAGACGCTGGGAAAGTCCAGACCAGGGTCCAGAGGTGATCTGATCTTCATTCAGCTGTTTACAACTTAGAAACATAATCTGGACGATAATTTAGTCACAGTGATGTTGAAAATAAAACTTTAATGTAACCCTGAGTCACCATTAAATCTGCCCCTGCCCCGTGAGGCACAACCAGGGTTTGGTTTCACTTCACGTCTGATAAATACATAACATTTCGATATTGATTGCTCTTTGGTAAATACATTATTTTATACAAAGTGGCCACGTCAGCGAAGAGAATTAGTCCGGTTTAATCTGTGAGCCCAGTGGAGGTCAGCAGGTCAGCAGCAGTTCACTGTCCTCCCTGTCAGTCTGGGGCCACACTGTCCTCCCATCATGAAGGTGTCTAGGCTTTACACCCTGAACAACACCTGAAGGTGGTGCTACAGGTTCCCATGGTAGAGGCTCTACACCAGGGTCAGGTGAGGAGGTCAACGGGTCAGAACTGCACAACGCACTGACATCACAGAAATTAGAGGCTTTGAGCTGTGAAGACAATGCAGTGTGTACAGAAACACATTTCCACTTGTATGATATAATGTTAATTGTTGCTGTTTTAAGTTTTATTTTCATGATTCAGTATCTGGGTTAGATTTTATATTTTTTATTTTGCACCAATCAAACCGTTTTCCAGGTCAAATCAGGTCATTTAAGGTCACCTTTGGTCAAGTCCTGGATCTACACTGCCTCATCTGTGCAGTAAGGACTTCTGTGCTAACTTTTAGCCAATTTTTGACAGAAAGTTTGCTTTATCGTTCTCTCACAGGATGAATGTACTTAAAAAAATAATAATTTGACTTGACTAAACTAAAATTCAACAAAGTTCTTGTTAAGCTTTTAGCTATTTATGTTTTAGCATTTTATTGTTTTTGGCATAAATATCTTGAGGGAAATAATCATTCAAACAATCAGTTTCCCCTTTTTTCTTCCTTATTTAGATATTTCAAAAAATCTGACCAGTTCAATCTTTAGCTTTTCTACTCTGGCTAGCTTTTAGCTACTTTTTTTTTTTTTTTTTTAGCATTTTATTATTTTTCTCATAAATATCTTAAGGGAAATAATCACGCTAGTGCCCTTGGATTATTGGCTGTGTTTATTGTTTTTCTCATAAATATCTTGAGGGAAATAATCATGTTAGTGCCCTTGGATTATTGGCTGTGTTTCGTTAGTGCCCTTGGATTATTGGCTGTTTTTAAGATAATTTCCCTTTATTATTTTTAGTAATTTTTGACTAGCCATCAATTCAATCCTGGATATTTTAAAAAAAATTGTGAATTTTTGACATTTAGGGAGGTTTTGTTGCTCTACCAACCTCCCCCTGTCAGTGACACACTCCAGATCAACATGTGCTCAGTTAGCACCTTCCACATGACACGGTTTTTCCACACTGAAGGCGCTAAAGCGCAGGAAATGCTGCGTTTATGGCTTTGCACTTATCCCTGGGAACAGCAGGCAGATGGAGTTTAAGAAAGTTGACTCTTAAAGTTAAAAATAAATTAATGAAATGAAATCAAAGTTTTTCACTTCACTCCAGACACCAAAAATTTAAAAAAAGTTTTTCACTTCACTCCAGACACCAAACGGACCCAAAACAAGGAAATATATTTTACGTATTTTATTGCAGAGCTCAGCAAAATACAAAATAGAGGTAGAAATGTGAGGTTAATAACTTAAACATTTACATTCTTCTTTGGTGTAGAAATAAAAACAAATAATCTATATACACATATTTACAGAAATTAATAAATTAAGACAAATATTTTAGATTTTAAATGGCTACAACAGTCCGCAGTCAGTCTTCACTGACAGTCCATGTCCATGTCCTTGTCCATGTCCTCCTCTTCCTCATCATCACTCTCCTCATCACTGCTGCCCTCTTCGTACGGGCAGATGGTCGCTTGGACCGGGTAGTTACGGAGGAGAATCTCGGCGTCCTGGTACAGGTAATCGAAGCATTTGGACTTGGGCCAGTACAGCCTATAAAAAGAGAGGAAAACAGCGATGAGTACGAGGTCATCACAGCTGGACATCGTGTGTTCTTTCATGGTAAATAATAAAGCAGACTTACTTCACTGGGTGAGAGATTTGGAGCGTTTTTGAAAACTTGGCGTCAGAAAAGTCACCTTGAAGTGAAGGAATCTGGAAATTTCAGAGAGAAGGAAGTTGTTAGATTTTTTTTTAAACTCAGATTTTTAAAAACCTTCAAATGCCCAGAGCAGTCGTGTAAACCCACCTGATGTGAATCACTTCTCTTCTCCTCTTCCACGGTCCACGGTCTCCACAGACGACGCTGCTGCGTAACCGCCTTGTTTCCAGTAAAAACAGAGGATAATCCGTTCGCAGTTAGAGTTTCCATGATTCCTGGTGGAAGTTAGTTTTCCTGCTGTCAGTCAGTACAGTCCCAGAGAGGATGTGTGGCTGCAGAGGAGGAAACATCTCTATTTATACCAGAGCCCAGTCCGGGAGGGGGGCTGTGGTGCCAAATTGCGCCTGGACACGTCTCCAAGTGTCGCCATGCGCCACGATGGTGAGGTGCAAAGTCACACGTCGGCAAACTTCGAGCATTTGGTCACTTTACTCCTTCATTTTGGATATACAGAAAACTTCATACAAGAAAATGATTTTGCTACGAATTAATGTCAAATGGCCTTTAAATATCACGTGTTTCTAATTTTGGATTAATAATAATAATAAATATATATCATACATAACGAATATTGAGCCCTAAAGATCCAGAAAATATGTTTGTCTTTGTCCCCAGATATATTATAAATATAGATATATTATTAAACTAACTTCAACTTAAATATTAAGATGCTGCCTTTTGTATATTCATGCTTTATTGTGTCCATCAGAAATAAATACAATAATAACAACAGTGGTTGAACTCTAGCCCCCTCCCCTTCAGTAACTCTCTGTCTCCAACCATTTGGACTCAAGGTGTGAAGAAACACGTGCCCTGATGCCTGTGCCCGCTGGGTCGTGTTGACGAAGGAGGCTCGTGTTCTTCGTGGGGGTGTGGGGAGGGGTCGACACGCGTCAGTCCCTTTATTTATCCAACACCAGGGGTCGGGGAGAGGGGATGGGGGCACAGATTGCATTTGAAAGATGGCAATGACGAATGAAAACCATAAATAGAAAGTATACTTAATTATTAAATAAATTAAAATAAAATCAAATAACAACAAAACTGCAGATCCTAAAGCGCCTCAAACGCAACATAAACTGTTGCAATTAAAACAGAAGAAGAAGAAACGGAAGAAATTTACCAAAAAGAAGAGAAATACAAAGACAAAGTCCAAAAGTTTGTCATCTGGGTAACACGACTTTAACTGAAGAAAAAGGTTTGTCTTTTCTCACGCTTTTCCTGTAGGGGGCAGTGTGGATCTTTATGCTGCTCTATAATAGCACAGGGAATAGTGTTATACTCGATGTGCCAATACTGTAAAACCTTTTGATTTTATTATTTATATCCAGTGTAGAATTCATGGTGAAATATAGAATAATCATAAACAGGAGTGAGATTCAAAAAATGAATGTGATGATAAAACATTATTAAAGTATTTGTTTTAAAAGAAACATAACAGTGTACCTTCATGTTCTTTACATACAGGACACTGTAAATACGCATAATAATACATCGTACACACAAATGTAAGTGGGAACCACTGTAAGGGAGCGTCATCAAGTGACACTTTTTTTTTCAAATACATTGGCTGGAAAACAAATATACCAAATCTAATTTCCACGATCAAATGTGAATTAAAAATTCATTTAGATTTGGAGAAACTTGACAAATGACTCCTCAGGAACCAAATAAATCCCTGACTTTACATCCTGCTAAAAATAAGTATAATAAACCTGCAGTGAATCAGTCCGTGTGGTTGAAAATGACGCCATGACTCATCAGCAGCTGTGATTGGTCTTTGTTCTCGTTCATTATCGTCTTCAGATTACAGTCACTTCCTGCCTTTTACATCCCTCACTTTACCTTCCTGCACATACTGTAATGGATGTGCTTGATGGTGCTGCGTCATCACTGAACAGCTAGAGGACAGCGGGCTGGGGGCTGCCTCACAGCTAAGAGGTTAGGAGTTTGATTCCAGCTCTTTGACTTTAGACAGGAAGTAAATCCTGGGGTTTTAGAGTCAACACCAAAACACAAAGCTGGACTTGCTGGAGTGTCTGATGGGTCAAATCCCATCTTTTTCTAAACGAACCCTTCCCTGAAACCACTTTCACTTCATCTTCAACATGTCCAGTTGTCTATTACTATTTAATTCCCCCTCTTCTGCTCAAGTGATTGTCTCTTCTCTGAATCTTGAAGTCATGTCACACAATTCTCTCTCCATGGCAACACAGGCAAGAAAAAACAAACAAACAAACAAAAAAACAGTTTCAACACCCCCCCCTCCCGACCCCCTCTGTTATCACACTCCTGCAGCTTTCCACAAACATACTGCAGTTGGATGCCACTCAGTTTCCCAAATGAAACATTTTCGTCTACTTAATGAGTATCTTATCAATCTTTATTTCCATTATGGAAGATACTGTAACAGCAGTTTCTATTTTAAATACATTTGAACTACTTTATTGCACAACCTTCGACTATTCCCGTCCTCATCTATCTCTAGCCGACTACAACCAAGGCTTTAAGTGTTGTGTAATTGTTTTAATCTAACATAATCTCTTTATAAACTCTCTGGGACTTTTTTACTGATGTAACAAATCAGGGAAAAGAAATAATCTGATTTTGATACAGATTTACAAAAACAGTGGATATTTCCCTGACCAATGACAGTGGATATTAAACAGTGGATATTTCCCTGACCAATGAGCTCGGCAGGTTAGGTTTAAATTGATCGTGTACTTTGTCATTTAGAAGCGGACACATCGAACGAACTGTTGTCATGCAGGATTATTTCTCCAATGTATTCCAGGGCACAGCAGCCTTGACCTCTGAGCAGCTGCATTGATGAGTAAGTATGAAGGTTATCTAACAGGAAACACAGTCGCAGGTAAGAGAAAAAGTCCAACTGATGAGGGTTTTTTTTTAATTTACATTTTAATTAAGGAAACAGCATCTTCTCAAAGGATTTATAATACAGTCATTTAGTCAAGGTGTTTGATACAGATGTTTAACACAGAAGCCTGAGGGATTTGTCAACCGTGTGTTTTGAGCCTCGGATCTTCAGGATATTAATAAACCTATTTTGGCTTGTTTTGTTTTCCGTCAGTATATCAGGAATGCATCAGTGTTTTTGATTCAACAAATATATGTTTTTGCTGCTGCTTCTGTGAGCGAGTCCTGACTTACCTATGACTCCAGTTGGTACGATTCACAGAAGTTCAGTCAGAGTGAGTCACATCGTGGTTTAATAGAAGTTTGGAGTGTTCCCTTGGTAACCGTTTCCCGGTGGTGGGGGGAGATAAACATGATACAGAGGACAAATTAAAAGTAATGTCACAAAATGCTTGACCAGTACTACTTGACCTGAGCCATGAAATTGATAAATCTGAAATGGACAGCCCTGTGCAGAGGGTCACTCAGATCATTTACGGAAAACGGATGGGAGGAAAACATGGTCTCAATCATTTTTAAAAATAATATCATTAACTTGAGGCGCGGGTGTCGTGGAACAAGGTTAGCCAGTGTTCTGTGTGTTGTGTTAGATGTTGCTCCAACAAATGTTTTCTCTCATTTAATAAGGAGTATTTAATAAAATCAATGCCCTGAAACAAACTTCCTTCAGCTTTTCTTTTTTTTAAATGATACTACGGCACCAACACAAATACCACAATGTGACACAAACATGAGCTGGAGTGAAAAATTATAGTAATATTATCATAGAAAATGCTGTGCATCAACAGCATTAACATTAAAAAGCTGGATAACTAATAAAGCGACTAGTAAACTTGTAAAGGTCAACATTTCACAACACAATACACAGTAAATGCCAAATGTTCTCCAGTGTCTGTTATTAAATCCCTGCTGGGGTTTTTTCAGACCAGTCCTTAAACACCTTATCTCAACCTCTCCGCCTCTTTAATTAACAGTCACTGCAGTCAGGGACCGTGGAGGACAAAGACTTCAGGAGCAAAGGAAGGAAAAGATCAACAGACGAGCGCCTGCTCTTTTCCTCCCTCTGCATTAATATCAACCTTGCTTCTGGTGTGGGATGATAAACCCAGATCAGGAAAGGCTCCTCACCACGGAAAAATATCACAGCACATCTGAGAATCAATTTAGATAGCACGAGCCACGGGGGTAAAGTCTGTGGGGGGAAAACCAGGAGTCAAACGGTTTGTGTTTATGGAGAGAAACTCAGTGTTTTTTTTATCCTCACCTTCATCAACATGAACATGAAGCATAAGAGCGCGTGGAGATTAATACATGTTAAAATATGAACTCTTCTTCCCATGTGGCCTTGGTACTGGAAGCACCTAACTTTGAAGGGATATTTAAATATAGGGTAAAAAGAGACAGCCCTGGTTTCTGTTTGTCACCTCCAGATAAAATCCTTTCCCCCCTCGGTCCAAAGCAGCTGAACACTTACGTTCTTCAGACAGTTCTGCTCTGCTGGAAGGACTTCCTAGTATTATAATTTCTAAAAACCGACGAAAAAAACCCAAACAAATCCCATCCCTAGGCAGACGGCTGTGGAGTCTGACTGTGGATGTGTTCTGGAGTCGACCAGTGCAGCATCCAGCACCAGCAGCATCAGCTCCTCGCGGGTTCTTCGCAGCAGGTTTGAAAGCTAACTTCTGTTAATTCTTGATTCACAGTTTGAAGACAGTCAGTGAAAGGTCGCGCTCAGCATCACATATTGACGACAGCCAACGTGCAGGACAGAGGTTTTTGCCTGTTAGAGTAAAACTCAATACTACTGTCTTCCATGGGTCAAATCCTGAAACCTGGGATTAATAATGTGAAGCAGGAGTCATCGACATTCTGCAGGGCTGAGGACGCCCAAACTGACTTCAACTGGACCTGGTACCATGAATAACACAGAACCTTGTTATTTTGCGTTCAATACTAAGCCAAAAATATTGTGACTGATACAAATTCAGAACACCACTGCAGTAGCCAAGATCACCTGTCACCTGCATGACTCTCTGGCACACAAGCCAATCCAATTAATGGCTTTAATTGAAGTATAAATGTGAAATGACTAATGACGGCGCAGCTGCTATGCATAAATTGATGTGTTGTTTTGAGCCATTAAAAATAAATGTGTTATTAAGTGCAATTAATTATGTAGAAAAGAGAATGGCTGGAAAACACTCAAATAATAATCATTAAAAAAAACACAACACCCTGCAGTTCCTCCACAGACCAGCAGGGCTTGTTCCAGCTCCTTGTTGAAGACCTCTTATGTCAAGCCATTACCCTGTTCCATTATCACATCAGTGGAAGCTCAGAGAGCGACTGTTTCCCCGGTTTTCTAACCTTCCTCGGAGCGACAGAACAGTTGGACTGAACTAATCCATTACATGCATATTTAAAACTAAATGATTGCGTAATGTGTGCTCTGTCAGTCTAACCAGCGGTGAATACTGAATGCAAATTACAGTCAGTATCGAAACACACACTCATACACACATACTGGCTGCCAGAGACAAACCTGCAGAGGCTTGAAGCCACCAATCAAGACAAATCCTATTGGTGGATGAACATCAGCCAGAAAAAAAAAATATTTTAGAGAATGAAATAATATAAACTTTTGGCCAGCAGCCAGAATGATGATGCGTTACAACATTAAACTGGAGAACTTGTTTCATTTCGCCAAAACCTTTTTATTGGGTTTTCACTGAAGCAGTGGTTTTCAAAGTAGGGTACGCCTACAACTGGTGGCACTTGAGCCCCCTCTAGTGGTACACAGGGGAATCACATTCCCAACAGGGTTAGTAGGTCTTTGAGTTGTTTTATACACTGCTGTTCTACAGTATATTCACACTGGTTCTGTTTGTGACGGTGATGGTGGGTCTGAAGTACTTATTTATTTTATTTTATTTTAGGTGCTGTGCTCCTGATATGGTGTTCGATGCGTCCTCACAGAAGAACAAAGCAACACTTTGAAGGAGAGCGGAGGATCCCTGAGGCTCGTGTCTGGCCTGTGCCAATTAGTTATGCATTATTGATCTGAAGAATCTTCAGGGCAAAAACTATGGACTGTGGAGAGCCTTTCAGGAACCCAGACTTCAAACTCATCTCCTCCTTAATTAAGGCCAGTGCAGAGTCACAGTGACGTAAAACGTCTAACTGGATCAATTCTTCTTCATCTGTTTTTTTTATTTATTATTATTATTATTCTGTGGCGTGTTTCAGGCGAGTTTCTGGTACAGACGCTCTGTGTCGGGTCGGCTGCACATTTTCGATGCAACCAAGAAACTGGTACAGACCCTCTGTGTCGGGTCGGCTGCACATTTTCTCCAAATCTTACCTTTCACATCTATAGTGTAAATGCTCCTCACTCTAAGTACTGTATACTGGGCCCTGCAGGAGTGACGGTGTTATCACACTGTACACATTTTTCACCGGCCGTGGCCTGAATTGAATTTTATACCTTATTTATAACACAGTTCCAATTTAATAGAGTCATTTTTCATCTAAAACTCAAAAAGTTTTTTGTCATAAAACTATGAAATAACTAGTATATATATATATATATATTTATATATATATACTGTATATATATATATATATATGCAATATATTCCTGTAAACTTACAACTTGTTTGACATTAAAGTTATAACATTTGATAAACATTTTGTCATCATATTTTCGGTGCTACCTAATCAATTTATCACGATTAATCGATGAAAATCGTGGTAAATATGTATGTTCGTATGTTCCTCTGAGTAAACTGAAGTAAAGAAGTCTTAATTATCTTTTTTGTCACGTGGTCAGGGTACGAGCCTCCATCCACTGGAGGCTCGGTCATAGCCAGCGTGTGTGGAGCGCACGTCTCAGTCTCGGTGCAGATGAATGGAGACGGTGACGCGCACTGAACATCGCCAACTCACTGACTTTTCATCATTTAAAGCCGGAACCGGAGGGAGTAAAGCCATCGATCATCCTGCTCCTCATCACCCTTTTTTAAATTCCGAGGCTCAGCAGGGAGAACGCGGGCAGGAACATCCAAGAATTCCATCCAGTGATTTCCACATTTGCGCACAGGAAACACGCGTCGTTGGAGGGAATTACGGGTTGGATTTTTTTTTAAAAGAACTTAATGCGCCATCTGCAGCCTGGAGTAGTTTTGTCTCAACAGAAATGTGTTCCCCGGGGTTGATGTAAACTGCTGTAGCGAGGCATATACATTCGAAATGTCCGACCTTCACAACCGGAGCCAAACCAGCGCACGACGCGGCGATTACGTGTGGCAGTACGAATATTACGATGACGAGGAGCCCGTGTCTTTTGAGGGTCTGAAAGCGCACAGATGTAAGCAGATAAATCCGTAGTGACTCTGTGTGTGTGGTGTTTTGTTATGGTACCTATTTAAGAACACTCCTGATGACTCACTGATAGTTTTTCTAGGACCTTGTGAGAATCAGATTCTGGTCCTGCTGAGGAGTGGGACCTCAGTCACTATAGGTTCTGGTACGAGTTCAAGTAAATATGTATTTAGGACAAATGTTGGTGTTTGTATTTTATACAATTATGGACACAGGGGCCCACACAGTGGAAGAGTGGTCAGTGCGCTTGCCTTACAGCATGAATATCCATGGTACGATCCCTGAGTGAATGAGCTGTTTGTCTATTTATATGAATAGGATTGTAGCATGGTATGATCCCTGAGTGAATGAGCTGTTGTCTATTTATATGAATAGGATTGTAGACTGGGGTCTTAAAATGGAACAGTGACATAAACTGAAAATACATGAAAATATATCATTTACATATAAAATAATTCAAGCCTCATTATTTCTGTAAACCAAATTTTTTCAGGCTTTATGTGAGAATGCTCCGTATGGCCTCACCTACTTTATCTTTACCTTTATTTTACAAGGATGACCACAACCATCCACAGGGACCTCCACAGGGGGGCGCCACTTGCGATAATATGAATACATGGATTTTACCTCACAGTCTCCAGGTTCAGATAGGGGTGCATCAGGAAGGGTGTAGAAACTCAGACTTCAGACCACCTTGGCAACCCCTGATAAAAAAGAGAGAGAGGTCAAAGGTGATTCTTCTTCTTCTTCTTCCTTAAGGTTAGAAAACAAAGTCCTGTGTCATCTGTATGATCGTAGATCCGGGCAGAGAACAACTGTGTGCATAAGTCATGTCTAATTCTAATTTTACACTCATTTATTATTGAACCCTCACACTCCACTCCATTGATTCCGTGTGTTATATTTATTCTGTTGCTAATTTCTATTTTTAATACAGTTTTTCTCCAAGTCTCCAACATATACTGAACTTTCTCCAGTGCATTAAGGAGCACGGTGTCCGTGAAGTGATGCAGCGCTGCAGGCAGTGATGTGTGGTGTCATGAGGGACATCACAGACAGAACGGCCTCTAACCTCAGGAATAACAAGCACTGTTGGGCTGTCTGTACATTGATGGACTATTTATTCTGCAGCAGCATTTACTCAGAGTGTCAGTGTGTAAAGGATGGTTCAATGTGTTTTACTGTCAGACCAGACACCAGACTAGAAAATAACCACAATCACAATTCAAGATTTTAAAAGTAACATTGCAACAGTGTTTCCAGTTACGTCCAGGACATGAGTCAAACAAAAATCACTCAGAATTATTTACATACACTGATCCAAAGTATCTTTTATAAGGAAACGCTAAAACCAAAACCTACCAGAACAAGATGAAAATATATGCACATGTGTAAAAGTGAACTATAACACACCACTGCACACGCAACGGAATGTGACCTCTGCATTTTACCCATCACCTAAGTCAGCAGGGGGCAGCACCTTAATCACCCGGTGGTAACTTGTCAGCTGGTGGAGTCGAAACTGAAACCTTCCAGCCCCAAGTCTGCTTCCTTAACCACCAAGTCACCACTGCAGTACATGCAGCCCCTTATTTTTGTTTTGCACAACTCATGTTTGAATGACAATGACATGATGTAACTCATAATGCCCCCCCCCCCCGACCCCTCCAAGTTAATGATGTTTTGGCGTCATTAGTCGGCCTTTGGAACACTGCTGCTCTGTTGTTATTACAAACAAAGAGCTGTAATGAGTGACCACAAAAAAAGCTTCTAGGAGTTCACAGTGAGGAATGCTGTAGAATAACAGAAGAAACGTGTCACAGGTTCTTTAAGACGCCTTGACATCTGGTCTTTGAAATGCCCTGGTCCTGTATAATTTACCCTGCTAATTATAATACCCTTTGGTTAAGGCTCAATCTACAGTCATATCACAGACTAAGTCAGGGTCCTAGGACTTCCAACCCCTAAATTTAATTTTTACTTTGTGCTGCAATTGTCCCCACCCCCTCCCCAGCTCTGAAACTGTGTCGTAGTCAAGTCAGAAAAGAAAGGTTTTTGCTGACTGGGCCGAGTCTAAAGTGGTTTAAAAGTGGAGTAAAGTCTTCACTCTTTAAGATCCAAGTCTGAGAAACAGGGGATAATATTGTACTGTTTTACCTTTTATACAAATAAAAATGGATATCCCAGATAAGAGGGCAACCCGGATCTTCTTCCAATCAAAATTTTAGGATCTAACCTCAGTCAGATGATTGGAATTTTTCCAGAGACCTTTATTTTCTTACATGTTATTAATGCTTCCTTTTATATATATATATTTCAGACTCTATCGTCATCGGCTTTTGGGTGGGACTGGCTGTGTTTGTTATCTTCATGTTCTTCGTCCTCACGCTGCTCACCAAGACAGGAGCTCCACATCAAGAGTGAGTAACAACAGGAAGAAGCTGGAGCTCCCGTTTTCCCGTTTTCCCGTTTCCGTGTATGAAGCACTGTGGCGAGCATTAGCAAATTAACAGAAACAGGAGCAGGGGGGAAACAAAACGTGATAATTGAGCAGTTGTGATAAACTGAGTAAATACATGGAGGTTAAAGTAGAAATGGTTGACAATAACAAGCAACATTATGTATCATTAAATAGCATGAGGTAAAAAAAATATAGGGCAAAAACATGTTAATTGCACCCTTCCTATTTTCCCTCATCTTGTGAACACCAGTAATAACAGACTGTACTCAATGATGCTTACAGTGATTATTTTTACTCTCGTCCTGCTCCTTATCACTGCATCAATCACAGTAGACTTTTTTAAAATTTCATTACAACAGAAATTCAGACTCGGCTGAAAAACGTCAACAACCTGGCAGCTGCATGGTCGACTTCACCGTGTCACAGCAAAGAAATGAAAAAGCCTTCTCTCGACCACTGCTGATGGGACCCCACTCGTATTTTCATTTCTACATCAAAGAGGAGGATCAGGCTGAGGGGACGCAGCGAAACACAGGAGCCACAGGAGTGGGGAAGACCCACAAAGATGGAGGAGCCCAGCAGGGAACCTGCAGCCAAAACGGAGGCACCAGCTACTCTGGGATGGATGACATAGAGGAGGATGTCGAGGCAGCTGGAGGACACCCATCTCTGAAGGAAATAATGGATGAGAGTAAGACAGACAGAGAGTGTGCCTCCCTGTCTCCTTTCAACATCCCGAACTATGTGAACATGGAGCCTAATTCAACGGGGGCTGATGATACGGAGGACGAATCATCCATCGTTCTGGAGCGCCAGTCTTACCCCAGGGACGTGTGCTGTGACATTCACTAATGCACTTTTTACAAAGCCATGAATACAATGTTATAATCATATCTTTTACTTTTCTTCCTCAAAGAAAAAAACTACCACACAGAGGCATATGATTAAATTCTACTGCGAGGAAATCCATTTACTTTCTATGAACCTTCAACTCTATTTCCCTTGTCACTGTCTCTGTGTGATGTCTTTTCAACCTTTTCAGTATGAAACAGAAAGCAACGGAACAAAAGGCAAGGCTAACCACTGTCTATTTTAAGCAGCTGTGTTGTGAAATACTATTTCATCCCATAGACTAACAGTTCCATAGTGTAGCGGTTAGCATGCCTGCCTCGGAAGCAGCGAGCAGAGTGTCCTGGGTTTGATTCCCAGGGGAACCACACGCTTGGTTCCTGCTTGGGGCAGCCTGTTAACAGCATATCTGCAAGAATTTCCCAAATATGGGATCAACATGGTTCAAATGTACTAATTAATTTAATTGAGTTGCCTGTAGTGCAGCATATTTCAGTGTCTCTGGGTCGAAATGAGTCTGTGAGAATCAGAGAAAAGTCATGGCAGAGAAACATATGTTAGAGATATGTCACCACTGTCTGTTTTTTTTATTCACCTCTGGAATCTTGACATTTTCTTTTCAACATGACCCAATGCAAAATCAGTTTTGAGACTGCCCTAGTGAGGGAAAAGTCGGGTTTGATTGTATTAATGTGCTTCGATGCTTTTCTAATTGATATTCTGTAAATAATTTGTGTTGACAAAGTAGTTCTGAGAGTCCTGTTGCTGCTTTATCAATTACTGCCATTACACTTAAGAACTCTCAGTCAGGTGTAACACAATTCTAGACAAACATTTTTTTGTCAATTTGGGATGACTGTATGCCAAAAAACAAACAACAACTGGACAACAACACACTGGAAACACAGAGCAGTTCTCTGTAAACATCCACTGAACTGTGCTCACTGTTGTTACTTCATAACAGCTTCTGTACAAATGTTCTGTCCTCTTTTGAAGGTTTTAGATGTGAAAATAAATTGAAAAAGTTGAGTAGCAGAATGTTTGTTGAAGGACTGAAGCCAGACTGAACAAACAGAATTGGTTTGACAGATTTTGCATTTAATGCTACGTCTTGATACCGGTGGTTTTCTACTTCAGAATCAGCAGAACAGATACATTCACAGGTAAGAAGGACGGAAAAAAAAGAGGTAAAACTAGCTGTGAATTGTATTCAGATTTAAAAGAGCACACAGGTGGAAGACGCACATGAAGGAATCACTGGCTTGACTTTACCAAACTCTGATTATAAAGTTAAATACATTTTTTTAGTTTCTCCATGGAGAGAGGAAACATCCTGGGGCTTTAGCATTGAGCCTGGACAGAAGGGGGCAGCAAAGAAAAAGCCTTAAAACAGCCAGACTGAAGCGTTTTAACATGTTAACAAGAAAGGATCACAAGCCAAAAAGGTTTGGGAACAACTGACTTAAACATCTTGAATTACTGCCACTTTATCGGATTAAAAATATAAGCTCGGCTTTTCAGCGATTTCAGAAATGATCTGCATCTCCTCAAACCCAACGTTTATTAACGTTGATTATTATATTTAGAAAATACCGGTTTTAACGTACATCAGCAGTGAAGAAAATGTGGCGAGTGAATGTGAGCGCCTACAGTTTAACAATTCATAAAATGACACAACATCCACCACTACACACTTAACCACATTACACGGCTCAGCTAATTTATTAGCACAACAGGATGCAGATCAATACAAGCTGGGACTTTATACGCTTCACCTCACGTGCTGATTTACAGCGAATCAACACATCACTCAGTGTATGTTGATACATTCATTCTTTAAATGAAACTGTGTAACTGTATAAACAGTCTATGAAAACTGGAAACACTAGCACGCCAGAGTTATATCTCCCAGACATCTATGATTGCACAG
>NC_024313.1:6207265-6214213 GCF_000523025.1 Cynoglossus semilaevis | reverse complement strand
TCTGCAAATCCTCTTGACTAAATAATGAAAAATAAATCAGATTCATAACCTGATAACAGGTAATTTGTGAACACCACATGATGAAGTCCTAACTTTTAATGTCACATCAGTGTGTGATTATATTTTTAAAAAATAAATAAAAATGAAACCCCTCTATACTCTGTCTGTATTTCAAGGTCTCAACTGAAACGTGTTGTTATTCAGCCTCAAACAAAGCATCTGTTTGGGCTCGGCACGATGCAAATTCAAACGTGTAGCCGGTGAGATAAACCCAGCTGGATGGAAAGGTAAGACTATCTTTTACGCTAAAAGCAGAGAGAAACAGTAATAGCTGCTGATTAAAAAAAAAATCAAGCTGAAGTAGCTCAGAATGATCATAACAAATCCACTATACAGAGTTATTTGAAATAGACAGGACAGATTTTTAAATCTGTAAGTTCTGAACACCAGGACCCTCATTGGGTGTAGTTATCATCAGCAACCAGTGGGTGACGGCAGCGGAGCCACATCGATTTACACACCAACCTCGACGCACCCCAAATACCTCACTGCGGTGTTTGGAGGCACTGTGGTTGCCAAACGCAATGAGGCTGCAACAAATGAGCAGCAGGCGGGAGACAAAGAACACCATCCACACAGAATCCTGGGGGATTTGCTGGCATTAAAGGCATGTGAGTCCAGTCTGCAACAACATGTTTGTCTCAGAAGAATAACAAGGCATCTAACAAATATATTTAAAGTCACAAGCTGGGTTTGTATAGAACACGAGACACGGCGCTGACCAGGAAATACACTGAGGAGAGGGCAGTTTGTCTTCTCCAGTGCAACCGCAGTGAAGGTTTAAGTACAAAACAAACGCGGCCATGTGATATGAGCACTTCTCAATGTGATTTACCATCAGTTATTTACAGTTTAAAACAGTCAACAACACTTACCATTTCTGAATATATTAGCCGCATTAAAAAGCCTCACATTATTCCACTTCTACTTCAGAGAATCAAACATAATTATCATAGCTCTAACTCAAAGTAAAATCTTAAATTAAGGGTTTCATTAGCTGCTGGTTTTAATCAAAGCAGTATCTACATAAAGATAATAGATGAAGGTGTTCATGGTTAAAAAATATGGCCCTGATCTGAGGTTACAGACCAAAAAAACATCCCCCCCCTGCTCATCAGACCTCCATGACCAAACTGCAGTCTGGTGAGGACAACTGGAAGAATACCAAGTAAACACAGAAGATAAAACAGGAACATTTTGGCTGGAGAGGTGTTGCCTGGGAACCAGGAGTGTGTGTTTCAGTGTCAGCGGTGACAAAGGTACTTACCAAAGTGTTTCATTTTTAACAACATTACTTTGAGTGTAATTCATTAATCACTGTCCAACCCTGGCTTACAACGTGACAACTACACAAAGATTACTTTGAACCTGGTCTGGATTTATCAGCAGACAGTTTCAGACGAGGTCGTTGACGGGCCTGCACGTCCCTCTGACCTAAATCCTAGTGAAAACAACCAGATAATATCAAACTGGAGCCTCTAATTGTATTGACATTTGTACTGGTCAATGAAACCTAAGAACGTGAACTCCACAGTGAACTATTCTAACCAGTTGATTCTTAGTGTGTCACAAATGACGATATTTTAAAAGGCCTACGTCTGTATTCCAAAACTTCACTGAAACTTCTTGTTTTTCAACCTTGACAAGGTTTTGTTTGCGCTAGACACGAGACAAAATTCAAATGAGTAGCCAAATGAGACGAACCTGACTGTGAATGAAAAGACAAGACTTCTTTCTTTAAGCTCTGCACATCCTGTACATACAATTAGAAGTGAATCTAATATTAACACAAATTGAACTTATTAATTGAAGTCACGTCTGGGGTTAACACCCACACTGGTTGTTGCTATGGAACTTATTAATTGAAGTCACATCTGTGGTTAACACCCACACTGGTTGTTGCTATTTTTTCCATTACTGGTGACCGATGAGTTCTCCAGCGGGGGGTAATCAGTCCAGGTTAGTGCTATAAGTGGAGTAGTCGCAGGTGGACAATCATTAAAGTTTCCTAACGTGTTTAGATCACTATCTGTTGAATTAGTTTCAAAACCAGAAAGGCGAGAGACAACCACTCCCCTCACTGTGAAAAACTCCATCATTTACACACAATGCCTTTAATTCTGACGCCTTGAGAACCAGACGTTCCAAATGAGGCAAACACATCACCTGCAAAGAAATATTTCAAATATAATTTCTTTAAAGGGATGACAAGAAAGACTGATGATGAGAAAAACACAGCAGTACTACTCAAAGATGAGTCAAAATCCATCAACACCATTTCCTGTTCCCAAGTGGACTGGTTCAGCTTTCATCTGAGTTCTCATCTAAAGTGCTTCTTCAGTTAATCCCACATTCACACCTAGACCTGGGATGAAACTAAGATCCTGTAGCGGGGCAGGGTGGGGACACCTGCATTGTTTACCATAACAAACAGTCTGTCTGTATCCTGTTTTAAGCAGTTCACATTTAGTAAAAAATAAAACCCCACAATTTATTATTTTTAAATGTGGGGATTCAGAGAGTCTTATCATACTGTGTAGAAAAATTATTCTGCCCCACTGGTCCAAATTTGTATTCCCTGCGGTTGCTTTATTATTGAATAGAGCAAAAGATTTTTTTGGGGGGAAAAGGATGAGTCTAAATTTTTTATGTGCTGCAGAGAGAGAATGGTTTCAGTTTCTGTTGGACATGAATAAGTCATGAGAAAACCTACGGAGAGAGACGGGGGAGCGGGGGGGGGGGGGGGAGGGGAGTAAAAGGCTTTGGCCTGGAATAACGGCCCTTTACCTGTTGATTTTAAAGGTGGGAGCAGAAGTGAGACACAGCCTCAGTGTAAAATAATAAAATATTAGGATTAGGGCTTGTAAAACGACAGAGGTGCCAGACGCTGTACCTGAGGACCAACCACTCTTCTGGTGACATAGATATGTCTCAAGTTAAACAACAACAAAAAATAAAACATTTAGGGTTAACTGCTCTAATATTAAAGGCTTATTTGGTCCAAGTAAATTCTAATGACCGTAAATTAATAAAACATACACATATATACTTAGTGACAGAATCCAGAACATCTGTTAAAACCACTGTGTGTGTGTGTTTGAGTATGTTCCACATCTCCGCCTGCCTTTACCTGTGGCCCTGTGACACTGTTGCACAATGTGTCAGGACGCCAGCCTCGGGTGTGTGTGCCTGGCCGGGGCAGATTCCACCTCATTACTTCAGCTGTTTGGAGAGGAAGAAAAGCAGAAGAAGAAAAAAATAACTCCATTTTTACTTTCAAACTCTTAAAGCAACATTAACCATGGGAACCTGAGCTGCTTGAGACTTCTGGAGGAGTCACCTTGAGTCATTTCAGGTGTTAATATTAATCACAGGGAGCTCCCCCTGTTCTCCTCTCTCTGCTGTTCAGCCTGAAGACAGGTCGCCTTTGGAAGCCGAAGGTACACAAGGGAGGCGTTTGTTGTCGAAGAAAGACTTCTCCTGCAGGAGCGTGGTTTATCCTTGGACACAGACAAGAGCTTTAGTCATGGTATGATCAATATCTTCATTTCTCTTACAGTGTGTGTGTGTTTAAGATACGATCTAATAGCTTGCAGGAAGTTTCTGCAGATGCCATCTTCACCGACGGTGCTTAATAAACAAATAGAAATGAGTTCAAAGCAGCGGGGCCGGTTTGTTAAGGTTTGTTGTGAGCGACGGGGAACGTTTTGTATATATATATATATATATATTGAACAGTTTTGTGCAACTTTGAATATCACGGAATTGTCCCAACAGAGCAAGGAATATACTGTGTATATATATTTTTGAACAGTTTTGTACAACTTTGAATATCACGGAAATGTCCCAACAGAGCAAGGAATATACTGTGTGTCACCGAAATACAAAGTCCAGTTTTTCAAGTCAATTCCAGCTGTAAAAATGACCTGAAACTAAATGTAACATGAACGCATCACTTACCCGTTACCTGTTTTTTTTTTTTTTTTTAATGAAGTCTGAACAATAACGACTGGTTCAGAACTTCTAGAAAGTAAAGGGTTAAGTTTGTCGAACTCAGCGGCATGGAAAGGCTGACTGCCCGCCAACTGAAACACAAGGACATACAGGCAAATGTGGAAAAGACGAAGAAAGTTAATCTAACAGGCTGCTACGTCACGTCCGCTGGAAAACTTTGTTTGGACACGGCCCACTTGGTATGTTCAAATGCTGTTGTGAAACGTAGGGAGTTTTAGTACTAACTCGGCCAGTATCACTACGACAAATTTAAAACTCAAAATCATTTTAATTTATTTACACCTATATCTCATATAAAAAACTATTACAGTATTTTTTCTGCTCCATTTTTATATTAAAAACAAAGCTGAGGAGTTGTACGACCATATAAATACGAACATTTTAGGAATCAAGTCATACGTCTTAAAGAAATAAAGTTGTATTATGAGTAGAAAACTCTAATCTTTAACAAGATTATAGTTAAAAATTGCGATATGAGAATACATTTAAGGGTTTTGGGGAAGAAATAAACGTTTAACTGTTGTTTTCTGCACATTTTTGCACAGCAACTAAACACCTTTGCA
This sequence comes from Cynoglossus semilaevis, assembly GCF_000523025.1. Classification (NCBI taxonomy): domain Eukaryota; kingdom Metazoa; phylum Chordata; class Actinopteri; order Pleuronectiformes; family Cynoglossidae; genus Cynoglossus; species Cynoglossus semilaevis. The sequence continues at coordinate 6,209,576 of NC_024313.1, read as the reverse complement.
ACTCCTGGGGTATTTAAGTAAATTTGCAACTTGTTTTTTTTAGCAACTCTATGATATAATTAGAACGTAGACCATTTATTACTTTTACAGTTAAATTATTTCATAATTTTCTTTTTCATCTACTGAGGCGTTCAGAGATGTAATTACAGCTCCGGTTATCTTTTCCTCTCCTGGCAACAGTAGTCTGAAAATACCTGCTGATGGCCAACTCATCTTTGAAAAAACTGAAATCTTAAACAACACGACTGCAACTATTATACTTAGTGAAAGTGAAATTTAAAAAAAGGAAGTGTTAACTTCTTTTTATTCCTCTTTTATGAGCAGTGAGAGAGGTTTTAGAAGTGTCTGTCAAGGCCGTGTGCCCTGTTTGGCACTCCTGAGGACACTGACATGGATGACTAAGAGTTTTCACCTACAGTTTGGTGGAACACGTTTGACAGCTTAATGACATTTTGTCAAAAGCTGTGACATGTCAACACTTGTAAGTGCTGTTTTTTTCCCCCACAAGATTTACCTAAAATTCTATTTTATTATGTCAGCGAGTTTGTATTTGCAGCATGTACAAAAATCTAAAACTAAAATAGATGCTGATGATGTTTTTGAGTTCATGGTTTTGACCATGTTTAATCGTGTGAGTAAATGTTCAGTGTTCCTTATTATTCCTATATGTTAATCAACTGCAGTATGTGGCTTTGATTGAGTGAAGTGTGCTCTCTCAAGCTTTTCCTGTTTTTTGTGAGCAGCCAGTCAAAGACAGGCTACAGAAAAAGACAGACCAGATATAGTTTATAATAGTGCAATAGTTATGTCACTAATTATAGGTCATGCTATTAAAGAATTATCTGCTGCATACATGCCATGCCTACAATTTAGATAATTTAGTCTTAATAGCTGACTGTTAGTTTGAAGTGTCGAAAAGCTGTGCCAGAAAAAACCCAAACCAAACATACAGTATGACACTCGTAGCTTAAAATGTATCGGAAAAAAGAAAAAGAAAAAGAAAAATCCAGACCACTGATAACTACAGCAGTTGCTCTTTTTAAATCTTCTCACTATTTGTTAGACCAGTGGTTCTTAAACTGTGGTATATGTACCTGTAGTGGTACTTGGGCTCCCTCTAGTGGTACGTGGAAGAATCTAATTGCATTAATATTAAGTGAGCCACTTAGTTGTTAAACTACAGCTTTTGTACTCTCTCGTGCTTTTTCCCCTTCTTCATCTCAAAAATGATGAAAAAACACTAAAAACTAGCCCAAAAATGACTGAAAATAGTCAAGTTTGCCCAAATATGGTCAGAAATAGATCAAAAATAATCTAAGCTAGTTGATAAACCAAAAATCATTGATGAAAATCTCATACAAAAGCCAAGAGGTCTCTAAAAGATAGCCCCAAATTAGGGAAAAGTCATCCAAAAATGTTTCAAATATTACCATAAAAATAGCCAAGGTATAACGTTGATTAATCAATTTATTTTTTGATCCAAAATGTCTGAAATATTTTATGCAGCAACAAAAAACAAAACAAAAAGTAATTTTTTTTTTTTATCCAAAATGTCTGAAATATTTTATGCAGCAACAAAAAAACAATGGCCACTTTTCAAAAGGTTTTACGAGGCGCACTTGAACGCACCACTGGGCTGTGCATGCTCCTCTGCAGGGGCAGAACCTAACTCCTCTGCCACTTTCTCACACTCTGGCACTGTTCAGTTTGAGAGTGGAGGTGAAGAGGATTAAACACAACACAGTCTGGTGTCAGACATGCATCACGCTGTGGATCTAAGTCTGTACAAACTGGTGTGTGTGCAGTAGTGAAGACTTTTTTCCCTCTGAATTTCATTGAAGGGTGAGTGTAATTTTAAGTAGGAATAAGGTACAGAAAAAAAAGTAGCTGAAGTAGAAGTTTTGATCCCATGCTTCATGTTATGGGATTGACTTTGCTAAGGCATAAATGTTGCACTGCTATTGTTTATCCTGGTGGAATGATGTTGTTTTTGTTCTATGCTCTGTAGGAGTTTTTGTTGTAAACCAAAATCATGTTCACAGCCTACATAAAGAGTCTGAATGATATGGTATTTTCTACGGTAAGCTTAAAGGTTATAAGCTTTTGCATGTCTTCTCTGTGCTGGGAGATGCATGGCCATACTAAAAAAAAAAAAAAAAAAAGAGTGTCTCTGAACAAACTTCTCTTTACTTTTAATGACTCTGGAGACCAAGCCTGTTCCCTTCCCCTTTGTTTGTAGTTACATTTATGCTGTTTGCACTACCACGTGGAAGTACTGTCATCAGAGTTTTGCATGGGACTTTTTTTTTTT
>NC_024313.1:6185405-6207247 GCF_000523025.1 Cynoglossus semilaevis | reverse complement strand
GTTTTTTTTTTTTTTTTTTTTTTTTTTTTTTTTTTTTTTTGGTTTAGTCTGAGATCCCAGAGGAGCAGCCAAGCACTGGGGTCTTGGGTCGCATTGGGAGCTGGTTCTCTCCATGGAAAGGGAAAAGTCCAACAAGTCCGACAGAAAATGAGTCACCGACGAGTGATCAGGATCTGAAAACAGAGGGAGCCAAGGAAATTAAAGAGGAGGAGTCTGTGGGAATCCAGGCAGGGGACCAAGACTGGAAGAAGAAGAAGGAGGAGGAGAAGGACCATAACTCCAGGCTCGATCTGGTGGGTCTCCCAAGAGACAGCTTCTTTTGTGAGGAAAAGGATGCCACGCAGTCTGCCCACAGACTCCACTCTGCTCTGAGCTGCACTGAGAGAAGAGAGGGTGGTTCAAAAGAGGAGGAGGAGGAGTTAGGGTGGAGGAAAAAGAGAACAGGGCAGGGGAAGAAGGCAACGGAGGAGAGCAGCAACGGTACTTCTGCGAGCGGGAATCTTGAGAAGAATGCCAGTCATCTGACACGTCACTCTTCCTATTTCAAACAGGGCAACGCCCAGCTTCAGGCACAGACACAGGCCCAGACAGGCAAGACGCTCCATGTGTACCTGGAGGAGACCAGTAGTGTGATTCACTGTGGCAAAGACCATCACTTTGGACAGGAAGTTATCCGCACCAAGGTCACAGAAAGCCTCCAGGTTCGTTGCAAGGCCAAGTCGTCACTCAGTGTAGATTTACATCACAGCTCCGTAGGTGCAGAGAGCAAAAGGACAAATATTAAATCTGAGGCTGGGGCCCAGAGTTATTACAATGCTTTAGTGGGAGTGTCAGAGAAATCAAACAAAGACTCACAGTCAGAACCAGAACCTGATAGAGAACAAACAGAGGAGGACACAATGGGGCGTAAAAATGCTGCCAGGCGCAGACACAGGAAGAATTCTCAGGGTGATGGTGGACAGAGTCCCCTGTCCCCAACACCAGATAACACAACTGGCCCCAGTCCTGAGGGCAAAAGTCCACAAAGTCAAGCTAGAGAGCTGTATCTAAACTCCTCCCCCAACCTCACCCCTCAGGCCTCACCTACAGGAGTGGAAAATGACGCTCCATGTGACAAGCAGCTGGACAACCTCCAAGGTTCAAACTCAGTCACTGCCGACACTGCAGCAGGTGAAGTTGATGGAGGAGCAGACATGGAGGACAGCGATAGTATTTACATGGTAGAAAGGAAGACGGAAACACCAGAGTCCAAACGCAGGAGTATCAAGGTTTCCCGGAGTGAGGTGAAGCTTTTCAGAAAATGTGTGCCTTTGAATCCCGGCCAAAGTCCAGCAGAAGACAACAAACAACAACATTTTACATCAGGATTTACGGTCGCCAAAAAAGAAGAACAAGAAGGAGTAAAAAAGGGAAAAACAGAGATTGATGCAAGGTGAGTCAGAAAGAAAGGGAATGAATGGGAATGTTGTTTGTACTGTCACACCTAGCAGCATTAGCAAACATTATGACCCACATGTCAGGCTCTGGTCTAACACATCACCACGGCCACTGCTTGGAATGTGTGTTTACAGCTGTGGGTGTAATATTACAATGGGACGGAGGAGTGAGTCATAAAACAAAGTACAGTCCTGTGTATGAATCAGTTTGTTGCACAGAATGCATTTTATGATAAAGATTTATGATACTGGTGATACTGGTTATATAGAACTCGAAGACAATAATTTTTAATCTCTTTTATTTTTCAAGACTACCTACGCTGACGAAAAAAGAAGAAGAGCCTAAACCAGTCGTCAACAAACTTGCAGATAAGATCGGCCTCTTCGAGCGCCAGGGTTTGGTGGGAGCTCACAAAAAGACCTTCCAGACCCCAAGAAGTGCCGACGTCTCCCCGGTGAGAAAAGTCACAGACAGACTGAAAGCTGAATATGAGCTGCCAGCCCAGAGATCCAAATCGGCTGATCGTCAGGCCACGCCGTCCAGATCTAAACCTTCTTCACTGGTGGAGGAGAAATCACTGTCAGTCAAGGAGCGAATACGAAACTTAACAGAGGCGTCAAAATCTGAGGCTAAAGCAAAAACTGTTTCTTCGCCACAGCTTCCTCAAAAGACAGCAATGACAGGAATGTCTAAAAGACCTGTGTCATCTGTGGCGGTTGCTGCATCTCATTTGAAAAAACTGGACAGTCAGGACCAACTAGATGCTAAAGAACAGATTCAAACAAAAGAAATGTCAGGAACGACATTGAAACCTGATGGACAAGATGCCGAGTCTGTGAAGACGGATGTTTCCATTCCAGAAGTGGAACCAACAGACCGGGAGACCTCAAAACAAGGCAGAGAGAAAGATAAACCCACTGTCTCTAAATTTGATAACACTGATAAAAGAGCAGTTGATCCTTCAGAGGCAACTGACAGTGTAAGCCCACAGTCCAAAGGTCCGAGCAGAACAGGCTCTCGCTCTAAGAGAAGGAAAAGCAGAGAGCCGGCCAGCCCAAACAGTGAAAACAAAGCTGCAAGTCAGCCAGAGGCCACGGCTATAAAACAAGAGCAAGTGGAAGATCCTGTGGTGACCGTGTCGGCCTCTGGACAGCCCACAGACAAAGTCTCATTACCATCTGATAACGCGTTGGAAAACAAATCAGGAAAACAAGCAGACGTCGAACAAAAACATAGTAAAAAGGATAAAGGAATATCAGAAAACCACAAGACAGCTTCAGGTACAGCATTTACACAGAAGAATAGTGACAGAACTGTCAACAGACCGGAGGGACTGCCTGAGGCGTACGTCGACAGGGAGGAACCTAATACTGCTCGTTATAACGGTGCAACAAGGGCGCCCATTGAAAGGGAATCCGTTATATCAGCCCAGAAAGAACAGGAGGAAAAGGTAGAGAGTGGCAGCCTTGTACTCACACAGGAGCAAAGTAAACAAGCCTCAAAGGACAGCAAAGAACCTTCATCGCCCTCCTCCCCCACTCAGTCTGTTAAAGAGGGTCCTTCAATGGAACGTGAATCACCTGCCGAACCCCCCCAAAAAGAGAAAGAACCTTCAGTGCAATCTGAAACTGAAAGTCAGAAAAAAAAAAAACGGCTGCCTCAACACAAAGACATTGAACCCGACATGGCTGAGAGGAAGGGCGGAAAAAAAGAACTGAAGGGAGGATTTAAAAAAGCAAATCTGGGTGAGAGGAAAGAGAGAGAAAAAACAGGGCAGCTTCCTCACGGAGACAAAAATACCACTAAGTCCGAGACTTCTGTGAGTGACCACAGTAACACAGAGAAACAGCCGAGTGTTGCTAAGCTGGATGAAACCAACACCGAGGAGGTGGTGCTCACTGCTGACTTAGAAAGAGCTAAAAGAAACAACTTAGAGCAGGTTCCACAAGCAGCTCCAGACAACAGCCTGACATCAGTGGATGCTCCTGGTCAAATACAACCTGACACCACCACGCACACGCACCAAGAAAATGTTTCCGTTCTTGCCGACCCTCACACTAATGAGGCTCAGAGTTGGACAGAAAGACATAACAAAGGGCCTAGGAGAGCAGAAGCGGCTTGTCAGTTAGAAACAAAGCCTGTGGAAATGTGTGGAACAGGAACTGAGCCAGCGACTGCCTCGGCTAAACCTCAGACTGATTCTGTGTCAGTGGAAAAAATGGAGAGTTCACTGTATGACTCACACAGAGGTAATGGAGTTACACTCTTCAGCTCCGAGCCTATTACCGAGGCAACTGCTACAGCTGATGAGGTGTCTGTAAAAGCCAGTAATGATTCTCTGCCGAAGATGGACAATATGGAGAACAAAGTGTTGTCTGTTGAAAAGGTTCCTGTTGTTTCTTTTCCTGAAGCTGCAAGCACCAAGGGAGGAAAGCAGGATGATGGAAGAAGTATTTCAAGTGTCAAAACAGAGGACAAGTCCTCAGGGGGTGTAAAAGAGCTTGCATCCAGAACTTTAGATGTTCCTCCAAGTCTTTCTGTCAGTGGCATTTTAAAAGCCACAGATTGTAATAAAAGTTTTGATTCATTACCACAAAAACTTCCATCCTTTCCTAATGGTGACTTGTTGTCACAAGCACTTATTATCAAAAAGGATCCTGCCAATGACTATGCAAGCCAAAGTCCAAAAACATCCTCTACCCCAGACACTAAAAAGCCAAGTCCAGATTCTAGCCATCGTCCTGCCTTGAGGAAGCTTCACATACCAAGGGGACTTAGTAAGGATGATACTTGTAAACAACAGGATGCCCCCTCTAGCTGGCTGGATGTGGACTTTCCCAAACACAAACTTAAAGTTTCAGAGCCAAGGCTGACCTCAGCTGGAAGTGAGAGCAACCTTCTGGACAATTCTGGAGAGCTGGATGATCAAGATTTTGTTGAGAAGATCAAGAAACTTTGTGCCCCCTTCTCTCTCCCACCCCGCAAACACAACTATCTCCGACAACCTCAGCCGCCCTTTGCCATGCCGGCCATCAAGGAGGACCGCTTCGAGAAGATTTTTGACCCTGAGGAGTTCCAGTTTGGCTTAAGGAAAAAGAAGCAGTTCTCTTTGGACACGTCTCCAAGTATTTTAGCCAAACTCCAGGGTTTGGATACCAAGTCTGGTCTAAAGCCAGCCAGGGCCAGCTTGGCTGATCGAAGCATGCTCCTCAGTTGCCTTGACACAAAGGATAAAACATCAGTCCAGACTGAGGTGGATGCCAAGGAGGAGAAGAAAGAAAAAGTAAAGGTGAAGTCTCGCTTGGAGGGAAGCTGTGTCCTCAGCAGTCTCAGCTCTTTTAGTTTCACAGGGATGAGAAATGCAGCACAAACACAGGCAGAATCCTCCAGCTCAGGAGAGGTGTCCCCAAGCAGAACACCTCATCAAAGCCCCCCACCTTTATCCCAGCCTCCACCCACCCCAAGTCCAACCACCTCAACTCCAGTTAAAGAGATACCATCACTAAGCCCCAGGGAGGAAACCCAGCCTGCAGGGGCTGTGGCCAATGACTCAGGAGCTTCACTTCCTTCCTTCAACGACATTAAGCTGCCAGATTATTTGGAGAAGTATCGCCACCGAGAACCGGCCATCCCCGCAGCGAGTACACAAGACCGGGTGAAAGTCAACATAAAGGTTAGTTTCCTGTTTTTGTCCTATTTACTTCAAATGTTGTTCTTGTTCTTTTCTTTGTTTTCATCAAGCAAACGTTTCACTCCAAACATTCCTCACACAAGTTCTAGCAAGTCTAAGCCAAACAGAGTCAGGATGTAACCAGCGTAAAACCAGAAGTTTCTAAAGTTTTTACAAGACTTAACCGACTTCTCACTTTGTATTAGGTTTGTGAAAACATGACCACTCTGGTTTCTGGAGGAGAAGCAGATCAGGCTGTGAAACCACCGCTGTCTTTTCCTGACGCTGCTCCTCCATGTTTTCCTGTCATTCCACCAAACATTAACACTACACGGCCCGAGCAGCTGAAGACTCTGCCGCAAGCGATCCCTGCCACACATGTGAGTCTGTCACAAATGCTGCAGTACTGGACAAATAACACTGCTGTGTCACTAATTATTACATGTGGACAGTGTAGATTATATGCTATGTCACTGGAAACCTTGCACAAGGTGCAAGTTTGCCTGTTAAACACTGTAATGAATAGCTATTAAAACAATGTAAAGCATTCACAGCTATCTCTAAAATTAGTGCTGTTAAAACTTGTTATTACAGAGGCTGAAAAATAGACACTAAGTTTTACAGTTGAGCACAAAATGTCCAGTTTGGTTACACACAAATATCTCTGTCATGTACTGTATGCTGTGCTACGCCATAATATCTATCTACAAGAGAGAGTAAAAAATAAGAAAAATGTAAAAAAGTTTAAATATATTTACCTAAAATACACATAAAACGTGATAAAGGTTAGCTGAACTGTGGCAATAATTAAGATAAACACGAATAAAATGGTTTAATTATTCCAGGTTATCAAATCAAGGCGATGGGTGAATTAGCAGAGAGTGGACTTGAAGCTATGGAAAATGGAGTTTGCTAGTTAGCTTTTTTGTTCTGTAAAGATATAAAACTGTAACGACTGGTGAAATGTTAGCTAGTAGAGTTACAGAATTGGGCCTGGAAATGATTGAAAGTGCCCTTAAAAAAAGTTCAGTCAAAAATATCTGCTCATCTGTGCTGTGAGACAATAAAAATATTTTAGGTAGCGTTGTTCAACAGTTGGCCGTGGGGCCTGAATTTGAACGCACCTGATCTGAACATTCCAGTGTGAATCTGTTTACTGATTAGTTCAAAGATATTTTTATGCACATTTTAATGCTTTTTTTTTCTCCCTCATTTATTCCAGGAGAGAACTCCCAGAGGCTTCCACAAGCGACCAGGAAAGGTACAGTAGATTTAGCTTTGCCGTCTCTGAACCAAAATAAAAGTCTTGGAATCTCGTACAGAAAAAGTCTCTGTTCTGTGAAAAACATCTGCTTCTCATATGCTGTTCTTGGGGGTAAACAAAATATGAAACCCCCACTGTTAGGCAACTTCTCAGCTGTGTGTGATTACAGTCACATAGAATTCTGTGCTGCCAACGCAGTCAAAAATTTTGCTGTCTGTTTGATTCCACTTTGCACACACTCCTCTGGTGTGCAGCGATTCCAGATTCTTTTTTCCTGTATATATTTCTTTGTATCGTCTGCTGTCACTGGCATTAAGAAATACTGTGTGTGCTGACATTTCAAAGTCATTTATGTCATTTGAGGTACCAGGAGTAAGTAGAGCACGAGGCTCTAGTTATAGTTATTATTTTTTTAAGTTAATTGGTGGCATGTTTAATAAGAGAGAAATGCAAGCTTGTACCTACTTAGTTCTTTCGCTGGAGAGAGCTTGTACCTACTTAGTTCTTTCGCTGCACCCAGTGACTCAAACTACAGTATGGAATAATGGACTGCATGTACCAATCATTTGTCCTTTTTACAGTTCAGTTTGTTTTTCATTTTCACACAGATGGTGTTATTTGAGAAAGCAGAATTTAGCGGCCAAGCGTATGAGATTTACAGGGATGTATCAGACGCCACGTGTCTCCAGCTCTCGCCTCTTATATCTGTCAAGGTTATCAGAGGATGGTAAGTGACAACACTTGTCCCAAAGCTTTTAGGGCAATACATTTAATAACAAGATGTAAAGTGAAATGTAAATGATTAGAAGAATCGTACCCTTGTTTGAAGTCTAAGGGTCCACAACAGCTCCTTTCTACGTTGCAAAGAAAAATACATGTAAATATTGAATTATGACAGTGATAGGAGAGGGATTTTAAAAATGGTGTCAGTCTGATTGTGTGACGCATAAATATTAAAGAAATCCACACAGCAAGGTTTTGTCTTATATTCCTTGCACCTAATGTTGGAAATGATGCGACTGTATTTCCACGAAACACTGCTTGCAATTAATTATGTTTTTATAAATTCCCACCACAGCTGGGTGCTCTACGAGAAGCCCGACTTCCAAGGTCGCTGCATAGCCTTGGAGGAAGGAGGAATAGAGCTGGACAACATGTGGGCAGAGGTTGATATGGAGACAGAACCTCAGAACCTCCCACCAATGCAGATTGGGTCTATAAGACATGCTGTCTGGGTGAGTGTGCTGGTCCAACACTTCTACCATTCCTACCATTCTGTAACTGGAACTTCAGACTGAATCTTGATCTGGACTCCATTTTGCATTTCTCTATAAACTTAGTATTGGCAGTTCGTGAATACGAACTTAGTATTTGCATGATTTAAATCAACTCATCTCCCTGAGGATCGGTACTGACCCCATGTCCTTTAATTTGTTGCTCTTAAAATGTCATATATTAGTCATACAACAGTCATACAAAGACAAGTACGGTCTTGTGTTCACTTATTGTCATTTTCTAATCCACATCAATACAGTTGTTATTAATGTACAAGAACAACTGGGTGAATGTGGGACCAAATAATCTCACTGACCTCCAGCGACACTATAATGTAAAGAACAGCAGGCGTCAGTGCTGGCACTGCAGTACTGACGCCTCCTGACTTGTAAATAACTGTGTTTTTGATATTCAAACCATGATTCCTCCTGACATGTAAATAACTGTGTTTTTGATATTCAACACAGGAAGGCCAGTAATGAGACGTTGGTTATGTTTTAATTAAGGGAAATGGTTTAAAGACCAGTCTGTTCCTCTGCTTGTAATTCACACACTTGCTCCCCTGGCTGTGTGCAGGATTACAGCTTACCTCACATCGATCTGTTTACTGAACCGGAGGGCCACGGCAGAGTAACACCTTACCACGATGATGCGATAGAGACAGGCTCATTCGGCATCCCGCTGAGCACCGCTTCCATCCAGGTGCACTCTGGCGTGTGAGTATGACCTCGCTGCAACAAGCACACACACCAAACAAATTATAATTAAGACGCATGCGTCAGCTAGTGTGACTGATCAGAGAGATGTGGAGGCAGTTACCAGGGGACAGGGTTTCATTTGATTTGTGTTACAGTCTAATACTAAAGAGAGAACAGGTAATGAGACAATCACAGATGGTCTGCGGTGACTTCAGTCTCCCTAAAGGAGGAGACTCTGGAAACCCTGTCTGCTGTTGAGCTGTTATTTTAATGGGATTCTCTCTGAGTCTGGCTTCGGCAAATAGCTGAGGGACAATAATCATTAGTTTACCCCTTTGCTCACCGGTGCTTCTGATCTGACTCACCAAAGAGTTCCCTCTTCAGGAATGTCTTTCCTGCTGTTGCACGTCAAAGAAACAGGGAAAGTGGGTGTGGCTGATATTTGGAAAATTTGGAGGGGTGGAGACTGACAAACAGATAAAGGTGTGAAAAAAAAATTGGCAGGGAGGAATGTTTTTTTACACACACACAAAAAGGCAGACGCTAGACATTTGTGCCCTGCCCCTGAGGAACACACTGTTTTCCCACAACTATTCATGCAGGCTTACCTTGAGACCTTGGGTAGAAACAGAACATTTCAGATGTGTCACAGCTGAAATGTTTCATTACCATTGGGTAACGTGTAAGATATTGCTATTTGATAATCAATCTAGTACTAATAAAAATACCTAGAAAAGGCTAGGATATCTGTGAAATTGTATTTGAATTTAATACTTACAGTAGTTAGTCTTCTGTGCAGCTCCCTGTGAGATGCTCCTGTCACCCACCTACACTTTCTTCGTCTTTTCTTCTAACAGAGAAAACAGTAAAACACAAGGGCAGTATCATTGCAGACAAATACTTAGCGAAAATCATCGTTCAGTCTTGTTATGACCCAAGTATACAACCTTTCAAGCTAATACATCAAATCCAGTGATGTAAAACCAACGGAAGAAGCTTTTTTTGGTTTGTTCTTCAGGTGGCTGGTGTTCAGTGACCCAGGATTCCAGGGAATGCTGGCTGTGCTGGAGACAGGAGTCTACCGTTTTCCAGAGACCTGGGGGTTTACAGCACCTTTTGTTGGATCTCTGAGACCACTCAAAATGGTGCGTGTGCAACAGTTAATGTTCTTAGTCATCTTTATGTTTTTTTTTTTGCATGTAGTCGAGACAGTCTGGCACAGGAGATGGAGAGACGGTTGTTGTTATCTTGTTTAGAATGAGTAAAAATAATTGATGTATTGAGAATTAGGTCTAATCCCAGGTTGCTGGGATTAACATTGAAGCAATAGTGTGTGAATGAATTGTAATAAATTATGGTAATGTCACCTAATGGAAGTGTGAAGAAGCAGTCTGACCTTAAATACTTTAACATGTGGTCTGTCTTTTAGGGCGGCTTTAAAGTGGAAAATCCCAGTGAAGTCAGGGTATGTATTTCTTAATTTTCTATTTTATGGCCCTATAATGTTGTATTTATTTACCAGTAACACTGTTATGTTGAAACTGTGCAATACAAGTTATTCTCATGGCATGAAAGGTTAAATATCCTATCTTGGTATTTTCAAGACCTTGATTTCCTATTGTATTTTTCTAATTTAATCTCATCTAATTTAATCATTGTCTACCTTTTACCTCAGGCATTGGTGTATGAAAAACCGGGCTTTGAAGGAGACTTTTTGGAAATTGACAGTGAGATTTTCAGCTTCTCAGAGAGCGATGTTGATGAAAGTGAGAATTTGAACTTTAAGTCCATCGGTTCTCTGAAGATTCTTGGAGGACTGTGAGTTTTTACACTTTTTTGTTATGTGTTTTATTTTGTAAAAACAATACTGCAAAAAAAAAAAATTTTATTTTGTAAAAACAATACTGCAAATGGTGTCATTCATTTCCATGTCGACTGTCGACCTGCAGCTGGGTAGGTTACAGTCTGCCAGGGTTTGAAGGCCAACAGTACATACTGGAGGAAGGAGAATACTTGGACTTTAATGACTGGGGAGGAGCAGAGCACCTATTGTCACTGCAGCCAGTTCTGTCTGTGAGTACCTCACTACAACCTCCACCCACATTTATCTAACATACAGTAATTAAAAAAGCAACTTTAATTTTATGGGTGAAAGGTTTGCTTAGCTTTTAATGTGTATTTCTTGATATATTTTATTTTATAATAGCATGAGTGCCCACACAAACAGAAATAAATACTGAGAGGAGGCATTAATTAATGTCACTTGATACTTTTTTAAACTTTGTTATAGTTATTATTATACAGTTTAATTAATGGGATTTCAGAGTGGATGTTCTTCTCATTTTCTCCAAAATAATATTTTATATCTATCTATTTTATCCTTGATACAGGATTTTATGTCCCCACACATTAAAATGTTCAGTGACAAAGATTTTGGCAACCTGGGAGCCAACATCGACCTGACAGTGCCTGTCATTAACATGGACGACAGCGACTTCGGCATGAAAACACGGTCGATTGATGTCATGAGTGGTGTGTAAGTGGTGATTATTTTACTTTTTTTTAAGGCTTAACACAGAAAAATAAAGGTTGATTTAATGCCTTTGTTAAAGCTATTGGATTGTTTGAAACACGCACAAATGTTGTGTTGTGCAAAAGTATTTCATTAAAAAAACAGTCCAGTGTTGCAGCAAAGTAAGCTCAAAGTTATCTAAAGATATGAAACATTTGTACATGTTAGTCAAAATAAATATATACAATTTCCAACATAACATACAGAGAGTTAAGCTAAATACCTCGTGTATTTAACTGATAAAACAAGTTAGCCTCAATAGCTACAGCATTGCTAAATTAGTCATTTGTCTGTAGCTCAGTTAGCTAGACCTGGCAAAAAAGGTCTAGCTAAAAAGAAAAGGAACTCAGAGGAAGTTTATACATTAAAAGTTGAAATACTACTCAGAGTTACCTTAAAAACCAAATGAAATTGTGAAGAAAATAGTTTAAATAAGTGAGCTCAGCTGCTAATCACTTACCACAGCAGGTGGAAAATCCAAACGTGCTAACCAAGTAAGCAGCTCACTGGTTGGCTGTTGATTGGCAACCCTGGCTTAGCCTGCTGATTCAATTCAGGTGAGCATTGGCTAGCAGTAGCTGCTAACTGCTAGCCATAGCTAGCATGAATCAGCAGACAGGATGCTTTAGCAGTTACCTGCTAAAATGTAATTAAAACACTAATTCAGGTTAAGCAAGAAGCAGTAACTTTCAAAGTTTTGTCTTAGAAATTCAATTTATGATACTATTTTACTTCTTTACTACTTATTTTGAATCTTATCCTACATTTTATTTAAAAACAAACATAATCACTTTTGTTTCTTCTCACCTCTGTTTCTCTGTGAGAGTAAATGATTTTTCCACACAGTTTTTCTGCAGATAAGAAATAGGAGCAGCAGATTTGTGCAATTCTTCTCGTGGTTCAAAGCTGTTTTTTTCTTTTTCAGGTGTGGAGCAGTTACTCTGCCACACCCAAGCTGACAGGTCCAGACTCATGAAGTCTTTTACAACTGTTTGGTCTCCCACATTTTACGACCTGTCAGTGAAAGTCATTTTCTCAAACAGGCTAAATGACTCCACTAAAGCTAGAGAAATAAATATTATTCTAGGATGTGTCTGATAATCTTCTGCACAGTAGAAACATGAACTATGAACTAATATTTATAATTATTATCCCTGTGCTGGATCAATAAAGTTCAACCTAAACCTTAGTGGTAGGTTATAAAAGCTTAGGCAAAGGTTAACAATAATAAACAATCTACAACAAGTCTTTTTTAAATCTGTATACATAATTACTGACTGTCACAGAGGTTATAAAGGGCCGTCTGGTTTCTGTTCAGAGATGCTAGGAGAAACAAAGCCAGAGGTAAATCACAAACATGAAATGCAAAACATACTAACTAATGTACTAACTTCCACCCTGGCATTAGTCACAGCCTCACCCATGTTGTACACCCACCCCTCCCCCCCATAAGCATATGTCTGGTTCTGTGCGGTTGTTAAAACACAAACACAGAGAGAAATGCAAACACAGACTGTTTGTATGAGGAAATAACTGATGGCTCAAATCCACCCACACGCCAAATAAATCAATTATTCCAACATTTTGTTGTTTTCTCTGCAGGTGGGTCGCCTTTGAGGAGCCGGGTTTTTGTGGTGAGTCCTACATCCTGGAGAAAGGCCTGTACGGAAGTCCAGAAGACTGGGGCGCCCTGCAGCCCAGAGTTGGCTCTGTGATGCCAGTCATGCTGGTAAAAGTCTATACCACAGCACACACACACACACACACACACCTTTGCCAGGCAGTGTCATTTAGGTCAGGTAGCTAAAAGTTAGCTGACATTTTTAGTACTTAACACAAACATAAAGATAAAAAAAGAAAGATTAAAATAGCTCTGTAATACAGTACACAGCACACATACACACTGTTATACACTATACACACTACACATTCACACTGTTACATAGTTGGCTGTAAATTCTATTTAAAAGTTCCTAAAAGTTCTGGGGCAACATTCCTTTATTCACATGTTTGTTTTCCTTGGATACTAATTATGGGATTTTCCAACAGAATGCCTGTAGCTCTGTTCTAAATTTTCCCAGTTATATAACCACAGTTTGGCAAAACATGTTCCACTTTTACAGATTAGATTAGAATAGATTACACTTTATAGATCCACTTTTACAGTGGATTAGATTAGAATAGATTACACTTTATTGACCCCACACCAGGGAAAATGACAGCAACAACAGGACAGAGTTAGAAGAAGCAGAAGTCGTAATGTTCGTGTTAGTGTGATAGGATTAAAACTCTCTGTAGATTATTACTCAAACTACAAAATCCATGCATAAAAAGCAGCAGATTTATTCTCCTGGGGCACATGAGGAAAATTCTGGTCACAAGACGGGAAGTGAAAACATCGCCACAGTGAGTCATCCTGAAACTGTGCTGCAGTTGGATAAAATTACTGCGAAGTGACTCAGGTTTTCAGGCCTTTTCCTCCAAAGCTTGGAGTCCTATTATCTGCTCATGACACACTTACATACAAACAGCTGTAATTTGAGTTTTTTTAATGAGCCTCGTTATGTTCTTTGTTTTCAGGATGATTTCGAGAGAGCGGCCAAGTTCAAGGTAGGGGATAATAACGGCGTGTGAAGAACACGCCTTCCTGACCTCAGGCTGTTTTCAGTGAGTAACTGTTGTGTTGTGTTGTTTTCACCTCAGGTGCAGCTCTTCTCTGATGCAGGCTTTCAGGGCTCCGTCCTCACCCTGGAGGACAGCGTGCCGTCCCTGCAGGACTCCTTCTCTGTGGCTTCCTGTAAAGTAGTGGCCGGCAGGTGAGCTGGAAATGATTCTTTCATGTGTTCTCACCCTTTAACAGGTCACACACGGTGGGTCAGTTATTATCCATGCTCTGGTTCATGCTAAACTACTGGTGTGGGAGCACCAGAACTGATGTCAATCCTTAGTCAGGGGAGGACTGCACCTCCTGTAACTGCCATGATCCAATCCTCTAAGATTTAACTTGTATCTACATCAGACAGAATTTCAAGTTAAAGCTAAGAAATTAGCTGGAAGATAACGTTACGTATTTGCCCAAAAGATCAGTGATGTCCTTATCATGAATTAATGGAAAAAAATGGCCAACAAAGCAGCTAAACATTGGCCTATAGTGGAGTAAAGGTTGACTGAAATAAATAATAAAAATATTGTAGATTTAATATCTAGTATGTTAATAACATACTTAACCTTAACCAACAGAATAACAAAAGGTTGGCCAATTGTTAGCTAACAGATAACAGAACAGCACCAAAGAAAGAAACAACAAGTAGTTTAGGGTCAAATGTCAACTCAAATCACTGATGATCAGGTTTAAGAAAGAATTGTCATTGTCCATAAAAACACTTCACAAATGTCTCTGTCTCGTTCTCTGTCTGTGTGTGTGTAATGCCAATCAAACCCAGCTGGTTGGTGTTTGATGGTGAGGACTTCACAGGCAGGATGCACGTGTTGGAGGTGGGCAGTTATCCAGACCTGAGAGCAGTGGGCTGTGATGAGGGCAGCGCCTCCATCAGATCACTACAGCCGGTTGGATTTGTGAGTTTCTGCCCATTCACTTCACTTATTCTTCTTCTACTCCTCAGTCTTGTGCTGCAGTATTGCACGTTTTGCTACATATAAAAACGCTTTTGTGGAGTTCATTAAATGTGTCTCTCCTCTCTTTCTGTCACCTCACAGGAATTTTCGCTGCCTTCCATCACGCTCTTTGAGCGCTGCGGTCTTCGGGGAAAGAGAGTGGTACTGACTGATGGATCGGTCAACCTCCAGCTGTCAGAAGGCTGCAGCAGAGTACAGTCTGTGCTGGTGGAAGGAGGCATGTGAGTACAGCGTGACAAATATCTGTTTGATGTGACGATTCATCCGTGAAACCTCGCTCTCTTTGTGATGTGAACGCAGCACAAGAAACAGAATATTAATATCCCCTACAATTTTCCCACTGGAGGCTCTGCAGCATCACAACTAGTTTCTTTTAAAACTTCTGATGAATTCCTGCGTTGGTTCTTATCATGTTGAAATATCAGTGAAATCCACTTCAGTTACGTTGTATGAAAAAAAAGCGGCACCTGTCTGTGTTTGGCTCTGTTGATGCAATAACACAGATAATGATGGAAAGTTAATCTCAGGAGACAAAGCAGAGCACTGAGAGCTTTTAAAAAAATATCAGTCTGTGTTGGCCTTCCTTCATTTACCCTTATCAGGTTTATCAGGGTCAATCCCAGACGCTGTATAATATCCTGTTCAATCACTTCAGCTTTCAGTCCAACAAATAACAACAAATCCCGTTTTCGGCATTTTTTTAAAAAAAAAAAAGTATGTCATATATACTTAATATTTCAGGATCAATCCAGAACTGTCAGTCAAACAATATAAGATTTGCCTTATGAGAAACAGGTGGGAGGATGACATGTGTTACTGGAGGCAGACAGCAGAGCTGGCGCTGCAGATTATTATCTACAGTATATCACAGAGTGACAGGGCTGACAGCTGGAAACCTGCTGTTGATGTGTGAGATTCAGGCTGGAGATGCGAGTGCACGCTGAGGAAATAAAAGGGCACAGAGCGATCCAGGGCTGACGGTGGAGTGGCACATTCATACTACAGGAGCGATGGGAGAGTGGCCAAAGTAAAAAAAAAAAAAACCCACAGAGATTAAAGGTTCATCTGGAGAGCTCAGCACATTTAGAGCCATTAACAGCAGATGCAGCTTTGCAGTGCTGTTCCCTGCATGCCAAGTGATTTTTTTTTCTCATTATTTAGATGTAAAAAAAAGGATGTTGCTTTCTCTATATTTCTGGAATTTTAAAATTATTATATATATAAGGATTGTGGTCAAGCTGTGGAAGGAAATTAGTGAAAATGGAAAAAAAAAAATCAACTCAAATCACTGACTGATTTGAATTGTTTAGGGCTGGATTAGACCAGTAATGTAAATGATCCGGACCTCATTTAAACTATTTTTAAAGCACTTTTGGATTTCAAAGGAAACCAGTCAAATTAAAGGTCCTATTCTTGTAGAATTCAAATGAAAGTTTAGTCAGTTTTCAGTCTTTTATGGCCTCTGAAAATGAAGTTGTTATCACAAAGCTCACAGTCGATTCATTTGTATTTGTGTTTTTAGACTGTAAAAATACTGTGATGCTTGAAACGTTTCAGATCAAATCACTACTCAACTATCTACAGTCCCCCCCCCCCCCCCCACCCCCCCCCCCCATCTCTATCTAATCGAGGAAATCATTTTCACGTCCTGGGTTTATTTGTGGCCCACTTCCAATCAGCTTACTGCCTCGGCAGCCGATGCAAAAGGGAAAAACAGAGGAAAAATAACTGCTTTAAATTATATGTTGCCTTACAGTCTGTCTGCGAAGCAGCAAGTATTTGAAGAAACGCATTAGCTTTAGAGAAAAGAGCCGTTTCTCTGCTGCTTACGCTTCATCTGTGATGCTCTTTTCTCTGCTCCCAGCTGGGTTCTGTACGAAGGCATCAATTATCTGGGGGAGCAGATTTTACTGAGACCTGGGGAGATTCTGGACTGGAGGAGCTTCAGCAGCTGGAATAAGATAGGCTCCGCGCGACCTTTACTACAGGTAAATTCTAATGACCCCGTCATGACAAAGTCGTTTTGATTTTAACAACAGGAAATCAGCGCTCCATTGTGTTAGACGTCACAAATAAGCAAAAACTCAGGGCGAGATGACCTTAACAACTGCCTTTGAAATGGACACAATGGTTTTTTATTGCTTTAAACTTGCAGGAAATGTTTCAACCTGTCCTTGAAAACACAGTCCATCGATCTTTAACTGCCTAAAGTTAGCTAAAGCCAAAAACTTGGCTAATATATAGTCCAGAGGTAAGTAAGAGTTAGCCTAAATATAATAAAATATAATATATATACTTTACTCAGAAATAAATTTAAAAAAGAGAATAAAAGAAACCTGTATGAAGACAAAGTCATGAGGCTCAAGTTAGAACGGTAATCATTTTCAACATTTAACCACTAGCACTAGTATCTCATATTCTGATTTTTAAATAATATCTATGGAGAATTATAAAAGATTTAAGAATTTTTAAATTGTATTTTTCCCGAGCAGAAACAGGCTCACTTCCGTTTGAGGAACAGACACAGTGGGTTGATGATGTCAGTGACGGGCGACTTGGACGACATCAAACTGCTGCGGATACAAGAGAAGGAGGAGACGGACGGACTGGAGCAGATCTGGATTTATCAGCATGGATTTCTACACTGCAAGGTACACCACACTGTCGCCATATTAACACTGCTCTGGGGTCAGAGGTCAGAGGTGGTTCTACATGGGAATAAACACTATGAATAATTAATAAGTTGACACTGGTTTATATTTCATACCTGACCTCAGCCTCATACCACTGAATCCATAATCTGGGATTTGGATTGGAGTCTTGTGATTAAATAAAATGAATAAAATGGTCAGAAATTCTACCACAGCACGTTGTTTGTAACAGACAAAATGATTTTTTTTCACCTCACTAATTAAATTCCTCCTTTGGAATAAAACCATTTCATCTGTCTTCCTCCTTTATATTGAGTCTAACTAAAGGTCAGTGAGAGGCAGGAACAGGCTTTCATCATGTTACAAGACTGAAAAAAAAACCCACTGCTGTATCAGAGCATTTGAAGTAATTTCCATGAATGTTGACCAAGGCTGAGTCATTTGATCCTGGCAGGAACATGAATGGGATGATTGTGTCCTTTTCTACACAGAGACAAAAGCCAGATGGGTGTTTGTTCAGTGTGGGGCCGGACCAGCCCGAGTCCCCACCTTCTTCTTAATGCCATCGCACAATAATTATAAAAAATATATATATAATTATTATGACTATTATGACTATTATTATCTGTTCCTTTCTTTGTGTGCAGCTGCTGGAGGAGTGCCGCCTGTGTCCCAGTGGGAGTGTGATCATGGCAGGGAGCCGTGTGGGTCTCAACCCACCGCCTGACCCACAGGTCCACTTGTGGAGTATCACGCCTGAGGGCTTCGTCAGACACTTCTCCACAGCCAATCTGGTTCTGGAGGTCAAAGGTGAACAAACTGATTAAAACTCCACAACTTAGAAGAGAGGTGGGGGTGTACACCACCGACCCCCCAGGATATAAAAGTCAGGCACTGTTTGTCTTACAGTCGTTTGTCTACTTGTTCAACATACAGTATTTGCTTGTTATTTTGCATTTAGCGAGTCCATAATGAACCCATTGTTGAGGGCAGAAAGGGAACGTGAACATATTTCTGTAACTCATTTATGCCTTTAAGTCGTATTTAAACTCAAATTATTCCATATTTATATGCAACAACAAACCCCCCCTCTCCACCCCCCCCAACATCTACACATCAATGACTAAAAAATCCTGCACTTGTTTGTATCACACACTGCTCATAAAGCTGTAAGTAGTGCCATCTAGTGGAGAACAGAAGCCCCTTCCAATAAACCACCGACAGGATCTCGGCGAGAAAAGCTTCAACTTTTTAACAAAAAAAAAAAAAATTGATAGTGGATATAAAACTGTTTATGTGACGTTAAAAAATAAATTCACCAGAATTAATATTTTTCTTTTTTTCTTTCTTTTAGGAGGCAAAGACTACGACAAGAACCAGGTCATTCTGAACTCACTTGATCCTAAAAAACCCCAACAGAGGTGGGACGTGGAGATTCTCTGAGGACCTCTGAGCTGCTGAATAGGAAACTATTATTATGAATAATATTATTATTATCATTATCAGAGGCTTTGTTTAACTGAACCACAGTGGAGGTACTACAGAGAACGATAAAGTGTTTACTGAAAAAGAACGAATAGCTTCCAATGACGACGTCAGTGGGTAAATCGACGGCTAAACTTGCACAAATGTAAATGTAAACCAACCAAAGAGGCATAAAAGTCCCATCTGTTTTTTTTTTTTTAAACTTTCAAAAAACAAGTTCGATGTTAAGTAACTCAAACAGTGTTAACACCTGCGCCATGTAAGTGATGGAAACTGAGCAAGAGGAGGAAAAGATGAGTTTACCTTGAAAAGTCATTCACCATCATTTAATCAATAAATATACACAAGGCTATTTTGGTAACCAAATATTAAGTATTTTACGTGTCAATAAATTTGCAAATACACTGTACAGTAAAATGAGAGCTGTACTTTTTGTAATAATGTTGAAAATAAACCTTTATTTTCCTTTGCTTGTACTTTCCCAATAATGAAATGAAATATAAAAACCTTGCTCAATGTCCTCTGCACTGCTTTTTCTGGTACGATATATATAAACAAACTGACCACATTAAAAAATATTGACTTATTTCTCAGGTGTATTTAACATTTTTTACGCAACTGTTGCGTCAAAAAATACCCCAGAGTAACTGTAACTGTAATTTCCTGCTAGGTAACGAGCTGGAGTACCCCTAGTGGTACACAAGGGTATCAAAACTCTAAACTGATTGAGTGCTGAATGAACAGTGACACCTCTAGGTGCCAGAGTGAATTACAGACATGTTTTGGGGCATCTTTTGAGCCTTATTGATAATAACTTTAACACAAGAGTGTGTGGTTTAACAACACACGAAAACACACGCTCATAGCACATGCTAAGCACGCTTAAAGTCTGACAGTTAGCTGCAGCGCTTTGTTTTTTTTTTTCTGCCAGAAGCAGAAGTCAGGAAAACAAAAACAGACTTGTACAGGTGAACCAGGTCCCAGTGGCTTCGACTCTGGTCTGTTATGAGGCTGGTTTAGCAGTCTGTTGATCTCCCAGGTCTAAATCCACAGTGTCTGTGCCCATGTTCTGCTGTGCAACCTCACTCTGGTCGTTCTCCACCACCTGGACCACGGTCTTCCCTCTGGCGTGGCCCTGCTCCATCTTCTGAAAAGCCTGAGGAACCTGGGTGAAAGGAAACTGAGCTTCCACCACCGGAAGGATCTGTGAAAAAAACAAAAAAACAACTGAAAGCCAAAAACAAACACTGATTAAACGATGTTGGGTGGGCGGAGCCTTTCATCAGTCAGCACAAAACATTCCGACAGGTCTTCTACTATCAGAGACAACCCTGGGTACTTAGAACTTTTTTGACAAAGTCAAAATAATGGATTAAATTCACCAAACAAGTAAATCATAAATGATTGTGTTTTCTCATTAGTGCTGATTTTAGGACTTGTATGTAAGAAATGTTTACCACAAATACGAGCCTATCTTTTTTAAAGCTCCAACTGTGGGAGGGTGAGGGAGGCGCTGAGAATGTGATGAGGCTGAACAATCCTGTGCAGCTTCATCCCTCAGCCCTTGTTATTCCGGTCAGCTTCCCCTTTTCTGGTAACAATGGACGAGCAGTACAGTGACGTCCAGCCGGAATTCATCAGGACTTCTCAGTGAGAATAGAACACGGAGTGTTAGTGTGTGGTCACAGTGACCTGACACTGGTATGTGTGTGTGTGTGTACTGTAACTGCAGTTCGATGAAATCCTAACGACAAAGGTTTACCTACGCTTTGTCAAAGGCTCCATCATCTGTCCTAACTGCAGCTCGATGAAATCCTCACGACAAAGGTTTACCTATGCTTTGTCAAAGGCTCCATCATCTGTCCCTGCACCTGATTACCCAGCAGCCAACACTGCACAGCTTGGTGCGACCAACCAGCTCAGCAGCTCCTTAACAAAGCCACTGGGGGAGCCTTAATTGCAGACCAGTATGGTTTCCATAGCGTGTTCTCATAAAGAGCAACACAGTTCACCCTCCACACCAGCATTACTCAGCTGTGACAGAACTGTAAATGAGAAGATCTCATTCGTCCCCTCGCTCCTCACCCAGTGACACTGAGGGGTCTCTACAGCAGTACTGTACCGTACCGTACCGTACCTTCCCTGCATCCACCAGCCTCCTGATCTCATCCAGAGCCGGACCGTCTGGAGTGTAGAACGCCCAGCGGTAGAAGACTCCCTTTGACACCATCACCTGGAATGAGAATAGGAGAGGCTGTTGGTGGAAATCAGGCAGATTAACAACAGAGCAAACACTGCTCTACTCATAAATGATAAATGAATGCGTTCATGTAATTTGTTATTTATCATCTGACGCTAAGCTACCTGAATAACAAGGTTTACATAGTCAATAAACGCCCAAAGAAATCTTGCTGATCGTTCTTTGCTGCTGAGAAGCCACTAGAGGGCTCAGTTGCACTGTCACCTCCCTGGCTGGACACCACACCAAGGGTGTGACTGCTGCTACTGAACTCCAGCAGCACACTGACCAGCTGGCCATTCCCATGGACAAAGGGGCTCAGAAGCTTTGGCAGGTTACACACAAACACTGGTATTTGTCAGGGGGGAGATAGTCGACCGCAATCTGCACAAACACCTGAAATACTGCTGGCTCAGCAGCCACACACCACACACACACACACACACACACGCAGGAGGGCTAGCATACACAGAGTCTCCATCACAACTGCCACTGCTGCTCAGGACAGACTGAGTCAGTTCCTATGGCGGCTCCACCCTGTTTTTGTGGCTCCACTCGCCTTGTTGCACTAGCACTGCACAAACAGAGTAGCTGCTGTTGCTGCGAGAATTAATTCCTTCTCTTTTGTATGCAGACAGATACATTTCACCTGAAGGCTACACTTCTACATATGCAGTGGAAAACAGTTTTGAATTTAAAAATATAATAAATAAAACCAAGGTTGTTCATTTACTGGTTTTGTTACTTTTTTTTTATTTGCACACTCAAAAATATTAATGTTTTTTGGGTAATATCCTAATGTGAGCACAAATGTAAACCACTGAGGCAAGTTGTTCCTTTTTAGGGCACAATTGGTCATGTCGGGGGGGGAGGGCTAGGATCAGCTCGCAGTAGGAAAAGCATCTTCTAAAATAA
>NC_024313.1:6162821-6183839 GCF_000523025.1 Cynoglossus semilaevis | reverse complement strand
ATGCAGTGGAAAACAGTTTTGAATTTAAAAATATAATAAATAAAACCAAGGTTGTTCATTTACTGGTTTTGTTACTTTTTTTTTATTTGCACACTCAAAAATATTAATGTTTTTTGGGTAATATCCTAATGTGAGCACAAATGTAAACCACTGAGGCAAGTTGTTCCTTTTTAGGGCACAATTGGTCATGTCGGGGAGGGCTAGGATCAGCTCGCAGTAGGAAAAGCATCTTCTAAAATAATAACTTTTTTGTATAACTTGAGGTGGGGGTAACATTAAAATTCACTGAAACACTTCTTTCCTGAAAAACATTCTAGGATAATTTGTGAGGCGATGTAATCTGGAACGTTTTACTCTTTGGTTTTTAAATATTTTGAAAGAGTATTTCACACTTCTACCTAGTTTTATGCAGGAGTTGTGTTTACTGACAACTCACTGCATTACTGCACATTCCACTTCAGGAAACATTAGCTGGCCTAAAGAGTTAGAGTCTATGTACACACATTACACAATGTTGTCTTTCCATGAGTGTCACTCTGGTTGGGAATGACCTGAGGTCCCCGCCCACGCTAATACTGTCCAGAATGGAAAAATTCAACAACGACAAACAAACACCGAAACAAACAACAAGGTAGTGGCCGTTTGAAAACAGGTGTCAAAGTTGGAGTTCAAATGAGTGTTTTCCTGTTTACCTGTGCAGCCTTGGTGCACAAAAAGCAGCCAGCGTTAATCGTCCCGTTGAGGAGACCCAGAGAGTCAGTGCTGTGGAGCAAAGGTGTGACCAAGGTGACGTACTTGGACCCTGACCAGGGTTTCAGCAGGTCCATGGCCCACTGCTCTGTGTCTTCACCCACGTTGTCCAAGATGACATCAAATCTGATTACACAAAGCCAAAAAAGAGATTATTTCAGATTTTTTAATACATTTTTTTTTCTTCAAGTTCCCACAAATTAATTAACCAATGTTAGCTTAGAAAGATTCTACACAGTGACGGCACGCACTGTACATACTTCTCCATCATTTCTAGCCTCTGAGCGATGTCTCCTGGAGTGTAGTCCACCACCTCGTCGGCCCCCAGCCCCCTAACAAGGCCCTCTGCGTTGTGCGAGCAGGTGACGGTAACGTGGGCACCCCAGGATTTTAATAACTGCCAACACGTACACAAGAAGGATGAGCGCACACAGCACACACAGACAGAGTGAGCAGATCAGGGTCAAAGAAACATGACGGTGAAGAAATACCTGGTCTCACCTGAATAGACAGTGAGCAGATCAGGATCAGGGTCAAAGAAACATGACTTATTAAGAAATACCTGGTCTCACCTGAATAGAAAATGTTCCGACACCTCCTGAACCTCCGATGATCAAAACTCTACAGTTCAAAAAAAGTTTTGAAGCTAATTTAATGCAACATTAACGTCCATATCACATGTTTTCTCCAATCCAGAAGTAAATGAAGTGCTGCTAACAGTGTATCTTATTCTACAGTGGAGACTTTGTCAAAGTCTCGGTTGCTAGAAGCATCTCACGGCCAAAAGACCGGCTTGCCTTTTATTCAGAGCACTGTCCCTGCACAGACCACCGGCAAAGACGAGTGCAGACAGAGCAGTGCTGGCTACGTAGGGGATTGATGCTGCCTCTGTGTGACTCAATGACTGCGGCTTGTGGGAAACCTGCAAAGACAGCATGACAGAGGAATTCAATCGTGGAGGACAGCGGTCTTTAACAGAGGGAGGGACTGGGGAGAGGGTTATCGTAAAATTTTCTGGTTGATTAGACCATTTTTGCCTATGTTTTCCCCAAATTTCTCCCATTAATTTAATTGTATTTATTTGGACAAATGGAGTTAGAAGCTCTTATATAAATATATAATTGCAAAATAATCTATATTCCCTGCCTCATCTCTTCATCGATCGCCTTGGACTGTGGTTTATGATACAAAACCGCATGAACTTTCAACTGATTATGAAACCATTCATTAGAGCTGTGAGAGGCTGGGACTGAATTAATGAAGTGCTGCACTGCATGAAAACGAACACAATAATTGAGCACAATAGGTGGCAATAATAGTCTCAGGGTGCATTAGAGAGCACAAACAAATACACTACTATTTACAGAGTGAGCATCATGGAGTTTTTTTTAGAATTATATCAAAACACAGGGGCACAATTTTTGGTTAAATACTGACAGTTTTCATCCGACAGTTGCTGCAGATTCGTCTGCTGCACATCATGAATGCCTTTTTCCTGTTAATCCAAAACTTCCTGTGTAAATGATGATCTGTTGACTTTGAAGGTCATTTGTGTAAAATCTGTTGACTTTGAAGGTCATTTGTGTAATGTGAATACAGCATTATGTCTAATCATATGAGATGATGGTATTTTTACATCATATTATAATATAATAAAAATAAAGAGTCCATCTTTCTTATGTCTGATGCTCAGAATATTCAAATGTGGCCTTGATCATGTTCACCAACACTAAGTGACCAATGATGAACTTTGGGATATAAAGCCCTCATGTTAATATTGTATAAATAAACATTTGACAACATGACGCTTCACAATATCATACTATAAAAAACAGCAAACACTACATTATACACAGCAAATATAGATTTATATATATATAGATTTGCACCAGTTCAAATTGCAATTTAATTGCAATATAAAACAATTACATTAAAGTCTGTTTCACACAGTCATGTGCAGCTCACCTCATACTCCGTTAGAGTCACATACTCTGCCAGACTTCCTTGTTTCCATGGAGGAACAGCAGCCCACACCTGCGGCAGTAATGTGACAGTTCACATGCTGATCAGGACTTCATTCAACCGCCTACACCTCATCTCTGAATAATCTGATTAACTCTCTATTACAGCCTCAGTCACCTGTGCCTGCCTGTTCCAACCAGTGAATGATCTTCTGGGATATTTTTATATTTTTTAATTAAACAAGAAAAGTGCCGTGCTAATGGGTCAAGTTGATGTCTTATTTTTTGTTCTCTTAAATTAGATTCGATTTGAGTTCATTTGCAATTGCACTTACTTCTGCAGGAAAACAACAATAACAAAGAAGATCTCTGGTCTTTGTGAATCAATTTAAGTGATTAAAAATATCCTTCTCGTGTGTTATTTAAATCTGCTTTTGTATTTATGCCACATTTGAGTGTCCAGTCTGGCTCCTACCTCATCTCCAGGAACAAACTCTGAGACCTCGGATCCACAGTCGACCACCACACCTGACAAGTCCCGACCCAGAATTAGAGGAAACTCGCTGTCCTGGTTCATGACAGATGCTGTATCTCTTTTTAATTTGAGCAGTTTTGCACCATAACCACCTGTGAAAGATCAGCAGTTGATCACTCTTTATAAACTTCTACAAACACCCACACTGTCTTTTTTCCTGCTCACCTCTCATAGCCAGATCCAGAGGGTTCAGACTGGCTGCATGGACCTGGATCATCACCTCACAGGGAGACTTGACAACAGGTAAGGCGGCTTCTTCTGAGTATTTTAAAACCCCGTTAGAACCGTACTGATCGATGACCCAGGCTGACATGCAGCTCTGCTGTGTTGAAGGTGAAGTGGAGACATGTCTTCTGCAGGAAACACTTCTGGCTAAAGTTTGTGTGGAGGTTGCTGCCCCTGCTGCTGCTTTAGAACGCAACAAACACAGGAGTCTGGTGGACGCCATAAATCTTTCTTTAACTTGACTGTCTGTCTACAATGTCAGGGTTTCATGCAACATATTTAATGACCCAACATGTCAACATTGACTATCGGCTAGCATTAGCATGCACGAACAAGGTTGTTTCCGCTAAACCGCAGACAATTAAATATCAAAATCTTTAAAGATATTAAAATAAGCGCCTCTGTGTACGATAGTTGTGGTGTCAGGTGTTATAAATATAAAGTAAACCTTTTCGTTTCAAACAAGGAGAAAAGTCAGAGTTCCTCAGCTAAGTGGCTACAAAACAAGGTAATGTTAACGCTGCCCTTACAGCCAATCACATTTCAGTAGCTATGACCGGTCCAATTAGGAACGAGAACGATCTCTGACATCATCTTTAGTGTCTGTGACATCTTCCTCTTCTTCCTAGGTCATAAACCACATTACTAAAGACAATATATCCCCTGGCAGTTTTTGCAGAAAGGAAAAATAATGAAATTAAATAATGAAAATACATTTCAGTGTTGTAAAGCTATTAACATCTTAAAAAATAAAATAAACTGCAACCTGTTTATTCATGTTTTAATTGAGAAAAAACGATTAGGTATTTCTGACAATCCTACATCTTTGTTATAATATTATCAAATATTAAAGGCATATTTGCCTAAATTGAGTCAAATTGATTTTTTTTTTAAAAAAGCTCAGTAATGTTTGCAGGTTTTCAATAATAGTTCTTTAGCTTAATTTGTGAATATTAAATAAGGGCCAACAGATGCCGATTTTTAAAAAATATTTTAAAGGTGTTGTTAATTACAGAATCATTCCACATTATACCAGTGGATTACATCATGAAGATTAACAATAAAATTGTTGTCACAGTTTAGCAGCTCCTCCCAATGCATGTGGATCACACTTTAGTTTGTGGTTTGAAAAAACACCTGTGTTTGTGAAAATCTCGTTGAGCCTTTGCAGGTTGATCGTGTTACAGCAGCATCTGCATTGATGGGTGTTTTTCAGGAGAGTCATTCTGACATGTAAAACTTTTCTAGGCCTCCATCTCATCTTGGGACCCGTGGCCCAAATCACTGCTCGTACAACGTAACAGCTTTGTTCCCATTTCAATTACTGTCGTCTTGTGAAGAGTACTTCCCACACAGGACAAAAAACTTATCACCACTATTATCACTACTGGAAGACAAAATAAATTTAAAAAGTCAAATTAATGCCACTTGCACTCTTATTTGTAAAGTCTTGCTTTCACCAAGGTATTGGTCAACACTTACTACTGTCTGCTGAGCCTGGTGAATGTGTAACATACACACAAGCTTTGTTTATGATGATAGAAACAAGTGCACCACAACCCATCGGTAGCTCTGGTTATATTTTTAGAACATATTATTGGTCTCTCTCACTGGTTCCTGACCCAGTTTTCCAGGTACAGCCTGGTGCGATGGTTTTATTTTCTAATCCTATGCCTGTAAGGAGACGACTCACATATTTATGTCACCTTAATTTTTTTTTAAATGAATAGCATGACTTAAGTTATTTAAAATTCCGAACAGATTATCCAGTTAGGGACATGTATTCAATAAGATATCCAATTAGAATGTCAGATATGTTTGAGCAGGTTGGAGGTAAAGCCATGGTTGGCTCGGTCTGAGGTGCCGTCCATGACTTAGCGGTTAAAGGATCTAGCATGTCACCTGAGGACTGCCAGCTCAAATCCTGGCACAGGCTGTGGTGCTTTGAGGAAGAAGTGAAAAATCCCCTTCCTTCTGGCCACTGGGAGCTTGTTTTATACATAACATAATTTATTATCACAGTCTTAAGCTGTTCATGTTGTGACATGCTGCTGAAAGTAGAAAAAAAAACAATAAGATGTGTGGTCTGAATTTCAGATGGGTATAATTGTTATTTATTAAGAGTATTAAAAAAGTTTCTCCACAATGGGGAAACTTTGCACTGCCCGGCTGCCACAGGAGGGACCATGAAGTATGTGGTTTCTCCCGGGCTTGAACCCCAGACCTTCTGTGTGTAAGGCAAATGTGTAAGTAGGCCTGATAATTGCTACACTAGGTTGAGATGGAGAGATCACTCACACTGGACCAATGGCCGTATCAAAAATAAGTACTAAAAGGATGTGATGATTATTATAGGTTTTACTTTAGAGGAGGAAACACAGAGAGTGGGATCTAAAACACATAGTCATCACTTTCTACCACTGTGCTCCTTACTGTAGCTCAGTTCAAAGTTAACTGTTTCTGGTTCTCCTTCCAACCTGCGGTGGTTCTTCCTCACAGAGAACATCACATTCACGCACGAACAACTACACTTTATCTCCAGCTCAAGCCATAACACCTAATTGGGCAGAGATGTGAAAATGGAGCACATTCATCAGACAAATGTCAGTGAGGGCCTGCTGGTGGAGTGTGGGAAGAGGAGATGGTTGGGCGGAGGTGAGGAAGGGAGGTGTTAGTTGAGCCGACAGGCTGCTAATGAGGAAATCAAG
This sequence comes from Cynoglossus semilaevis, assembly GCF_000523025.1. Lineage (NCBI taxonomy): Eukaryota > Metazoa > Chordata > Actinopteri > Pleuronectiformes > Cynoglossidae > Cynoglossus > Cynoglossus semilaevis. Next base: position 6,177,660 of record NC_024313.1, on the reverse strand, counting down.
AAAAAAAAAGCTCCTCTGTCCGTGTGAGATGAAGCATTTCTAACATAGAGTAGGGCGTGTGATAGAACGATGTTACTGTGGGATCATGGTGCGTCATCGGTTTTTATGACATTAAATCATTAGCATCACGGTTGGCACAGTCTGTTCTTACCCCAGTTTTCATATTTATTACCTCAATAAATTTATTCTTACAAAATAGGAATGAGGTGTGTCTCTCAGCTGCGTCTAAACCCTGGAGCGCTGGCCACAAGTGGCATTTTGACATTTGAAGTAAAAAAAAGTGTCTGTTTTAAACCGTACAATGGTGTACATCCAGTTTATTTCTAGGCTGAATACAGGACAGCTTTTATAATATGACTCCATTTGAATATAAGGGTTTTTTTTATGCAATTTTCATCTGTCAGATGTGTGTGACAGGCAAGTACATTCTAAGGAAAAGAAAACATTGATTCTCTGCTGTATCACTGAGCAGATGGTACAGAGACAGTCTCTCTCTCTCCCTCTCTCTCTGTCACTCTCTCTCTCTCTCTCATCAGTGTATTTAACAGTCATCGTATACAGGATTTGTTGTAGCTTTCTGGAAAGAGCCGTCTCGTGTAGCCCTACGTTAGAAAGCTATTCCCAGAAAACAGATGCCACTGTGTGGCATCAGGTGTCAACCCAAAGTTAAGACAGAGTAAGGAGTGAAGAGAAGTAGGGGGGAGGAGGGGTGAGGGAGAGGAGGTGGAGGATGCTCTGCCCTAGATCCACAGTGAGTTGGAGGAAAGCTGCTCTCGAGGGATAGTCTGAGTTTGGTCATCACCCACAGCAGGGTCAGCGGAGCTGTGAGAAACTGGGATACAACCTGATCTTCTACTGAAATCAGGTTAGCACCGTGGGCTCCCATTCCTGTCAGATAAACCAGGTCATGAAAAGGATGTATGAAGACATTAGACTCTGCACAGCAACACTGAAAACCTTAGTTGATGTAATTTGCCCGAATAAAGCATAATCAGAATAATCAGAGCCGGTCATGAATATGGCCCAGAGGACACTCAGTGTCCCCAACAGGGAAATAGAAATGAGCCAAAGATTATTGTCCTCATGGAATATGGTTTTAACAAAAACAGCACAAAAAGGTTTTTTATATATATATATTTATGACAAACTGTGGTAGAAAATGTCTCATATACGCTGACTGTTGCTGCACTTAAACATAATTTTGTTTTATACGATGCTGCAAAATTTACTTCTAGGAAGTGGAGCTACTTTTTGTGGTGACTGCTGGGACTAGCTTCATCCCCCCAGTTCAGCCTGGCCTCTGGTACCAACACATAGGTCATAGGTCAGCATTTAGGCCTAACATTTTTTGAGCTGCAACACCAAACAAAAATGTCACAAAAGGTTTATTTAATGAAAGTTTTTGATCTTCCAGCTTCAGTATTTAACTGTTCTGTCTGTCACCGCAGCGTGGACTTATTAAAAAAGGCAAATATTTGCAGTGAACAAATCGTAGTTTTGTGTCCACAGTACACCTGGTTTTCCTGCTCGTGAACTGTTCTCTCTACAGATGGCTGTGAGGGAAATTCTAGTTGATAAGTTTGACTGTCGGATCCACACTGGTGACCTTTTTTGATGATAAATGGGACAGCATCCAGACCCAAACGTCACTGAGTTGAATATCCACCGTAGCGACCCCTGAGGAGAAGAGATAAGACCAAACTGTTCTACAAACAGCATCCAGACCCAAACGTCATTAGTTGAATATCCACCGTAGAAGAGATAAGACCAAACTGTTCTACAATCATCTACAATCGTACTGTAAAAGTCAAGGTCTGTTTCAGATCCAGTTATCAACCAAACAAACAACTAGACAGTAACGTGGAGCCAACATGGTTCCTCACACACAGGAAATACCTTCATCCTCTTCTCGACATTAGCAACAATGTCAGAGGGAGGAGTGACTGCATCACTCTCTGACAATTACAGTAAAAAGTTTGTGAAAGAGTGAAAATTGACCCGTAGTCTATTGTAGCATGTCTTTCAGCACTGAAGTCATCAGGATCCCTTAATTATCGTCCCAGAAATGCATAATAGGCTTTGAAAGAAGTTGAAGTCACTTGCAGTATAAGGTTTCACCACCAGTGGGCACTGACTTCCTTAAACCTTCAACCCCCCAAATCTTTTCATTAGTCTAATTACTAAACCTAATCACATAGGAACAGGGTGGGGCTTATAGAAAACGATGATGTCACAAACAGAGAGCACCAATCAGAAACAGTCAGGTACTAAAATTTTTATAACGTGAAGCATCATTCAAGCCACGCCCACCCTGTTCACAGACAACACCTGTGTGGTTGGAGGATCCATGTGCCAATGCTGTACAGTTTTCCAGTGTTTGGTGTCAGACGTCTTGCTATTGTTCGGTTCCCATGGCGACCGTAGCCACTGCACATTGATCAGGCATGGAAGAACCATTTATAGGAGCCACTAAGGAGCTGCATGTGAAACGGTCCACACAGCTAACTAAACGCCTGCTGCCGTCTATGCTAATGGATCCACTTTAGCCGTGTGTTGGAAAGAGACCATAAACAGCAACAGGGCAGAAAAATAAGAACAGCCGACCATCTGGCAGGAAAGACCTTTCAGCTGATGTTCAGTCTTTTGTCCACCTTTTCCTTTTCCTTCCTCTAGTTTAGGGAATACTGTTGATAAAATATTCCTGAGGTTGTTTTTTTTCATATATAATTCAGTTTCACACATATTAGTAACAACCAAGGTTGAGTCAATAAGATTGGCTTTCTGTGTGTATATATGTATATAAAATAAAATAAAAAGATGTTGAGGGATATTGAAGAGACAACTAATTGGATTGTTCATGTTCAGTGTAAAGAGAGCATCCCCAAAGTTATTTAGTCTTTGGCTTGACCTTTTGACCTAAATTTTTAGCCTAATCGTCACAGAAATGTAATGCTCAACACAAACATTATATATAAACACCTTAATTAAACAGACCTAGCACAGGACCCTGTGGAACTCCTTTGCCAAAACTAGAAATTAAACTTTGAAACCATCAAATTAGTAGCATATCATATAAATATATTAACAAAAAACAGAATAGACAAATTTAAGTGTGGCATTGTGCTAATATATATCTAATGATAAAATGTGTCATCAACATGAAGTTATGGTTTTGCAGTGATAGTGATTGACACTAATGTTATTATTATTTATATATATATAATTCTACAATCCTTTAAACTTCAAAATCTTGTCACCATAAACATGTCCTCACTTCTCTTTCATCTGCTTTGAACTGTGGTGAAATCAGTGTGATGTTGTGTACTCTCCATTCATCCGCCTCTGACAAATCTTATGCTGACGTTAAGAGCTGCAACTGGATACGGTTGTTAGACACAACAACGTCCACTAGGCCATTCAATGCAAACACAAAGAACATTTTGGCAACATACCCTGGTTTCTATTATGTTGCCTTAACTACAGATCAGCTCTACAGGATTGTTTGAGTCCAAAGTATCAAACAGATGCTGCCATGAACTGGCTTTCTGGTCAAAAATAATAATTCAGTTTAGGCTAGTTTTCAGTCCAAAGCAACAGTTCAGAATGTGTCGGTGTGACGTCTTTAACCATAGTCCTGTCTACAACAGGGGGTCCTGGAGAAACATCTACGGTAATTGTAGCTGATTTTGGCAGCATTGGTATAAAGCCCTAGTAGCATCTCACTGCAAGTTTTGCACTTTTTTTTATTATTATTATTTCACAGTATCAGCAGATGCACCAACCTCTGATGAGGAAGAACAGCTGTAGTCGTAAAACTAAAAACATTTTATTTGTGTTGTCTTTCCATTTTCTAGTGAGAGTGACAGTGTTTGTGCTGTGGACGGTTCTTTTTTCTTTCTTTTTTTGGTGTTTTGTAGCGCATTGTTTCTCAAATGGCAGACTGTGACGTTGGGGGAATACATTTTGGCAGGTCACAGGAATTAAAGTTACTGCTAATACCAGTTCTGTCCGCTCCTAAAAGACAAACCAAACACTCATTGTTTGACCAGGATTGTTTCCTTGAGGCAACTTCTTAAGCTTCAACTGGTTACTTATTGATTGTTAAATTCCTAATTGATTTTTAAATTATAACTTGTTATTTATTGTTATTTTAATGAAATCCATTTGTTGTTGTTTTTTTTGTTCCTTTTTAAACATCATCATTTTCACTGTTATTTTGTACTCATTTCCTATCTGTCTACCCATCTTAACTTGACTCATCCTCTATGGTCTAACATTATATGTTGAAAACAATGGACACATTTTATGTTGACTGTCAATATATATCATACTATTATTTGTCAAAAATCTTTACTATTAGATCATTAGATTATTTATTTTTGCCACTAACGAAGCTTTTCCTCTCCACATCCTCCCTTTGATGTCTGACACAAACGAACACTTTACAAAGATAAAACAATAAAAATAAAAATAAAAAAATCTTAACATTTAGTTTAGACATCTTTTTGACCAACCCTCAGGCTAAAACAGTAGGGACGATGTCTTTCTTCTCCATTGAATATTCTTAAGAAGGCAGTATTGTTTTTATAATAACAGCTGAATTTGAGTTTTGTTTTGTTCTTAGATCCTAGGAACAAAGAACTGGACGTTCCAAATAAGTCTGGGACTTCCCTCGAATGCGTGTGTTTGTCCAGGGTGACTTTTAGGCACCAGGCACCACACTTTGTCCGTGCAAGCGTGACACGATAGTGCACCTTTGGGTGAGGTGTGATATAGATTATTCATGAACCAAAATGAGCCCTGATCAGACTACAGGGTTACAGCTGTGACTCTAAGTGGCCAGGCTCCCAGGTGGATGATGATTTTGTTTTTGTTTTTATTTAAACTTTAGGCAGCATTTTTCTACTGTTTCTGTGGTGACTTTTTCAGGTAGCACACATTGTATCTCTGAAACTTGAGACAAGTCAGCCAGGCTTAAGTCCATCAGAACAGGAACATGGTGACAGTATCTGATGTCAGTTATTAGAGCACACAGTCCACAAACGTGCATTTTACGTCATAACCCCCTCCTCCCCCAGGCTTATGTCAAGGTGTTTTGAATGATGTGCGGACATTTGTTTTTTCACTGATGGAGAAACTACTGTATATGAAAGGCCTGAGGAGAGGTCGACCACACAGGATGGAGCTGGGCTCTCTCTCTCTCCATCTCCCTCTCTCTCCCTTTTCTCTCTGTCAGAGTGACTGTGTTAGATGTTGTCTTTGTGACAGTGGCAACTATCTGAATAATGCATGTAGGCAATCAATATTTAAAGGGTTGCTGGGTGTCAGACCACATGATGTGGCATGTGGTGATGTCATCACCACATACGAGAAGTGTGTAGTAAACTCTTAGACATGTCGGATTGTTATTCTAAAAGTAATAGGATGAGTCAAAAAGTTGTTATCAGACAGATGTTGTCAGGCTCTTCCCAGGTTACGTCATCGTACCTTTTTGGTTGACTGACCTCAAAGTACCATTTGCAACTGCAAACATTTGAACTGCGGGTTAAATAATGATGATTATTGGACTAAACGTTTTGACTCTTTTACTATGTAAACATTTTAACTGCCATTGTCTAACCACAGATACTGAAAATTGACGTAAAAAAAGTGCTGTTTTTACGTTAATAACGCAACTGTATTGTTAGGATAAATGTAGCTCATGGCCAGTGCTACAAATGACTAAAGATTATCATATCAAAGAATATTTGTTTTAGTCTGTCATTAAAATAATAACCCTTAAAAATGACTTGAGGAACTTCCTGGCTAAACCTGCAGGACAACTTTGTGTTAGTCGAGGGTTGTTCAGTGTTTGACGTGTTTGAGGGATGGACAGTTCCAAGAGGACACGTACGATGTTCAATTACGCCACTTCAAGGTCAAACCGTGAGGTGGCAGGTAGTTTTTATGGAACTTGAGGATCTCAGTGTTTGTCTCTTATGACTTGAATGCAGCTTGTCCTGGATATTTGACTAAAAGAGTTGTTCCCATGCTTTCAAACACAAACCAGCAGTAACATGCACGAGCACAGTGTATGAAAATGAGAAATATTTTCTTTGCAGATTTGTAGCCTTATTATTCAGTGGACTACAGCAAAACTTCAAAAGTATATAGACAAACAGAGCTGATTAAAAAATGATTCCCTCTGTATCAATAGGTGGAGGCTAATATTTACAAATATGAGATTATAGTCTGATGAAGTACATGCTCATTTCAGTAGAAAAAAAAGTATTTCTTTGATTTGTTTTTTACTTTTTTGAACTGTTTTTCACACTGCAGTCGCATCATCCCAGACTGAAGACAGTGAATGGATGCATCCGGCAAAAGCGAGGGTAGATGTAGATGTGTTATGTGGAAAAAGAGGTGAACAGTGCAGAGAGGACAGAGAGACAATGGTCCGAGCTAATGACTCATGAAGTTGGCTTCACTGGTGCCGCGGCCTTTTCCCATCAGCATGCTCCTCACTCTGTCATCAGGAAGCTCTTTGACACAGTGCTAATTTTTTACTTATTCATATGTATTGATTATTTTATTGAGACCAGCAGCTTTTAAGTGTTTGTGAAACAGTGACGAAACGAAACCGACATCATCATCAATCTCTCAATCAAACTGCTGTTCTTATCAGACAAAATAAATCAAATGACAAGTGCCAAGGAGGTGAAGCCAATCCCAGCAGTCAGTGGGTGAAGGCAGACCAACCAACCAGATGTTGGTTTAGAGTCAATGATTCACTGGAGTCAATGGAAAAGAACCATGTCCATATGGGAAGGGTGATTGTTCAGTCCACATTGACGATCAGGGGTGAACGAGAAAGGTTGTTTGTCTTTTATACGCGGCTTGTGTCCGCTCGTAAACTGCCGAGGGTTGTACCCCGACCCTAACCTTTGACCACAGCTCCTCCTACGACCGTGATACAGAGCAAGTTGTAGAAGATAAATAAATGAAGGAATGAATCAATCAATTAATGAATCAATGACTGCTATCCTACAATGATATAAATATGTGTATATATTTTATTTTTATTGGCCAGTCAGTGCTGTAGTGGCTCTGTATAAGTCTATCTCTGGCATCACGGCTTGTTCACAGTAAACAGTGATGGCGACCACACCCTTTTCCAATTGCAGAGATGAATCCAAAGAGACACCAGTAAAATGTTGTCATCAGAAAACGGCAATGTCGTCAAATTTCTGAGCACACAGACAAAATCAGGACAGTTCCATTTGTTGTTTTGGTCACATTTTATTGTACATTGCCATTTTTTTTCATCATCTTATACCCAAGCAGTACAACAATTTACTTTAAAAAATATAAACTATAATGGGGGCGAAATATAAATGTGCCGTGAACCTTTTCCATAAGGTCGTACATACAGTCATTTCCTGGGTCAAAAACCCTGGATGAAATGTGAGTGTCAATCAAACCCTCATTGTTAAAGACCATCCAACTCTTTAAAATTCACAAGGCAAAAATGACACCAGTCCTGTGGCAACTACTTTGCTACATACATCTCTGTGAAATGTGAAGAACCCAATTTAGTCTACATGTTATCCTGCTTCCCTGTGTGTTATTTATTACGGTCACAAACAAAAACCCGCTCTAACATTGATTGACTGGAGGAAATAAAGCCACAAAATAAAGAACAAAAAATCTGTACACTAAATTAGTCCACTTATTATTCAAGACCATGTGATCTGACAAGAGCAGCCCTGAGCACCTCCCAAACGTGAGGACATAATTATGAAACAGTAAGCCATCATTTCATTGGTTTCTCTTGCACAAGGCTAACAGGAGGGATGTTGGTCGTTGGTGGATAATGAACTCCTGCCGTTAAAAGAACATCGTCTTTGATCACATGTTTTAATGAATAATTGAGGAGGACACAGGTGATTGTAGGGTCCATCAATGTTCCGGTCTGCGACTGGAGAGAGGCTGGACTTTGATTGGTTTGTGAGAAGGACTTGGAGATGACAAGCGGCAGCTGAGGCACAGACGAAGAAGGAGGAGGATGAGGAGGTGGTGGAGGAAGTGGTGGTAGAAGGTGGGGAGGCTTCAACAGAAGCGCTGGATTATAGTGAGGCCCACTGCGATGAGGGGCATCAAGGAGAAGAAGGTGCCGTCATGCAGAGTGACGCCCGCTCCAGTAGGTGCAGAGGTGGAGTTGGTGGAGTTTCCATTGGTGGGTGTGACCATGGTGGAGTTCATGGGGCTGGAGGTGGAGTTGTTGGCAGGTGTTGTATTGTTCTGAGAGAGCACCTGCTGGAGGAGAAGTGGAGAAAACAAATGTTTTTCTTACAACTGTAAGACTGTCAATGTTTTTTTAAGCAAAAAATGAATCTTTATTCAGGATTGTTTGTTTTTTTTCGATATGATGAAGTAAGTTTTTAATTCTTTTCTCCCCCCAATACTTTTTACATAATTTTTTTAATTCTTTTCTCCCCCCAATACTAAATTCATTTCACTTCCTATTTATCAACATATTTATCTTATATGTAAAACCTGTCTCCACCTGCACTGGGAATCAGAGCCAATAAACCCTGCAAACTGTAGCGTAGGGTCTTAAGGGTTTAAGTAGTCGTCCCACCAATTATTTTTGGACTAATTACTAGTTCAGTGTTACACGGGATGAATGACCAGTGTTTGGTCAGTAAAACAATAAGAGAAGAGAAGAACCAGAGTAGATCCGCTTGCGAGTCAGGTTTCACTCGACTCAGTGCGCCAAAAGGAAACTTTAGCTTCTCCTCTCCAGCGTAGGCTAGACCTGAATCATTAATTCATCGCAAGGTAGACTGACTCAGCGGTAAAAATTAATGAATAAATAAGTATAAAAATGTTTTTAAAAAAACCCACATTATTGACTTTTAACGCCCATTACTGAGCGCAGAATTAGGAATTCTGGCTCAAAACCTATGCGTAAAAAACCACAATTTACACACACACACACAAAAAGAAAAGAAAAAAAAGCACTATTTAAATCCCAGTCAGTGGTGTTTTATTTGTTTTATGCCATTTTAATTATTTTTTTCGTCAAGATTCAATTTGGAGTTCTCCCAAGAGTGCCTGGAGTCGATAGTCTGTTAATATAAACCTGTTAAAAGTCCAGCCAAAAATATAAAAAAATACGTACATTACGACATTTTCTAGCGCATTAAATTGTTTTCTGTACAATTTCATTACTAAAAGTAACCTTTACTTACCTGTGTTGATATGCAAATAGCGAAGATAATCACTCCAAGCTGAACGATCGTCATTTTGGCCATTTTTATATTTAATTTGAATAAAAAGAAAAGTTAAAATATTTGTTTAATTTGGCCAGAATACGGCGATTGACCACAGCTGATGTGTCTGCGTATACTGCTAATAAACTGGTGGCGGCGTCAGCGGTGGCATTTTATAGCAGCAGCGACGGTGGACCTGTGACGTCATGACGCACGAGTAAAAGTTCCCTTAAAGCTGTGTGTGCAAAGTGACGAGGAACAGGATGTTTGAATAGCTCAACATCATTTTCTCACGTCACACATGTTAGTTATAAAATGTAACATCGCCATAATAAGGATATGGATCATTTTGATGAAGAATAATTTAGTTTGTTTCTAGTAATACGTTCTTCTTCTTTGTTCTTGTTCTCCTTTTTCTTCTTCGTCACCGTCTTTTTCTTTTTGTTGTTATTAATAATACCATATGACGCAACATCCTTTGTTTCTGTTGTCATAACCACAACTTTTAAACCTGATTTATTCGTGTGATTGAGATGATTCATCCTGTTTGGTTTAGGATATGACATCAATGGCAATACAATAACATAGATACTGTATATATATATATATATATATATATACATATTGAGTAATTTTTAGCTGCACTGTGTCGCTATCAAAACATTCAGCAGGGATACGAAAGGTAAACTGATAAGTTACTGGAACCTGTTGACAGAACGAGCAGGTGAAGCGTCTGTGAGTGTGACACTAGTGACATCTAGTGTTGAAATAATAGGTTTCGTAGGTAACGCTGAGAGTCGTGGTAGAGTCAGAGAATTTGACTTTATTTTTTCGGTAGACACCAGCTTCAGGAACGTATCGTACCAGAGACTCTTCAAGAAAGTCAGTGACCAGCTTTTTGTACCAAAACAAATGTTCTGTATCAGCAACTAAACCCACACAACAGGCAGTAGTTTGTCTCAAGACGTCACTGGCAAACTCAAAATAGAACTTAGTCACGGATAAATGCTCCGGTACTGCTTTTTGGTTGTTGTTTTGATTCAGCGTTCGTCTAATCATTTCCTCTTTCCAAATCCGTTCCTAACTCTCTGTTGTTCTTTGGCTGCAGGCTAGTTGTTATTTGTCTTCAATTTTCTTGTTTTAACCTTCTTTTATGAGTAGTTTTGACATTTTTATAGATAAACAAAAACAAACAGAAAATACGGTTAATATTAAAGATGATGTTGCCGTACCAGCCAACTGATTACAACTTTGGTTATAGCCTCCCCTGCTGGGAGTGAGGCAGAAAATCTCGAGTAAGCATATGTAAGTAATGAAGAGAAGAACTGCAGTACTGTGTAATGAAGTTATGAGTAAAGGTATTTTAAAGTGACCAAGGACATTAAGGACGATAGCAAAGACAGTGGTTAGGTGCAGTCTGAGTGGCTGATGGGTTCAGAGGGCATTGTGGGGTTTGTGGATATGCCATGTGACAGAAGGATAGAACACCTCTGACATCACCAAACTCCTGAGTGATGTAATAACATAAGATATTTTATTCCCTTGCGTCTTTGAACGGGAGTGTCACAGCAGTAAAAAGTCATTTCCTGTTCTTTGGCTTCTTACTCACATAAAGTTACTTTTCTGGGCGTTATATTTGACGTCATAGTCCTTGACGCATGTGAACACTCCCTCAATGACTGCTGCAGCCTAACATACATCATATGATTGACAGCTGTGTGTTTTTTCCCTCAAAACAGCCCCATTTTATCGGCTTGTTTATCCATCGTCTACTGACATCTCTGCTCTTCTAATTAAGAATAACACACACTGCACTATTAATATATACCAAAACAAATGTGTCAAAGAAGTAAAAGTCAGTTTTTAGTTTGCTCACAACAGTCCAACTGCAAGAAATCATCTGGAACTTGAGGCTTCTTTTTTGGGATATAAAATATTTTGGCCATACTCTGACCCATATCTGTCAGGAGTCACACTGTGATGTGGCTCAAATACGGCATGGAATGGTCGCACTGGAGTAGCTTCCTCCTGTTTCTGGGCAACAAGCTGCTGACAGACCAGCCACATGTCAGCCAAAAAAAAAAAAAAAAAGAATAAAAAAAAAAGAATAGAATTGACCCAAAAATGCTGTTTTTGGTGATGTGCTGATTCCACACTGCCAGCAGCATTTTTAGCTTTTCTAGGAGCATTTCCAGGAAATACGGTAGCCTTTCTAAAGATGACAGTTAACCCTAAACGATGAATACTGCATTCAGAATATGTGGAGAGAGCGATCATGTATAGATACTTTCTCTCCTACAGAAACTACATAAACCTTGGACATGGAGTGTGTGTTGGACTGGCCTGTCTGCAGTCCAGAAATGTTGCCTGATAAAAATCACTGTCTTGAAGGGGAGAATAGCTGAGCTGTGCTACAACATGGGACTAAAATTATACTACAAAACTGAAAACCTCAGTCTTTATGTTTCCTCCCCCGCCTTCTCCCCCAACACCCACGGTTGTGGTAGAGAGAACTAATGTGTTCTGCAAAATGCAGGTCCAGTTCCAGTAGTAGAAAGATGATGAAAGATGCAGGCAAAGTTCTCTGACAAGTAAACATCACCCCCTTGTGGTAATAACCATATATTATTATTATTATTATTATTATTATTATTATTATTATTATTATGGTCATTTTTGTAAAAGGAGAAGTTGACTGTTCAGTAAATTGTATGTCACAGGTATCTTCAGTTATGACAATAATCATCCTCCAAACTGTGGGATGTGCTCACTCTAATTATGTGTCTGTGGAGAACAACACTCGTGGCCCAGGGTTCTGATTGCGTCCAGATGTTGGTAACTGTAGACCCACAAACACTGCCCTGAGTCCTCTCTGTCACTAGTGTAAATGGATTTCCAGGGACTAAGTGAGACGGTCTTATCCTCTTCTTCTTCACTCACCCAGAGGAACCTACAGGGACTGCGCTCCCTGCAGAGGCACCAGATGTGAGCTGTTATGGAGAGGCAGTGCAGGAGAGAGGGGCCTTTTGTCAGGCATCAGATAAGCCCTGTTCCCAAAGCCGGCTCAGATCGGGTATCATCAGCGGGTCTACGAGGGGGCGAAATCCAAGCCTGCTGCTCTGGATCGAGTTTCTGTTTACACGAGCGTGGTGCAGGATTCCTCCAACCAGAGCAGACCCAGGACGGCTGGAAACATGGAGACGGGGAAGGAGAGAGGCGCTGAGACAGATCTACTGTTTGGAGTACCTGTCTGTCTCTCTGCAGGAGCTTGGAATAAACCAGAGGGACAGCTTTCGAGGTGAAAAGGAAAAAGGAAAATGGAAAGGAGATCTTTACACTTCTGATTGAACGCAGTGAGAGACAGGACTAACCTGGTGTTGGTCACAATCGGACCTTTGATAGAATCTGACTCAATAAAAAGCTGCGTGATGAAATCAACTGAACTTGATCATCTCCATCCCGTCTCCACTGTGGGCAGAGAAACCTGATACTGTAACCAATCCACAGCCTGGCCTTTACCATCAGGAATAACCCTGAGACAAATGTTTATGTTTAAACCTCTCTCTGTCTCTGTTTTACACACACACACACACAGACACACACACACACTGATCAAACAGATGCCATCTGAGAAAGCCCCAAACATTCTGCCATGGTATCGTTTGACACACATGGCTCTTTTCATCTCTTTATTTTAAGACAAGAGTACACAGACAGTGTTTGTACTGTGTCCCCTCAGATAAAACACAGTCTTTGCATTCCTTATGAAATGTATCTGTTCAGATTTGGGAGGGGTGGGCGCCAGGTTTTGGGTTACACCAAATCAGAGGGCCCTCCCTTTCCTTAAACAAGCTGCAGCATCAAGTTGCACAGAGGGAGCAGGACTTGGACCGGCAGCCGGTTATTCATCTTTCAAAATAAGAAAAATGTAAAACAATATTTGGGTTTAGGCAAAAACCAAAATATATGAAGGTACGGGTGAAATGTGTGGGAATAATAAAATAGATAATTAAATAAATTAATTCTCAAAATTAGCAGGATACTAGCAATACACATATTTTTGTTGTCATCAGATGCCCTACGTACACGAAGGTTTTAAAGTTATCCATTCATATTTACTTTACATTTACTTATCTATGTCCATAAATATGTGCTAACCACTCATAGCTATTGTTTTTGTTTTAGTACATTTTACTTATCTATGTCCATAAATATGTGTTTATGAGCTTATTCTGTACATTTGCTAATATAATTGTTGTTTTGATTGTTTTTTTGTTATTTCCCAGCAAAATATTAGTTTAAGTTTATGTGTTGTGTCCTTTACATACAGTATGTTCTTCATTAATTTATTTTTTTGCAGTTCTTCATCTCTAGTTTTATTGCTCATTTTGCAGCTAGATTAGCTACATTGACCTGCCTACAGATTTTATTGGTTAATTTCAATTTAATTTTCTAATTTTTTTTTTTTTAATTTCAGCCTTTTAAGGCTAACTTTTAGCTATTGTGCTATGGTTTATTTCTGGGCTGTGTTTGCTTTCAGCAATTAATGACTTACTGTTATTTAGTGTATGCTTTTTTTCTTTCCATATCTAGTTATTTGTTAAAATACTTTTATAAACCTTCAAACAACATTGGCTGATTTGTAGCTATTTCTCAGGATAACATTCTAATTATATTATTAGTTATTACGCGTAAGTGTAGTTTATTGATTATCAGTGATGGTTTACGTCGAAAGCTCTGGCCGGAAGTGACACAACAGGTACTGGTCCCAGCTTGACAGCAGTGGGCAGGAGCGAGTGAGGCTTGTAGAACAGCAGAGAGCAGCAGCCTGGAGCGCACGCATGTTCAGTGGACTCGGATGGTGTGAAGCAGCAGATGAAGGAGTCAGACGTCCGGGAATGACAGCGGCTGTCACTGCACCGAGTGACAGTTTTCACTCTGATTCACGCTGCTAGAAGAACCGTTCCAGCTGACATCCAAAAAAACACCGATCCGGATTGGATCAAGCCAGACCGGGACTATGCCAGAGATGGAGAAGGGGAGACCACCTGAAAATAAACGCAGCAGGAAACCCGCACACCCCGTGAAGAGGGAGATCAACCAGGAGATGAAGGTGAGACTTTGTTTGTTTCTCACACTCAGATCAGGGTTTTCTTTTATTTTTGGATCCAGTGATCACTTTTACGCGCTGAGGCAGAGTCGGCGGCGCACAAATCTGTGCTGGGATTAATCTCACACGTACATGTTTGTTTTTAATGAATGCTCTCCTTGTGTCTCTCAAGGGAAAGTGTAACTCACTCTGCTGTTTTAGCCAAAAATCGTGTGCGTAATTGCGCACGGGCTCGAGGAAAACCGTAAACACAGGACACAAAACTAGAGCTTTAGGAACATAAAACAGAGATTTAGATACTTTTAAGGATGCAGTTGTTATCTTTATAAGTGAAGGAGAGTTACAGTCCATAGTCCCTGTTCTTGTTATGACGCCATGTCAGGCCAGCTGTGGCCAGACGCGCAATCTCTGAAGTCCAAGCGCAGATCCAGATGTGCGTCACATCTTCCCCGCTCCTGCTGTGCGCACACTTGCT
>NC_024313.1:6153060-6162783 GCF_000523025.1 Cynoglossus semilaevis | reverse complement strand
AGAAGAGAAAAAAGTCCCTAAAATAGTCCTTACCGTGACAACGACTCGCCCACCACAAGGATTTTCAAGGATAAAAACCTCAAAACGAAGAGACGTTTCTCTGCTCCTGTGGACGAACAGCGAGTGCACAGACCATAATAAGTTAAACCACAGTCACAGACATCATTCCCTCCCACCAGTATGAGCCTTTCACTGCATGGAAAGTAATCCGTGGATTGTCTGCTTTGTTTGGGTTTTGGACATTGACTATTTGAGACTGTGAGTGTGGTGGTAAAGGGATATCTGAGGGCTGCTTCACGCAGGAGCTGAGAAATATAAAAAGACAAGCGACCTTTTTTTTTATAAGTGTAAGTTTGTGTATCTGTGTGTGTGTGTGTGGGGGGGGGTCTGGTTCTTTTCGTGAGAGAGGATATGTGTGTGATTTTTCTTTTTTTTCTGTGAAAGTGGTTTGGGCCGTATCGTTTGATATCCAGGGGAGGTGTTGCGTTACAACTTAACTAATTTTAATCAAAACATGTGAAACGCTATCCACGCTTGATGTAAGCCTGCCCCGGCTGAATCTCAGCGACGGCCCCAGTTTGTTGCCTTTGGCTGCAACTCTCTCTGTGGTTTGGGATATGGCTTGTCACTCTCACAAAGCAGATGTTTGTCTGAACTGCCAAAAAGAAACAAAAACAACATTGTGGGAAGCGGAGGGGTGGGTGAAGAAAACATGGCCTGTCTTTGGTTAAGCAGAAAACAGACGGTTTCAATGACAGTGGGATGTAAAGATCTGTGTGGGACGTCAGGAGGAAAACCCTAAAGATGTACATCTCCAAAAGACGAGAGGACAAAGTGGGGGACAGACAGAGAGACAGCCAGACAGGGAGGTCCAGTCCAGTCCAGTCCAGTGTTGTCTCTGGAATACATCTGTTTCAACACCACATTCTGACCCACTCCCTCCACGTCAGACCCCGAGCACAGCACTCGGACACCGGATCCCTGACTTTAATCATCGTTAGGCATATTTAGCATGATATGATACCGCTGCTCCACTCACCCACACACTCTCTCCCAGACGCACACAGCAGAAAGTGAGCAAGCAGAGGGAGAGATCCATTTCTCTGAGGCCCAAGTGCAGAGCAGAGGTCGAAGTGAGGAAAGCAGGGGAAAGAATGTGCAGTCACTTACTACAACAGCACCACCACAGCAGACTGGCTGTGCTAGAAAAGGCTGAAACCTGAGAGGCAGCGCTGTGTCGGGTGTCAGGGCTGGAAGGTGCCGGGGCGGAGGGGAGGATGGTGGAGATGGGAGATGGTTGGGTGGGTGGTGGTGTTGAGGCGAAGGGGAGGGGACAGGGAAAGCTGGAAAAGAGAGTGGGAGAGAGTGGTGGACACTGGAGAGAGGAGAAGAAGAAGAAGGGAGAGGAGTGGGGCATTTCCGAGAACCGTGGGACCTTGCTGTGGTGTAGGGTGTCCCGCTCTGATTTCTGCCCGTTTCGGATCAGGTTTCTCCTCCAATCCGGTTCTCCCAAAGCCACAGAGAGAGGTGGGTGGATAAAAAGAGAGAGACCTTTGTGTTTTGTTTTTTTTTATTTTTTCATCTGGTGGTAATAAAAAAAAACAGAAAGAGAGACCACACATCCCATCTGTGGAGAACAGTTTTCTTTTCTGCCTCTTTTTTCCAATTAAAAAAGATAAACAAAGGATGATTCATAGATTTCACACTGGTGTTAGGTTTTAAACCTTTCCGTCTCAGATTTAGCGAGAGTAAACAACTTGAATACATCATGGAAAAAGTGTCATACTGTACTACACACTGTGGCCCATATTCATTTCTCCAGCAGGGCTGGGGCTGAGAAAGAATCCTTCACATTGATTCAGACTAGGAAGGTCTGATTATGTTTAACATAGGATAAAAAGTTCCACTAACAAACCCTAAGATGCACGCTCACAGTTTCCCTCCCAGAGGCAGGCTGCAGGGCTCAGCTAACAGATCCCTTTACATAGAACCTTCATCACTCATTTGTTGTTTTTTTTTCTTCTCTCCTGCAGACGTTTGCAGAAAGCACCATGAACGAACTCCTGGGATGGTACGGCTACGATAAGGTGGAGCTCAGAGAGTCGGAGGCCAACGAGATCAGAAACTACAGAGAGAGGCGTCAACATGTGTCTGTGCTGAAAGGTGAGGGCAGGTGTCACCCGTCCACCACCGGAGCAGGGCCGTCGTCAGTTTACACTACCTGACAGGTTGTGCTGGTTTCCACGCAGACATTGAGTCACTGTTCATATTTGCTCCACACGCTCTCCTGTTGATGCAGCATCTAGGGTTTCATTCATTCAGCGCTGTCTTTTGTTTCCCGTATTTACACCATTGTCACTGTTGTGACTGTATCGTGTTCATCCCGGCCGCTTCGCTGTGAGTTACCATCTTCCTTTTCATTCCAGAAAACTCATTGCCAAAGCCCAAACACCTGGACACCAAGGTCAGTAATTCAGTGCTGGCCATAAAGAGCGGAGAGAGAGACCCCTCCAGTGTCCCCTCTTCTTCACCCTCCTCTTCATCAACGAGCTCAACACTGACAAACCCCAAGGAGCACAAGAGCGCCCCCGTCATTGTTCCACTGATAAAACCGTCAGCAGGTACGTGAGGAGGTCAAGGGTTGGTTTTCTTTGTTCTTGTTCGATCATGATTTTGGAGTTCCCTGCTCACTCGCCTTAACACAAACAAACAAATCAAGGGTCACAGGAAAAAAAAAAAGATGTAACATGTAATATGTTAAGCTGTCCTACACATAGGATTAAAGTTAATTAAGTAATATGTTAAGCTGTCCTACACATAGGGTTGTATCTGAAGTAGCAGGATAACAGAACCAGGACTGGATGTAAAGAAGGTCATGACCCCATGTCGTTGGACAGCAGGAGTGGACTCCTTTGACACCTTCACTGTTGTCCTCTTCTCTTCATGTTTGCCCTGCAGTGGAGGATGTACAGAATGTCCAGATCGTCTGTGTTTGGTGCCAGAAGGAAGGTGTGAAACGCTATTCCCTGTGTATGGGTTCCGATCTAAAGAGCTTCTGCAGCGAGAAGTGTTTCGCCGCCTGCAGACGAGCCTACTTCAAACGAAACAAGGTGAGTTGTGAGCAGACAGCGGTTGACCACCAGGAAGTTCATTTGACTGTGTTCCTGCCATGGCGTCATGCTTTTGATTGGACCATTGGTTTACCAACCTTTTACACAACTTTATGTGCATCACTGCCACCTACTGGCTGGAGTGTGTGTGCTGCATTTTTTTTTTTTTTTTTTTTTTTTTTTGCTGTACCTGATTAATCATAGCCAACGCGTTGAAGCCCCAGCTCTAGTTCATACATTACGTTTGTACAAGGGTCACACACATGTACATACAGGTACTGTGTGCAAGTTAATACCAGCTGTGTCTTTTACCAGAGACAGAGGAGCCAAGCATCAAGTGGTTCCTGGCAGGTAAACAGACCTTCAGAAACTGATACTGCTGATCTGTGAGGTCATAGCAGATGGATTAATTTACAGGAATTCAAAAAGGGGAGTGGGCCTCTGAGAACTGACTTTATGGCTACTATAGAGGAGCCTGTGGAGCAATGGTGGGAGGGAGGTCAAAGTTTGTAGAGGACACTTAGTATCAGTTTCATGTTAATGGAGGAGGGTGCTGCCCATTAAGTGGCTTCAGTATGGAAAATGGGAAACTACGGAGAGCCGCTCTGATTCACATCGCCACCATTTTTCCCCTTTCCTTACAACAGGGATTTAGCCTTGTCGGTGTGGGGTGACACACGCTGGTTTCACCTTTCACCTCTGCTGTCATTTATACTGCGGTTGGTTTATCCACGGGACAGCAGAGACAAAAACGAGGCTTGAACAAACTGTGAGCAACAAGCCCTTCACTTTTCAGAGGTGGGGAGGAAAGCCTCGCCGTTGGCTTGTTACTGCTTGTCTGAGAGGAAGGCCAGGAGGCCTGGGGCGAGGTGTCCACTTTCAGTGCATACCTTACCTTCAGCTGCCTCATGTTTCGTAACTCAACACGACTGAGTGGGTCACAGAGACGTGGGAGCACTCAGATCCACGGCGGATCAGCTTACACGAATCAAGAGGAATTTCCTACATTCAAAGTGGCAAGGCCATTAATAATATGACAATACATCACCTGCATTATCTCACTGCGCAGTTGTGGAGTCGTATCACTTTCAAAACAGACATTTTCTCCTTGTTGAGCTGACCCCTAAGGGTTTGCTACCATTAGTGAAGTTCACGCTGCTTCCAAACTTGATGACAACAGAATTTATTATGAGCACTTCTTGTATTTATTATGTAAGAAACTCAGCTTTGGCTTCATAAACGCAGAATATTTCCAGTGCTGCATTTTGACTTGGAGAAAAAGGACTATCACATTCCCCAAAGAAGTTTAAAAGTTTAAACCTAAAATAACAGTATGGGTGATTTCAGACATTCAAAGATATTTAAAAAGCATTTATGACATTTGCCCTCCCCCCGCTTTAGCATTTATGACATTTGCCCTCCCCCCCACAAAAAAGTCTTCATTTTGTTGTATTGCAAATGATGTGTTCAAAATTTGCAAAATTGGAAAAGGAAAAAGGAAATCAAATGTTTCTCTTTAGCAGGCACAACAGCAACAACAACTATAATGTAGAACTCTTGTTGCAGCTTGAACGTTGTATAGCTTGCTTGTCAACAGCAAACATTGCTCTGGTCAATGATGATGATCAAAACAGCAACAACTAATTGCTACTTGTACATGTCCAAGAGAAGTGTGTCCAAATGATGTCATCGTGTACAGGCACAGAGGGATAGAACAGTGCTTTGATTAGCTCGCTTGCTAACAGTACAACACTGTATCTTTACCTGCTTCTTTAACCAATGGGCAAAGACAAGAATAAACATTAGACAATAGACATATAGAATGCCCTCTACTGGCAAAAGCGGTAACTACATTAGGCAGTCTAAAGTGAACTGGAATCTGTTTGAACTTAGGCCCATGTTTAAACTGATGTTCCAAATTTGAATGTAAAGTGACAGGCCTGGTGGTTTCTCAGCTACATCATCATGATTTAGAAACTCCAGGCATATAAAAGTTGGAAGAAATATTTCACTGTAAATGTTACGAGTGTCAAACACTGTGGTTTCCCCCTGTCAGGCCAGAGATGAAGACCTCCACGGTGAGAGATCACCTCAGCACCCCCACTCGGAGGACTCGCCCAGACTGGTTTTAAAAGTAAACACCAATGTCAGAGTAAGAGGACACTATCAATGTATCTTTTCAGATTCCACACTGTAAAAATAAACCAAGGTTTGAACTGCTCCCCCCAATGGTAATTATAATCATAATAAGTTGACACATAAAAGCAACGCAATGGAGCCTTTTTAAATTAGACACATTCTGGTGAAACATTTGAATTAAAAGTTCTTATGAATTCTGAAAAGGTTGGAAAACACAACTGAAAAAGCTCAGCGATAGTTAAAGGTAAAGCTAGTCCAGGAAAGTCAGTATATATATTTGGTCACAAAATCTGGTCCTAAACCCTCTAAAGTGACCCCCCGCAGTCTCTCTCAATAGTTAGATAGATAGATAGTAAAATCTGGTCCTAAACCTTCTAAAGTGACCCCCCGCAGTCTCTCTCCCCTGTGCCACAGGTATGTGACTGGTGCAAACATGTCCGTCACACTAAGGAATACCTCGACTTTGGATCTGGAGAGGAGCGCCTTCAGTTCTGCAGCACCAAGTGTCTCAATCAGTACAAGATGGATGTTTTCTATCGGGAGGCACGTGCAGCTCTGACCAGCAGCAGCTCCAGTCCAAGCAGAACCAGTCAGGAAGGAAGGGTGGACAACAGTGTCACTGGACAAAAGTTACTCACTCCTGAGTCTTGGAACTGCAACAACGGTGCAGCAGAGGCTCGCCACCGAAATCTCTCACCTAAAGGTCTGTCCATAATCCATGGATCAGCAGAATCTACAGCAGTCTCCTCCTCAGAAGCATCTTCATCGTCATCTTCTTCTTCTTCTTCAACTTCCTCTTCATCTGCCAAGGCGTCTCTTTCTGGGCTAAGAAGTCTAGAGAGACCCATTCAGCCTCCTGCACACGTGCCTACCGTGGAGATGTCACCCCACCCTCCTCACCTTGCTCCTCCACCTCATCTCCCTCCTCGTTTGCCCTTAGAACATCCACCAGTGCCTCAAATCCCTCTTCCTTTTATCCGTCCACCTCTTCACGCTCAGGGCCTGAGAAGCCCTCTCGCCAATACTCCTCGACACCCTGCCCCCCCCTCCAGTCCTATCCACAGACCTGCTCATTCTCCTCACCTCCAGGCCCCGACTCCTTCTTCCATAAACCCTCCAGGACTAATGCATCCCTATCCAGGAGCGTACTTCCCTGGCTTACACTCCCCTCCTCTCAACATGATGCCAAGGGGTCCTGTCCCAATGCCCCCTCTAATGAACTTTGGAATTCCTTCCTTTAGCCCTCTTCTGCCTCATCCAACCGTCCTCGTCCCTTATCCCATCATTGTACCTTTACCAGTCCCTATACCCATTCCTATTCCTTTTCCAATCCCTTCCAAGTCAAACCCAGAAACTCCGAGCCACAATGGAGTTATCCAGCCTGTGCCAGAGGGAACGGACAGGATCAGGTCCAGGAGTACCAGACTGCAATCGCCAGTGAATCATGACAGAGAGAGTAGATTGGTACCTGACAAGCTCAGTGCAACCTTGACTCAAGGTCTCCATTCCCCAAATGATCTTAACAGTAGGGACACAGAGTGGGTCAAACAGGAGAGGCCATTCCCATCCCCAACATCCACACTTAACGGTGAGAGCTCCTCTCCAAGAGGACAGTACAACGAATCAGTCTGCCCCACTCCAACAGAGGTCCTGACAGACTATAAGCAGCAGCCGTCAGAGCGCCAGGTCATCCAGAGGGTTCTTCAGAGAACACAGGTGAAGCAGGAGCCCACTACCAATGGAGTGGTAGACCTGTCTGGGCTCGGGGAGACGCTGACTGGGCAGGGTACCAGAGCTGGACTCCTCAACATTATTAGACCCACGCCACCTCCACCAGAATCCCCTTCACATGACAGCGTCCACCATCAGGACCCCCCCACTCCATCGTCACTCACCACGCCCAGTCCTACAGGGAGCAGTCATCCCGATAATGTCACATCTTCTGCTCCTAACTCTCAGGACCACTGTGCTAATGGAACGTCCTCATCGTCCACACCCTCCAGTCCAGACCCCTCCCACATACAGAGAGTGCCAGCCCCGCCCCTCGACCCCCCAATCAGTGAGCTGGAGGCCATCAAAGAGAACAAGTGCTCTGTTGTCGGCCCAGCAAAGGTTGAGGGCCTAGTCGCTCAGTCTGAGGAGCCTGTAGCCGTCGTCGGAGAGGTCGGAGATGACCCCCATGTTCCCGATGAGGACCACGCCTACGCCCTTCCCACAGCGCCAAAGACAGGTGGGACCACCACCCCACTGCTCTTGCCCAAACTCAGAGACAAGGGTAGTCTGCGGAGCCCTGCGAATATCCCCGCTGCTGGAGACATGGAGCCAGCCCTGAAGAGGCGATGTCTACGAATACGAGATCAGAATAAATAAAGAATGGAGGTGAGAGATTTGATTATTGAGTGACTTTTAAATTATGGTTGTTTTTAAATTATGACAATTAGCATGATTGAGTTGCACCTCCTCATCTTCAAACATCTGTTAAATATACGTATTCTAACAGGCTAGCTTAAATTTAGTTTTTGCCTAGCATTCAGCATATTTTCTAGTTTTTGTCCCTTTAAAATCTGTGTTTTGTTGTTTTGATATATTTATGCCAAGTAATTTCTAGCTTTTGTCCCTTTAAAATCTGTCATGTGTTGTGTTGTTTTGATATATTTATGCCAAGTAGTGCAAAATGTATTTACTTTCTAATTTCAAGCAAACTTTTTTGCTTATTTTTACGCTCTTCTTCATTTAACTTTAGTTATTGTGTTATTCTTCTCTTCTGAGCCGACATTTAGCTACAGTAACTACATAAAACTAATTTCAGGTTTTTTATTTATGCTGGCTATTTTTTTTTATCAAGTATTTAGTTGTATTTTTGATCTATTACTTCTGGTCTCTGAATGTTTTACTTTTAGCCATTTTCCCACATACCATTTTGTTATTTGGTTCATTTTTAGCTTTTTAATGTAACTGTTTCTAACATAGTTTTGGTTTATATTTGGCCTTTTTTGTTCAACTCATCACCACTTGTTTTTCTGACCGATCTTGACTGTCTTTTGGCTAATATTTAGCCATGTCTGGCTACCCTTTAGCTTTTTCTGGCCTCTATTTTTGTTGTCTTGTGTCAAAGTGAAACAGAGCCGTTCAGACAAATATAAGAGTCGACTGTTGCCTTGTGGCAAACCTCACCCCTGTGGTACATATTCCACACAGATTAAATTATTTTTAAAAACCATTCAGCCAGGGTCTGGAAAAATGTAAAAAAAAAATGTACAGGGCAAACTTAATCACAGCTCTGACAGTGTGCATGTGGTCACTAAAGTGCACGGCGCCACAGACAGAGAATCCCAGTAACCTGGCACTGCTGTTAGGTCTAAGGTTACAGCAGAGAGAGAAGGTGGAGGGCACAGGCAGTGAGAGTGACTTTGAAAGACAATGGCTTCACCACAACCTGACTCTGACAAGGCTTTGTCTGCATGACTGCCTTTTCTGTGCCATCAGTTCTGCAAAAGGACGTAAAATAATCTACCGTCGTCCAATCAAAATCAGACAGAATCCATGTCCAAAGGTTTGGTCTGGGGGCAAGTTGTGGTGTTTTGACAGGTTTAGTGTGGTCTGTTGTGATTTAGCCTACTGTCAGTGAGTATAGTGTAAGTGTTTTTATAGTATAATATAACGTTTATTTTTTACATAGATATGATTAGTTAACATTATACAGATGATCCATATTTTGTTTTTTATATTTTTGATGATATATGTTGTTTTTTAGAAATTTATGGGATCCAATTATGTTGGAATGTGACAATTATATCATTTTATTATTTTGATAGTATGGGATCCAGTTATGTTGAAATGTAATATGAGAGCAAGCAAATTTGTTAAATGTGTAACAATTATATCATTTTATTATTTTGATAATTAATTTAGAATTTCCGTCCAATGGGTTGTCGGCGCAATTCGCCCTCTTGTGGTTCAAATGTGCAACCGCACTCATCAACAACTTCCCGCCAAAACGTTGATGAATGCAATTGCTCCCTTTCGTCAATAGAGGGCCTGGCGTGCAGAAAATCTTTTGGCCGGACCTCGTTGTTGGCAGAGTTAAACCGATCGCATTAACTCACAAGATTTCATCATAAAATGTGTCGCTACGCTAAACTGCCCTCGTGGAACATGAACAAAACAGTTGTCTTTCGATAGTAGAAAACCAAATTAAAAATTTAAATAATGCTAATACGTTTCAACCTTATAACCAATAATTGTGCTAGTTAATATATCCGCATAGCTAAATCAGCTAAGTTCACCGCCTCACAGCTTAAATGCTGCGTTTTTTTTATGCGTCATGATGATTGTTGAGTACGTGCAGGCGGCCAGTAGACGGCAACATTATACACAAAGAATAAATAAATAAATAACAACAGCTTATTTGGTTAAAACTGAGAAACAATATTGAGATTACCTGGATGTTCTATGTGGACTGCCACGCTGTCAA
>NC_024313.1:6150466-6152696 GCF_000523025.1 Cynoglossus semilaevis | reverse complement strand
TTGATATAACAGTTCTCACTGCTTGCAGTAACGCCACCCTTCATCCCAGCCCTGTTGGTGTCATGCCATACTGAGGTCATGTTACCATTTTACTTTGTGCAGTGAATGTGATCTGCTGAGAGTTCAGCCACAGCTCCTCTTTCACCTGACAGGCTCTGCTCTTCATATTCTGCTCAGGCCTGCAAAGGCCAGCGGTCACCTTAATGATTGTGTTCAAAAACAGTGACCTGTCGCTGAGAAAGGAGAACATAAACCATGTGTGTCCAAAGTCAGGCTCCAGGACCAACACAGTTCATCCTGTTATTTTTTTATTTTTGTTAGCCTAAATTTTCAGGCTAACTATTTTCAGGCTAACTATTTTCTCCTTTAGCAAATGTCTTGCTAACATTTAGCTTTTCTGATAGTTTCCCATGGTTTTGATAACTTGTAGCTGCATCTGCCAACTTTTTGCTCATTGTTTAGTTAACACTGGCCTTGGTATTAGTTTTGGTAACATTGTAGTTGTTTGGTAAATATTCTTGTTTAGTTTGATGTGTGCAGACATAACAAGACACAGGCAGGGCCTTAAATGCAGCACAGGGAGACTGTTCAGGTGCAGCAGGTTTATTAACATGGACCTGGACTTTTCCAACAATGAAAAATGATCCCAAAAAGACAGAGTAAGAGAGAGAGGGAGGTGTGTATATAAACCTAGGGCACCAGGTGACACCAGTGAGACTAATGACAGACACAGGTCAGTGTGATGACACTGACCAACTCCACCCAGCAGCAGCAGACGGAGCAGGAAGGAGAAACAGATTGTCCTAACAACTTGAGTCTTTTTTTCTTACTTCAGTGTTTTCAGTCACACCAACAGTCGCATCAGTCGTTTTAAGTAGGAAATAATTGTAGAAATCGATCTGAAGCTGAGTGTCACAGACATCGTCGTATTAGCGACTGTTGTTGAAGTACAGTGCCTTTGTTTGACACTTAATTCTACTGTTCAGTATCACAGCCGAAGCGGTCGGCTCTCTGGTGTCTTCACATGATGAGATCCAGCCTTGTTGAGAGACATCAACATAAACCGTCCTCCTGCAGCCAGTGTTACCAGATAAGCTTTCACTTAACGAGCTTCTAGTTGACTCTTTGTCATTTTGCTGTGTTTTCCTGTGTCCCCTTAGCAACCGAATACATATGAAATCACAGCGAGCCGCTTGTGGCGTGCAGACGAGTTTATGGCCCGGTGTTGTGTGTAATAAGAGCTGAGAGCCGCATGTGAACGACTTTAGCCGGACACCGCTCTGCTGGGCCGACCTCGGAGCAGAACATTTCTGTCCTGGTCTATTGTCTCTGCTACTAAAACTCTCATATGTGGAGAAAAAAAAGACAACTCCCTCTCTGACAGAATCAGCAGCCAACTGGAGGATTTCACCCCAGGAAACAGGCCCTTTTTCTCCGTCTCAGTTTTCCCCTCGCCTTTATTTGGGATATTTTAAACCCTTGTGTAACCCGATCCCACCACATGGGTATTCGCTGAGCATTTGAAACTAAAACGCAAAGGGACAGAGGGAGTGCAGAACCCTGGTTTGGCCCGCACATATATGTGTGTGTGTGTATGTGAGTCTGTTTATGTTTAATATATGTTTGAATGAGACAAAGTGTGTGTTGGAGAGAACACAGACCCAGATGGTTCTGGTCTGGTTACAGTCTTGGTGACAGTTATCTGAGAATTAAAGAGGAAATCTGTCTGTTTACAACATGGAGTTCAGGTCTTTGAAGACACTGGACCAGTAGGGTCAAAGTTACTTTTTGTTCTGTCTTTTTATGTTCTCAAAATACCTTACAAGGACAATGCAACATTATTAAGTTCAAGGCTAAACATCATATTTCATTTTAACTTCAGAATTTTGTAAGAAATCTCAATACAATTTTTCTCTTTTACAAAATCTGGAAACCCCGAACATGAGCAGTGTGTCCAGTAAAAGTTTCTCCTCCGACAGGACTGAAAACTTTATTCAGTTCTGAGTAGAATGGGTGGATTTAGGAATGAGTGTCAGAGCAGGAGGCTGTTGCTATGAGATATGGTTGACATGTAAATTACACTGAACCTATAACTCCTCACACTCCTCTCCCCCTCTCTCTCCCTTTTTCATGAACAGGCTCCCTGTTTAACACTGTATGGCAGTGCCAGATTCAGTGCCACGCCCTCTTGTGGACAACGCCAGAGCTAACACCCTCCAGCCTCTTTCCC
>NC_024313.1:6148916-6150386 GCF_000523025.1 Cynoglossus semilaevis | reverse complement strand
ATATGTATATATATATGTATATATATATCCCTCAGCCCCTCAGCCCACCACAGTGCTGCTCTGCCTGTAGACCAGCAGGGTGCCAATCCAGGAAATCAGCCCAGATGGCCACATTATCTCTGAAAGAAGAAGAAGAAGAAGAAGAAGTCACATGATTGATCCTGGACCAAAGAGTATTTCTGGCTTGTGTGCTGACGTTGTGTTCAGAAACATCTGAAATCTTCTCTCTCTCTCTGACAGTGTCTTTCAGTGTGTGTGTTAGCATGTGTGGTTGCCTCCTCCTCCTCCTCTTCATCCTCGCTCCACACAGTAGACACTGCTCTGATCAGCCTTGTGTGGTCTTCTCAGATGGAACCTGAACATGATCTCTTTCCAGGGGAAACGGTTTGTTTTCCCTGCCTGGCTCGCACAAAGAGCCACATTGTTCCTCTCCCCATATCCCACGCTGACTCCCCACTCCAGGTTTTGGGTTACCTGGCTGACGGGGGCTCAGACTTCAGGAGCTGTTTTACTTTTTTTTTTTCACCCACAGCCAGGAATATAGAATTCCCTCCTCGGCTCCACCTCTCTGCCCTAATCTAAATATGGTACCTTCCACACACACATACACACACAGACACACACAGGTTCTGAGGTTTGGTACCTCCATGACTGATTGCCTGTGATTCCCTGCTTTCACTCACATCCTGAGGAGAGAAATTCTGCAGAGGTGGAGTTTTCATCCTCTGCCCACTGCCCTGCAGAGGGTGCTATAAATGCAACTTAAAACTCCTGGGTAGAGTGGAGATTCGAACCAGCAATCCTCTCAATTAAACGACTTTAAATGTGACGTCATTTGGGTGGCATTAGTGTCTCATCTACGGCAGTTAAACATTTGGACCCAGAAAACTTTGAAAAAGTGGTAAAAACTGCCTACTTACGTCACAGGTTCAACAAGTCATGACCTTATAAAAAAAAAAAAAACATTAACTTATGAGAGTGAAGTTGTGATATTACAAAAGGTGTAAATTCATGAGAATAAAATTGTGATATTATTAATGAGATGAATAATATTCTAAATAATAGAGGACTTTATTCTCCAAAAGTAGAAACTTTATTCTCATAAATTTACAACTCTATTCTCGTAATTTCACCTTTTTTCCTCGATCTGGCCCCTATAGTCAAACGGATCAGACGATTCTCATGTTTAAAAGGAAAAAAAAAAGAAAGGAAAAAAGAGAAACAGACCTCTAGTGTTACCAAATGTGGTATTATACTCCATCACCCAATGCTGTTGTAGGCAGCGATCAGTATTACAGTTCCCACTACTGGGAATACCAAATGAAATTTGAATCGGCCAGATCACTTGGAGGCTTTTGTGAAGAGTTGCCCCGTCGTGGGGTGTCAGATTTTCTAGTTAAACTCTGCACAGATACTATTTCAAGATATTATTAACTTATGACTGACGTGTCTGTTGTTTTCTCTCACAGA
>NC_024313.1:6148129-6148766 GCF_000523025.1 Cynoglossus semilaevis | reverse complement strand
CTGGAGGCCCGTCATATGTAGGGTGTGTGTGGGTCTGTACAGTTACAGACTGGATCCATCGTTCTTTACATTTACATTTTAAAATACTTCAAGTAGAAAAGGCAAAAAGAATGAACATATTACAGTAGAGGTAAATACACAGACGTGTTTACCACAATCTTCAGTTTTTGAGTTTTTACAGAGAGAAGAAGCTGATCCAGGGTCAGTTTTCTTTATTTTATTCCAACACAAAATTTTTATTTTTCTCTTAAGTCAGTCCCTTTAGAAATGACTTGTAATGTGTCTAAACACAGGAAATTGATAGTGCATTACTTTGTTTTTCTATTTTTGACCCAAAAAGGATTAACAACCTAATCAATTGGTTAAAAAAATACTGAAAATGCCTTTGAAAATATGAACCTACACAAGGACGGGGGCCATATGATGAGCCCTAGTTAAACACTGAAGCTTGGATGAGACTCCGTAATGGTTTGGGGCTGCATTTCAGCAGATGTTTGATAACCTGTCAAAACTGCAAGAACTAGAAAAGACATGAAGTGCTGTATTATCACGTACATCATTTTGGAGACAATGTTTCCATCATGTTGTCAGTTGTCAGTCAACCTCGTGTTAGTGGAACGATTTGGGATGGTGGGCG
>NC_024313.1:6144253-6147602 GCF_000523025.1 Cynoglossus semilaevis | reverse complement strand
AACTCCAAATGTGGCTGAAATCCCTCCGCCCCCCAGCCATCATTGCAAACTCAACTTGCCTGTCAGTGTGTGTGTGTGTGTGTGTGTGTGTGTCAATGTGTGTACACATGTGCCTACAGCAGCTACACATCTCCCCCCTCATTCCAGCCGACATCCTCACCAACACAGGTCACAATCGTCCTCGGCTCCTCTGATTCGCTGATGACATCACTACGTTCAAATAGCTACTGTGTCAACAAGTGGTCGGCCGCTCTGACGCCACAGGCCAAAAAAAGATACAGAAAGAGATGGAGGGTGGAGAGACATTACTGAGACTGCCATTATATTGATTTGAATTAATTGCACATTTTAATCATTGCCATTTGTGACGTCATACGGCCTGTGTATGTGTCAACGCAAAGTTTTGACAAAAAAAGTACTTGTGTTTCACTTTTTTTGTTTTTTTTGTTTTTTGTGCTCTTGTCACGGGAAATTCACACCTATATATGTATAATTATGTATAAATATATTTTATCACCTGCCCTTGTCAAACATTTAGCCCTTCACTGTCTGAAGAGACTGTTCACAGATTCTTTGTATTTGAAAACAAGTTGAGTAACCAAGCGCTTTGGTGCAGACCTGTTTGTAAAGTTAAATAAATAAAATTTATTCTAAGAACGAGGCTCTCAGGCTTTTACATTTTGGTTGGTGGGATTTTGAAATTAGCTAAAAGTTTCTGAAATATGAACAATGAGCAAAAAGACAGAGAGACAGACAAGATGTAAGTAAAAGGTTCATTCTTAACTTAAATCATCCAGAAATTGTTACAATTCAAAACAATCCTGGTGCCATATTTGGCCCTCACACCAGACTTTGAACACACTTACTCTGAGAGAAGAGAAAACAACAGTGATTATACTGTATGTCATCAGTTTTTGCAGTTACATAGAGGCACGATTTAATTTGATTTTTGACACATTTTGTCCCTCTGTGTTGTTCCTTTAAAGGCTGCACGTTGTCTGTGTACAAGAGCTAATAATGACGTCCCCGTGAGTCTGACACAATGATGAGGTTCTGATGAGCAGATAGAGTCTGGCTCCACTCACTCACTGCTATTTTTAGAGGCAGTGCATCAGCATTCTTCAAATACCGACCCCCTGCACTGACGGTAAAACTGATGGCTGAGATAAGAGGGCAGGAATCCACGCTGGGGTCAGTGCTGCTGCTGCTGGTGGCTCTTCACTGGGGCAAAACCTACCGGGGCAGATCAGAAAGGGCCAACATTCATAAAGGACATTAAAGTTGCAGGTAAAGGTTGAACGTTATTGGTTTAATCAAGTCACACAAAAACAAATCGAATCTCTCTTCAAAATAAAACACTAGCCCACTTACTTTCGACTTACCCCTCTATTTTATTAATGTTGGCCAAACAAATGTGTTAAAAACCCATGATTATTTTAGATTGGGGATCAATGCTGGCCAAATTTATTTTATTTAAAAGTCGTCACGTAAACGACTGCATAAAATAAAAATTTCAGAAGTCAGTTTCGGGACTTCCCTTTTTTCTCTTCAGGTTTTAACTGTGACTAGCTAATGTTAAACTACACTACAGCCACCTATAAGGTCTACTCCCTTAAGGTGATCGTATTGATCGTCCATAAATGTATTGTATTACGGATTTCTGTCTTCATTTCCCCCATTTCTCAAGTTGAGTGTGTGTGCTTTTATTGTGACAGCGCCAGGCGGATGCAGCCCTTGTGCTTCCCATGTGCAGCTTGACCGCGCTCACTCCTACAGGTTAGACACGTTGTGGTCGGATCAGATTTTATTGTGTACCTGTGGAGCAGACGCACCTGAACGTCCCGAGTTCCCGAGCCTTTAGTTTCTGCTCGGTTTGCACTTTCTCCTCACAGACTAATGAAGACAAAGGAGCAGAAGTGAAGGAGCGGATAAATAATTCACTCGGATGATAAAGTCCTGGTTTCAGCCACTCACAGAGGAGCTGCTGGAACTTACACAGACCGACTCCTCACACCCGAGCCGACGCAGGTGTTAGCTAGCTCTGGGTGTTTTTCTTTTTTTTTTATTCTCTTGTGTGGCTTTTTGTTCATTTTCATGTCATTTGAGCTGGACTGTGTAAAGTGTAAGAACCATGCTGGGAGCAGAGAGCAGAGTGGAGAGCCGGCTCAACAAGCTGGAGTCCC
Source organism: Cynoglossus semilaevis (assembly GCF_000523025.1). NCBI lineage: Eukaryota > Metazoa > Chordata > Actinopteri > Pleuronectiformes > Cynoglossidae > Cynoglossus > Cynoglossus semilaevis. Next base: position 6,145,419 of record NC_024313.1, on the reverse strand, counting down.
TCATGAGGAGTCCACAGTCTGCCGTCAACCTGGAGACCCTGCTGGTGAGTGTGAACCTTCTAGAAGAATCTCTGTACTATTTAACCTAATGTATTTATTGTTATTGGATTTATTATATTAATGTATCAATATACAATCAATATAATTGTGGGATTTTAAATGTGAGTTAAAAAGTCAAAACATGTCATGGAAATTCCAAATGCTATGATAATTTTTTTTTCACAATGCCTGATTAATTTTTAAAAAAATACTGTACAAAACAAGTTTCAATAGACGTATGAAAAGTTCAAAACATGTTGCATTAAAGTTCAGAAATTCAACTGAAATTTAAATAGTCAGAAAAATATCATTTATAAGTTCAGAAATTCAACTGAAACAAATCGGTCAGTAGATGAAAAAATCTAAATAGTCAGAAAAATATCATTTATAAGAAGTTATTGTTTCGAAATACAGGGAAGTTATGAGAAATTAATAATTGTAATGGTTTTATGTTCCCTCAGTCTTGACTTTGTAATGATGAAGTATTTCACAAGTTCCATCTTTTATTTCCTTATCCTCCCTTTAAGTCCCATAATTCTTACCTAATCCCTTAATTATGATTTATATTTATATTTTCTTGAATAGTTTTTAAAAAAAAAAGTAAAGACAGGTTTAAGCCAGCACTTGGCATCAGTCTCAACAATATTTAAAGTATAAACAAGATGACAGCACGTGTTGTAACGAAGATATGACTGATCTCATCTGAATACAATCTGCTCCAGACTCACCAAACAACACAATCTTTGTGCTAAAATACCACATTTTTACAGAAAGACAATGTTTTTTTTTTACTGCTGTTCCAGGACAGGTTTTTCAGCTTCATTTGGATTCTAACAGTGTGTTTTCACAAATTTATCTCACAATGTGGAGTAAATTATTGGACAATAACTGACTGTAAACTCTGCCTTTGTTCTTGCTTATGTCTGTTTATTATTACTGTTGCTTTTTTAAAAACTCAGGGGTGGAGTTGAGGAAAACTCCACCTAAAAAGTCTGGCTGGAGACATTACAGACAGGAAGTGGAGTTTGTGCTACTAACAACAAAACTGATTAGTTATTAAACAAACTTCCAGTTATGTTAAGACACAAAGAGAACAATGACACGGAGTGTGTTTGCACTGACACTGT
>NC_024313.1:6139211-6144224 GCF_000523025.1 Cynoglossus semilaevis | reverse complement strand
GGGACAATCCTGGCACTTGGACAGATGGGTCAGCTGTTTATGGCTTAATGTTAAAAAAAACACCACTCAGACTATTGTCTTATTCAAATTGTCTTTAATTACTGAGGCATCACCAGAAACCCAGTGAGGTCAAAGGGCGTTCATTTATCTCCTCCCTCTGTTTTTATCTCATGGGCATTACCTGATGACTCTAGGTGTGGACTGCCCTCACAGTGACCTTTGTTGAGAATGTGCTCCACCAACTCTGATAATAATAATACTACTGTTGCCCCTGCCAGGCTAATCTGCCCCAGTCTCTGTCAACAACTGCACCTCTTTAGACCCTGATAACTTCTGTCACCATGAAGGTTTCCTCTGAAGCAGGTGTACTCAGAGTCTGGACCAGGGACCATGGTGACGTTAGACATACAGAACAGGGATCATTTTTTAAAATTTTTTTCAGTATAAGTAGAACAATAATATATATATATAATATAATGTAAACTAGTGCTCTCGCATTGGCATTCAATGCTAGGGTATTCAAATGATGTTACCTTAAGTGAAAATATTCATGTTCATTTACATGCAGTGCGTGGCTATAAACAATATATATAAAAATGTAATTTAATTATAATGAATTACAGTCTTATTTCCCGGTGTGTTGACTCAGGTGTTAGACATGTATCTTCTTTTTACACAATTTTGCTTCCCTGGAACTGTACAAGTTCTTTGATCCAAAGTTGTGAAATCCTGTCCCAACTTGACAGCCATTGTCTAACTGTAAAGTTGAACTCATTTCCTATTATTTCTCCCATTACTCATCAAATGAAATGATCAGATTGCTCAGAATGCTGGGTGACTTCCTGTGCAGGTCACTGTATCTGTTCAGGCAGAGCTCTGGTTGTATGTGCTGGTCTCACTATAAACAACCGTCCTGTCTGCAGTGTCTATTCTCAGTACCCATGAGTCACCAGTAAATATCCACAGTAAAGCCTGGGCCCTGGGCTCCACAAAGAACAGGCCCCGACTCATGTTACAGCATGGAAATGAACTAAATATAATCCAGTGTAGATGCTCATCGACATCCACACTTGAGAAGTGGTCGTTTTGGGCTTTAACACTACACTATCAGCTCCATATGGTTCCCAGACTGTTGGGCAGTGGAGATAACAATGTTACCCTAATGTAAGGAGCTGCCAACAAAGGAAGCTGAAGTCACTTCCTGCCATTCAGATGGAGATAGCGGCCTGTCCTGACCTAACACCAGTATTTCCTGTTTGTGCATTTTGTTGTGTACACCAGGACTTTTGCGTCAAAACATGTTTTTTGGGGACATATTTATTATTATCAGGGGGATATCACTCTGTTTATTCTAAGATATTATTTAGGCAAACAATTTGCTATTTTGCTAAGAATTGGATATGTTTAAGAATAGCTGTTCCCTTTGATGTTTTAGTGTTTCTGCCTTTATGCCTATTAATGCAGTTATCTGTTAGCTATTGGACTGGTTTATCGCTAAGCTGAGGCCAACCTTAGTGTCTTATATGGCTAATCAAAATAGCTAAAACCTATTTCTGAGCAGGCGTTCCGTAGTCTTTAGTCATTTATGCTAACTTCTAGCTTTTTGCGGAGCAGTCCGAATGTTGTTTTAGATAATTATTGGGGTATATTTTGGTTGTTTTGGTCATGTTGATTTTGTGATGTTAATGTCAGTCATCATACTTTGACTGTGTTTGGTGTTAATAATCTAGAACAGGTGTGACTTGCTGTTTTTTTTTTGTTTATTACTTAACCAAAAACCTCAGACCTGGGTGTGATAGAGACGGTGATCATGTCTCATCTGTGTCACTGTAGGTAGTTGAACATGTAATGATTAATGAGAGAAGAGAACGCTCAAATATGTGTCAAAGGTATGTGACAACTCCTCTGTCGGGAATGTAAACCTGCACAGCTCAGATGTCGGACAAGGAAAGTCCCAGTTGATTCCAGGAAGCTGAAGAAGAATTCAAGGCAAGACAGGGAAGTCCTCTTTATTTCACACCAGTCAGGAATTTGAAGGGTTGTCATCTGGAACAAATATCCGTTGGTGATCTTCTCCCCCTACAATCTCCACAAATCCACGGTGCTTTGTCCTTCATTTCTCCAACAAACAAAAGCATTTTGGATTTTGATGCATTTGTTCAACCTTGGTTGCAGCCAGACGTGACATACTGTAGTTAGCTGTTGGATTGTTGAAGTGGTTGGGCAACTGAGGCCAAACACATATATATGCACACACACAACCTGCCGTCATAACTGCAGAGTCATGTTCAGATTTGTCCAGATTCCAAGAGTGAAACTCAGGCAAGCTGCTTCAGATAAAACACAACTGCTGTCTCAAAATAAAACTCAGTGGGAATCTGAGGCTGCGGTGAATTCTTGACTAACGACGGAAGAATCTGTTTTTTTGATGTGGACTGTGGACCCTGGACTGTGAGTGGGAAATTTTTAAACCTGAGGAGAGGGAATTCCATAACTAAAATCAGGGAGGCTTTTTAATTCACAAACAAAATGTCTACAAACAAAAGCGAGTAATAAAATATTTGATTTAAATGAAATAGGTTTTTCTCACTTAGTCTGATTATCTTCTCCATCAAATACTGCTGCATCCTTCATCTCCTCATCCTCCTCCTTCTTCTTCTACTTCTTTGTCCGAAACTTCTGAAACTATGACAGACTTCTTCTTGTGAGTGTTCGTTCCCAGTACAGTGAAGCTACTTTTGGAATGACAGACTTCTTGTGTGTGTTGGTTCCCAGTACAGTGAAGCTACTTTTGGAGGTATTTTTATACTGTTGTTGTGGGGACAGTCGGCATTTGTTAGGACATTCCACAGGTCACTGCAAACTTTATGGTTCAACATATAGTTTAAAGTTAGGATTAGGATTAGGATTCAGTTGGGGTAAGGATAAAAAAGTTTGTATTTAGTTGAGGTCGGAGTAAGGGGCTCGTATGTGTGTTGGTGTTGGTGGGGGTCATCTTTCATCACTGCTGCTATTTAAAGGTTCAGAACTGTTCCATACGCCACTGTCCACCCACACACATGACGTCCCTGAACAAACCAACACCACCCACACTCACCCACACAGAGGCATGTACAGCTCCAGTTGACCCCTGTTTTTTAGGAACAGAAGGTCACCCTCCGCTGATGCCCCTGCACTTACAAACACCCCCACCTGCTCCACCTCTGTCATACATTTAGATCTGAGACATTTTGGTTTTCCGTGAAACATAACACCAGCGGTTTAGGAGACGATGACATGACACAGGGTTTGATCCTGACGCTGCTGCTGTGAGGGTGGGGGTGGGGGGGGTCTATAGGTGGGTCTGTATCTGAGCAGAAGGGCTAGAAGGCATCATTAGGGCAGTTAAAGTTGTTGTATGACTTAACAGCCACAGCCCAGTCTGAGCTCAGCTGCTAAAACACTGACTGATTTTCCTTCCTTCCTTTCTTCATTCTTTCTTGACTTCCTTCTTTCCTTTCCTTCTCCCCCAGCATTAGGGTTGAGACAAATGACCTTCATAGTTCTTTAATTTGTATTTTTTGTTGTTGTTGTATTAGATCATTTGGTTGACCACAGAGTGGTCCCCAAACTTTATCTGCAGCGCCCCACTTTTGTAAATGGGACACTTGTGTTTTTAGTCATGATTGACATCCTTACAACTGTTAACATATCGAGTGTGTTGTGTTTAATCCTCACTGTTGTCCTGTACAGGATTCTGTGAATGCACTGGTGAATGACTTGAACTACCCTGCCCTGAGGAAAAACAAAAACATAGAGGCCTTTCTGATCCGATGTAAGTACAAGTTCTAAAGGATGTCATGTGACACACACGGAAAAATGTGTTATTATTTCATTTCTTATCTAAGTCTGTCAGACAGAACTTTGACTTTGAAAGTGTATTCCTTTCTTGTGTGTGTGTGTTTATGTGTGTGTCCGTTTATGCTGTAGATGAGAAGGCTGTGAGTCAGCTGAGGGAGCTGCAGGTGAAGCTGGAAGACTTTGAAAAAGTCAAGCTGATCGGCAGAGGAGCCTATGGAGAAGTACAGCTGGTGAGATGTTTGTTCTTGTCTCTCTTCTTCTTTTTTTCTTCTACTTTGTCAGATGCAGACACAGTTTAACTGTAGACCAGAGTGGTTTTCCTCAAACTTCTTGGCAGAAGTTTTTATGAACCACTTTTAGGGCAGGGTTTTTTTCTTTGTGATTAGGTTAGGGTTAGCTCCAGTCTAATTTTTCTTTTGTTTTGCAAAGTGTAGGCTAGATATACATAAGCTGTTTTTTCCAATTGTACTGGGTTAAAATTAGCTATTAACTTTAGTTTATGCTGTAATATTTTAGTAGCCTTTACCTACTACTTTAAATTATATTTCACCTTAATCCATGTTGGATAACATGTGGGCCATTTTGCTTTTTAGCTTAAACTTTAGGTCATTTTTAATCTCTTTTAACACTGCTAACTTTTGGCCTTTCTTTTAAGTTGATTTGTCTAAAAATGTTTGAATCTATTTTTAAAAATCTGGCTAAAATTTAATTTCTTCAGTAGTGATTTGTCCTTCTGAGATTCCACTTCTTCCATATAAGTCCGTGTGCAGTCTGAGCTGAGGGAAGTCTGATTCCTGCTCACTGTTTTGTGTTAGAACAAGTCTGGACAGGCTCAGTGTGTGGAAGAGTCTGGAGCTGTGGGGGCTTCGCTGTGTTTGTGATTCCAGGTCCTGTATAAGCACGTTGTTGTTTTTTTTTCCCGTGGGTGTGGACTACAATTATAGATTCTCCTCGCTGCCTCTTTCTGCTGGGCTGCTCCTGGTCGCAGTGACATTCTGACTGTTTTGTTTTCCTTGTCCTTGCGGACTGATTATCTGTGTTATCTGTGTCTGCCAATGCCAACATGTCCTCCACCCCCGCTGCAGGTCCGACACAAGTCCTCTCGCAAGGTCTATGCCATGAAGCAGCTCAACAAGTTTGAGATGATCAAAAGGTCGGATTCGGCTTTCTTCT
>NC_024313.1:6116652-6139174 GCF_000523025.1 Cynoglossus semilaevis | reverse complement strand
GTGGTTCAGGTGTGCAGTAAAGAATAATCCACATTTATTGACCATATAACTTTGAAAGGCGTGACATATGTATAATCTTAATTCTACAATGAACTATAATCTGATCCTGATTCTAATCCTAACTCCAAACACTGTCCTCCAGCTGTGCTGTTCTTTCCAAGACGACCGTCGCCTCTACATGGTGATGGAGTTCATGCCTGGTGGTGACCTGGTCACACTCACCATGAACTACGACATGCCTGAGAAATGGGCTCGCTTCTACACCGCTGAAGTGGTGCTGGCTCTGGACACCATCCACTCCATGGGCTTCATCCACCGTGACGTCAAACCTGACAACATGCTGCTGGACCAACACGGACACCTCAAACTGGCCGACTTCGGCACCTGCATGAAGATGGACTCGGTGGGTTGACGGCTGATACACTGCTAATTAGAAAAGGCCACACTTTTGCTTGAGAATAAAGGTTATTTTTTTAAGTAATGTATCATTATAAACAGAAACAAATATGTTTACATTATAGTAGTGCTGGAAATGTGTATTTTATTTTCAATTTATTAGAAGAAACAAAAACAGCTCTTTTCCTCAGCTCTTTTGCACCATTCAGTGTTCAAACTATGAACTGCAGCCTCGTGCTGCCTTCTTGCATCAATTTGTCTGGACTGAAGGAGTCACTGTTGTAATTCACCTCCTCACTGTAAACTTGGACAGAAGCTCTTTCTGGCTCTGCCCTGCCTGAGGAAGTGTTTTTTTTTTTTTTCACCTTTTGTTTTCACCGCAGCTTTTTTTGAAAATAGCTGCTTCACAAACGGATCCAAACATTTAGACTCGGTGAGAAACCAACCGCTAAACACCACCTCCTGTCATTTCTTTATACTCTGCTAAACACTGTCAAGACAAAGGGTGTTTAAACTTAGCTCTAAAGTGAGACAATTACTTTGTTTTTTTACAACATTAAACTTTGCAGTATTTATTTAGGACTGTGTTTTTCATTGAAGGAGTTAATGCTTGATTTTTTTAACAATCAAGGATTGTTCTACTTTTTTATGCACTGCAAACCTTAACATTGTCATCTTTTTCAAATTGTGTGTGTGTGTATGCAGACGGGTATGCGGCAGAGAGTGACCGCTGTAGGAACACCAGACTATATATCTCCTGAAGTGCTGCAATCTCAGGGCGGAGATGGTTACTACGGCAGAGAGTGTGACTGGTGGTCGGTTGGTGTTTTTATCTTTGAGCTGCTGGTTGGTAGGTCATTTACTGTTTATCTGTTTTTATTAACGGATTATTTTTACATGGCTAATATTCTCTGATCCACGTTCTCGGTCTTTCACAGGTGAAACACCTTTTTACGCCGAGTCATTGGTGGGAACTTATGGGAAGATCATGAACCACAAAAACTCCTTGGTGTTCCCAGATGATGTGGAAATGTCTCAACAAGCTCGAGACCTCATCTCTGCCTTCCTCACTGACAGGTCTGCATGTCACACCTGATCCTTGTCATGGTCTAGACTTTATTCACAAGGGAGCCAGACTTGACAAATAAGAAAAGGCAAAACAATCACAAAACATAAGAGAACATTATTCAAATTAAGAGACAACAGACTTTATTCAGAAGGGACCCAGACTTGACAAAGAAGAAAAAGCAAAACAATCACAAAACAGAGAACATTATTCAAATTAAGAGACAAAATGTTCTCAACTAAATAATTGAAACCCAAAGGTGAGCACGAACTAGAAGTTCAGCTCCAGAGCTTGCTTTAGGGAGCAGATGTATAATCTTGACACTAGCAGAGGTCAGCTGATAACTAGCTAAATAACACACCAACTAGATGTCTGGTCTATCTCTCAGGAATACTCCTAAATTGGCATAGCTACAGCTACATGTTAGCAGAAAAAAATGTTTAAGCTTAAGCTATTTCTAGACAGTTGACAATATCTTACTAATAGTTTGCTTTTTTCACTAGCTTGTAGCTATTGCAGTCAGTTCTAGCAATCCAAGTTTGAGCTATTTTGGCTAACCTTTAGCTAGAATTAGCTCTTACTGGCAATTTTGTGTTATTTTATGATTTTCTTAGGTTTTAATTTTAGATTTGAGAACAGTTCAGTTCCTGGATCTTACATTGTGGAATCTTGGTCCCCTGGAAAAAAGTTTAGACACCCCTGGTAATGGTGTGGGTGGGTCATTTGCTGGCCCCTCCTCTCAGAGAACTCACTTCCTGTTTACATTGGTAACTCCACCCCTTATGAACACAGGTCCTTTCTGCCGCAGCACAGAGCAGCCATTCATTTTTCCTCACAGTTTATTCACTCTCTTACTCACCATTCTCTCACCACAGACACATAAGCTGTTTTTGTCTGTGTGTGTGTGTGTACAGTTTCTCATTAACACGCACACCCACACACACTGCCCAGTGACTGTGTTGACAAGTTTATCCCACATGTGCTGTCACTTTTTGCTTGTCATATAGTGCAGAAAAAGCTCAATCACAGCGAGTGAAATTATCATGAAAAATAACTTAATATTAGTTCAGGAAGTAGTTTAGAGTCAGCAAAAATATGTACTCTGAAAATGTTTGGCCACAAAGTCAGCTATACCAGAAATGGAGGAGGATTAAATTTTCAAAAAAATCTAAAACATTGCTGAGGGAAGCAACAACAATAGATAAGAGCTGTCAAATATATAGCAAAACAAAGGTGTATGTTAGCCAGAAACATGGGTCTCTAACTTTTGCTTTATATATATATATATACACTGTATCCATAGTTGTCTTAGTTAGGAAAAAAGTAGTTAGGATAACAGGCAATAATAACGGCAAAAATACTAAAATTGTTAGCCAAAATGCAAATTTAAATGAGTCATGATGAAATTTAACAGACGAAGGGAGGTCTACAAAATCATTTTTGTTTGTCAGCGCTCCACAGAAAAACATTTTTATTACTCCCTTGTTGTGTCTCTACCCGTCCATCCCTTCTTCCTTCTTTTATTGTCACTTTCTCCTCGGCTCCCCCGCTGTTTTCCTGAATCACAGCCTGTTGTGAGCTTGTTTGTCCAAAGTATTTTTGTGTGTGTTTGTGGGGGTTTAACAGCTCTCCCCGCCCCTGCCTCTCTTCCTCTTGGCTGGGACTGGAATGTCCCACACGTGGCAGACCTAAACTGCCGCACCCCTCTGGTTCTGTATCCAGAGATGAAGGCGAGAAGGGAAGAAAAAGAATGTTTTATAAAGTCAGAGAAACCCAGAGGCAGCAGAGAATTGACCTGTAGCTCCAGCTGCACTCAATTCCAAGTCTGCCTGATGAGATCAGGTGGTGAAGGTGTGGTCAGTGTCCACTTGTGGTCACTGTGGGTCTCTTTGCCGGTCATCGTGGTCAGTGGTCCTGATTTACTCGGTTTATGTTTGGGATGACAAGTTGGTGATGATGGTGGTGGGAGGAAGAAGAAGAGGCGGAGCTGGGTGTGTTTTAGGTTTGGACTGAGGAGCCTCACTCACAGTGTGGTTGGCTCTGTTGCTGTGTGCAGGACGGTTCGTTTAGGCCGCACCGGAGTGGAGGAAATTAAACGCCACCCCTTCTTCAAGAACGACCAGTGGACGTTTGACAACATCCGAGAAAGTAAGTAGCTGCATTTTCACATTGACAGCTCTTTTCTAGCCTAAAGTGTCCAGAACACAGATGGCTCCATTACCTTTTTTGGTTCTGTTATTCCTCTGTTTAATTTGGATTTTTCTCAGCTTCTTATCGTTATGGCCTCATTCCTCTACAGACCTGTTTACTTATCAGGAGTTTTTTTCTCCATCCTGAGCCATTAAGCCGCCATATATGGGACACATATTCTCCTTATGCTGATATCATGTAGAGCATTGATTGGATGCTGCAAAAGCCTGACATAGAGCGAGTTGCCTGCTACAAACGACCAACAACATTTAGACTTCATACTAGAAGTGAAGTCCATAGTGTGCATTTATTTTTTTAAAAATACTCAAAATATCATTGCAAGTGTAATGCAATTTTTTTTAAAATTTGCTCAAAATATCATTACAAGTGTAATGCAACATTAATGACATATAGGCTTTCTATGTTTCAGTTCAGCTGTTTCCTTCTCATTAATAGTCATTTAAATGTCTAAAAATTCTGGTTTTCAATACTTTTTTCTGATAAAAAAACATAATTAAAAAGTTATTAAATGATTGACATAATTGAAAAGGAGAAAGTTAAACATGCGTGGGTCTGCCTCTTTAGGCATCAGTTCATGTTGCGTTGTTAAACATGAAAAGTTAAACATGCGTGGGTGTGTCTTTAGGCATCAGTTCATGTTGCGTTGTTGCTGTAAGGACATTTTGAGCATCATAATCTGTAAAAACAATACTTTTTTTTTTTCTAAACTGGTAGTCTGAATTTATAATAAGCTTCTTCTTATTCCCAATGACAGCACAAATGGACTTATAGTCAACAACAGAGCTAGGTGCAGAAAACAGACTTTCGTTTTAGGATTCTTATTACCTTTATCACATATCCTTATATACATAAAGGAAGTAGGAAGGAAAAGGTGGAAAAGGACGAACGGAAATTCGGTGAAGGAGTTTATTAGCAGCACAACCAGGACCTCTGTCTGTGTATAATTGCACACAGGCAGCCTCTCTGTGCTTCACCTGGCTTTGATTAACACAACAGACACACACTGCTGATCAGAGCCTGGCAGCCTGCAACACTAAACCACCACAGTTCCACCGCTGCTCGGCTCGGCTCAGCTCTGCTCCCTCTTTATGTTTGCACGTGCATGTCCTCAGAGCAGGACGGTGATCCCAGCCTGGCTTCCCACAGAGCCGCACATACAGTATCTACTGTACCTCCCAATGGTCTGCTCAGAAATGACAGTAATATACACTAGGCAGGGCTGTGATTAAGAACAGCGTCTTTATGGATGATTGGAGCTTGGATTTCAATGTTGTCTTTAAAGAATGTGGCAAAACATGTGGTTAAGGCTTGAGAAAAATGAAAGCTTCCTTTATAAAGCAGCTGAAAAGGAAAAGAAAGAATTTTTGCTTTCAGCAATTTAGACAAATAATATCAAAATAACTAAAAGACTAAACATAGCTGCAACGTAATTGAAAAGTAGGCAAAAAAGGTTCATCAAAAATGTAAAACGTAAGTTTGAAGGTATGGATTATGGAGAAGGTAGTTAGCCTAAAACGTAGCAAAGAAGCTAAAAACAACAGTGTTTTGCTAAAACGGGGTCAAATTAGTTGAAAAAAAATCATTAAACTCATGAGAATTAATGAGAATAAATTGTGGTCTCTGTCGTAGAGTCACTAGAGTGTCTTTATGTATATGATGGGATGGTTGAGGGTGAGGAAGTATGAATGGATGATGGATGGATAATGGAGGGATGAGATGATGGGATGATGGGATTGAAGACAGCAGCACCCCCATAGTGGTGGGCGTGGTGGGGCCATGCGGCCTCTGTGGACTCCTCTAATGAGAGGGGGCGCCCCAGTATGGAGGGCTGCTCCCGCTCTCTCACTCTCACTGTGGCCATGGCTGCCTGTCATTAGCCACCCGCTATCAGAGTGCATTCTGGGAAGTAATGCCACAAGGGCCTCCGTGGAGCGATGTGTGTCTCTCTTCGTCTCACCACATTTGGGCTTTTCTCTTTCTTGCCAATTCTTTTTTATGCGTCCCTCATTTGTTTCATCTGCTCTTGATTCCTCCCTCCTCCCTCCTCCCTCCTCCGTCCTCCATCCTCCGTCCTCCAGCCCCAGCTGTCACACTGAGGCTTGTGACTCCAACAACAGTAATAAGCTCTTTGCTCCGCTCCAGAATGGCCTCGGTCTGGAAAGACGATACATAATGGTCGGCCTTTTGGCTTAATTAGGAACTATTTAAGGGCTGAAGGACTAGTTTAGTTTTATCTGATTGGCTCCATGACACATACTTTTGTCTGAGTTTTGAAAACGCCAGGATGGAGTGCAGGCAGCCGTCTCTCCTGGCGCATTTTGAACCCTTGATTTAAGAAGAAAAAAAAAAAAAGTGTGTGTGCGGCGGGCAGTACAAGGCACCCAGTGTATCGAAGAGAAGGAGGGATGTGAGCTTCATGCCAACCTACAGAGGCTTCTCCACGACTGGAAATAAAATCCAGGCTAAAATATCATTTTCATAAAAAAATATGTTGATTAAATTTTGTGTGGATTGATCTAAAAATACACATTTACACTATTTTTCTGAATCTCCATGACTTCATTTAAAACAACTATTTTGTACAAAAAAGAAACTATAGAATTTTGTCTTGTGTCTCCCAGGGAGGCGTGCCCCCTCCAGTTTTGTACAAAAAGAAACTATAGAATTTTTTCTTGTGTCTCCCAGGGAGGCGTGCCCCCTAGTTTGGGAGAACCCGTCTCAAAGATTCACCTACAGTGCTTTTGGAAATGTATAAATTTGTCCCCAGCTGTATACGGACTGTCACCTTGTTCTCTCCTCCTCCTGGTCCGCACCACCTCCTCACCCGTTGCAACTTCATGACTCATGACCAACCTAACCCCCCCCCCATTCCTCATCTCCAGCTGTGGCCCCAGTTGTACCAGAGCTCAGCAGTGACATCGACACCGCCAACTTTGACGACATCGAGGAGGACAAAGGAGATGCTGAGACCTTCCCTCCACCCAAAGCCTTTGTGGGCAACCAGCTTCCATTCGTGGGCTTCACATACTTCAAGGAGGACCAGTAAGAATATTTGTAATTACATGTCTTTCACATTTGTACGTCGTTCTATCATTAATGTCTAAGATATGCTTCTTGGACATTTCAGAAATGCAGCTCTTGTCTTTGTGAATTTTATACCAGTGGTGTCTCCAGACGCTCCAGGTAATGTGTCAAAACACAGGGCTGTGCTTTAAATGCTAGAGTCAGGAAAAGGACAGCTTTACACACATACCTTTAACTAACTCTAGCAGCAGTCACACACTGTCCGCCTGTTTCAGCTCCACACTGCTGCCTTGTTCTGACAAAGTTCTGACTTGACTACACCCCGTGCTTATAAAGACGACTGCTTTCTAAGCTCAGGTCGGTCTCAGTCAATGTGAAGGAGAATTAAAAACAAAACATTTTTGGTGGATTTATTCTTTTATACTGGGTTAGTCTCTGCGATTCAAACCTAAAGAGAATGAAGGAGGACATTGATCAGGTGATAAAAACTGCAGTAATGTTCTGTTGTGTATTAGTTGCGTGCTGCCATATCTTAATCTTTGAAAGTTTTCCCCCCAGTGGTTCACATAGTTCTCTGAATCAGTCAGTGAGTGAGATCATTTTTGGTCAACAGCCATTTCAATTTTTTTTTTTTTTCTACCTGCTTCCCTGGTATTTCCTGATGTTTGTTGCTGAATAAAGTTCCTTCCACTCTGACAAAAGCCCTACCCAAGTTAAGGAGAAACAGCTCCAAAACATCACAATATCACCACCACGAGCCTCGGAGCATGTGAAGTAAATCACATAAACATAACACAGTAAATAAAACTGTGCTTAAATTTGACACAATATTTCAAATATTTACATTTTAAATAACATCATGAACAGAGTGGGGGGGTGAAGGTGGGGCCGTATGAAGCGTATGATGAGGAGCACAAAGCAACAATCAAATCAGGCCAGGTGGGGGGGTACGAAGCGTATGATGAGAAGCACAAAGCAACAATCAAATCAGGCCAGTTCTATTATTTCACGTAGTTCTGATTGATATGTTGCGTGCCATTGCACTCTAATTCCATGCTATAGCTATGCCAAATATAAAGGGTTAAATGAGGGGTTTCCACCGTCAGTGTTTCCTGTTTTTATTTAGTGTTAATCTGACATGCTCTAGGTGTCATCTAAAGGGACGTCATAATCTTCCCCAGGCCCTGTGGCCTGTTTCTTTCTAAAGATTTCTACGATATATTCTGCCGACCGTTGGGTCTTTATTTTCATTGCTACATAAATTTTATAAGGCCATAAAGTCCCGCAATAAATTTTAAGCGCCCATTTGAGATTATGGATGTGATGACTGCGGCTGAGGCGTGTGTCTGGTTTGGAGGAGCGTTGACATCTGCTCCAAGAGTGGCGATATAAAATAATATCAGTGAGGCAGTTTAAGTTGTATTTAGTTGGTAGATTTGTTGGTGCCAAATATTGATCAGTGTCAATTTATGAGGTACACCTGTTGAACTGGACAGTAGTACGAGGCACCATACTGTGGTAAAGGTGACCTGAAGGGGTTAAAACTGAAGTCATCACTTTGAGTGTGACATGATTTTTTTTTTTTTTTGCCTGATTGACAATTCAGAGGAGAGTTTTGAAAGAAAATGTTAAATAGAAAATAATAAAAATAGAAGATATTTTCAGTCCCTCAGGGAAGAACCACCTAGTTTAGGCTAGAGGTCAAAGGTTAGACTGTAAATATTTACTCTGAGAACCAGCTCCTGAAAAATGTGTGATTGATTTAGAATGAATCCCAAGTTACCAAGTGTCTGGACAAACATGATTTTTTTTTATTCATTCACCCTGGCTGTGTTATATGATACTGTAATTACAGATTGACTGCGTTCTGATCCATATCTTTTTCATTGGCTGTTTTCTATCCTATCAGAACTTGGACTTTTCTCAGTTTTGTTTTATTGGAGATCATGACTGATGTCCTCAGGGTCTGGAGAACCACCTCAGGCACAGCCTGGTACACAGAGTAATTTTTCCTTCTTGTGTATTCTTGCTCTCAGGCTGTTGAAAGGCAGTAGCGCTGACTCAAAGGAGGTGACAGAAAACTGCAAAGAGAACTCAAAGGAAAAAGAGCTCTGCCTGGACAACAAGAAAGAGGTGGGTGGGTTTGTGTGTGTGGACGTCATGGTGAGGATAAAGAAAAGGATGGATGGAAACGTTTCTCCCCTTTTTTGAGCAGCTTCAGAAGAAGCTCCATCATCTGGAGGAAAAGCTCGACCATGAGATGCAGGCCAAAGACGAGCTGGAGCATAAGTTCAGGTAAAGTCACAATACTCCCTCACACACACACGCTGTTGCAAACACAATTTTTCACAAAAACACACAGAAAAAAATACACACAAACACTATGGTACAAAATCCTCTTACGCTGTGAAGATATTCACTCAGGTTTAACGCAAATTATATGCTTATCTATTTAAAAAATGTGCCATGCTTATAAGCAGTAGAGATTATCTTATTTTCTCACTGAGCTGAAGAATTTAAATTTAGTCAATTTTGATCAGAAAGTTAGAAAAACGCTTCAACCTGTTCCAGCGTAGAGACAGTCGTTCCTCATGTTTGATTTGTGGAATTGGCCGTGAGTAACTGCTCCCCTTAATTAGCATATAAATGAAAAAGTAAAATCCTGAAGCACGTACGCAGTGATGGTTACAGAACAAAAGGCAGGTTTTATTTTTTTTAATTTTTTTTATTCTCTAAAGTCAACAGTGAAATTAACCCTTTCTTTTGTTTCCCCTCAGGAATGCTACCAACCGTTTGGACAAACTGGTGAAGGACTTAGACAAAGAGGTGAGCCATGAGGGATGACGGGGTTTGTATCTGCTGTGTTGAAGCACTTTGGGTTTAATTCCACTCACGTTTTTCTCTCTCTCTGTGTGTGTGTGTGTGTGTGGGAGTAGATGAACAGCAGACAGAGAGTGGAGGCCTCGCTCAGGCAGCTGGAGAGAGAGCGAGCATTGCTGCAGCATCAGAGTGCTGAGAACCTGCGCAAGGTGGAGATCGAGACTGACAGAAAACGCAGCCTGGAAAACGAACGTAAGCAGAAGGAAGAAGAAGAAAAAACTGAGAAAGAAGATGTGATAGAAGAGTCTTGCGTTAGCTCAGAAATGGGCTTTCAATATTAAACAGCTGCAGTTTTTTTAACATAGGGCTCAGATATAAACTTGTCC
This sequence comes from Cynoglossus semilaevis, assembly GCF_000523025.1. NCBI lineage: Eukaryota > Metazoa > Chordata > Actinopteri > Pleuronectiformes > Cynoglossidae > Cynoglossus > Cynoglossus semilaevis. Next base: position 6,129,271 of record NC_024313.1, on the reverse strand, counting down.
AAAACGGTAGTGTTTAAGCTAGCCATAGCTTTAGAAAAAAGGAAAGTCTTATAAAATGTTAAAATTATTACTTGGACGAAACTTTTGTAAAACATCTCGCTAATAAATGAGAACTAGAGAGTAAATTATTTAAATAAAATTTAACCAAATATAGAAGAAAAAAAAATATAACACTAGCTAAAAGTTAGCCAAAAAAAACAAAAATGTTTTTAAAATCTCCTTGGAACGTATGACACCTGGACAACATGAAGCTTGGACCATAGAGCTGATCCACACCCAGAGACGGCCCCAGGTCCAAACTGAAGACATCAGCAGAGCGTCTCTGCGTCATCTGTAGATCAACTGCAGAACTCCAGAGGCTGCTGACTGTGTCATAAATCACTACTGCAGTATTTTAATCATCTCTATTTATTCATCAGTGAACAACCTGAGGGACCAGCTGGAAGATCTGAGGAAGAAGAACCACCACTCTCAGATATCCAATGAGAACAACATCCAGCTTCAAAAACAGGTGAACAGGAGACCCAACAGCTGTGAGCTAGCCTTCCCTAAAGGTTAGCTTCGCTCCAGTGATGATTAAAGTTTTTACTAATCTTCCTTTCTTTTACAGCTGGAGGAGACCAACGCTGTACTTCAGGCTGAGCAGGAGGCGGCAGCTCGACTGAAAAGGAGTCAGGAAGAAGTTCAGAAACAGGCGCAGACCCTGGAGGTGAACCTCAGGGAGATGCAGGACAAGAGCAGCCAGCTGGAAAACAGCAAGATGGAGCTGGAAAAGCAGCTAATGGGTCTACAGGCGGAGGTGGACCAGGAGAGAAGAGACTGTAATTTGAAGACGGAAACTATTAGTGACTTGCAGGGTGAGTCATGGTGGTCCATCACAACACTGACAGTAACTGGATCTCAGAATAAATCCTTACAGGGTTATTTAAAAACAAAATACTTTGATAGAACAAAACATAATGGTCTAAAATGTAGCTCTCTAGAATTATAGCTGAGTGATAGCAAAAAAAGTAACAAATAAGTCAATATCTGCCACATACACATGAACAACTATGATAGCAAAAGAAAGTAACAAAAAGCTTCGCTAAAATAAGTGAATATCTGCCACATACACATGAACAACTTGTCCAAGAAGGTTGCTGCAATATTTCAAACTTATGTGCGTTTGTGTGCGGTGACGTTGGTTCCATCGAGTGGAACGGAGTCATTCACTGCAGTGAGTGCAGGTAGTGAAAGCCCCTCCCTGCCTTTTTGAAATCACTGCAGTAAACATTTCCTTCAGTAGCAGGAAAAATGCCATTACACAACTCTGAGCTGGAGACTGGATCGGGCGTTAGATGGGATTCAGTGTTTTTTGGGCCAGGCTTTAGGAAATATAGGATCATAGGTGGAAACATCTGTTCAAACATCCAGGAGCTGAAGGCCATAAACAGCCCGGCCAGCAGCAGTTTGGAGCCGGTGCTTGGAAACTAGCACATGCTCAGTAAGGTCAGAGGGGACACAGCGAAACAAGGAACACACTTGTTTGCTGTGATGACTCTCGAGTTTGGTACACCTAGTAAAAAAAAAAAAAAAAACATTGCCATGTGGGCGGAGATGGAAAAGAAATGTGAATTCAAATGTGTCCTTGAATTTTGAAGATACTTCACGCAGCAACAGAGTGTATATCCTGTCAGATAATTTTAAAAAGTTTTACAAAGAAAGAGATTCAATTGTTAGCAGTGAAAGATTTGATTTTTGAAAAAAAAAAACAACTCACGTTGGCTAATGTTTACCTTAATTAACCACTAAAAAAAATCCTTATGCCACTTCAGTCTGAAGTTAAAATAAATTAATAAAAGATTATAGTTTTAATTAAATAACACAAAGACAATCTGTCTGCAATTATTGCAAAATTAATTTTCTGTCCTTGATTCCCTCTGCAGGTCGTATCTCCAGGCTGGAAGGAGAGGTTAGGGAGCTGAAATCATCTGTCAGCAGAATAAAGTCTGAGAAGAAGCAGCTGCAGGAGAAACTCAGTGACCTAGAAAAGGTTCGTTGTCATATCTACTGTAGAACTTCTACTGTGAATCTCAGATCTGGCTCCTGAGGTTTCCCCGCTGAAAAACTACATCTGACATTTGTCTACTTCCAAATTACACATTCTGCTTTAGCTGCTGTTGCCCTTCTCCAAGTTTGCTTGATGTAAATGAAACGTCGGCCTCCAGAAACTGAACTTGTGTCCAACTTGTGGCTCCGCAGGAAAAGAGTAACCAGGAAATTGACCTGACGTTTAAACTGAAGTCACTGCAGCAGAGTCTGGAGCAGGAGGAGGTGGAGCACAAGGCCGCCAAGGCCAAGCTGGCCGATAACCACAAGATCTACGAGTCCATTGAGGAGGCAAAGTCTGAGGCCTTAAAGGGTGAGTGGAGAGGAGAGCTTTCAGGAGTGGGAATACACTGGAGATTTTTTTAAAGGGTCAGCGATTCAGTGTGATCTGTTTTATGGAAATTTGATGATGAAGTAGAGGTCAAGGACAAGGTCAACAACACTCAATGAAATACAGCTCAGTTTAAGTGGTTTAGTGAAACAGAGGCCAGTTAACAGAGGGAAAATTTCTCGTCTCATCTCTGCTCTTCTCTGATCTTCTGTCCTTTCGTCTTCACTTCCAAATCCAAAAATCTGGAGTTAATTCATGAACTCACTAAAGCTTTGAATGAGGTTTCTGGAACATACTTTAAAAGTTGAGAACAAATGTCATGTGCCGTGCTGTTGATTAAGCCAGAGAAGATTACTCTGAAAAGTGCAAAGTCCAAGCAACCCTCAAACCTGCCTTGTTCAAACCCTTTTCTGACGTGATGGTTTGTTTTCTTCTTCTTGTTGTTGTAAAGTAGACCAATCTGTTTTGTATTTGATTTTAGATTTTAACTATTGCCCAGTAGTTTTAAGGTTTTATTTTCTGCCCCCGGCTTTTTCTAACAATAGTGTTTTTAGCTCTGCGACACAGAAATATGAAAACGTTCAGATCGATGGGAGTGCTCTTTGGTCAAGCAGTGTTTGAAGTTGATTTGACCAAAGGTTTTCACAGCCTGCCCTTTAAATCTGGAGCTATGATTGTGCATGCTGCACATTCATCTGCTGCACTCCAGCAGCTTCAGAGAAAGGCCGATCCATCAATACTCCAGTCTCTTGTACAGTCCATAGAGCGCCCTCCTGATGAGGTCTTCACCGCTCATGTTCTTTTGTCCAGATATGGAGAGCAAGCTGCAGGAGGAACGCAGCTCCAAACAGCAGCTGGAGAGCCGACTGCTGCAGCTGGAGAAGGACTACTCCCTGCTGGACTGTGACTACAAACAGGCACAGCAGAGGCTGGAGGTGCTGCATGCACAGAAGGAGAGACTGTCGGAGGAGGTGGGTTCATTTCCTCAGCAAAACAGAAGGACAAAAACTGAATTGTTCTGGTGCAACACATTTAAACTTCCCTTTGTAACAGACACAAAGAGAGTTTGAAGTGAACCTTGTGGAAATATTTATTCTGAGTCTCAGTCAAAATGTTTGACTGAAATGCAGCCCCAAACCACTACAGAACCGCCTGTTGTTGTAGGTTCTAAAGAACATCACTAGCTGTTGTCTAAACATGGTACACAGTGGTTTGGTGTCGTTTTTCTGCAGAATTTGCATGTAGACCAGAGGTCTTAAACAAAGAGTTTGTGAGCCCCCCCTAGGGGAACACTAGGCACTGCATTGGTCATGAAATATTTAGTTAACACTTTAAAAAAATATTATATATATACTGCACATTGAACATGTTAAAAATAAACAGAGGCTATTTTGACAAAACTGCTTTTTCTCAGTGTGTGGATCTCTTCCCAGTCAGTCAAACTGGCATTATCGTTAATGTGAAAATAATTGGCTTCGTTAGTCCCACAAAGACAAAAAGCGTCATTGCTTCCCTGATGTCATTTCTGGAAAGACTGTCATGAAATAACTCAGAAGATTTTCCTCAGCCTCTATGTTGCTGGTTTGAATCCGTCCAGTATTCTTTTATACTCTTTGTCATGATCAAAACTGAGGCCACCTACGTGGAACAAGGACGCCTTCAGAATCTTCTGAACTTCATTTTTCCCTCTATTGACTAAGAAATCAGCAGACTAATAGCAGGGTGAGCCAAAAAGTATGCTAAGTCTGCTATTACTTCTACAGGTGACAGCTTTGGTGAGTTTTATCATCAGCTGTGTTGCATTTATTTTGAGCAATGTCAGAGAACTCTAACTCTTCTTTGGTTCTAATTTCAAGTTCTCAAACATATCATTTCTGGTCAGTGATTAAAAAAACACTGAAGCACCAAAGAATCGGATCTCCAAAAACAAGTGGCCAGGATGATTAAAGTTCCCAAGTTCTGGTCAGTGATTAAAGAAACACTGAAGCTACTGAAGCACCAAAGAAACTGCTCTTCAAAAACAAGTGGCCAGGATGATTGACAGACTGAACAGGAAGGCTGAATTTGTCTTCTGTGTGTTTGTAAAGATGAAGACCCTGAGCTCCAACCTGGAGCAGGAGATCCACAGGCACAGTTTGAGTCAGAGCGAGCTGAAGATGCAGAACCAACAGGTGTCCGTGCTCCGCTCCTCTGAGAAGCAGCTCAAACAGGAGCTTAACCACCTGCTGGACATGAAGCAGATCCTGGAGAAACAGAATCAGGATCTACGCAGGTCAGAAAAACACAATAACACACACACACACACACACTTCTCTGTGTAGTATCTGTGTGATTTGTGTGAATTGGTTTGGCTGTGATTCTGGCTGGGCCCTGAGCAATGTCTGACAGGTTTCTGGTGCTGTCTCAGGGAGAAGTTGGAGGCTGACAGCCAACAGAAGGAGCTGAAGGACCAACTGGAGGCAGAGCAGTATTTTACAGTAATGTTGAATTAATTTGTTTTAAGCAACAGTCTGATTTTCAGGAGCTTTTGTGGCAGTAGTTGAACAGTCTTCTCTGTATACTCCAAGCACACGTTGATCCTCTGAGATGTTTAACCAATTTGAATTTGTTTTCATATTTTCTAGACCCTTTATAAGACACAGATCCGAGAGTTGAAGGAGGAGAGAGATGAGAAGAATAAACTGCACAAACAGGCACAGCAGCGAGTGGCTGAATACGAGCAGGAAATGTAAGTGTTGTCAATTATTTGGTTTTACACACACATCTTCACACGTTTTTGACTAAGTGCTGTAGGACAGAGTTGCGATCACAGATAAAATGTAGTGGAGAAAATAAATAAATCAAAAATATATAATGCTAAAAGCTAAGGCAGTTCTAGCTAGAAGATAGTTTTAATTCAATTTACTGAATAAGCTAATCTTGGCCAAGCGTGTTTCAGAGGCTGTAGCAATAAATAATATAAATAATCAAAAGGAAAAATACAGATAAATAGCTAAGTATTAGCCAAATTTATATATATATTAAATGATCTTCTGTTTTTTTACCTAATTGCCATAAACCAGGACTCAAACCTTTAACTGCAGCAGTGGAGTGAAGGAGAGTCACATCATTCCCAGATGTACTGCCATCAAACAAAGTAGTTCTCACCTATTATAACTCTACACCAGGGAAAACAAGTCGTGCATATAAAAAGGTCATTAAACTGTGATCAGTGTTCACAGTATATGACAGGTCAAAGTCTGACTGTGATGAGGTCTTTGGGTCTGCAGCTCAAGTTTCTGCCTTGTCCGTAGTTAATGAGATGATGACGCTTCCCCGCTTTGTCTCCCTCGGCAGGGATTCCCTGACAGCACAGCTGGAGGCCAGTTTGACCAAGGCTGACTCTGAGCAGCTGGCCCGCTCCATCGCCGAGGAGCAGTACTCAGATCTGGAGAAGGAGAAAATCATGAAGGAGTTGGAGATCAAGGACATGATGGCCCGACATAGACAGGAGCTGGCTGACAAGGAGGCCACCATCAGCTCGGTGAGCACACATTTTATTTTAGCCCTCTGTGTCCGGAGCCTGTTACAATGCTGTGACAATACCAACTGTGGTAGGTTTATGTATAGACACGGGTTTCTTACCAAAGGGTCATGTGATGTCTGGACAGAGAGGGAAGTCAACTCTTTTTCAACATCAGCCATATATGGTTAGATTTTTGATAAATCACAGGGTAAATTTTCTGCTACTTTTGGTCCATGTAATGTAAATAGCCCCCTGGTGGTGATTTAGCATAATAATAGTTTCAGGCAGTTCCACACAAATCTGGCTCATTTACTCTGTGATTATTATATCAGCCTTTTGCTGGCTTACATTTTACTTGCCTTCTATTCTTAACTCAATGCCACTGTTCACTCTGCTGCCACCAACTGGCAGCTGAAAGCCTCAAACTGGCAACAAGAAACGGGGAATACATTTGCAATCAGAGCCTAGAGATAGTTGCAAACTGTATAAACGTGGCTTCGAGGGAGTTTGGAAGCAGAGCAAAAATGGAGCAATTTCAGTTGGCTTCCTAACAAGTCCTTAACTGTCTGCAACCAGCAGCTCAGATATAAACTTTAACCTGATTAAAACAAGAGGATTTTCTGTTCCAACATAAAAACAAACCGTTTCATCGGAGTATTTAAACGCTGCTGGCCTGGTGTAGGACTGATTTAAAGGTGAAGAAAATGGCAGCCAACTCACTGTATCTGCACCAGGAGCAATGTTGACTCTCTGTGCCGTTGTTTACTCGGATTAGCCTCTGTCCTGTCACAATCCTCACAGCTGGAGGAGTCCAACCGCACGCTAACAGAGGACGTCGGCAACCTAGCCAGTGAGAAAGAGGAACTGAACAACCAGCTGAAGGAGCTGCAGCAGCGTGAGTGTCACCTTGGCTTAATAAGCAGAGCACAGAGCTGATTTCTTTTTCTTTTTTTTTTTTTCTCTAAACAGAAATGACATTTCATTAGGCTTAGGAAGGTGAGCTGAAAAGGCTGTCTCACTGCTTCATGATTCATCAGGCAAATGCAGTGGGGGAAAAAAAATCACAGGGGGGATCCATGTCTTAGAATAATGGTGCTGTAATAGATGATGTATTACCCTGGGATGTGATGATGTATGGTATCAGTAAAACTCACATCATGTTATAAAAAAGGAGCCTGTTTTTTTCTTTTTACAGAGCTTCAGAACGCCAAGGAGGATGGGAAACAGATGAACTCTGTCAAAGTGTCATATGACAAGCTGCTGCAGAATGAAAGGACGCTGAAAATTCAGGTGTGTGTCTGGATGTTAACCATTAGAAAGTATAACTGAAGTGGACTGAGATGTCTGGTTTCAGACTATAATTGCAGAAGAGAAGACCAGCAAGACAACCAGGCCTGGTTGACTGAGACTAAAATAAAAAGAACCATCATTTTAAGTAATAGGGAAAATGAACACAAATCTCACTTTTCCTTAGTTTCTTATTCTCACTTTGACATTTTCCATTCACTAAGAGACCATTGTACGAGTGAGAATTCAGGTGAACTAAGATGAGCTTAGCTTAGGCTAGATTTTTTTTGAGGAGTTTGTGGTCCAAATCAGATTGTTTTACGACATAAAACTGACTCATTCTTTTAAAGGAATCCCACTATTTTCTCTTCCTATAAAGTTCCAGCAGTAGCTGCTTTCACTTCAGAATTTATTCACTTAAAAATTTAAAGGTTGAGAAGAAAAGCACACAAAGTAGAAGTTTTTCCAAGTGCAGAAGTTTGTTTAAAAAGTTCAGAAAGATTCCAAGGTACGGAACAAAACTGCCAAAAGTTCAAAAGACAAGGTTTCTCCTAAAATCTTCCCACATTTTTCACCTACAAAGTTTCACGAATACAGAATACCCAGTTGTGGATACACTTCAGTAACCCTACATACAGTAGATGCTACATGGCGATGGTGTTCTTTAGGTGTTAGTGTTTTTCCTCTTTCTATAAACATAGACAATGTTTCTATGGTTCAAGACTTACAGTTAAGCTGACCAGCTTAAATTTGAGTTTTCCTACACGTCCTTCTTTCAGTGAAGACGATGGATGGCAACATCCATTTTTTACAAACAATCAATGCCGTCACGACAGGTATAATAATGGAAACCTGTTGTTTTCATGTCATTTATTATTTCCAGCTACAGGCTTGTGCTGAACTTTGGGCAAAGTAACAAGTTCTGTTTCGCTGCATCAGTGTTTTTCCTCCTGTGTGTGCACTGCACATATATTTATCTTCAGAAAGGCCTTTGTTGAGCTCTGTGTGGCTGCCGTCTTCCTTTCAGGCTGTCAACAAGCTGGCGGAGGTGATGAACAGGCGGGAGACGGTGCGTGGAGGCCACCGCACCATTGATACTGAGGTGCACAGGAAGGAGAAGGAGAACAGGAAGCTGCAGCTGGAGCTGAGGGCAGAGAAGGAGAAGTTCAACAGCACCATCATCAAATACCAGAGAGAGCTGACGGAGATGCAGGCGGTCAGTACGCCCACACACTGCCAAAACACAAACATAAATACACACAAACAGAGAATGTAAACATCTAAGTACAGTCTGAGGTGCTGTAAGGACCTGAGAAAAACATACTTATAATCATAAGATTATTCACATGCTTATGAACAAAGATAATGTAATTGAATAATATGAATAATAATGTTTTAGCCCTAATAGTCACACCTCATGTTGAACGGCCGTTGATGTGTGTCTCAGCTCATAGCAGAGGAGAACCAGGTGCGTCTGGAGCTGCAGATGGCCTTGGACAGTAAGGACAGTGACATTGAGCAGCTCCGATGTCAACTAACCTCGCTCAGCGTCCACTCTCTGGACTCCACTAGCATCAGCAGCGGCAATGATCCGGACACGGGTGACGGATATCCAGGTAGACACTTGATCTTACGCTCGTCATCACACACTGATGTGGCAGCGAACAGTTCCCACCGCTACACATCCCGTATTTTCCCTTCTCCGCTGTCTTTTTCAATTCTTTCCGTTTCCTTATTTTCAATTTCAGTCTTGCTTCTCATCCAGGCTGATTGTGTTTCTGACCTTTTTCTCTCTCTCTCGGCTTCTTCCTCTCTCCTCCTACTCCTTCTCCCGTTCCTCCTCCTCATCCCTGCTCTCCCTGGTCCGGCGCAGTGCGCATTACTCACTCTCACACCTCAGAGTCCATGTCCTTCACCTACCAGCGCACACACAAATCTGTCTGCATCGACACCCGGCCTAACCTTCACTCCGCTCGTCCTCTCTTTGACTCTGACTCTGAAGATGATGAAGAAGAATATGACAGGCAGCTGGAGCGGGGCCAGCATCCTCTGGCCCTCACCTACGATCAGGCCCCTGAGTCTGACCCTGCAGGTGACCCTGCATGGAGCTTCCAAGCATTAACACAGAGCTTCACAAACTGTTGTAGCCACCAATTCCCAAAGCAGCAGTGTTTTGTTGGTTGTCCTGGGCCTAATTTAGCAAATCCAAACAATTTCTACTGGATTTTACATCAAGATTGGCTCAAAGTGTACAGCTTTCATCAGCCCATCAATTAATATCCATGTACTTTTTCCCGCTGGGTTTAAACAGCAATAACTGGAGCCAAGGTTATTAGACCGTGCAGTCGTGCTTAATCTGTGCGATGTGTTGACGCTGCTTCTGCTGTGCTTTAATCCTTTTCACTGTTCACTGACCACGACCATAGTCACAGCATGGTGCCCGCTTATTCCACTATAAAAGACATAAATGAAAGCTTTTTTTTTTTTTTTTTTTGGCCACTAAAATCCAGAAAAAAATTTTTTCAAGTTTGCACTTTGCTAATTTTAATGGGATGACTCACTCCAGCAGCTCCTGCTTTTTTAGTGGTAAAAGAACCTGGGCTTCCTGCCTGAGTGAGTCCACAAGGACTGGAGAATGTCAACGTGTTCCTCACATGATTAGAAGCTGTTCTACTCCTGTGTTAATGACTTCCTGTTTTCGTTTTGTTTTTTGATTTTTTTTTTTCCACTTAGACTCCAGGCTGGAGGGTTGGATTTCACTTCCTACTAAGAACACAAAGCGCTTTGGCTGGGACAGAAAAGTAAACACTCAGCCTTTATTTTTATTTATTTATTTGTTTTTTACTTTTAGTAAGTCACCACCCCTTTTATGACCTGAAATTGTATTTGTCTTTTATGTCTTTTGCAGTATGTGGTGGTTAGCAGTAAAAAGATACTGTTCTATCACAGTGAGCAGGACAGAGAGCTGGCCAACCCCTTCATGACCCTGGACGTCGAGTGAGTGTTTTACAACCAGTCTCACTACATGATAGTAATAATGACATCGTTTTAGGATTATTCTCAGAGGACCGTGAACTTTGGGCTTACAGGTTTCCCTTTATATTTAAGTAAATAATCTTTCTACATGATTCTTCCCGACACAGTAAACTCTTCCATGTCCGACCTGTCACTCAAACGGACGTATATCGTGCAGATGCCAGAGAAATACCAAGAATATTCCAGGTAATGTTCTCAAGGTTATGTATTGAAGTTTAAGGACTTTAAACTCACCATATTCGTCTGTATCTCCATCAACACCACTGCTGAGTCAGTAATAAACTCTGCCTTCTCTCTTTTTTTTTTTTTCCTTTCAGATCCTGTACGCCAATGAAGGTGAAATCAAACGGGACCAGGAGGTCGTCGTGGAGCCCACACCGTTTGGTGACCGACCCTCCTACATAAGTCACAAGGGCCACGAGTTCATCCCCACTCTGTACCACTTCCCCTCGAGCTGTGAGGCCTGTACTAGACCGCTGTGGCACGTCTTTAAACCCCCGTCCGCCCTGGAGTGTCGCCGCTGCCACACCAAGTGCCACAAAGATCACCTGGACAGAAAGGAGGAAGTGATTGTGCCCTGCAAGGGTCAGTTTTCTCACAAAAAAACAAAAACAAAACCTTGTTCTACAATTGTGTTATTGTATAGAAAGAGACATTTTTTCATAAAAAAAACATTTAATATGATATTATATATTAGGACCACACAGCGTCATCAAAATTTCTACTGTATAACCTTCAAACGATGGCGCCTCTGTTCTTGTTTCTTCCTCACAGTCAACTATGACATCTCCACGGCCAAAGAGCTGCTCCTGCTGACCAACTCCCAGGCAGAGCAGCAGCGCTGGGTTAGTCACCTCCTCAAACGCATCCCCAAGAAGCAGCAGACCATGAGTCCCATCTCGGCAGCACAAAACAGCCCCCCCGATGCCACCTCCCGGTCCTCACCCAGACTCTCACCGCGGCCGTCGCCTAGGAATTCTCCCCGTCTGTCTGCGCACCGCGGAGCCATAAAGATGCAGCCCAGCAGGTCACAGCCTCCGTCGTCGTCGTCGTCATCATCAGGGAAGAGCAGGTAACAAAGCAGAGGTTTAAAAAAACACTGTTGATCTAATCGATTAGCTCAGCATTGTTGATTCCATTTGCTCTCATGAGAATAAATTTCACAGACGTATAATAATAGCTGCTCATTATTTATGGTTCATCTAATGTATCATCTATGAAGAAGTTCCACTGATTTATGCTGTTCTAACAAATAAACGTTATGTATAGAACGCAATTAATGGATTGGAAAGCACTTTAGTTGTAAAAGTAAAAGTACTTTTCAATCGATGCAAATAAATAAAGTGAAGCAAACACAATAAATATTTAAATTATATAAATAAAGCCTACATTATTAAATAATTAAAAACAAAATGGTCAAAACAAGAACGTTACCTTTTTTTTAAATAGTAACCTTTTCAGTTATAATTGAAAATAAACACCTAACGCTTAGATGTAGAAAAATAATAAAATTATGATTAAAAACAATGATTAAAATATTTTATTATTTTCATGTGGACATGTGTATAAAAATCTTTGTTGTTGGAGTTCATGCGTGAAATAACCTACTGTCACATGACACGGCGGCTACTTTTGTCCTGACTGGAGTGGAAACACTGATTTTACCCAAAGGTCACTGGTTTAATCCATGTATTCTGCTGTCTGTCTGTCTGTCTGACTGTCTGACTGTCTGTCACAGACAGTAGTAAACTGTAAGTCGTTGCTTCTTATAGGGGACAACAACTCTACCGTACCTTACTGTAAACATTGGTAAATCAAGAGTTCTAGTCCAACACTGTAGCAAAACAAACTCTCTAACAGTAGTATACTGTAAGTCGTTGCTTCTTATAGGGGACAACAACTCTACCGTACCTTACTGTAAACATTGGTAAACCAGGAGTTCTAGTCCAACACTGTAGCAAAACAAACTCTCTAACCCATGGACTGGTGTACCACCAATGGTCCATGAACCCCGAGTTGGGAAAATCAAATTTTAATGGATTGACACCACACGTTCAGATGAGCATCACTAACTGTATCTGTGCCGCACCCCCAGCTCTGGTCCCATGCTGCGTATCATCCTGCACTGACCCCCCCGCCCCCACCCTCTCCACCTCTGACCACACCTTTCTAACGTTACTCTCTCCTGCTGGGGGACTGTAAGTAGCACACAGCTTTGAAAGACTGTGGGTGTGTGAGTGAAAAAGAGAGAGTATGTGTGTGTGTGGGTGTGAGCATCTCTGCCTGCCATACATTAATGCTGTGCTGCTGTGTCCTCTAACCGTCTGTCCACAATAACCACAAACTGCTCACAGCTCCACACTGCCCCCTGC
>NC_024313.1:6113022-6116629 GCF_000523025.1 Cynoglossus semilaevis | reverse complement strand
GCAGAACCTGCCCCAATATATTTTGGCAGGTAAAAGTGGGCTTTTGGTGACTCTCTCTCTCTTTTTTTTTTTTTTTTGGCCAACTTGGTTACTGTTCCAGATTGCTTGATTTTGGCCTGAAAGATTGGACTTGGTCGTTGGATGATGTGGATAATGATGATGATGATGATGATTTGTTCTTCTGAAGCAGTGAAAGTGTGGACAGAGGGTAACCACACCTCTGCATGAACTCTGTGTGTTTGTTTTCTACCTCCTGGAAACGAAGCCATGAGCATGGTTTGGTGTGGTTTTCAAAAATTGCTGCCAGTTTTTAATCGCCAATCCATAGGTTTTTCATAAATATACTGAAGCCAGTTGTGTGTAAACTAACGACAGCAGACCTCCAGTATCTTTCTGATCAGTTTGAATTCATTGTAACGGTAACTTTTAGTATTTGATTAACTATTATTGTTTAGTTATTTTTGTTATAAATCTTTTCTATTTGTAGCTAGTATCAAGCTAACACTGACGTAGCCTGACATCACTCTGTAAGCATTTTGACAAGCTCTTACCCAATTAGTCTTTTAGCAGTATATTGTTGCTAACTTTTAGCATAAGTATGTAAAAAAAAAAAAAAACCCGAATTCCTTTTCTTATTAGATATTAGATAAGTCTGGGAATCTGTTACTTGTCGTCATACAGAACCAATGAAACAATAGCGCATGTCGTGCAGTTTTCTCCATGGTAATGATTATTATGCTCGACTCGATAATGCAGCATTTTTGTCTTTGTAAGATAACGACGGCGTATAATTTGTGTTTATCAAAACAGTTAGCATGCAGCTAGGCATGTTAAAACAATGTCTTAATCTTTCTCAAGTGTACAGACGGATATTATTCCCTGGTTTGTCTGCCGTTTATGTCTTTTTTTAACTCGTGCTTTGTGCAGTGTGTGGATTTTGTGTGGGCGTGACTTTGAAGCCCTGTTGTGGTACCGTCCTCAGATTCTCATTTCATTTTTTTCTCTCCCTGTTTCTCTCTCTTTCTTTCTCTTCACAGTTAACCCCGACAGATCAAAGAGTGACTGAAAGACTGGAAATAAATAAATGCATAAATAAATAAACAAAAACTGCTAACCATGGACCGGAACTGGCTGTCGTCATGAGAACTAAGGAGAAATGAGCATCGTGTTCCTTTTTTTTTTTTTTTTACAGCAGGATTTCATCCAAAGGACACAACAAAAATGAAAAGCTTGGAGAATTATATCTTTCATGTTTTATATGATAAAAAAGACAAATAATGTTAATCAGATGCAGTGACTCACTTATATTTACATTTGTGATGTATTTCTGTTTGGACGTGTGTGTGTGTGTGTGGGTGTGTGTGTGCAGATTTGTACATAGAAATAAAAAAAAAAGAACAGGTGTAGTTCATAGTGTATTAATGATGTTTTATTTTTATGTTTTGACTCCACAGCAGCACATTAAACAGCACAGAACACAGAACAGGTTTGTCCTGTATCCCCATGGGTATAGTTTTGGACGAAATATTACTGCAGTATGACATACCATAATACATGACAACAATGTGAATTAAACAGAAATGTTTTTTCCCCTTTCTTTACGTTGACATGACAGTCCAAAATAAATTCTGTTACTCTGAATATTTTTGTTTTGTTACAAAAGTCCATGTCTGTTGTTGAAGATATTTTGCAAAGCGCGACAACAGCAACACAACAATAACAAACGTATCATGTGTTCTTTAATGCAGAGGAGCCCAACACTTCTCAGAAGAAGTATGCCAAGGACAGTAGAGCGAAGGCCACACACTGTACTGTAGGCTGTCGCTTAGGGTGTCGTCTGCTGATGGCTGTCGTGGTTCAGAGCAAAACAGTAGGTAAGGAGGCAGAGTCACCAGTCTCATTTTGTTACTGGGCAGAATGGTGATTAAAAAACACATTGTTTGCATTTTGTCAGTGCATAAGATGTTTTATTTTTAAAAAACTGATCAGATTGTCTCCCAGTTATATTCTATGTCTATTGACATTCAGAGGCCCAGAGGAGACGGAAGAAAAAAAGATGGTTGTGTTTACAGTATTGGCAACTGTTGGGCTGAAAGATATTTGGGAAAAGTATCTTTCTCTCCCAATGTGTCTCACTGGCAGTCGAGTCTCTACACACGCAGCTGCACATATCTGATTGGCTGATCAGCACTGCATGACAAGAGAGAGGTTGTATTTTTACCGTAATACCTGAGAAGCTGCTTCCGACATAGACACTTTTTTTTTCCCCCACTTGGGATTGACATAGATATTTCATGAGGGCATTAAAAGCCGACACCATGGGAGTGTCAGGGCAGATCTATCAAGAGCATTTACCCTCAGAGAGATGGAGAGGCCGGCGGTGAAGTTGTACTAGAGCCGGGGTAAGGATATTTTAAATACAGTGATAAGAGAAGGACGTGTAGGAGGGTGGATTTGAACTACATTCACTGGTGGTTTTGTCTTTATCTCAGTGGCGCATGTGGAGTGAGTGGGCACGGCTGAAATAAATGTTTCAGAACAGCCTAAAGCTAACTGGCACTCATCATACATAATGCAGGACGGTTCGTCACGTTGCCCATCTGCTTAAACCCTACTGCAGGTCTCATCCCTTCACTTTATCATTCTGAGTGGAATCAGCCGTACTGACCACTCTGACCTCCGGTGGTACACACACCTGCACTGATGAAAAGCCTCCTGCGTCCCACACTTTACTGCATTCGAGTGTGTTTGAAAGATGACGACACAAATCCCCGACTATTGTGGTTAAATATGTGTGTGTATATTTACATACATTCAAAATATTCTAAATGTTTCATGTTCAGGTACACCACCTATTGGTGACCTCTGGTATAAAACACATTATCTACACCACTGATAACTGTGAATTCATTATCCTGTTACTTTGTCTGTTTTGTTTTTGTGTTTTTTGTGTGTGGGTTTTTCCCCAGGTTCTCCAGTTTGCAGGGTTTACATTAAATGTTCACAGAACCGCAGCCCTTAACCATGACAGAGCCTCCAACAACATCCAACGTCTGATATGATGACGTCAGTAACAACCAAAAATGTTCAACTCATCACTTCATAAGAGCTGCATTGTCTTAAGACGCCGTATATTCCTGTGTCTTTGAGGACAAAATTCAAAACCCTATTTGATATTTTCTTAAATATTTAATTAATTTTTTCAGAGATATTTTCACTTAATTCTGTGGTTACCAGGCTCTAATAGGACTGTTGTTCTGTCTCTGCTTCTGTCTCTGAACCATTTGGTACATTTGCTTCAAAATAGAAAAAAAAAACAGTAATTGTAACAAATTACTGTTTTATAACTGAGAAGAAGACAACAAACAAAAAACAAAATAGTGCAACTTCCCAGCTGTGAGTCTTTGCTCTGGGTTGCTTTTTTTTTTTTCCAATCACTGATGGCCTACCCTTAGGGTGGACTCCTTACTTTGAGAACCTCTGACTATGGCTAAGAATCCTTACACTGTAAACATGGTGGATTTATAATAAGCTCACGGCGGTGTTGACTAAACCATGTAACTGCACAGTGTTTGCATTCAGACGCACAGTCAATAATTCATTCCTG
>NC_024313.1:6077049-6112976 GCF_000523025.1 Cynoglossus semilaevis | reverse complement strand
TAGCATAACAGAATCAAATGGACTTCATTTAAAACTGATGATGCTCCAACGGTGCCGCTCTCTCACAGCAGCTCTTTAAGTCACATTTGCCTCGATGTGGAAGTGCAAAATGATGTAAAGATCAAAGTTATGGAGTCGGACAGATGCAGTGATTTGCACGGGTCTGGAATCTTTTCTATTTTCACCCAAAACAGCTTGATTTACTAGTAATTTACCGATGTAGTCGTCTGATCTTGTTCTGCAGGCTTTAAGAGAGAGTTTCAACTTTGATCTTTGGTTATTTTACGCCGTTATTTCGAGATTTTCCTTCCTTTTTTTGTAACGCAGCACTGGACCAAACTTCAAGAATCCAAACTTGAATTAATTATGCTTTTTTTTTTTTTTTTAAGAAGCATACCAACTTTTCTGAATCACTACTGTGGTAGACAATTTAACCTTTGTGATACATGTTTTAAGAAGCGTACCAAATTTTCTGAATTACTACAGTTTAACGTTTGTGATACATTGACCTGTGAGATCCGTTGAAGCTCCTGGACTTCTATTAATATTTCTTTTTTTTTTTCTCCTGAAATGATTTAATCATTACAAAAAGCTGTGTTTTTCAAGGTTACTCCAGGTTTGGAACTACCTGTACTGAATGTCCAGGCTGTTGTAACTGCATGACCTTGACAAATGCTTGCACAGTGGTTTGTCTTTGTTTAGTTAATACCTAATGATTAGATGAGGGGATTCTGGGCACCAAATGACTGCAGAGATTTCAGCAAGTCGGCTCTTCTGAATCTGCACGATACAGGTCTACCAACCAGAAAGCAAGAAGGTAGGTTTTATTTTTGGATGCAAATCCTAAAGAAAAAAAAACCATCTGTACTTACTTGTAGTTTCTCTGTTTTCAGTCATGAAGTTCTGGAATCCTGTGTTTTTTCTCTGGTTGGCGTATTGCTGCCAGGGTTCTCTGTCCTGCCCTGCTCTTTGTAAATGCTACACCAGAAGAGCTGAAGTGGTCTGCAATGAGGTTCCTCTCACAGAGTACCCCTCTGAGGACCTGCCCCCCAACACCACCATGGTCACTATCCAGGCCACAAACATCACCACCATCTCTGAGAGACACCTGAACGCTACACCCCTGCTACAAGAGCTCCACCTGAACAGCAACCACCTCCAACACCTGCCTGCTAATGTTCTCAGAGGTGTTCCTCAGCTCCACACTTTGGACCTAACAGAAAACAGGATCTCTGAGCTCCCTTCAGACGTCTTCAGCCACGCACCTCTGCGTAACCTGGTGCTTAAGAATAATCAGATTGAAAAAGTGAACGCTGACTGGATTCCTGAGAACAGCAGTGTGACTTGGCTGGACTTATCTGAGAATCGCCTCCAGAAGGTCCCAGCTGCTCTGCTGCAGAAGATGCCCCACCTGGAGACCCTTGATCTTTCTGACAACCGTCTTGAGTATATGTCTGCAAAATCCTTGGAGCGGTTGACCAAACTTGAGAGCCTAAAACTGCAGGACAACAAGCTGGAAACTCTGGAGGAGTCCACTTTCAAAAACAATCGCAACCTCACTTTTCTGTTCCTCTCCCGTAACAAGTTTAACAAAATCCCCTCGAACCTTTTCCAGGGCCTGACTGAGCTCAAAGCCCTGGCCCTGGACCAAAACAATCTAAGCCACATCCCACCAGGGTCTCTGGACCAGCTGAGCACCTTGGACAAGGACGGTCTAGACCTGACCTCCAACCCCTGGCAGTGTGACGGGAAGGTGGAGTACCTGTGGAGGTGGATCCAGAAGAACAAGGAGAAGATGTTCCTGCCGGAGATACTCGTGTGTGCCCAACCTCCGGCCTTATCAGGACGCTCTGTGATGTCACTGACTCAGAGTGAACTCAGTCTTCAGACCTAACAAAGTTATAATTCAATAACACGTTTGTAAACGTTCACCAACTGAAAACAGATGCAGGAAAATCCCTATCCTGGAATATTCCCTGAAAAAATAAATAAAGCAAGTATCGATTTGTTTGTGTGTGTGTGGTAACATGTGTGCACCCGGTGCTGTTTGCTTCTTGCAACATTTTTGTCCTGACTCAGTGGAGAAGAGAACAAATATATTTGACACAGTTTCTACGACGAACTGTAGATTTTACAACACGTAAGAAACTCGACGTTCTGAGTCAGGTAAGAACATATTGATGTGATGTGATTATTATGTTATTATAACATACAATTTCATATATGACACTGGAGTGAGATGGTGCTTTATTACTACTGAGTATATTTTAATATCAGCCGATGGCATCGTATCACATGTTTGATACATGACATATGGATTGATATGATCCTGTAGCATGTAACATGATAGCCTCCCATAACATTGTATACAATGACGTACACTATGATGGAATTGTCCGTACTGTACATACACCAGTACTTGATACTTAATTCAAATACTTCTGGCCTTAACTTTGAGGTCAACTCTGGGCCACGTTCTTTGTAGCGTTACAGTGAGGCAACACTTTCACACTTTTGCATACATCAACTGTGTTGATCAATGCAGATGTTCCATGAAAAAAGTTGATCAACATTGGTTTATCAGTATCAGTATAAAAGTTGGACTAATTGACTTGTGGGGTTCTGACTTAGATTTCTGTAGAGATTAGGACAAAAACTAGAAACCCTGGGGACTTGAACTTGTCTCTCATTTCTCACTTCTTCTGTTCTTTCCAGTGTTTGACGATGTCCCCGTGGCTCCTCCTCACTCTGACTGCCCTGGCTGAATGCAGTTCTCTAAAACACAGCACCACCTCCTGTCCACATCTGTGCTCCTGCTCTGGTCAGCAGTCTCATGTGGAGTGCAGCCAGAGCTCCCTCACTGTCTTCCCTTCACAGGGTTTGTCTCCTCACACCACTCGATTGTCCATCCAGTCTACGGGTCTCAGCAACGTCACAGCCCAACATCTGAAGACGCTTCCTCTTCTGAACCACCTACAGCTGTACCACAACAACCTGACATACCTTCCTGCAGATCTTCTTAACGGTGTTCCTTCTCTGGTCACATTGGACCTCACCGGAAACAAGTTGGTTGAGCTTCCTCCAAAAGTCTTCAGTCATGATTTTCTCCAGAATCTGGTGCTGAAGAACAACCAGATTGAAAAGATTGATGTTGAGGTGTTTTCCAACAACAGCAGCCTGATTTGGTTAGATCTTTCAGGGAACCGTCTAACCTCCGTTCCCTCCGCTCTTCATCTGAAGGTTCCTCGGCTGCAGAACCTGGACTTGAGTCACAACAACCTGCAGGTGCTGGAACCTGATGTTCTGATAAACCTATGTTGGCTGGAGACGCTGAATCTTGCTGGGAACAAACTGACAACCCTAAAACCCAGAACTTTTACCTACAACCTCAAACTGACCAAACTCTTTCTGCAGGAGAACCATCTCCAGGATTTACCCAAGATCCTCTTGCAAGGTCTTCAACGTCTGGAACTGGTGATGCTGAATCACAATCACCTTCAGCATCTTCCTCCAGGCTTCCTGGGTGAAAGGGAATCCTCCTCCTTTCAAGTAGTCCTGACAGGAAACCCCTGGATGTGTGATGACAAGATTGAGTATCTCAAGACGTGGCTCCAGGCCCATCCAGGGAGTGCCATCTTTGTAGAGGAGGTGACCTGTTCAGGGCCTGAAGGTCTTAAACATCGACAAGTGGTTTCTTTATAGAACTTCGTCTTTGGTCCAACAGAAAAGACCCAAAAAAAAGGATAAACCAAAACATTCAGACGGTTCAATTTGTCCAAATAAAACGTCATGATTCCTTTTCCTTTCTCTTGCTCTGTTTTCTTCTGTTCTCTTCCAGAGCAGCCACTGTTTGGACCTCGTTCACTAAATGGCAGAAGATACTGACACAAAACAGTAACTTCAAGACAGTGCAGTTCCTTTTAAGTAGTTCCAGAAATGTGTCAATCAGCCAAGCTCTGCCTCAAGAGGGGGCACTTTCTTTCACTTTTCTGGAACTGCAGCACTTTAATTAAGTGAAGTACAAGCACGCGGTGTTCTGGGATGTTAGTTTAAGTTGACAATTATGGCATTTTTAGTTTAGTTTAATAAAAAGCCAAAGCCAGGCCAACATATATTTCAAAAAGACAAAACTATATTCCAAACATTGTAGCAGTGGAAGAATAAGACAGATACTGTAAAACATAACTCTGGAGGAAGAAGCTGAGAACAGAACGTTGTTTTCCTCCTCAGACTGTTGCGTCGTCGTCGTTGTTGTCGTCGTTGTTGTTTTTAGTTGATGTTGAGTGTGTGGGAGTGTGTGGGCAGATGACTGTTAGACTTTGGTAGCTGACCTCTGCTGGAAGAACTCGAACATCTCCATCACACTCTCTTCCTTTGTCATTTTTTTTTTCCATGCATCGGCCATTGTACAGTGAATGTGTTATACAATATACATTTACAGTCTTTTTTATATATATAAACACATGTATACACATATATACACATACACTGTATATACATATGTGTATATTTACTTAAAAAAATATATATGTACATATACAGATATACTAGATCTCAACTATTCCCATTGATAATTGAAAAAAAAGACTCTTCTAAAAGGAGTGATAAAGTAAATGAATGCATTGTAAATGTTGCATTGTGCTGTACATGTACATGAATACAGTGTACACAGGTATGTGTACTACAGAAATATATCAAGAGACCCTCATGTTCCCGTGGCAGAGCCTTGATCACAGTGAGTACAGCAGCCTTTAATTTATTATGGCTTATAAAATATAAAGCGTTTCCTTCTCTGGAGGCTCTTACTTATAAAAATTAAATCTCGTCCCCAAATTTTCCCCTAAAGAAAGGCCGAAGAACCCCCTGCTGAGTCTTCATCTGCACGGTCAGTCCTTCACGCCACATTTCCTGGTGGCTAAATGTTGAAGAAGGGGCTTCTGCGGCTGACCCCGCGAAAGTGAAGGAGCGGCTTCTCCTCCACCTTCTGCCTTCACCATCAGCTGTGGCTCTTTTATCTCCATCTGCTTCTGTGAGCATCCCTGGGCTCTGATCTCCGTGTGCAGAGGGTTTCATTAGCGGGAGATTTCTTTTTCTGATCAGCGTGGAGGAACGGAGCTCTCGCAGTCACCGTCATCAAAAAGGTGTTTGAAAATGACCGTGTCCTTCCAGGCTTGGCAGCAAACTAATGGAGACATTATTGAGTGTGATGGATTCTCATTATGACACACCAGTGCAATAACAACCTGACATTTATTGTCATAAACTCCCACAGAGGGAGAGCCTCTGAATTTATTCCCCACTAATGAACTCATACACTTTATTTTTTGCTTTGTCTTCACATCGGCTCGGAAATCAATAGAGGATTTTGATGAAACCTAATGACTTCATCAATAAACTATTAAAAAGAGAAATTAAATGTGCTGTTTGAGGCATTTTACAGACCCAGCACACAAGAAAGATGAAATCATTATTGTAAAATACCCGTAGAGGTGCATCCATCGTGATTGGTGGATCATGACCGTGGGAACCATCAGGAATATCTCACTGAATTGGGGATTTGTCATCCACCCAGAAGAGCTGGCTCCACATCCTACACAGCCCACGCTGGTTGTTCATCATTCCCAGCCACCGAGTGCTGATCCAGGCAGGAATACAAGGAAAAGGAAAAGGTTAGATAAAAAAAAAAAACACATTAGTTTAAATGCCAAATCAAACAAGTGGATAATTGTGGTCGGAAGCAACAAAATGACTTGAATCTTCCGATTACTGACGTTCTCACTGTCGTATGAGTTTTTAAATGTCTCACATCTTAAAATCTTTCTGTATTTTTATTCGAGCCCAATGTTCTTGTTTAACAGCTGCTAAGGTGGAGCTTTTTTTTTTTAGGTCAACCTCTGGGTTGTGGACTGTTTGTGGGACCCATAGACCTGTGCATCCATTGCGGAGGGCTTGTCCTAGCCATTGGGAAGGAGACTTCTCTTGTCCATCTGCCGAGGACAACGGCTCCACCACAGTTCTGATGCTGAACTGTTGATGCTG
Organism: Cynoglossus semilaevis; assembly: GCF_000523025.1. NCBI lineage: Eukaryota > Metazoa > Chordata > Actinopteri > Pleuronectiformes > Cynoglossidae > Cynoglossus > Cynoglossus semilaevis. Next base: position 6,106,937 of record NC_024313.1, on the reverse strand, counting down.
GATTCTACAAAGCTGCGTCAAGGTGATTAACATCAAGATGATTAACATCCATCAACCCTGTGATGCACAACTGTAAGTTATACATGTGTATATTTTTTCTTGAAAGTTTGATATGTGTTTATACGTATATGTTGTTAAAGGACACCAGAGTCATGGAAGGATTTCAAATGTGTACTTAGCACCCCCTACAGGTCAGGTAGAGGTAGCTGTGCACTAACACATAATTGAAGCAAACTGCGTCATCCGCCTTTACAGTTTTGTAGGGCCCCACATTATAAATGGACATTTCACATTTTTATTCCGAAGCTACAACGAACAAACACCGTGAACTGAGGCAGAATTAATCACAAAACACCCAAAAGACACCAAGACAGATTTCCCTCTAACAATCCACACATCCATCAACAGCCATATTGTGTGTTTTTTTTTCTTCTCTCTGTTTCTCTGCACTGCAGCAGCTCGAACCCCTTTGTTGCTCCCGCTTTCATATTTCACAGGTCACGCTTTAGCTTCTCATGTTATTTTTAAACACGGGTCGTGACAATAAGGAGGTGAGACTCATTAAATGCCCACCTGAAGGTGGGTGAGAAGAGAAAGAGTCACGTAGCTGTAGCTGCAGGAGGCCATCACCATGTAATGTGCTTAAAAAAAAACAAAAAGAAAAAAAAAAACACCAGACTGTTTGTCAGCCCTCCCACACGTTCTACAATCGTGATTGACAGCCTTTTATTTCATCGCCCCTCAGACCTGTCCTAACCACCATCGTGCATCAGTTGACACACGGTGAGAAAAATCTCCGATGTACAGTTTGTGCGTTTCTTCGTCTCCTGCTGCGGCTCATAAATCATCACTACACCTGACAACATAAACACATGGAGAGCAGTGCTCTGTTACCAGCCTCGGTGCATTATCTCATTATTGGCAAAGGGAAACGCAGGTTGTTTCAGACCCTGTGTGACTTGTTGTAAAAGGCTTGACGTTGCACTGCAGGGAAATGTATTATTATAGATGGTCATTGGCCGATGCTGCGTTCAATTCCCGGCCGTTCTATTAAGTGAACAATTGTATTGATTTAAAGCATTTCAATAGTTGAAAAGCAGATAAATGAGGAGGACGCAGGTTTCTCACCTCAGAACGAAGTGGTGCGAACGCCGCCAAGGCCCAAAGAGTCACCGATGAAAAATGGGGGGAAATAAGAAGCTGACAACAACCTAGTGGTGAGAACAATTAAAGCAGACAAAAGCAGCAGGGAGGATTAATGTGGCTGCAGACGTTATTGATGAGGCGTTGTTGGTGGAGATGCACTCACGACAACAGACAAGTTTCATTTCATACCAAAATTACACCTCAAATCATTTATCAACTGACATTTCCGATGTTTTATTCCAATTTTAATGATTTGTTACGGATCAGGAACGTCCAGTCCGGAGTTCACGCCTGGGGAAATATATTTACATATTTATATATTATTGATGAATGGTTCCATTTACATCCATTTTAATGATAGCTCCAGTACCGTGGTGGGAACAGTTGGAGTTTTATTATAAATATTCTTAGACAAGAAATGTAATGAAGCAGACAGTATCAGAGAAAATGTGTTTTCTTTTAGTTCATTTTCTATGATTCATCAGTTCCAATAAAAACTCACTGTACAGTAATTAATTAAATATTGTGAAAATTTCACTATATCGTAATTTTCCATCTCAGTGAAATTCAAACCTGCCTGCGTCTTTTTCACTGAAGACACAGAGAGAGATTTTTTTTGTGACACGTGCATTTGAACACCTCAAAGAACGGATCCTCGTGACTGAACACATCTCAACTCTGAGTTCTTTCACGCCGGTCCAGTGTTAGCATGAGGGCTCACCGTGGGTGTAAAGAAGCCTTAGAATGCAGCCCATATGTAGGTTTGGGTCCCACACTAAGGGCAGCATATATTACACCAAACTATAGTGTCATTTAAATCTCAATCTCACTCCATAATATATTTCTGATAAGACCTTTAATAACTCAACTTTGGAGATGACCAGTTGCCCTTTAGATGGAAGGGAAGTCCTTCATCACAGACATGAGTCAGGGTTTATAGTAGAAGGACAAAATAATAATAATGATAATAACCTTTAGCGATCGCTGCATGGATGGATGGATGGATTAATGGATGGATGGATGGATGGATGGATGGATGGATGGCTGGATGATTCCTTTGTTCACATAGCTCACAGCTTGCTTTCACCTTCAGTCGATACTCAAACACCAGATTCCGGCACCTTTTATCTTTGAAGTCCTTCGGCCTGGATCCATATCTGTATGTTTTTAATTAGCCTGCCTGGAGGAAACTCAGCCGTCCAGATCTCCCACTGACCAGCACGCAGCTTTCTCAGAACATCACAGACGGATCATCCGCGCCTCCCACTTCCTCTGCTTTTCCCTCACACTGCGCACACACACCCGGGCTTTAATGAGCGCGTAAATATTCCACCACTGCAGCGAGTCACGGTGGATCCCTGCAAAAATCTCTCTACCCTGGACCCCCCGCTGTCGACACTGTTCCCTCTGTGTGTCCAACTCTGTCATTTTTCTGTGTACAGAGATTGCAGATTGATCTCCACTTTTCCGTCCATCCACTCCCACTCACAGTGACCACACAGGGGACAGACCAGGCCAGGGGAGTTTAATTACCTCTGAGCACAAAAAGCAAGGACGCGGCATTTCATCACGGCTTGACATCTACATCGCCTCTGTGACTCCTCGCACCGTGGGCCATAAGTTTTAGTGTCGGCTCCATGATATCCTTTCAGACTGCGCTCGTATGGATTGTCCTGGGGCTCCATCTGTCTTGAGGGGCTTTATGTAGAGCTCATAACAGACCTTTCACCTGTTGTTGAGCTGATTGGTCCTCGACTGAGCAGAGGTGTCTGCAGCCAACAGCTAAAGTGTTCACAGCATGTAGGGACAAGGCCAAGGCCACAGCTTATGTTCCCCGGCGTGGAGGGAGTCGGGACAACTGTTTGTGTGGGTGGACTGAAGGGAAATAGCTGCGAAAGAAAAACAAATGCGATGAGCTGAGGCATTCGTCTAATCACACGTGGACAAGGAATTGAATTATTCAGAAATGTCTGTGGCTCGCTCCACAAACCGACGAGCTCAGACTGGAGCCCACACAGGAGAAGAGCGATTTTAAAAGGCTTTACTTAGGAAAATAAATCTACTCTACTGAAGTCTTAACATTTCTTTAGAGAGTTTATACTTTGTTTATTCTCACAACCTGCTTCTGTGCATCATTTGAGAACTGGAATAGAGTTCCCTTTGAATGTTCTTCCAGTTTTAGGAAAAGAAATGGATGACATAGAGATAGTGATCAAATTCAATTTGCTGTGATTTCAAAAACGGTAAAAAACCCAGTGAAATGAGTTTGTTTTGGCCCATTTCCAGGTGACATGTTGACTGTTAGCTAGTTAGCAGCACGGCATAAATCAAACAACACTGTATGTGTTTCTCACATATTCTCCATTTGGACCAGTGTTGTTTTTACTGTGACGGTGTTACGTAAGGACACATGATGATGCAGCAGTCGAGGAGAGATTCAGTGTTTGACCATATGTTAAGGTGGTCCGATGCAATTAGATCAATTTACCTTCTACTGCAAATTAGGTTTGAGGTCAATCGAAACCTGCAGTTTATTTAACGGTTCTCATAATAGACATTCCAAAACACCTTTTTAGAAGCAGGAACATGCACAAACATATATGATGCTGTATCCAAAATAGTCAGAAAAGAATAACAACAATAAAAAAAAAACACACTTTTGAGTAAAACAAAACTAGGTCCATCAACTGCTAAACACCAGATATAATTATATTTTTTATATATATATAATTTGGATTAATAGAAATTTCATTTTGTTTTGTTTCTTTTAATCCAGATGGTCAGCGGTTCAAATCTCGTCCCAAGAAGTTGCATTTATCACCGACATGTCTTCACGGTCAGACCCAGGTATGTGGACTCCCTGAGTGCATTCTCATCTCTCTCTTAAGTGAATACAGTACAATGTGATCGGAGACGCATTTTCCTTCCACTTAAAGGAGTCAAAGAATAGACTGTGATGGAGGCAGATGGTCTGCTGTTAGAATAAGGAAAAATATCTGCAGCATTTGTTAACATTTATACTGGGGTTTTTTCTCTCTCTCTTTTTTTGAAATTTTTAAAGTGAAAGCCCAAATGAAGAGCTCATGACTCAAACGTGAGTCACACTCTCATGGGAGCAGTGAGCTTTTATGGCACCTGTCACCGTGTTTGAATGAAACCTCACTCAGGGTGGTCACATTAAGAGCAGGGGCTCGGAGGCGGCAGTGATGTATGTATCAAACCTGAGTTATTATACGACTGTATATCTCCCACGGTGGAGGCAACCGTCACCTGGTGGTGGACCGCTATAAACACAGCTGTCTGGGAGTTAATTGTAATTATTGTTGCTGAGGGACAGAGACGTTCTGCTCCATAAAATATCATTGTCTCTGCGTGACATCATCGCTCATGGCAAGTGCACCAGCCCGTGGGTCAAATGGACGGCAACATCTTCTTGTCCCACGAGGCCAATTTCCTTAATTAGACGCCCATACATTTATCAGCAGCAGTGACACAGGGCCAGTGGAACATGGGTGATGCAGCTTCAGAAGCAGGGACTGAGCTCAGTGTCTGTGCAGAGAAAGAACAACCTGTGTCAGGTTTTTATTTTGCCATGGCAGGCCTCCACCATGGAGCCTTTTTTTCTTCTGCGTTCCTGTTTATAACCCTCTAATTAAATCCATTTGCTAGAAAAGCCAGGCATTGATTTTTAAATAAACCGAGGCTCCTGTAACAAGCCTGGGCTTTTTTAATGACTTATTTGAAGCCAGCAGTGGCCACGGCTCTTAGCGCCCGCGCTCGTCTGCAGAATGGGATTGTTAGAAAGGTGGCGTGTGTTATTTCAGGAGGCTGCCAGGGCCCGATCAAAGCAGTGCGGGACCCTGGCAGCTCAGTTAATTACAATTCAAAGCGATGCGTTTCCATGCATCACATTACAGGAGGCGTCTGACTTTTCATTTGCATATTTGTTCTCGCTGAATTAGTGCTCTCACCGCAGACTGTGTCAGACTGGACGACTTACACACAGACATGGTTATTCTTCAGTCCTCACTTATGTGTGTCTGGATTAGAGGGTGTCCAAACCCTTTTCAGTCTGGGCCACAAGTGAAGCGTGGGACAAATGTCGACAGTGAAACATCTTCCCTAAATGAATCATTTTTTACGGTGTTGGTAAACGTGGTCTGTGTAGATTCCTCCTCATATCCTACAGGGGGTGCTATAATACAGTTTAAAAGCTATCTGATCTATAAGTTGAGTTAAAAGTCTGGTAAATGTCAGATTCTACCCATACTGCAGTAAAGACAAAAAAATCAAAGTCAGTCTTTTTTTAAACAGCTTAATTATTAATCAAGGTTTTGAGGTGTTCTAAAGTGATCTAGATCTGCAACAAAACTCTGTTTTCACTTTAGTCTGATCAATAAATCAATGACATATTTGATAACTTTAAAGAGCGATATTTATTTCACCTTAAAGGGCCAATTTTATCCCTTTCATGGGCCAAAGATGGCTTGTGAACCCTACTTTGGAAAAGTTTAGAAAAAATAAACTTGTATTTCTTCACCCTCATCTCATATCCACTTGTTCAATATTAATATCACTGTTCAATGTCACTCTGACCTTTCATACTTCACTAGAAATGAATATTAGAGAAGTTTACAGCGAGCAGAAGCTGAGTCCTCGGGGACAAGGGCGTTAATAAATCTTTTTGTCTACAAACGCTGTGACGTCACTTCAACATCAGATTAATATTTCATTTTCTGCTTGAAGGTGAACATTGTATATTTTCAAATGAATCATTTATCTGTGTTTGCATTTTGGTCAGCCACCTTGGTGAAATGCTGCTTCCACTTTCACCGAAACAGACACCAAGGTGTTATTGATCTTCCAACCTGTCACATTTCACACAGACAAACATGAACAGCTCAGACCAAACCAATCGATCTGGCTGATTTTATCATTTACCCACGCTGCGAAAACTGTTTAGTTTTCCATCGTCTTCTGCTGAATCTCACTTTCATGCAGCACCTGTTCACAAAGGAGTGACGTGATTGGACTGCTGTGATGACTATTTTGCTATTTCCCTTTGTTGCATCTCATTAGGTCTCATTGACCGGAGGACGCCGTCTTTGTTTCCGGCTGCTCTCCTGGGAATTTCCGCAGGATTAAATCAGTCGTTCCAGACATGAGACCCCGTCAACAGAGCAGGTAAATCCCTCCGCTGGGAGCAGTTATGAACCACTGTACCTGTACTGTATTGTGTGTGTGTGTCAGTGTGTGTTTTGATTAACGGCCACAGTTAACAATCGTCACAAATTCATGGATGTGTTTGTTCTCTCTAATGGGCTGTGGTTCAGTGGACAGTGGTGCAGACGACCGGGGTCAGATTAGGGTTTGGTTTAATTGGTGTATAAATAGAACTGGAGGTCACAGCTAGAACAAAGCTATGAAGATGTGTAACATCAACTCCCAAATTAAAGCATGAATACTGAGAAACTACGAAAGTTATGGAAAGTGAAATGAAAATCTAAAAAATCTAAAGAAAAATATGTTTCTGGAAATTGATCCAGAATGGCCTGTGACCTAACGAAGGACTATTAAAAATGTAGTGACCCCTTTTTTGGCCCCCAGACCAGAATTTGGATTCAGAGCTGAGTGACTGTGGCTCGATAGAAAGCAATGGATTCAAACTGGAATATGTTAAATAATCAAGACTGATTTGAACTAGGATTCACTGGTTTATTAATATAACAAACGTTCTTCTTTTCCTTTAACCACAGATCTGTGCAGACCACCTCTCCCTCCTTTTCTCTCTCTCTCTCTCCCCCCTTCTCTCTCTCTCTCTCTCTCTCTCTAAGGAGCCAGGTACTGGTCTCACTCTGGGACCATCTGAGGGTTCTCTGAGGTCAGCTGTGTCATTAAGTTTATTCAGTGAAAGCCTCCTCGGTCTTTTCACTGAGTTAAAGCCACATCAACTCCTTGAAGCTCACCATTAAACTGCGATGGCCCAGAACCTCCAGGTCTCCACATAAAAACCTCAAAGAACTAAGAACCTGTAAGAGTGATGGGCATCATCATCGGCCCCGGTGCTCAACTCCGAGGTTAGTGATTCTACTCCGAGGGTGAAGACACACTCTCACACTCACTGCACATCTTTTCAGTTGAATGGGTTTCAGGAAAAACAGGAAGATTGGTGGGTTTTTACACAGGCAGGAGAGTAAACACACGGCAGCACTGAGAGTGAGGGGAAGGCTCTGCTCTGTCGGCTGACACCACGGCTTTAAACTAATGACGACGTTTAGAAACCGCCGCTGTAATCTGTTAGGAACACACACACACACAGACACACACAGACAGGTTTCTGTAATCCGTGACCACTCCAACAGACATTCATTCCCAGTCACTCACCCTCACCTCAGCTATTACAGACATATGCCTCGTATTAATCCCTGCCCTAACTTTAATCTGACCATAATTCTAATCCAAATCTTAATGTAAGACAGTAACAGAAAGTAACACTCAAAGAGGACCTGCAAAATGACCCACCATATATGGTCTTTTCCCAAACTACGTCGCCTGACTCTAATCTGACTCTAATCTGACTCTTATTCTAATCCTAATCTCAGTCTAAATTATGAACTTCAGAAGACCGCTGACGTCTGAGGGGGCTGTAAATATACATATAAATATAAATACCCCCACCGTCCAAAGTTTGTGCTACACCGGGAACACAAACACGTCCACACACTCACACACACACACCTCATGTTCAGCAGTTTCTCGCAGCTGCCTCGGAGCAGAGATGATAGTCTGCAAACTGCCTCAGTTCTCTGCAGGGTGCACACACTAAGAACTGGCAAAATGACTCTCTCTGTTATGGCCTGTCACGAGGATGGCGTCGCCCCCCCCCCCCCCGCGCGGGGGGGGGGGGGGCCCCCCCCGGGGGTCCCCCCCCCCCCCCCCGGGGGGGGGGGGGGGGAGCACCACTGTGGGGCTCAGCTAAATGAACATAAAATCAGGATTTACAAATGTATTCATGACATGGAAATGTCACCCGACTGTAGGTCTGTACTTGGACTGGGTGACAGCTCTTACAGCAAGGAAATCACTGGTTCTGACCCTTGTGGTGACAAACTGTAGTGCAGTGTAGTAGCAACCACAAAGCATATTATGTTTATATTGTATATTATAAATGGTAAAAAAAATAAATTAATTATTTCTGTTCTCATCTGTTATAACAACCCAGCAGGGCTGATGTGATTTGACCAACCAACATTTTACCAGGGAAGGGACGCAGCACAAGCACTGAGTCACTGGGAGGGAAAATTCGACAAAATGCAGAAATAAATTGTCCCCGGTGCTTCAAATGTCTCGGGTTTATCTTTTCATCTGTCGTTATCTGCTTTTTGTGTAAGGTCAAATTTAATGTGCGTAATTATTGTCATGCAATTTCATGCAGCCCTCAGCTCCAGTGATAGATTAAATGCTCCTGGTTGCACCTACACATTTTATTTTTTCTTTGAATCTGACTTGAGGGAGATGTTTTTCTTTCCCTGCAGCTGAAAATATCTCTCGAACACAGAGAGAGCTGCGACTCGAGAGATGTTAGACATCGGCGTTAAACGCTCACACGATCTCATTCAAATGAATGACCATTTCTGCAGGGTGTGAATGCATTCAAATGTCCCAGTGGATCCATTTGGAGGTAGATGTTCGATTTTAGTGGTGTAGCGAGAGAGCAGTTCACTGAATATATACATGAAGTGTTTTCATAACTCCATGTTTTTATTGTTATTCCTTTCTCTGGTTCAAAGGGCCACAGATGAAAAAGATGAAAAAGACAATTTTACATTTTCTGCTAAAATATTTTTTTTTAAATAAGTATTAAAAATGTGTCAAAGGTATATGTGAGGATGCCAAGGTTATTTAATAGAATTAAATTATACTTTATTTTTTTATATATTTCTACATTTCATATATTTATAATTCTCAAACTTCTTCCTGTTGATCCTGCCTTTTGTAGGTTGGACTATACGTCTACTGGGTCCTAAGTGTCACCGGTGGTACGCCGACCATAGTTTGAGAACCACTGCCCCGGGGGAAAAGACTGGCAAAAAAAGGTAGCACACTTGACTGTAGTCTGTAATTCTTAGAAAAAGATAAATAATAAAATTAAAATGTTTTTTTCATAATTATTCATATAATAATTAATCATTTTGATCCTTGTATTTACTGACACGACCCACTGTTTTGTGTCAAATTTCAAGGAGTAATTCAAGGTTCGTTAATTAAGTTACAATGATCAAAACATTTTTGTTAATAATTCACTTCCTCTAAAAAGAAAAAGTGTAAGTTGTTGATGGGCCAGTATTTCTCAGAACTCTAGTCCTGGTCTCGAGTGTGTCCTGAACTTTGTCTTCATCGGTACCCAGACGTGGAATCCCCTATTTTTAGACAGGAGTTGTAAGAAGAAGACGATCCCTGACCTTCAAGGTCAACGAGCCCCACTGTCACCACACTGACGGTGTGGTAGTGCAACAGTGAGTCAGTCTTACGACAAACACCTGTCCATTGGCCGCTCAGGAGAAACATCAGTTCCTGGATTTGCTCTTGTTACCGTAATGGCCCACGTGGGCTGCCAGACCTGGTACAAAATCACAATTAAAAAGATGGTGTGATGGCGCAAGAGCAGGAAGTGTGAGCTGGGTTCAGTCGAAATGTCACGCAGCGTTTATTTACAGTGTCCATTAAACATGATCCGTGAGAGGACGCCGGCGGTGGACGTACCACAGCCTGCCCACTGTTTATCCCCACTGTGGGCTGCAGCTCTGTGTCTGAGCCATAATGTAAACAAACACGCAGTCCTTCAGTGGTCGGCAATTATTTCACATTCCCTGAGAGCAGAGATGGTGGCGTTCAGGAACAACATAAAGCATGTGACGTTCAGAGGACACACAGTCAGTCATGTAAAAACAGCTGCTCTCCCTGTGATATCGAAATCTATTATTAGGTCCCAAATAAGTGCACTGCAATTTCACTATGCTATTCAGAGCATTAAAAATAACTTGTTTAGTGTTCAGAATGTAATCAACAGCAAGTTCTTTTTTTTTATTGTTTCAAATTTGTCTGTGACCTGTTTTTTTTTTTTTAAGCTAATGAACGTCTTGGATCTTTTCCACTGTGTCAGTGATACGGCAGCGGTGATCACCTGGCATTAACCCATTAGCGGTGACATCTCCTGAGGCTGCAGTGTATTTTGGTGGGTGAACGGTGACAAAGAGAAAGTGCTGAGGAAAAAAAAGCTCTAATCCTCTGACGCCCACTGAACGCAGCAGATGACCAACATGTGGGTGTGAAGTGGTGATTAGTCGTCAGATTACAGCAGGTCAGCGTGGAGTAGACTACAGATGGCTGCGGCTGCACGGGTGAAGGACTCTGTGTATGTGTGTGCACGTAACTGCTGTGGTAGGTGGGCGGAGGAGAGAAAGGGAGATGTGTGTGTGTCTGTCTGTGTGTGTCTATATTTGAAGAGTGAAGGTGCAGCCGTGCGTCTTTGCATGTGCACGTGCTGCAGGAACATTGTTCCACGCCACAATGCCGTCCGTGCCTTTGACATTCCCGCTCCACCTGTCAGTGCACACAAAGGCCTCCGTGTCCTGCCCAGATCTTTGACGTGTGTGCGTCTGTGCTGCTGGAGCCCAGAGATAGCAGCGTTGGTCTGTGTGAGTGAAGGACAGGCGTAGGTGGAGAGGAGTCCGAGTCCGAGTCCGAGCCAACCCTCCTTCATCTCCCCTCCGTCAAACTCCGGGGTGTTCACAGATCGATACGTGATCGTCGATAATACAGAATCAATGACTGAACGACGTGACGTCTTCTCGGTGTGTGATTGATCCAGAGGCCGTGTGAGAGTGAGCCGCTCGGTCATATCACTCTTCTTCTCTGTATCTACGTGTGACAGGAGCTGCCATTAAATGGTTATGGCTTTGACCTCCGCTCTTTGTTTCCCCATCAGAACAAACGCTGGGATTATTTTTATCACCGGCCTGAAACAACATCCATGTCTCCATGTTGTCAGACCTCGCCTTAATTTCAAATTAAACTGATTCTTTTAGGTTTTAGTGCCACATATTTATGGTTCATTTCATTAAAACACTTACTGGGGAAAAAACACACACACTCAGAGCAGATAAAGGAGAAACATCTCCCATGAAAACTTTGGTAACAAAAAAGTAAGAAACTTCCATTAGAGCCAGACTGAGAGAGGACGTCCATCTGTCCCTGTGGCTGATGGTTAGTAGGGAGACAAATGGGGGAGATAGCGGTGGAGGAGAGAGAAGGGAGCAGAGAGACCATGTTTCATTACCTTATCACACTGAACCACCGGGGATTTAAAAACCCAGAGGAGTGAGGAGAAGAAACTGTTCCGACACTGAAGTTCTCTCTGCTGCAGCTTTAGCTTCGGTTTCATTTGAACGTATTATTATTTATTCAAACTTATTTCCGTTCATTTGACTCACTCATTCTTCTTGTGGCTAACTTTAAACAGCTATTCTATTCCGACTAACAGCCATTCCTGGGTAAACACTTTTTTCAGCTGTTGAAGTTTCTCTACGTTCCAAACTAACAGCCATTCCTGGGTAAACACTCAGATATCTTTCTGCCCTTTTCTCAGCTGTTGAAGTTTCTCTACGTTCCAGCCAAACTTTTATTGTATTTTTGCCTTTGGTGATTCTATGCTAAGAGTTAGTGTTTTCTGGCCTTAAGTTTAGTTTTATTTATAACTATTTGAATGACATTTAGGGTATTACAAAAGACGCGATGTGTCGTGGGGTATTTTTACATCCTGAAATTCTGCCCCCCGGGGTGTAACCAGCAGAAGACTGTCTTGTATTTGCAGCCAAACCGTAAAAATAGTGCGACGTTTGTTTCTGTAATTCTATTTCCTGGCACTAACATGTGTGCAGTATCATTATTCAGACAGCTCTCACTGGACAGCAGTGATTATCACCCAGTGATAATTACAGGGGCTGTAACGCGTATGTGGGAAGATCGTGGAGAAGCACCAGAATTTCAGAAGAAAAACTCCAACTGTTGGCCAGACGAAAGACAAACGTGGTGGAAATCCTCTGCTCATGTCCTCATTTTGACCAGCATCACAGGAGGGATACATACCTAAGGTACAGATAATGAATGAATGTCAACCTGCTGTGCATCGCTGTGACACCTGCTGCTGTTCGTGACCTCATCTCCTCCTTGCACTGACTTTACAGTGGAAAAAAAAAACGTTCACTTTCTGATGGCATTAAAATCCATCTGACTAACTCACAGGCACCCAAACACAATCACGGTGACATTAATTGTCCCTGCAGGTTGCAGTGAGATCACACCATCAACATCGGGAAGGCGTGACGTTTGAGTTAAATGTCAGATTTTAATTATAGCGCCCCCGCTGAGCACACTTATACAGTTGGTGCAAAAAAGTTTTCTGTTACAAAGACTAATGGTGCAGGAAGTGACCTTTTACTTCGGCAAATGTGAATCTTTAAATGCAAAAGGCGTTAAGGATAATAATGGAGTAAATAAAAAATAAAGCTGCATTGATTTTTGTGGCCTTTTCCTGTGTGAAACTGCTGAAAATTAGCAGAAGATAGCGAAAGAGTGCACGACTTCCATATGATTTGCTATTATTTAAATATGTAGCTACTGTAACACTAACCCAGGGTCCCACAAAATTGTTTTAAAAAGATAACGGTTAGCCTTCTGGCTGCAAATATAATGAAAGATTATGCAAATTAAATAAAATCCTAGTGAAATAGAACTGTGACAGATGTAGTTTAAAGTTAGCCACAAAAAATGGGAGATAAAAGTTGGCCCCGTTTACACTTTGGCTAAAACCTAAAAGTAGCTGAAATTAGCCAAAAGCGTAGTTAAATGTTGTCACTGAACAGTGAACTCAGACATAGCCATAACCAGTTCTGAAAGTTGGTGAAAATATGGCCAACATGAAACCTGCTAAAGTGCAAAAATTGGCTCCCAAGCCAGATATTGAACGCACCTTTGTTTTTGTTTTTATATATATATATATATATACTTTGATCAGATTTCCATCTCTGTCTGTTTTGACTTCCTACAAACTCATTTCCATGTTTCTTATCTCCACTTGTTTCCAGTGCAGCTGCCAGAGCACATTATGACAACAACTGCTGCTCACATGTAAATCCCACAACGTCACACATTTAAATCTGATATAATAACTCATGCATGCAAATCATCAAGTAAAAAAAAACATACAGGGATCCTGAGAAAATCATCAAGCAGATGTAGACGCAAACAGACCTGGATGTTGTAATAAACCCACGATCTCCAAAGAGTCGAGAGACTTTAGTGACATTTATTTATGACCTTCAAACAACATTGTTTTTGTCATTTCGCTGTCATACCTGCAGGTACCCCCGGAAGAGCTGGAGGAGAAAATCAATTTTTTATAGTATTTTTGAAAGCTTTTACACAGAGCAGATTTTTTTTTTTTTGTAACACAGCATATCTGAACACGCAGGCTGAGAATATCCTACTGTGCATCAAGAAACAGAATCATTGACCACATTTGAAAAATGATGAGATTAAATGATTGACTATTCTCAGAAGATGAACTAAATGTTTAGCTGAAGCTCAAAGCGGTAATGTTTGTTAGCAATGTAGCAGATCAAATCTTAGAAGTATTTGATAATGAGGGGGTGTTTCCTAAGTTTGGAGAAAAAAAAGGAGAGGTAAAGAACCTAAAGAACACCATCCCCATCGTTCTGTAGGGAACTTTCAGTGCCTTTAAATGTAGAACTCTTGTGGGATTCAAAACTAATTTAAAGATCACAGAACCTGTGAGAGTGAGTACAGTGACAAAATCACCAGTTTGATTCTGCTGCTAACAGGTGTTTCCATGTTTAGCCATATGCATGGGGGGGGGGAGTGGGGGGTGACGATGTGATGAACTGGAACTGTGACCCGCCTCAGTTGAAATGTGATTTAAAACACCCCGAAACAACGGACTGTTAGAACTAATATTTCTTTGTATTTCCTTTTGTGTCTCAAAAGAAGAAGAAAAAATATATTTTTGTTTGTGTAAGCAGTGTAACTTAGTGTTTACTTCATAAATGAAGCTGCCATGTTCAGAAATGTTGTTTTTTATATACTCCTTGCTCTGAGGGAAATAATCTCTGTACTCTTCTGTATTTCTCTGATGTAGATAAAAAAAACCACATTCACTGTGACTGTTCTGTACAGAGGAGTAGGAGCCACTGTGCTGCACGTCTACAGTCTACAGCATGGGTGGAGGCTGAGCTCTGGGGTTGGGGTGGTGTTATGTAAGGAGTCTACATACAGTACAGGTGAAGCAGTGAGGCTCTTCTTCAACACGGATCCTCTGACTCCACGGGGACAGTGAATGCACCACAGCACAGTACCTCACGTGTATGTATTATACAGCATGTCCCTTTAAAAGGAACCCAAGTTCCTATCAGGCCTTCAGTGCCCTCTCCATGAGGTTATTTACAATCTGAAGTCACCATCCACCCACTGTGGGCGGATTAAGTTTGCACTGTGTGTGTGTGTGTGTGTTGTTGTTGTCTTTAAAGACTCAGGAGACAAAATAGTCCGCGGCCTCGGCTGGGCTGTCAAAGCTGGTGTCCTTGCTGGGGGTCGGCATGCCTGCACCTCCCCTGGGATCCTTCAGTAGAGGGATGTATGTGTCACTATGACAGGAGCGCATGGCGCTGTCCCACACCCCTGCGCCACAGACGTGTCCGTGGGAGCCGCTGGGCGCAGCCGCCGCCGCCGCCAGATCCCCGGCGCCGGAGCGCAGCGCCATCAGCTCGATCTCATGTTTAGCCGCTGTCTCCAGCACCTGTTGCTTGTTGTAGAACATGACGAAATTGTTGATGATGGGATGGATGGGCAGCGCGATGGCGATCACTCCGCACAGGAAGCTGATGGCTGCGTTACACCGACCCAGAGTGGTCTTGGGGTAGACGTCTCCATAACCCACCGTGGTCATGGTGATCACAGCCCACCAGAAGGACTGTGGGATGCTGGTGAAGAGCGTGTCCGGGTGGTTCTGCTCCATGGTGTAGCCCAGGGCGGAGAAGAGGAAGACTCCCACGCCCATGTACATGAGGAGCAGCCCGAGCTCTTTGAAGCTGCTCTTCAGGGCGGAAGTGAGGGTCTGGAGTCCAGAGGAATGACGTGCCAGCTTGAAAATGCGCGCTATGCGCATTATGCGTAAAGCCTGCACCGCCTGCTGCACATTGGCCAGCTCCATCACTCCTGCGCCGAAGGATGTGAGCGTGAGCACCACGAAGAAGGGCATGATGGCCATGAAGTCGATGATGTTCATGAAGGCCAGCACGAATTTCACTTTGTTTGGGGAGGAGATCAGGCGCAGCAGGTACTCGATGGTGAACCAGCAGATGCACACGGTCTCGATGACCTCCACGGTCGGGTGCTCCGTCAGGTTGCCCTCTGAGTCCTCCACCTGCAGCTCGGGGATGGTGCCGACGCACATGACCACGGAGGAGACGAGGATGAAGAGGAACGACACGATCGCGATGATGTGCGCCGGCAGGGAGGACTCCGGCTTCTCCATCAGCCTCCACAGGCAGATCTGGAAGCGCTGCCAGCCCCCGGCAGCCGGGTCTCCTTCTCTGTCCACCAGGATAGTTTTCACCTTCTCTGCAATCTCTGCAAGTTCGTCCTCCACCTCCTTCAGGTTGCATTTGCAACATTCGTCCAGAAAATCTCCGGCGATTTTCCAAAACTCCATCTCCTTCATGAAACAAATGGGACAGATGCCTCTCTTCATGTGGATCTCTCCATAATAATACAGCTCAATGATGCACTTGAAAGCCTCAGGGTCTCTGTCAAAATAAAACTCCCCGGTGTCTGGGTCGTAGTCGTCGCACAGAGAGGAGATCTCCTCCGAGGACTTGAGGGAACATTCCACCAGCTCAGCCAGCCGGGTGTCCGGGTACCGGGTCAGCACGTCTCCATACAGCACCTGTTTGACTCCACCGATGTTCACAACGATCTCGGTCTCCTCGCTGGCTTCAGAGCCGTTACAGTCCGCATACCGAGTCCTCGGAACCCCCCACATTGTGTTGACAACAGGTTTGCTAAAATAGAAAAAATCTGATTTTTTTTTTTTTTTTTTTCACAAAACTCTACACTAACACAGAAAAACGCGCGGCACCGCCGCTGTGCGTAAAAGCAGCGGAATCGTCCGAAGTGGTTGTTTTAATCATCAAATGTGTGAGTGTCCTGGAGGGACTGCGGCTCCAAGTCTCCTCACTTCAACAATGCCGTGTTTGGCAGTGAACACTGTGCGCCTGTGCGCTCCAGGAAAAGTTGGCATTGAAGTACGCGTCATGTCAAGAGAGACTTAACCAAAACGAACATTTCCTGCGGTAACTTTCAAAATAAAATCCCCCAGTTCTCTGATTCCGGTCGACTATAGTTTTTGCTCTAATGCTGTTTGTTTTGTTTATACCTTATCCCAGTGATTCCTAGACAATTTCTGCGGGGTTTTTTGTAGAATGTGTTTTGTGTACGCCATTGATCTTTATTATGTAAAAAAAAAAATGTTATTCTTACAAAACTGCTATTGTTGTTTAATCAAGGAAATAAAGCCAGTGTTAACAGTCCAGTGTTGGCATTAAGGAAAAGAAATCAAACATTTAAATTATTTGCTATTTACTTCCATATATTATTAATAGTCGCTGTTTATCCTTTCTATAACCCTTTATTTATATATTTTTTTAATCCTTTGAATGAGAATACTAGAATTGCCTGTGATTTATGACTCCACGAGCCTGATCACTCAGAGCTGAGATGCGGGGCTTTTATTCTTTAAAGCAAACTGCATTACTTCCTGTCGTGCTATAAGTCAGTGTGTTTATATATACAGTATTTGTGTTGATGCGACGCAGTGCAGCCAACAGATCATAAATATCTGAGCTGCTTGATGAGGACGGAAAATATCAAACTGGAGTCACTTCTCTGTGTTCAACCGTTCCGGAAACAGTAACTAGATAAAGTCAACAAAAATCAACAAAAATCAACTAAGAACTAAGAAACTGTGAACTTCAATCGACTACTTTCTGTAATATAATATAATATAATATAATATAATATAATATAATATAATATAATATAATATAATATAATATAATATAATATAATATAATATAATATAATATAATATAATATAATATAATATAATATAATATAATATAATATAATATAATATAATATAATATAATATAATAGTAGTTTTACTTCTCCTGGCTCTCTGTCTCCATCTACTGACACTTTTGCAGTACAACAGTACGAAGGCCTCGTGTTCTGATTCTGAACTTTGGTGCAAAGACAGGGAAAACTCCATCAATTATTTACATTCAAATATCACTGTAGTCCAGAGAACCCCAGTGTTGTGGACTTGTATTATAGTGAAAGTAAAATGTCAAGAAAAAATCTGCAATGCAGTAGAAACAAATCAGAGTTCATTTTGTTGGTTGCAGGTTCTCTTTCGGCCCAGTGATTATTGTTAAATATTGTTCACAGTGTCAGCAATAAAAAAGTGTAACTACTGTATATGTGTCAACTGGAGGGTTCTGAAAAAAGTTAACATAACACACTGCCCCCAAGGGACAAAATGCTAAGCCTTGATTACGTGGACAAATAATAATAATAATAACAACAATAATAATAATAACAATAATAATAATTAGAAGAAGAAGAGGAATTTGGTGATGTTTTAGTAAAACAGTTATTTAGTAAAAGTAGTACTCAGAGTAAATAAGATGACTGTCCTGTCCTGTCACTTGTATTACACTTCCTCCTTGTGTTATTACTGCATGTATCCTGGTTTCTCCTCGTCAGTTTACCGGCGCTGTAAAACTACACGGCGTGCTCCAATTGGCTGAAACGCGACGTCATCAGACCCCGGCAAATAATGTGAGATTTGTCGCTGTACTTTTTGTGCAGCAGCGGCTACAGTTGAAGTCAGTGTGTGAGAGAGAGTGTGTGTGTTCTGTCCTTAACTGAGGCGGTGAAGAGCTGCTGCAATCATGAGGTCGCTTTTACTCGGTGAGTAACTTGAAGAACAGTTTTTAAATTCGACCTTGGAGAGTAAAGCGAGTTTATGAAAGATAAACGGAGCCTTTTAATGCGTGTTAGCATCTGTAGTCAGCCTGAATATGTTCAGTTAAGTTGAACAGGCCTGTTGTCGCCGAATCACTAGTAAAAGCAAATGTCTACTCAACCTGTTCAGGCATTTACACAAGCTTTGTACATTTAAGGACCGTTATTAACAGTACTAAAATTATTTAGTTATTGTAAGGGATTTCCCTAGCGTTTTGTGCTAGTTAGCAAACCATTTAGCCTTCCGCCAAGGCTGATATTTAGCATCATTTCTAGCATCAAAACTTTTGTTTCTTTCTCCTCTCCTCCAGGGGTCTTTGTCTGCTCCCTGCTCCTCTCTGTGCAGGCACTTTACTCCCCCAGTGATGATGTTGTTGAGCTCACTTCCTCCAACTTCAACAGGGAGGTTATCCAGAGTGACAGCCTGTGGCTGGTGGAGTTTTATGCTCCCTGGTGAGTCTAAAGAAACACAAGGACCCCAGGGCTACTGTTGTTGTAAGGATGAGACAGATGTTTCAATTTTTATTTTATTTTTTGCACTAAAACATCCAACTTGTCTCACAGAACCAAAGTGATTTAGACAGAAGCAGAGCGTGTTAAAATTAGTAATTCAGTAGCAGAGTATTGATGTAGGCGTCTCAGATTCTCCTTCTTTTTGATGCCTTGTGTTTCAAGGTTGGACGATCAGAGTACATGTCCTGATAGGGACCTAAACCTAATCCCGTTCTTTTCCTAAGGCTGTGACCTGCATCATCAGGACCGTTGTTGCTGACATTCCATACAGTTTAATTTCAGTCCCGCAGATAAACAAGGCTCAGAGCCTCGAGGGGAACAGGTTCAAATGTGAACTTCTTAAACAAATATTTAACTGTTAGTATTCAAATGAAAAACAGAAACCTTGCTGGGATTATTTCCTACTATAATAATTAAAACACTTAAAGTAAAGAAACATCTACAGTAACTCATTAACAGGTTAATTAACCTCACAGTTATTGTTCTTACCTCGGTAGTTAAATGGCTCTCATTTGTTTCCAGGTGTGGTCACTGCAGGAATCTGGCTCCAGACTGGAAGAAAGCAGCCACTGCCCTCAAGGTATGTAGGTCAGCAGTTCATCTCCACGCAGGGAGCAATTAATACTTCATTGTTTTTTAATTGTATAATTATTGGATAATAAGTGTTTTGGTTTTCTTTAATGAATGAGGTCATTAAAAAAACTTCTAGAATAATAGCTTCCTGTCATCTAAGTGACACGGAGAGGTTTTGAAAAAATGTCTTTCAAAGAGGAACTCTACCATGACGACAGATTACAGTGTGGTCAGAATATTTGCAAATCAGTAGTGAGATCAACACCTAACAGAGGTGTGAAGGAGACACACACATGTCCCAGACTGCACTGCAATTGTCATGAATACTTTCCACTCTTTTTGCAGTCACACTGTTTGGACTGAATGTGCTTTTCAGCGCTAGTTCCTGGCATTGAAGAAAACTGCGTTGTGTGTTTGCGTTTTTGTGTGTGTGCAGACGAAGTAGTGCTTTAGAAGTGTCACACGTCTTCATCTACAGGCTGAATCGCACAGTCGTGAACCAGGTCGTAAATCATTGACAAGAATTTCTTTGTTTCTTCCCAGGGCATTGTCAAGGTCGGAGCTGTGGACGCAGACCAGCACAATTCACTGGGTGGACAGTACGGCGTCAGAGGATTTCCCACCATCAAGATCTTTGGGGCCAATAAGAACAAGCCAGAGGAGTACCAAGGTACAGAAGAGTCTTAGGTCAAAAGGTCAGGTCAGGGAGGTGAAACACCTGTGTTTGTCTCCTCAGAGCTGAGATATTCATGTTTAATTTAACAGAGGTAATTAACCAACCTAAATTGGTCTGATTATATTTTGCAGTTTGCACAATGTTCCCATCCATTTGTGGCCACAAATAAGACAAACAGTTGCACTGTTGGCCAATGACGTCCCATTAACAAAATTATATTTGTCCTATTTTAAAACAATGACAAACAAAGACAAATCCAACCATGGTAGGGCACCACCATCATGTTTAAGTCAATGATTTTTTTTTTTTAAGGTGGACGCAGCAGCCAGGGTTTTGTTTTTTTAAGGTGGACGCAGCAGCCAGGCCATTGTGGACGGAGCCATGAATGCTCTGCGTAACCTGGTGAAAGAACGGCTGAGCGGCAAATCTGGTGGCTCTGGTGGTCAGGTAGTGTTTGTTTTTTTTGTTGTTTTTTTTTTGATATTTTAAAAGACCTAACCATTTGGGTGCACGTAAGTAAGTTGCACTCTGCTGCCCTCTAGCAGAGCAGTGGCGGCAGCAGCAAGGACGTGGTGGAGCTCACGGATGACAACTTTGACAAGATGGTGATGGAGAGCGACGACATCTGGCTGGTGGAGTTTTTCGCCCCCTGGTGTGGACACTGCAAGAAGTGAGTTCACTGATAAGAAAAATCCTGTGTCAGAGGTATCTGTGTGCTGTGGAATTGTTGGAGTTCTCATCATCTTCCTTGTCTTCTCTCGTCCTCAGGCTGGAGCCAGAGTGGGCGGCTGCAGCCACAGCAGTGAAGGAGCAGACCAAGGGCAGAGTTCGCCTGGGAGCTGTGGATGCAACCGTCCACCAGGCCGTGTCCAGCCGCTACGGGGGGAGGACACATCAGTGTGTATTGGAGTAGTACTAATTCACATGATATAAATACAAGCTGCTCTGCTTGTTAAATAGTGTGTACAACTACTGCTCAAGTTGTTCACTTAAATAAGCGTTGCTCTGTGTGCAGATCCGTGGTTATCCCAGCATCAAGGTTTTCCGTAAAGGGGAGGAGCCAGAGGACTACCAGGGAGGCCGTACCCGCAACGATATCATCGAGAGGGCGTTGGATCTGTTCTCTGATAACGCCCCTGCTCCTGAAGTACTGGAGGTCAGTACAAGTTAAATACAAACAGTACTGTCTCTAAGGGAGATGGTCCATGTCTCGTTGTACTGTTATAATATTTTAAGCATGTCTAGAGACAAAAAGGCGTGGTCTCACTGTCAGTTTTTTGCTCTGTCAAACTCTGCTAAGTTTGTCCTGTAAATGGTACAAGTTAATATACAAACAGTACAAACTCTGCTAAGTTTGTCCTGTAAATGTTATGAATCACATTAAAGGGATATTTTATTTTTACCCTCAGATCCTCAACGAAGACGTCTTAAAGAAGACCTGCGAGGACAGTCAGTTGTGTGTCATTGCTGTCCTGCCTCATATCCTGGACACAGGTGAGAGCAGACACAACCGTGGTGTTTTAGTTCGAGGAAAGTTCCGGAAAGATTTATCTATTCTGACAGATATCATCTACATAGGAGCTGAAGGTAGAAATGGTTATCTGGAGGTGATGGCAAAGTTGGCTGACAAGTACAAGAAGAAGATGTGGGGGTAAGGATGAGCCATAATTATCATCATCGTTATTATTATTATTGACTGAGGATGTGTCTTATGACCTGCGTTGTCATTGACAGGTGGCTCTGGACCGAGGCCGGAGCCCAGATGGAGCTGGAGTCCGCCATGGGCATCGGTGGTTTTGGTTACCCAGCCATGGCTGCCATCAACTCCCGCAAGATGAAGTTTGCCCTGCTGAGAGGTTCCTTCAGTGAAACAGGCATCCATGAGTTCCTGAGGTACTGACAGATACTGACAGATACTGACAGATACTGTGTAGTTGAAAACACACTCAGACTCCGTGTGTTGTTTTTCAACTGTGTGATGATCGTCCTGTCTCTGTGTCTTCAGGGAGCTCTCTGTTGGACGTGGATCCACTGCCACACTGGGGGGCGGGGCCATGCCGAAGATCTACGCTGTTGAGCCCTGGGACGGCAAAGACGGGCAGGTCAGTGGTCTTTCTAGTAGAACAGAATAAACCAGCCTAAATGTGCAAAGTGTGAGGTTTAAAGCCAAACCTTGAAAGTGCTTGAATCTGACCTGGATGATTGACTAACGACCTTCACTGTGTGTCCTGATCTTTTCTAATGTGGGTTCTTTCTTTCTGTTTATCTCCAGCTTCCTGAGGAAGAGGATTATGACCTCAGTGACGTAGACCTGGACGACGACTACGACAAGGACGAGTTATGAGTCCCAGCAGACTGGCCTGGCTGGAGTTGGTTTGGTCTGGTCCAGTCTGGTTTAGTTCTGCGTGACCCGCCTCCCTTCTCCTGTGGACGAATGGGAAGCACGGTCGCCCAGTTACTGAAATACTCCAGAAAAGACACATGAGAGACACCTGCAGTTTCTCACATCTGTATGGGTCACATGGGGACAGGAAGGACAAGGGAGGGGTCGGGGGTTTGATTCCCTGGAGTGAACTGTGAGTCACGTACCTGCTGAAGAGAACAGAAGAGTCTGCATATTTACACAGCCACCACCAGCTGACAGGAGGACGGACGAACCCTGTGTCACCGACTGTTTTCCAGTCTTACCAAATTTAAAACTTCTTCAGCCATTTCAGATCACTATTTTTAGGATTTTTTGTTTCTAGTCTTGTCTCTAAATAATTCTGTCTCTGAGGATCATGTCTCTCCAGGATAAGGGCGGGGATACTATGGGACTTCTTGTGTATATTTTTCTTACACGACTTTTATTTCAATTGTGTGAAAACAAAATTGACATTTGTTACAAAAATAAAAAGGAATAAAAACAAAAGCCACGACTTCCTCATTCACGTAAGCTGTTACAGTTAAATAATAAAATGTGTTTCACTGAGGGCATGCAATACCAAGGGCGGTACAGTAGACAAAGAGCTGGTTCAGAATGAATGTGTTGACGTCCTGCAATGACAACAAGACACTTTACACAGGATTTGAGGTAGAGTACGCAGGAATTTCCTCACCCCCCCTCATTAATGTTGGGCTACTAGAGGTGAATGTTGGGGCTCCGCCCCCTTTCTGTGTTTTTACTTTTCCTTTCTGTTATAAGTGGTCATTTGGTGGGAATGTTTCATAAAGGAAAATAGACAAAGTAGGTGGCACTAATGTATCGACCTAAAATGAGCTTAATGGCGGGACGAAATCTTCAGACTACAGCTAAGGATTATTTGGCAAATGCAAAGGAGGCTAAAGGAGCCAGTATAGCCCACAGTCAGCCAATAAAATGACTGCTGTTAGCCATTCTGTTAAACACTGTTTGAAATGATGTTTCAAGACAAGCCAGAATTAAAGGTTATATAAGTTAGGCTAGAAGGTCAGAAATTACAAATATCAGGCATAAAATATTAAACACAATTAGCATTCAATATGTTCTTAAAGCGAGACAATAGGTATAGGAATATAATATATGGATAAATGGATAAATGTTAGTAGAGAAATTACTTCAAATGTACTCAAAAAGCTTAGTAGAGAAATGACTTCAAATGTACTCAAAAAGCTTAAAGGGATACAATGAAATGTGCCAAAAACTAAAAGGGATACAATGAAATGTGCCAAAAGTTTAAAGGAATATGGTGAAATGTGCCAAAAACATTATTAAAGCAGCTAAAGTTTAAAAAAAAAAGATAACAATGTCAAAAATAGTTAGCTTAAACCTAACAGTTAAATGCTAAACCAACACAATAGTAACAATATAGCCATAGTTTAATATATATTATGAATAACATAAGTTAGAAAAAAGAGTTTTATTTGCTATAGTATTACTTAAAGCTAGTATTTTTTAACCAAGTGAACCCTTAAGTTAGCACATATAAGGTTAAAACTTAGGCAGTAACATAGCAAAATATTGAGGTGCATGGCAATTGCTAGTCCACCAAAATATTGAAAAAAAAAACGACTGAGGTAAAGAATTAATTAATTTAAAAAAGCACTTTAAAAATCACTAAAGTTGTATCAAATCATAGTCTTTCAAACTGTGTTTAAGGCGCACCCTGGAGGAAAATGAAGGGACCTACATGCTCTAAATTCCTGCATGCTCTACCTTCCCCTCTGCTGCGGCTAAATTGGTGGAGTTAATAGTTTCCTTTTTATGTAACAATAACAGGAGTCATAATACTTGAAAGCATACAGTTCAAAGTCCAGTCTGTATAAATATGTAGGCTATGGCACAGGGACAAGAAGCAGGTTCACCACTGAGAAGCAAATCCACAGAGAAGGAGCCACACTGACCAAAGGTAAAAATGATGATCCATGAGTGTAAACATGACGGCGATGGAGGGTGGAGATGGGGCAGTGGTGTGACATCAACCAGCTGGAATGATGTGTGTGTTTGTTGTGGTGGCTTTCTTCTGAGACGGAGAAGATGCTGGTCCTCAGAACTGACGAGATGTTCCCTGGTCGGACTGCAGCAGTCTAACGATGGACGGATCGCTCTTGGCACCCTTAATGAACTCCTCCAAAGACAGTCTACCTGTAAAGAGGGAAAGAATGAGGCAGAAAAAGTCAGTGGTCAGCATTTGAAGAAGTCACGATGTGCTGAGTCATGAGTCATGAGTCCTCTAATGTCAACGGAGAAGCTTCTGACGATCAGGCTGGGTTTAAGTCACCAAAATAAAACAAAAATCCACTGATAATATGGAAAGAATTTGCCAATAACTACTATTTATATTTTTGATTAAATGTTATCAATTTAAAGTTTGGTGTTTTTTATTTTTTATCTGTATCAATATATATTTGTATTTAATATTATTTTTGTCTTTCACTCCTACTTTCACACAGAAGTACAAATCAGAGGAAGTACAATTAAACTTTCAGTGTAAGAGCATACCTTGTTGTGATACTTCAACACCTTAAGTACTTTACCTAATTATTACACCTTAGTATTGCACTTTTTTCTTATAATGTTTTTTTACCTTTTCATACAACAACACCAACAGCCGTTGTTCAGCGGCCGTGAAGTAAGAAGCGCGACCGTTATCTGTTTTCCCATCGGTGATTCTGTGAGCGATAGCCACGCCTTTTCATCCTGGCTCGACAACCGCGCGATCAATTAATCAGCCAAGATGCGCGGTTCATCGGTTATTCCTGGATATCGTTATCCCACTTTTGTGAAGTATCCCTCTGGTGTTTGTCGGTGTTTGTGCCGCTGCAGACGATCTGTTTTTTGATGGCAGTCAAAGCGCTGGGTGAGGAAAGTTCACTGTGTCCGCCACCCGTTGAGTTCTCCTTGTTGTTAGCACAGCAGCTAAGTTTGGCCACAAAGTATTTATCCCAATCACTGAGGTTTTAGAAGAGCTGTTGTCTGGCCTGCTTTTGTCTTTATATGTAAGGTGTACATTTATTTTCTAATACTTTTTTAGACGTTTATACATATATATGTGTATATACATATGTGTGTGTATATATTATTAAATATATATTTTACCTTACCCTAAAGGTTCAATATCTGATGACGACACATTTTGGAAAGCCCCCGCCCCTTTTATTATTAATTCCAGTCAAAGTCATGCACAGGTCTCACCATCATTATCGATGTCCATCTGTCTGAAGATTTTATCCGTCCTTTTCTCTGGAGTGGACTCATCCTCAGGCATCTTCATGACTGATGACACCATTTTATAAATTGCCTTTAAAGAAAGAAACAGAAACCCCAATAATATGTTTATATCTCTGGAGCTGTTTCCACCTGACTGCCTTGTTCTACCCATCATATAAGTGACCACAGTGCTTTGGCAAATAAACCTCACCTCTCTGTGAATAACTTTTTTTTTTAAACATTCATTTGTATCCACAAACAGAGCGTGCTGAGCCAATATTGATATGGCCCTGCTGGCTGCTCTGCTCACCATATTGGAAGAGTAAATATAGCCACGGTGATAAGAGAAGAGAAAGGCCAGCCTGCCTGAGATGACGGGAGGTGAAAACACAAAGCTTCACACACGTAAGTATTGACTAAGCTAAAATGTTCAAATGTGTTTTTGTATGAAATGACGCTGTGACAACAAATAAGACTCAAAGTTTATAAAACAGACACAAACTGTAGCCAAATCCATAAAAAGGCAAACAAACATATTCATCTGTTCATTGTTTCATTGTTCAACTTTTACTCCTATACTTGAATGGTTCTCAATTATATATATTTTTTTATAAAAAAATATTTGGCTCTTCAAATATACTAAACAATGAGTTATATCCTCTGTGTAGTACTACTAGTATTCCTGGGATCAGATTATTTTTTGTTATAATGATTAGAATATTTATCAGCCAAAGACTTAATTATGGTGGAACAACAGAACTGACACTTAAATTCTGATAACACACGCAGACACACAGACACTTCAGAACTGTACTCCAGCTGTAGTCGCAGACTTACCCCCATGTACCACTTGAGGGAGCTGTGAACCATAGTTTGAGAGCCGCTGCTGTACTCTGTTCCAAATTAAATGACAGCACTAACTGGAATTGCACCCCCCCCCCCACACACACACAGAGTTTGTCCTCACCTGAACTATCTCCAGCATCTCCGCCCGACTTATGTACCCGTTCCCATCCAGGTCGTACATGCTGAAGGCCCAGCGCAGCTTCTGCTCCAGCCCACCACGAGACGTCACGCTCAGGGCGATGATGAACTCCCTGAAGTCGATGGTGGCGTCGCCGTTGGTGTCAAACGTGCGAAAGACGTGCTCTGCAAACTTAGAGGCGTCTCCATAGGGGAAGAAGTTGGCGTAGATCTTCTTGAACTCCTCCACAGTCAGGTGACCGGTGGGACAGTCCTTCAGGAAGCCGCGGTACCACTCCTGCAGCTCATGGTCAGTGAACTCTGTGTTCTCCCTCAGGTCGTTCAGGACCTCGGGTCTCAGCTTGCTGTTCTGTTTTCCCATGTCACGGCTCCGTCTGTGTGTTTCTCAGCGAGCGGTGTTTGTTTGTGGTGTGGCTGGTGTCTCCGACCTTCTCCTTTCTCTTCTCCACGCTCCCTTATGTTTCCTCTCCCCACGCCGTCGGCTGCTTGTCTTCCTCTGCTCCTGCAGGAGACCCACCAGCCTCATTAATAACCTTGTGTGAATATCATAAATGATTCATTGGTCTAATAATTGCTCTGTGTTTGCATCAGTGTTTCATTTTGGCAAAGGCTATTTGTGAAACACTGTGTCATGTTTTATTCACCTTTAATTGTAAGGTGACGAGGTGCATGTGTCTAGTTATAAATAATGCCATATTTATAGCCCGATTCACTCTTTCTGGTAAATCTCCATCTTAAACCGTAATGGTTTTCAGCAGGTGGAGTCTGTGTAATGACGCATAAAGAAACGCAGGACAAGACAAAAGCATTAAATGCCCATAATGCATTTGAACCACCTGGACCTATTCACCTCTGGGTCCTGTGGTTGTGTCTAAAAGCTGTTTCCATGGTTATATTCTGCAAAAATTGTTTATTTATGTTTGAGGGTGTATTGAAGGCTGAGGACATGAGGATGAACATCCAGAATACAAATGGAACATCGTCTGACATCTTTTACAGCAGACCATGTGTCGTCACTACATCAAAATCATGTCAATTTTCAGTGTTTTAGCAGCATTTTGTATTTATGCTCCAATTTCAACACTCCATTTGTTCTTTTGCATACAGATGCTGATGATTCAGTGCCTTTCTCCAGATTAACTCTTTGACTCACTCTTTGTGATGATTAATATGACATGCCATTTCAGTACGAGTTCCTCCCATAAAACCGTTCTGTATTGATCCACTGAGACAAGCACCGTGGAACTTTGTTGAAAAGAAGTAAAGGAAAGGAACATTTCTTGGAAACTTAAGCAAGAAATCGATTCAACCTTTTGTGTAACCTTTTACAACGTGGATCTGCTACAACGTGAGTGGGAGGCAGAGTTCTACGGGGGCAGAGAATGAGAAAGAATGAGGAGGGAGGGGAGGTGGGGAGTGTGACACATAGAAAGGAAAACTATTTCCAGCTCTACTTTGTGAGCCGCTGTGTTAATATCAGTGGTCCAATTACATAATGATCCCTCTGAATAACACCTCCACTCCTGAGCTGCCTATAATGAATTTACTGGAGGAGGTGGAGGAGGGCAGGGGGGAGTCGTTTCATCCCCGTGTTCTCCCCTTCCTTTCAATTATTGAAATCCTGTCGCTTCTGGGTTATTGGCACCAGAGCGATTGTATCTGCTGCACGACAAAAGCACGGGGCTGTGTGTACAAAGGAGATCTGTGTTACACATTGATCCTCTCGTTTTTATAATTGCCACAACGGTGTCATTTCCTGCTGTTCCGTGAATCAAAGTCGGTGAGTAACATGAGAGAAAGGTTTGGCAAAAGATGAAAAAAACAACACACAGTCAGTGACAAAGACTCTACACTGTGTTTCCCTGGTCTAATGAATGTAGAGTGAATATGTGCCCAGCACATACATAATACACACTGTAAATGTATTGCATCATGTAAATGTATTGTATCATGCGTGAATACTTCATTGTGGACGAGACTTCAACACCTTCAAATTTATACTGCAGTAACAATAGATGACATATTCTATGAGAGAGAACACATTTTCTTTTAATAGTGTCATTACTGAGCATGAAGCTTATCTAAAACATTTTCTTTTAATAGTGATATTTTTTTTGTCATTACTGAGCATGAAGCTTATCTACTCCAACCTGTAGGTGGCACTCTCTAAGTTTTACCAGCAGATCTGAATCCCATAGATTTTTTGGCAATCCCTATAAATACCCATTCTTTCCATAAAATTTCTGGAATTTTGCGACCCTAAGGTCACATGATTCATGGTTCAGATATTCTAACATCCACAACAAAAGTGTACTTAACTGTGGGAATGGTTGGGGGGGCATGGTTTATTATCTTGTTTTCTACAAACAAAGACGTCCGCTTTGTGACTAAAGATTTTTAATCCACATGTTGCTTCCTCTTTGCCACAATGCCCTCATTTAGGAAACACTATTACAAATATATTATTTTCTACAAGGGGAGCAATCATTTTGTCCTGAACCATAAATGGTTCCCTGTAACACCAAGAACTAATCATGAATATTCAGCTCACCCAGTAAAATATTTAACCTGCTCAGTGTGAGGGTGAAAGCATCTTCATCAAGAAATGGAAATCACAGAGATTCATTATTACTGCTGGTGTCAGAACAAATTAGCCATTAATTCAAAACATCAGAGACAAAGTAATGGAATAAATTACTGAGGGGAAACATTAACATACAAATGCAGAAAATCTCTCGTTGCACAATTTGGTGGATTTCACCGAGTTGTTACGGTGTTCACTAAAATGATGTAATTATAATCACTGCCCTGATGCCCAGGCCTAAATCACACACTCTCTCCCCGACTTGAACACAGACCTTCCACTCAAACATACAACAGGATGAGGAAGTGGCTGCACCTCCTCAGCTCAGGCTCTGAGTCGGAGGACATAAATATGGGAGTTGCTGTTAATTCCCCAGAAGCCACAAGAAATCCAGACGATTCCAGACTGAACAAGTGAAACGTTACGTTTCAAGAATCTGTCTGACTAAACTGAGTCTATATTTAAAAAAGGATTTTTACACAATATGGGAATTAATCCAAAATGAATGTGGCGCTAGTCTAAAATGATAAAATGATAACATGCTAAAATACACCGGTCATAAAAATGTTAGAGCTCATTAA
>NC_024313.1:5977600-6076949 GCF_000523025.1 Cynoglossus semilaevis | reverse complement strand
GTCATAAAAATGTTAGAGCTCATTAACTCGAACACTGCAAACTCTATTTCAAAGAAATTCTTTCTTTCTAAAAGAAAGAATTTCTAAAAATGCAACAAAAACTAAAGTCTGCATTTTGCACATGCAATATTTATTAGAGCCGACCCTGTTTATTTTTGAAGTTGCTGAACGGGAATACATTTTATACTGAGGTCAGAAATAATAGCAGAGTCTCAGCTCTGACCTCCCCTGACCTTCTCTGCTCACAGAATCATGTACTGGCTGCTTTGGCTGCTGGAGAAGCAGAAAAATGCAGTGAAGTACTTGATCCGCTGCAGACGGACCCTGTACAGTCCACTGTTAGCAATACTCCCTGATTACACAGTAACAGTCTCTGTCTTTGTCCTCACGTAGCCACCCCTGAATGCTGTGGTCAACTTTGTCCACCGAGTTTTCTCCTAATGAGATCGTTCCACATGGGCGCCAGGCCACTGTCACTGCTGTTTGTCATTCTCAGGCCAACATCATTTTCTGCGTGAGGGTTTGTCACAGCTCAGACTCCAGTCGTTACCCGTGGGCTCGTTATAACATCGAGAACTAGAGAGGAAATTCCAAAGATAAGTCTGAGGTGAAGGTGGTGTGTTTTTATAATGAGCAGAAAATCCCAATGAAAGGAAGCAGAAGTCAATAAACATTACAGCAGCTAGAGGTCACTGATGAGTCACCTCACGTTGAGGTTAAGTGAATGGAAAAACAAGAAGGCAAAAAATGTACAGATATATTTAATACCTAAAGACCCACTGGCCCACAACAGCACAAGAGCTATTTATGATGATGCTAATTTAGCTAACGCAAACACTTTTGCACATATTGTTCTGATGTCAGACTCGAGCCCTTCTCATGTTTATTTTTAGGTTTTTCCAGCTGCTTGCAGTTGCAAAAACATGTTTGTTATGGAGCAACAGTGACAACGTCATTAATTCTATCATTATCTATTCAGTTGCCTCTTCGTCTGGTCCAATTTGACTTTCATTATGCTTTATTGTTGTGAATGGTGAGGAGTGGTTAAGGAAGCATTTAGAAGCAGAACGTTTCCGGACGTTATTTCTGCTGCTATTCGAGGAGTGGTTAAGGAAGCATTAGCAGAATGTTTCCGGACGTTATTTCTGCTGCTATTTGGAAAATCACAGAAAAAAGGAAACTGTTCACTGTGACATTGGCTAAGAAAATTACACCAACTAAATTCGACAAGTAATTGCTGCAAGGACACAAAGACCACTTCAAAAGACAGAAAAGAAAAACATTTAAACTCCTGTTTTTTTCTGCTACATGAAAAACAGTACCTCTCTGGTGTTCTTTTCTTTTTATTCTTGCTAATGGACAAAATATTTCCTGTAGGCATCGTAGATGAAAAACACTACATTTGAAAATATGTGCATTTTGGTTTCTGTACGATATCAGAACTAATCCTTAGGGATCTACACACCACATAATATGAATTAGCTTAAATGTCTCATCTTACTTGTTAACAGCAAAGCGCTTTTTATTTATTTTATTTTTTTCATTTTAGCCTCACTTTACCCTTGAGTAAAGAATGTGACCACTGGGGACAGTCCAATGGGGCTATGACCCAATTTAAAACTAACTAAGGAAAGTCTATTCAGACTAGGCTCTTGGCAAAGGCCACATAGGTGGTTGCCTGGGGTGCCCTCTGCTGGAGAGGGTAATCATGTAACCCCTGAGAAAAAAAGAAAAACATTTATAAAGGGAGTGATAGTGGGCTTCAAATCAGGACCCTGCCTAAGGCACCAAAATGGCCAGTAATAACTGTGACAGCTGGATTATCCTGGGACAAAACATTCCCATCCACAGCTGAACGAAGTCAGCAGGGGTAACGTATGCCTTGCACAAACAAGGCAGGAAATATTTTTTGCTGTGCCTGTCTTGTCCTTTCCTTTAAATAGAATATAAAATTGAACAAAATGATATGTTTGCTGCACAGAGAAAAAGCCGACATTACAGTTTCAGTGGTGCTGGCAGCTTACTGTGTTGTAGATCATCATAGAGTGCTGAAGTGTGGAGACATGCATCAGGTGTGTGAAGAGTCGGTCCGGTGTCAAAGGGAAAAAGAGAAAATGAGCCCTGCAGTTATTTTTTTGCGTCCAGTGCTGCTTCGTAGCAGTTCTTTCCAAACTGGTGTCAGAACATCACGCAGTGGTTCAGGATAGACTCCCATAACACCAGTAGTCAAGGCAACAAGATAGAACTAAGGTTTTATGAGAGGGAGGCAGCAAGTATCAATCTGGGGCACACACACACACATACACACACAGGAAGCAGGAAGTACATCAGAAGAAACATGTATGTTTTTTTTCTTCTGTGCCTTTTTTTCAGTTTTCAGTTGGTTTAAATGTAGTTTGACGAAACACTAAAATCAACAATTTAACATTTCTAAAAGATTTTAATTTATCCAAATAATTTGGCAAAGACACGGCTGTGACTTTTTATAATTATATGTAAACAAGTTACGTGACATGTTGTACATTACTTATATACAGGCGAGGACAATGTATAGAAAATGTGCAGTATACTTTCTTTATCTTTCTTTATAAACATACACAATATGAAAATACTTTATTTAAATACTTTAATCTTCCCATGTGTCTATTTTGCTGACTTGCTTGTACGTCAACCCTCCTATACTCAAATTCCTATGTGGAATCTTTAGATTTTTGTAATGTGATTTACCTCAATATTTCAATTTTCATCATTTCTCTTGTGCTATATTTCAGATTTAAATTTTTCTCTTGTGCTCTTCAATTTTTTTTTTATTTCTATGGTGCTATGATTTCATATTTATACTTTCCTTGTGTGCCTCCTTCAGGATTACAATTTTATTTTTTCATTTCTATTCCTTCAGGATTACAATTTTATTTTTTCTCATTTCCAATCTTTTAAAATGTTCTCATATGAACCATTTCAATATTCAATTTATATCCATTGCAAAAGAACTAATATTTATGACTACACTCTTAGCTATTTCCCTGTACAATGTGTATGTTTGTGTCTGTTTGTTTGTGTGTTTCTTGACACAAATAGGAAACGTATTGTTTACGTAAATAAATAATTAAAGGTTCTTGACACAAATAGGAAATGTTTACGTAAATAAATAATTAAAGGTTTAAAGAAGTACAAGTATTAGGCATCCCGTTGCATATACCTTCTTTGTATAAAAAAAAAAATTCCAAGAAAAATATTCAGGAAAAATCACTAGAAATAATAATAATTCTTCTTCTTGTATTATGACTTTAAGTGTGTGACTGAGCTGTCACAGTTGTAGATGGGAGTAGCCCTTTACATCAGCCTTTCGAGAAAAGCCACGCCAGTAACAAGGACACCAAAACGTGCACATGACAACGAAATAAACGTACTTATAATTTTACATGTGATGTTGGCGAAGTAAAAGTGAAAACTCACCTTTTTAGGGGAAACTGGGTCGATGATGACAAAGTCCACTCCTCTCTACGTCACTGAACTTACACCGTTAACTCACAGAATAGACCCGAACTTAAAACATCCTACTAGTACTACCCTTACAACTCCCTGAAAACCAAACGCCAGGCTTGTAGTTAATGCTTTAAATCGAATAAGGAAAAATAAGAAAAACAGGTTCGGACTAAAATACCGTTTTTTCTTAATTATCTAGATTCTCCCAGACTCTTTTCCTGCCTCCAGTTCCCGGCGTATCATTCAGTGGAAGATGTGGCTCAGAGCTCGGTTTTCATCCGACTGTACCAAGGCTCTACACCAGGGGTGTGTTTTCTCTGGGTAGTCGATTAAATTCACTTACTGGAAAAGGTTTCAATTTTTAAACATTTTCAAACGTAATATTTATGTAAATAGACGTTTATTGTGGACTCTATATACATTATGTAGGATTTTATAGCATTCCTTCTTTCCGTTTTGTGTTCAAGCCCCCCCTTGAGGCTGAATGGTTCCGTCCACACTCACTGCTTGCATCGTAGAAAAACAGTCGCAGCAGCGTCCTGTGGAAAATTATCACCGGAGACTATTATTAGCACCGTATCTAAAATAAACGGCACTATTCAGGAGAAAATGTGGGTTTAAACCGAGACTTTTACAAGCAGACCACAACGCACAAGCCCATTACAAAAAACGTATGTCAATTAAAACGATATTTGTTCAATATATTAAGATTAATAAGAATCGTATGAGGCATGGTCTTCATATTATTCATATTAATCTTAA
Organism: Cynoglossus semilaevis; assembly: GCF_000523025.1. Lineage (NCBI taxonomy): Eukaryota > Metazoa > Chordata > Actinopteri > Pleuronectiformes > Cynoglossidae > Cynoglossus > Cynoglossus semilaevis. Next base: position 6,072,701 of record NC_024313.1, on the reverse strand, counting down.
AACGCCTGGTTTATTTTATATTCAAACAAATATTACACGCTTCAGGAAGATAAACTCTGTTGTACAGAATTTAATTAACATGGTCTTTTTACGTTTTAGTATTTTGTTTACTTATAATAGCTATTTTATGTAGTTACACATGGTATTTATAATTTTAAGGCTAACCTGTTTGTCTTTAACTGTCTTTGTTTTTAATAAACCTAAAACCATTTCACTTCTTAAACTTTAACTTACAGTCTTACTGTATGTAACTGTAACACTTTTAGCTTTAAAAAAAATTCATCTGGGCTAAGCCACTGAGAGATTTTCACTTTAGGTCTCTTAAAAATCACATATCTGCCACAAAAAAAAAAAAAAAAATCTCAGATTACAGTGTGGATTTTAACCTTAAATTGGTATTAACTGAGTCTCATTAACATCTGTGTATGTCCTTAAATTGGTATTAACTGAGTCTCATATTTTAATCCACACCACATCCATGTCATTATCTACACTCTGAGACAAGCCTTGTTATTACACAGTGACGTGAATTAATTATGATGCCATTGATAAGAATGAGCTGTGGTCCATCATCAGGAGGCGTCACAGTAACTTCTCCTACTGAGGCTAAAATGACACTGCAGAGAGGCTGGTGTGCATGTCAGCATTTCATTGAGTGGATAAATAATTAACCTTGCATGTGTGTGTATGGTGCATGAGTGAGTGCACGCAGGTGTGTGTGTGTGTGTCTTCCTGAAGCCTGACACCTGTTCCCATTAGCACATGGAGTGTTTATCTCTGCCTAAGAGTGAGTATAATACAGAGTGTGGCTCAAGGCTCTGAGAAAAAAACCTGTGGATTCCTTTGTATTTCTTATCCATTTGTCTGGGAATAATGACACAACCCCATTGTTTCTTCGAAGTTAGAAATTACTGGGATGCTCTATAGAAACAAACAATGGAAGAACATCATAAAACAAACTCTAAATGTGCTGCTTTGATAAACAAGATTTTTTATTTCAAATTTTTCAAAAATATATAGTAAGTTAGGGAATAATTTTCAATAATAATCTTTTATTAATAATTTTGTCCTCATATATGGCCACTTCATGCCATGACAGTGCAGGTCACATTATAACAGAATTAATAAAATATTTATAAATATTTTTCATACTATTCATGAATTCACACAGTGATCCTTCTTAACTGATGAAACCAAAGGTCATTCAGTCAGTAAAAACATCCTGATGCCAAGTCAGCTTCATTGGTTTAAGAATTTTGACGTTGCTATACATTTGATGTCCACTGGAGGGCGACAAGATCTGTCTATCTGCGTCTGCTGTTCAGCTAGCGCCTCAGGCATGAAAGGCACTATGTTTCAAATCATTAATATTTTAATTCTTTGTTTACTTATCGGATAAATTATTCGTTTGCGAATAGGCGTATTTAAATTATAATCAAATTTAAATATTTAAATTATATATAAATGTCTATTGGAGAGTAACACTTCAGTTCTTCTTTTTTCAACCAAAATGTCTATTGGAGAGTAACACTTCAGATTTTCTTCTTATTTCAACCAAAATGTCTAATGGAGAGTAACAGTTTATTAATAACTATAAATGTCCTGTTATGTAACTGGTCTGATGTCACCAGAGTCTTTGAAACTTTGGTTGCAGGAAAAAATCCCTACAGAGAATCTAATTATCCTCAGATTACAGTTTTGTATCCAATATGTTGTTATTTGCTAAAGAAAGACAGATGTCAAATATGCAGAAGAAAAACCACATTTTTCATTATCGTAAAAAAAGAAACCTTTGACCTACATGAAACTAAAATGGCCGTGGTTCCTAGTTGCCCTTTTACCCACATCTGTGACTGTACAGCATCTGAGGCTAACATGCTACCGTACCTGTGTGGAGTGAACCCAGTTGGTGAATGTTCTTTTCAGCCCAGTTAGTGCCATCATGGGCCTCGGATACAACTGCAGGCTCAGTGAGAGCAGTGGATGAGTACATGATAGTGAAGTAGACAGAACTGTACTATCATATGGACAGACTACTGCAGTACTGATAGTCTCCATGAACTGTCAACACCCACAATTCCTTATCATGTCTGAACGACTTCACCTTTTATTGTTTTATTGAGTTAATGGCAGCAGTTCTGAGAAGACTGAACTAGATGTTTCTAGAAGAAACATGAACGTACAAAATAAGAGTAAAATAAACAAATATCCAAAATGTTTGACAGCTCACATATAATGTATTTAGATGTGTGTGTGTGTGTATATATATATATATGTATATATACACATGTCTATATATATTTTTATCTTGTGCAATATATTGTATCTGTAAATCGAAAATATAGGGTAATATGTTTAATTGTGTGAATATATACATATTTTAATGAAATCTGGTATTTTTATTTGTATCAATATTTTCAATTTAATAATAACATATAATAATATTTTAGTGATACGTAATATTATTTTATGGCATTCTTTGTGTTTTTTTTTTCTTCTTCTTTTTGTGCCGTTCTCTGTCCATTTCCCCGTGTGCGATCAATACAGTAAAGGTTAATCTAATCCAATCTAATCTAATTAGACTTCACAATAAGCCCTTCCTGTTGGGGCAGCAGCGAGGCTAGACGAGGCAGTTTTATTTGTGTGGCAAAATCTCAGGAACAACAGAAGAGAACGTCGATGAGTGTAGAGTTGCTGCAGGGAAATCATTTTATTTTGAACACAACCAAACACTCACAGTTTTTAGCATTGAAAAAATTGATATTTTCAAGGTAAAAAAAAAATCATTTCTCAGAGTTTAAACAAGTTTCAGTTTCCTACTCCCAAATCTTTTTCTGACAACGTTATGTCCTGGTTCAGGATTTGTTATCTCCCATTCAATCACCCTTGCCCTGAATGAGGGTCTGACCTCTCCACTGCACATTACATAAATCTATTATTACAGAGACATACAGTACCTATCTATGGCATTGTACACATGGTACACATATTATATATTATATTAAATTAATTATTATTAATTACATCAATTTAATATAATCCAATTGTATGTGTGTCTGTATATATGTGTATACTGTATGTGTCTATACTGCATATGTATGTACAGTATGAGTATATGAATATGTATCTATAATATATACATTTTCAGCACATGCTGTACTTGATAACACACTGTACATCCAGTAGACACAGCCAGGGAGGCTTTTATTAGGTTTGGACTAAAGTACTGCTGTGCTGCTTTATGACACAACCATACCCTATGTATGACTTCATGGTGTCTGGACTTTCAGCCAGTATTTACCCAACCAGGGTTGACTAAACTGTCGGGTTATCGGGTTGTCAGTTTTACACCCATTAATGAAATCTGAGTTTACTCTGTGAATAATGAAAAGTGCAAAAGAAACAAACACAAAAAATGTATATGTGAGTTTTACATCAACAATGACAAAAAATGACAAAGAAAATACACATGGCATCATATTTACATATATATGTATGATGCCATGTGTATTATATATATTTATTAAGATTTAAATTTAATACAATTCATTGTTCTTTTGAATAAAATATATATTTATAAAGATTTTAAATTGTTAATACAATTCATTGTTCTTTTGAATAAAATTATTAAAAAAAAGAAATTGCACATTTATGACTTCAGTTCATGAGAAATAATCAATTTTGTTCTTACCTTATGTTAGAATTCTACAGTGTCAGTTTTTGGAGGGTTATTTATTTATATGTGGTTCTGCTTTGATGAACTTCACTTCAGTGAAAACACAGATAGAAGTGAAGTTTTTTCATATCTGACAACAGTCCACGTTTGGGGAGGGACACTGATTATTACTGATTGCACAGCAAAATGCACGCATCCCATAATGGCCTCACTTGTGTGTGTGTGTGTGTGTATCATCAATCAGCCATGTGCCCTGTTATCATCAGCACCAGGGAGTTCTCCGTGGACTTCTTTTTTGGACTACTTTAGGTGTGTGATAAAGACACACTGTCTGCCCGACCACGGCAACAGTCTGAACTTTACACTGAACAATTGATTGGCAGAGAGACCCTATAGCTGCCAATGTGGCGGGGGGGGGGGGGGGGGGGGGGTGCACGTGTGATGAGGTCAGGGAGTTTAGAAGTCTGATCAGCTCTGATGTGCAGAGAGCAGCAGCTGTTAGTGTTCAGTTCTGTTGGTTCATTACAATTCAAATAATCAAGTGACCGTAGTGATGATGTCACCTCTGTGTTTTCTGTCGCTGAATGATTTTCATTATTATTTTAAGGTTGTTTTTTTTTTTCGGACTTTTTGAACTTTGATATAAAATAAATTAAAATTTCAAATGAACAAGAACAAACTTGTGTCTATTCAAATCCATCCTAAAGGATCAAACTTTACAGTGAAAGGGATTATTTTCCAAAGCGAAAAAAATCAAGTTTGTAAAATATAGAATATATTTATTAGAATGAAAATAAAGACAAAATATTCCAGCCTATAGGCTCCTCCTGATCTTATATGTTCTGTGCACAGGTCTGTCTGTGCAAATATTGTCAGAATCTGCCATTTTTACTGTCTACATTGCACAAGGGTGTATTACACAAGGTACACAAATAGTAGTGGAAACAATTTAGGAGACATTAGCAGTATGTATTTCAAATAAATCTAAATGTTGTAGATTAAGGAGGTCAGAAATATATGGGTCTGTGTACCTGTAGAATAAACAAGACGCTGTTCCAACTTGTTGTTGGATCAGCAAAGTGATTCTAGACACATTTGAGTTTTTGGAGTTTCAAAGGTCATATTTAAAAAAAAACTGTGTCAAAGTTGACAGAGGATTTCACTGATGTGTATGTGTATTTGCCTTATCTGATCAGAGTAAAAATATTTGTTCTTTATTGTTTAATCCCTTCATTTCGACGGCTGACATCATCAGCAGATCGACCCACTGATGACTTTAATGTCTGTTCCTCTGTGTCGGCAGCGGGCCTTCATCAGCGATTGTCACTGAAATCATTGATGTTGCAGCTGGGTTTTTTTGGTAAACTTCATTGATCATTCCAAAGGATCAAGAATATGAACCTCTGACTCTGGACACACACACGTCTCACCTTTGGAGCATGAGCAGGAGTTCCTTTAAAATGGTAAACCTGCTGCTGTGGGCATCGAAATAATGACATATTACAGGAGCAAAAATCCTAAATTTGTAGTTATTTATGAAATGTGTGTAAAATGATTGAGAACAGTAACTCATCTGACAGATGTCAGATCACTGATAACAATGAACCTTTAATTCACTCTGACATGAGGCTGTGCATCTATTAAGCAAATACATCTCAGAGATATGAGTATCTTTTCAAACCTTTTCCCTTTGTCCCTCCACACAGGACCGTGGCGTGGACTTTGTGCCTTCAAGCCCCTGTCTGTGCCGTCCCCCGGCCTCCTGACAATGGTCTGCAGGGAGTATAAAAGAGCTGAGCTCCCACTGTGGAATCAGTCTCAACTGAGTACTCGCCAACCTCAAGGAAGAGCTTCAGAAATCCCACCATGGGGGACTCCAAGCTCTGCCTTTTGCTGCTTCTCAGCACGTCTGCCTTGACTCGTGAGTACTTCATACAGGACATTTACTTATTTAGAAATGTAGCTCTTCTTTCTGACTATTTTAAACTGTACATTTCTAGACTGTATTGTGGAGTATGCCTATACCTTTACTACTACTATTTCCCAGTTAAATTGTGTTTAAATTGGTATTAAATACTTCACCTTAGTATTTAACAAGTAAATTACTTTGATGTGGAGTATTCCTTTTTTTAATTGCAAGAAATGTAGTTTAACTCTTAAACTGTTTCAACTGAATTTGAGTTAAAGAAAATTGCTTTATTTCCTAACAGTCCAAATCAAATCCACAGTCTAGGAACGATGTCAGTTTAGTGTATTACTATAGGAGTACATGTATCTACAAACTGTATATGTATATTCACAGGAATGAAACTGCAGAAAGTAGAACATTTTGCTTTGAAAAAATGTCTTTGACTTAAATCTGCACAAATATATTCATTCATACATTCTTACCTACAATTGGGAAGAAATAGCGGCCGTATATATTTAAATGAATAATACATTTGTACTGCAGCATAAAAATACATTTTTACTACATATCTTTGATTTACGGACATTTTTTTTTATTCACACTGTAAAAATCTGTGAGGCCAAATTGCCGTTGCCTGACTAAGTCTGCTTTTTCTTCAGTTGCGCAAGATGATGAGCCAACCTGTCTGTGTAAGTGTTTTAATGCAACACTGGAACATTTTCAAGGTGTTTTTCTGTTGATATTTTTTTCCTTAAAATAACATTTTTTTCATCTTCTTCAGTGGCCACAAGATACAAGCCCCTGCACAAGTACGAATACCAGTATGAAGCTGAAACTCTGAATGCCATCAATGGAGCTTCACCCATGAAGAATGGACCCCGTGCTTCCTGCAAGGTATTTAAAAAAATGAAAAAAGAAAACTTTCCAAGTCATATTTAAATGGCTGTCTTTTAAAAGACGCTAATTTTTATTTTAACTTCCATCTTAGGTTGAAATCGAAGTGCCCCAGACCTGTAGCTTCATCGTTCGCACCACTGACTGTCGCCTGAGCGAGGTCGCTGACATGGACGCAGAGGGAAGACCTCTGTTCAGACCTGCTGCCACCTCTGACGACTTTGCTACCGAAATGGAAAGGTAGGCATTTGGATGAATTAAATAATAATAAAAAAAATGATGTGAACAAGATTCTATGTTATAAAAATAAACCCACGTTTTCCTCTCAGATACCCCCTGAAGGTTGTGGTCGAGGGTGATTACAACGTGAAACTGTACCCCGAGGATGGAGAGACTACCACCATCCTGAACGTGAAGAGAGGTATCATCTCCGCTCTGGCTGTGCCCCTGGAGGAAGAACACATGAGCAAGAAGATGGTGAGTTGGTGACTGACCACACAGAGACAAACTTCACTGTCCAGTCATGACAGTCGCTTCTTTTCTAATGACCGTTGACTTTCTTCATTCCAGCCCACCATCCACGGCAAGTGCAGAACTACCTACACCATCAACGCCAGAGAGGACACTCCCACTGACGTCACTCTGAGCAGGGATCTGTCCAAGTGTGATCAGTTTGTCCCACTGAAGGACCACACCAGCCCCCTGGCCCTCATCTCTGGAATGGTAAGACATTTAACATCATACCTGGTGAAAAGTGAAACACTCAATTGTGTTAAATCTCACATCTTCATCTTCATCTTCATCTTCATTCCTGTCACTACCCTCTGGCTCAGCTGGTCCGAAGCTCCCAGGCTTGCAACTACAAGTTTGACAGTGTGAAGAAACACATGACCTCCGGATCCTGCCTTGAGAACCACATCCTCATTCCCTTCTCACACAAGTAAGACAAACTGCATGAATACAAATGTACTTCTCTCTGTGTGTGTGTGTGTGTGTGTTTTTAATGCTCTAATCTTTTCCCATAGGGGAGAATATGGCGTCACCAACATCGGAAAGCAAGAGCTGACCCTGCTCCAGGTTACTCCTCACAACGACAGAGTCTTCACCACAGGTGAGCGCTTGTTGAGTTTGCCTCGTCGGGTCGGGGATCATTTTTAAAACACCTGTGTGAAAATGATGTGAAATTGATGACAGGACTGACACAGGATTCACAGAATTCATTTCAACATCATATTCCTCATTGTGTCTAAAAGGTCGCGTTGTCAAGGGTCTTCACATGGACGCTGTTGAGGACAAGAACTTTCTGCAGGACAAGGACGAAACTCTGAATCTCCTCAGAGAACTCACCAATCTGCCCGAGACCGAGAACGACAGGAGGCCCCACCTCTTCCACCGGCTCGTCACCATGGTCCGTGGAATGAAGACAGAGACCCTGAGAACCGCCATCCCCGAGGCTATTGCCGTGTCCCGCGTTCTGACCTACCAGGTTCTGGCCCAGTGTGGAACACCAGAGTGCAGCAGCGGCATCATGCAGATCATCAGGTCCTTGGAGAGAACCACACTCGAGGTTGACACTGCTGTGTTTGCAATGGGACTCATGTCCAACCCTTCACCTCTCCTGATCAATGACCTGCTGGAGATGGCCAAGTTCAAGCCCAGCAAGCCCATCATGTACGCTCTGAGCAATGTGATCAAGAGGTGAGTGAATTAAAGCCATTTTAACAACCAAATCAATCAACACTTCCTTTGAAACATGTTTAAAAGATGTAATGGAATTGATTTTTAACAGGTGGTACAAGGTTGAAGAAGTCCTGACCCCAGAGATCTTCTCTGTGGCTGAGTTCATGGCTGCTCAGTTGGGCGATTGCTCTGGTGAACAGGAGAAGGTCTTCATGACACTGAGGGTAAGTGCTTCTAAACAGTGACACGGTGGTTCAACCCCCACCATTTATAACATTAACTTAACAGTTTTGTGGACCTGTTGACTGATAAACTTTAACCCCCACCATTTTATAACATTAACAATTTTGTGGACCTGTTGACTGATAAACTTATTGTGTTATTTTATCCTTTTCTTTAGGTTATTGGAAACATGGCTCCAGCTATGATTGAAGCTGGTCCCGTTGTCAGGTCTGCTGTGATGCAGTGTGTCAACCACCCTGCAGCTACCCCTGCTGTCCAGCAGGCTGCCATCCAAGTGTTCAGGCTGACCAGAGTCCCCGAGGAGGCAAGTGAATATTCTGGAGCTAGAGACAAGATCACATCCGTTGTTTTTCCACAGTGCTGATGGTGAATGTTTCTCCTCACAGGGCAGAGAGATGCTCATGCAGGTGCTTTTGGACAACACTAGCCCTGTGCAGAAGCGCACTGCTGCCTATCTGGTGCTGATGAAGAACCCCAAGCCTAGTGAACTGGACCAGATTGTTAACGCAATGTCCCTGGATCATCACATCCAAGTCAGGAGCTTCATCAACTCCCACATCCGGAACATCATGTCCTCCACTGAGCCTGAGACTGAACAGTATGTGGAAAAATCTGTTGCATTCTAAAATATGTTACGGCTATTGTACTATACAAAGGTAAATACTAAATGTAAAATGTGACGATTTATTTCAGACTCAGACAGATGATCCTCGATGCCCTTCGCGGTAACGACATCATGTCTGCTATGGACCCCACCAAGTTCTCTCGCAACTACAAGATCGGATCCATGGAGGGTAACATGATCTTTGAGGGCAGCAGCTACCTGCCCAAGGAAGCCATGCTTGAAATGACCCTCAATGCATTTGGCTACGACATGGACATGGTGGAGGTATGTCCTGGAAGTTATTAGAAATATTTAAGGTGGATTCAATGTCCTGGCAGCTGATTTCACGATGTCACCTTCACAGTTTGGTATGGAGGGCAAAGGATTTGAGCCAACTGTGGAGGCTCTGTTTGGAGAGAACGGATTTTTCCCCGACACCATCCTGAAGACCATGTACTTCGTCTCTGACAACATGCCAGATAGCGTCAGCGAGCTTCTGCAGACCTTCATGCCTGCTCTGAACAAGGACAGGATGAAGAGACAGGTACGAAAAAAGAAAATTAAACACAATTTGTATAAATGACACATGTTGAAAAAATTATGTGTTTTTAGAACATCTCTGTCTTTGATTTTACCCACAGACCTCCCAGAACCTGATCAGAGAGATCGGACGCAACCTGAACAAACTGATGACAGACCTGAAGTCCACACAGTCTCCAGAGGCCATGGTTTACATGAGGCTTCTTGGTAACGAACTGGGATATTTGAAGACCAGTGAAATGGAGGAGATGGCCTACTCTGCAGTCATGATGATTGACAGCATGATGAAGATGTTCCCCAGCGATGTAAGGAGTTGGCAGAAAATGTGTTGGGAAATTACTTTTATCCTCCTGTATATCCCATTCATGATGGTTATTTTTCCTATTTCCTGTAGCTGATGAAGGCTTTAATGACAAAGAATGACAACACCGTGTTTGCCCACTACATCTTCATGGACAATGAGTTCTTCCTGCCCACCATGACTGGTGTGCCTCTGAGGATTGCCCTCTCTGGTATCTTCACTCCAGGAGTTAAGGGAGGTCTGAAGATTTCTCGCGACATGGTAAAAATTCACAAACATATAAACTTAATACAATCTTTTTTATGATTATTATTATTAAAGAAGGAAATATTCATGATTCTCCTTTTTTCCACAGACTCAAGTTGCTTTCATGCCCTCTGCTGGCATTGAGTTTGTGACCCAGGTGGGCTGCCACCTCCCTGAGTACATCAACTCTGGCCTGGAGATGCACACCAACCTTTTCCACGAGAGCGGCCTGACTGCCAAGGTCTCCATGGGACGCGACATGGTGAAGATGACCATCCCTGCTCCCAGAAACCCAACTAAGCTCATTAAAATTACGTAAGACTAAAACGCAGTCGGGTTAAAAAAATTGATTTGGATAAAATGACAAACTTCTAACTTTGTTCTATGTACATTTTAGAAACACCCTGGTGGCAGTGAGTGGAACTGACACCCTGACCATGCCTTCTATGGTGATGGACAAGGTCGACCGTACTGAGTGCACCCCTGTTTTCGCTGGAATGCAGTACTGCACATCTTTGAAATACATGGATGCTTTCTCTCAGAGCACAGCCCCCTACTTCCCCTTCACCGGAGACAGCATGTGAGTGAGATGTTCTACACCCCCAAAACAATGATCTCTTTATTAACAATGATTAACCTGAATGTTTTTCGTTGTATTAAATTTCATAGGTTTGTCATGGAGCTTAAGCCTACTGGTGATGTCACTGAGTACACAGCCACCCTGGCCTACGAGCTGCTCAAGGAGGGAGACGAGGGCAGGCAGAAGGTCGACTCTGTGAAGTTTGTCCTGAGGGCTGAAGGTAAATGACACTTCTACGGTGAACTGCTTGATGCACTTCACGTGGTGCGAAAAGTAACATTTAACCGATTGCAACCACAGGCGCTGAGCCCACTGAAGCCAGAGCAATGCTGAAGTACAACAGAAGGAAGAACGTCATCACCGCTGATGTTCAGATCCCTGACTACGATGTGGAGGCCGGCCTCAGAGTGGGTGTTGTCGATGGAAACACCAAGGGCAAAGGAACTCACTCCATCTCTCTGGACCTCATCAACAAGAACGTCCCTCAGCTCTCTCTGGTTGGCCGTGCCAAGTAAGAAACCAAACCACCGGTTCTCTCTGAAACTTCCTAACCTCCGCACCATCGTCTGACATGTACTCACTCTCTCCGCTGCTTATTTCAGCCTGAAGGCCATGAAGGAAGGCATGCTGCAGCTCCAAATGCTTTTCCCACTACTGAATGCTGACGCCACCCTGACAGCTAACATGAAGCGTGATCAAAAGTTGGAGTTGGAGGTCAAGAGTGAAATCAAGATCATGGAAGCCACCTCCATGCAGAAGATCGCAATGAAATACGGTAAATACAATCAAACAACTTCAATCTGGTGCAACGTCCTCTGAAGTCTGTCATCACTTCAGTCTATAATGTTAACTCATTCTGATATATTCTGTTACAGATGTGAACAAGGTTGAGTTTGTGTTCAAATCTGACATGGACACTGACACCACCATCCTGCCAAAGGCTGACATGTTGAAGAACTACGGCAACCAGCTCCTGGACACACCCGTGGGTCAGACTGACATGAGTGTCCGTTACATCTTCAAGAACCTTTTAGTGGTACGAGTCCAAGATGAAATTCGACTTATTCTGGTTCAATTTATGTCGAATTATGAGGTATTATGTAAATTGTTATTTTCCTCTCCAGGCATCAAACGACTACATGGACAAATATGGTTCTGACATCCCTTACATTCAGAACTTCAGAATGCCTGAGATGCCCGAGATTTCCCTGCCAGAGACACTCTTCCTCAACACGTATGTTTTTAAAAAACTTTCTTTAAGTAAACAATACTGTTTTTGTCCCACCAAAGTCATAATTAATTTGACTTCTGTCCCATTCACAGTGAGGCCAAGGCTGTTTACCACTTCAACAATGAGCGCCTGAGCCTTGTTCTCCCTCTGCCTCTTGGAGGAAAGTCAACACAGGAGCTCAACTTCCCAAAAGTCTTGACAACACCTAGCTTGTCTCTGCCTCAGTTCGGTCTGGAGATTGTGTCCATGGAGATCCCCGTCCCACACCTTGTTGTGCCCCAGCGCCTCGCTCTGTCCATCCCTCTTTTCGGCAAGGTTGAGCTCTCCACCCTCATGAAGAGCAACCTGTATGAGGCACAGGCTTCTTTCTCTGCTGAAAAAGATGTCCCAGCTATGCCCGGCTACACAGCCAAGTATGGCATGAAAGGAATGTCCTCCTTGGACGTTCTGTCTTTTGAAGTTGAAGGTATTTTTCTCTGCTTTTATTGATGAATCACTGTATGTTCAACATGAACGTCTGCTTCATGCAACTTCTATTTTCTACACTTGTTTTTTTAAGGCTCAGGAAAGATGGCAGCCACTGATTCTATCATGGCCGAATTGCAAACTTCTCTTACCCACAAGTACCTTGCAGCCAGCGTGAAAGTCATGGAGGATGTTACCTTCACCGACAAAATCAACCTGAGAACCTACACCAAGATGGAAGCCACAAGTCCATTAGGTCTTAACATGGGTCTTGAGCACACAGCCATGGCTACTATCAAGCCCGAAGAAATCTCTGCTGACAACAAGTTTGAGGGAATGTTCAAGGCTGGACCCGTGTACGGCAAGACTCAGTCTACCCAGGCTTTGAGCATCTTCCCACTCAGACGTGAAGCCATGCTTGATTCTACACTGCAGCTTGACTCCACATTTGTCAGGGCCCAGAACAAAATGGCAGCCTCTTTTAGCAATTGGGAATTCTCTCTTGTGTCTAACACCAATGCTTTTGAAAATGTCTTGATACATCAGGCTGAGGTTTCCTTCAAAGATTATAAGCTGTTGATGAAAAGTGATGCCAGTGCCCTCGCTCTTGGCATGAAGATCCGCAACCAGGCCGAAGCTCTTGCTGGTGCCGGCAAAGTTTTGCTTAGAATGGAAACCAATGGAGATCACACCGAGAACCGTGTGTACTCCCTGCTGACTGGATCTCTTGATGTCAACGGTCTGGCTCTGAACAGTGATGCCACGTTCAAACTTCTTGAGAACGAAGCCACTCACAAAGCTACTCTGATGTTGAACAAAGATGGCCTCAAAACCAGTGGCTCAAACATGCTGCAGAGCTTCCTTTTCCTTGAAAACACCTTCAATGCTGAACTCATGCCAACAAGAGCCCTGTTGTATGTTGCCAACAAGGCTGCCATGCTCGACATGAAGTTTGACAACGCCAACACTCTGACCATGACTCCTGTCAGCGTAGACTTTGACTCAAAGGTCGATGCCACGGCTCGTGAGTATGCCTCTTACAATCACGACATCACCGTCAGCGTGAAGCCTTACACTGCTTCAGCCAACGTCAAGAACAACCTCAAACTCTTGGCCACAAACTTCATCAATGAGGCTCAGCTGCGGGCAGAAATGTTCAAGATGGACGTCACTGGAAGTCTGAGAGCCCTGTACGGTGAGGAGGAGCTCAAGCACATCTACCAGATAAACTACGCCGACATGACCGCCAATGTTAAATGCAGCACCACTGGAAAACTCCTCGGAACTCACATGAGCCATAACACCGAGCTGGAAGTTGTCGGCCTGGCTGCCCGCTTCACCAACGATGCCCGCTTTAACTCCCAGCTCATGCGCTTCGATAACACCATCCGCTGCAGCGTTGTTCCTTTTGACTTCAACCTTGATGCCATCGTCAATGCTGATGGAGACATCACTATGTATGGAAAGCACAGTGCCCAGCTCTACGGCAAGTTCCTGCTTAAAGCTCAGCCCTTGGCTTTTGCTAGTGCTCACGAATGGAGAGCAGCAGTGACCCAGAAACTTGACAACGGATTCTCCCTTGAGACCACATTTGATAACAACATGGAGACCCTCCTGACACCACAAGAACAGAAGACTGGCTTTAGAATGAAGTCTAAGGTGAATGACCATGCCTTCAACCAGGGCTTGAGTCTTTACAATACTCCAGAGAGAACTGGACTTGAAGTGTTCGGCACTGTCCTCACAAACCTTGTCAACATGGAGTCCACAGAAAACCAGGAGTACACCGTCTCTGGTTTCCTCAAGTACGACAAGAACACAGATAGCCACACAGTTAAGCTTCCTCTGATTGAAAGCGTCCCTGTTTTCTTGGAAAGTGTCAAGGTCGTTGTCGTCCGTGTTGCTGAGGCCGTGAGGGACTTCATCAATAATGAAGAGGTTCAGGCCAGGCTTGAAGCCCTTCCCCAGCGTGTGAATGAATTTGTTTCCCAGCTTGACATTGAAGGCAAAGTAACTCTGCTCAAACAGTACTTCACTGATTTCACCCAGAAGTATGCCATCTCCATGGAGGATGTCGATGCCTGTATGAGAAACCTGAAGGTTACTGTTGAGAAACTGATGGCTGATCTTACAGTTTACGTGCAGAACTTTGTTGGTATGATGAGGGAGGTCATCGCTAAGGCCAACTTCCCAGAATCCATCATTGAGTATGTCCAGCTGCAGCTTAACACCTTAAATGAGGAGTTTGACATCAAGGGTATGATTGTCTACCTGCTCGACACAATGAGCCAGATGGTCCAGAGGTTCGACTTGAACAAACTGAAGGACAGCAGCATTGCAATTCTGTATGATATTGATGCCAAGTACGAAGTCAAGTCCAGACTTGGGTTGATCATTAACGATTTGAAGATCCTGGTTGAATCCTTCGACATGGCTAAATTTGCTGCCGAGCTGAAGAGGTTCATTTTGTCCATCAACTTCAGAGCTCACATTCAGAATCTTTTGAATAACATTCCCACTGAGATGTTCAGTGACATGCTGGATTATATCAGAGTAATGATTCAGGACCTTGACATTGTCGGCATGACCAACACCTTCTACGCCAAAATGAGAGAGCTGATTGTCAAGTTTGAGCTGGAGAATATGGTTCAGAACGTGCTGGAGAAGGCTGTGAAGCTCATCAGGCAGTTCAAGATTGAGGAGACCATCCAGGCTGCAGTTAAGTTTGTGAGGGATGCACAGATTCCTACCCGATCCATGCAGGTCTTCCAGCGTGCTATTGAGTACTTGAAATCAACTGAAGTCAAGGACATCATTCAGCAGCTTAATGTGTACATCGAAGCCCTTGTGCAGAAGCTGAACTCCTTGAATTACAATGAGTTTGTTGACTCTGTCAATCAGATGATTGCTGAGTACACCACTGTTTTCAACGAGCTCCTCACGACTCTTGACATGCCTCAGAAACTCGCAACAACAAGAGAATTTGTCAACGCCATTTTGTCCACCGTTAGAAGCTCCATGGAGCGCCTGAGGGAAATCAAAATTGCAGAACTGCTGAAAACAGTTAAGGATGTCCTGGATGAGGTCGTGCTGGACAACCTCCAGAAATGGGCTGAATTTGTCAAGCTGCAAATCAGGGATCTGGATGTGAACGCTAAGCTTACTTACTATTTGGACATGGTGAAGAACTACTATACCATGTTTACAACCCGCTTCACTGAAATGCTCTACACCATGATTGAGATCGTCAAGGACTTTGTGCCTGAGCAGAAAATCATCACTGAGATTCAGCAGATTGTGTTTGGTCTGATTAACCAACTGAAAAAGGCCGAGTTTGTGACTCCATCCTTCTATGTTCCATTCACCGATCTTCTGGTGCCTTCCGTGATGTTCAGCATGGAGAAGCTTGATGAGTATGCAATCCCAAGAGAGTTCAACATCCCTGAATTCAACATCATGGGATCCTACAAGGTGGAAGCCATGACGATTTCCCTGGACGACATCAAGCAGAGAATCATGTATCTTATCGATCTGATTGTCAGCTTTGAGATTAGAATGCCAAATGTGGATGCTTTCTTTGGAGACCTGACATTCAACTACCTTCCTTCTCTGCCTGAGCTCACTCTTCCTGAAATCAACCTTCCTGAGGTTTCACTCCCACTCATCCCACAAGTGTCTCTGGAAAAACTTGTCAAATCTCTTCAGGTCCCTGAAATCAAGCTGCCAACCATCCCAAGTGACATCGTGGTCCCTTGCTTTGGCAGATTGCATGGAGAGTTTAAATTCATCACTCCCATCTACACCTTGAAGACCTCTGCTGAGTTCCAGAACTCCACTGAGAACAGCATGTCACCACAGTTCTCTGGAATCCTTTCCTCCCAGGCCACATCTCCAGTCGCTGAAATCCTCAACTACAAGTTCGACTCCACTGCCAACATTGCACTTCCAAAAATGAGCCGCATTGTCTTGGCCGAGACTGTGAAGTTCAACCATGTTGCTCTTGGAGTTGATCACCAGGCGTCTCTGACTCTTTATGGTCTTTCAGGTCAGGCTCAGGCCAAGACTGCACTGAAGGTGACAACCGTACCATACAATGCTGAATTGTTAAACACTGCATTCATTGCTATGGAAGGAGGAATCTCCGCCTCTCTGGACACGACGTACAACCATCTGTTCAACCTCCCAGTGTTGTCCATCAGAAGTGAGGCTACGATGACCCAGAAATCCATCCTTCGCCAGGATGGCCTGACATTGACTTTCACAACTGAGAACTCAGGCACCGGCAAAGTTAACTCTGATGACTACAAACACAAGAGCAACGTCCAGATGTCACTGACCCCTGCCATTTTCACTCTGGCCTTCTCTGGTGAAACAGACTCTCCCATCCTGAAGATGAAACAGGAAGTTGCCACTGAAATGAACACCTTCAGCCACATCAAGTTCAACCTCCGTAATGAGGCAGTGTCTCCGGTCATTAAGAACAGCATTTTTGTCGCATCAGGAATTGCCACCTTTAGTGACATGAAGGCTGAACTGAAGGTCAACCATGACACTGAAATGTATGCTGGAGTCAGTACTGGAGTGATGTCCAACAGCCTTAGCATTGTCCTGCGCCCTGTTGAAATCTTCGTTGAGTTCCAGAACAAAGGAAACGCTAAGATCAACATGGTTGAGAGTCTCTTGGCTAAGGTAGACCTTCAGAACGACTACACAGTTCTGGTCAGACCCGACAGCCAGCAGATGAACACTGTCGCTCTGGCTCGTCTCAATCAGTACAAGATGTTCTACAATGTGACTCTGAACAACAAGGAAAAGGAAGCTGGTGTCTTTGTTGCCATGGAGGGTGAGGCCAATCTTGACTTCCTGACTTCCCCTATCAGCATCCCTGCATTTGAGCTGCCATTTGTCAACTTCCGTACACCAGCCATCAGTGAACTGAACCTGTATGAGCAGACCGGACTCAGGAATTTCCTGACTACCACTGAGCAGAACATTAACGTAGATGCCAAACTCGTGTACCAGAAAGCTGCCCCACTCTTTAATCTGATGGGTCTGATCCAGATTCCTTCTATGGGCAACCTCATCTCAGAGCTGGCCTTCAAATCCTCCATCCTCAATATGAATGTCAACGCTGGACTGTATACTGAAGAGGATCTCGTGTTCCGTCTGGCAGCCACCACAGTCTCTGTGTTTGAGAGTCTGAAGGCCAAACTGGACGCTACCACCAGCCTGACCACCAGGAGAGGACTCAAGCTGGCCAACTCTCTGTCCCTGGAAAATCGTCACATTGGGGGAACTCACGACAGCTCCATCACCTTGAACTCTGAGACGTTTGTACCTTCACTGTCTGTGGCTACTGTGGCTAAGATCTCCCTGCCTATTCTCATTCTGGAAGCAAATCAAAATCTGGTTGCAGACATTGCAACTGCTGCCTCCACCATGAAAATAAAGGGTGAGTACAACATCCCTGTCATCAGGTTAGTCGGCAAGTTGGATGCTGAACACGTTCTGAAGCTGGAAGGAGCTTTTGAGTTTATTTCCATGGAATCAACCACCAGAGCCAACATGGACAGCACCATGCTTGAGAACTACTTGATTTTGGGACTTGTTGACAATGAAATGAACATGTACTTGAACAAAGATGGCCTCCGCTCCAGCTCAAAGATCATTGCTGATGCTAAGATCAACCGTGCCACCGACAAAGTCTTTGCCTTCGACCTGAATGAGAACCTGGCTGTTGAAGCTTCTCTGAGCCGCGTGTACACTGTCTTCAAGTACATCAGTAACAACGAGGCAAACGTGTTCAACTTCAAGACCACTGGCAAGCACATGGTCCAGGCCACCATTGAGGTTGTCCCAATGACCTCCTGGACTGCTGACTTTGAAATTGATATTGCTCAGCCATCCAGCCTGGGTGAGATCACCTTTTTTGAGAAAACTGTCACTGAGTTGACACCTGCCGTGCAGAAGATGTCTGCCAATGCCAGGTTTTTGAGCCCATTCTACAGAACAACCCTGGCTGCCGAGGTTGAGGGCAATGTTCCAGTCTTCAAGGTCACCTTCAAGTCCTCTGCCAACTCTGTCTTTCTCTTCCTGGAGTATGACTTGGATGGTGAGTTGACTGAATTTAAAAGATGAACTAGTTAAGATTTGCCAGTTTTTGCTGATGAGAACACTAAGCACCTCTGTCTTTCCACAGCATCCTCTACAGTGAACTTTAGAGATTATGACGTGAAGATGATCACAAAGGCCGTCCTGAACCACAGTGACCTGCATTTGGATGTCAATCATGCCATTGCTCAGGTCTTGAGGTAATTTAACAGCACAATAAACATTGAAGTAAATATTTGCTTTTCAAGCAAAGAAAAACTTATCACATGTTTTCCATATTTTAGGAAAAAGCGTCAGTCTGACAACAGGTAAACATTTGATCATTTCTTTTCTCTGTAATTCTAACTAATGTGGTGTGTACTTGTCACTAAAATGCTCTGTGTTCTTCCTACAGTGCCTCCTACCAAACCATGAACATTGATGTCACCAGCCCTACCTTCACTGATGCCAACATTCGTTACGCCGCTCGCAGAGACGGCATCACTGCCTCAGTGTCCACACCATCCACTGGATTCCTGGGTTTCCAGATGAACGGTAGAGTGCCAACCACGATGACAGCAAGACTGTATGGTCGCTATCCTGTGAGTATCATAAATGTCACATTTTTGAAAATGATTCAAATCCAAATTCTGCTCTATAGAAAGTAATGTTTTCTTTATTTTGTTATTTTTGCATCTACAGTCTTCCCCAGAGGTTGATGTTGATGTCTTGGTCATCAGGACCTCCCCCAAGGATGCTGATAAAATGACTCTGCAGGTCTCCTACAACATGGAAGCACCAAAACTGATGCTGTCTGAGCTGAAGACAAGGCTCCCTGTCATCATGGCCACATTCAGAACCTTCGCTGACAAGTACGAGATGACCTCCACCCTGGAGCAGCTGAAGAACACCGTCTACGACCGTGTGTCTGAGGTCTACACTGCTGTCAGCAACTACGACAACAGAATGAGCCAGCTGTCCATCTTCTTCAGGACCACCATCGTTGAGTACCAGAAAACAGTCCAAGTCTTCCTGGATGCTATGATCAAAGTTCTGAGGGAGACCCGATTCAGAGTGCCAGGATCTGAGGAGATGACCACTCTCCCAGAGATGCTGAGGAAGGTGACCAAGAGCATTGCAATCACACTTGAGGCAGTTGTCAACTTCACCTATGAGAACATGGAGCTTTACTACAACACCTTTGTTGAGAAGTTCAGCGGTGTGAAGCTTCAGATGCCCGTTGGCGATGCCATCACTGTTGGTCAGATGTTTGAAAAGGTTAAGGTGACCGTCAGGAGCCTGTTTGATGAAATGGTGGACTTTGTGAAGAAAATGGAGCGTCTGGATACCATGCTGGTGAAGATCGGCGAGACCTTCAAGGCTATTGTGGACAAAACTCAGGAGTTTGTCGACACCGTCAAGTCCGATTACCTGGACTCTATGCTTGTGACCTACAACGCTGTCTACCGCAACATTGTCACAGTTGTAAAGAATGTTGTCGACAATATTTATCTGTATGTGTTTGCTAACAACATGGATCTGGTCAATGGTGCTTTCGACTACATGATGTACCTGGCTGACCAGTTCAACAACACTCTTTACAGTTTCCTGCAGCAGACCACCGAGGAGGTTCAGACCTACGTGAGGGTCAGGGGAGGAAGGCTTGAGTTTGAGCTTCCATTCACCTACCAGCTGTGAGTCCCTGTGACTCCGGCCATAGTTCATGTTAAACACTACCTTCTGATTGGCACACAAATGTGAGATGAGTGAATAATTAGCTCCACAACCATGTCTGTGAGAATAATTGTTTTGATGTTACATGGTTTACTGTGTACAACCATTTTTTTAACAATTGAAAAACTTCTAATAAAAGTTCAAACTATAATTCACTGTTTATGTTTTCATTCATGGTACCTTTTTACCCTTGGGTTGGGTAGATTCCTGTGGAACACTTAGTAGTTGTTGCAACTTTGTACTACATGGCAAACACACAGATAGTGAGTCTTAAGTGACCCACATCTGATACCAAAATGTGGTCCGCATCTCAGCTAAACTGGGCCACATTCTGGACACCATCTGTGGGTCACTTAATGATTTAATGCATTGTTTTTCCAGTGTTTTGTCCTAATAAGGAATTAAATAAAATTAAATAAACAATTTAACTACAATACAGTCAAATTAGGATTAAAACAACATACAAATTGGACTTGTGTAACAATGTCAGTGTTTAAAACTTATTTCCAACTAAAGACTATTTTAAAAAGATTGACATAGTGAATACAATCGAGCCTGGTCATTTTTAAAATTAAAATACAAATACATATATTCACTATATGATGTTTTTGTTATATTTGTGAACATATACTCTTTAGTACTCCTCACTTACTGTATATTCTTTTAGTGTTTGGTCAAGTGCAGTACTACCAACATATACTCTTTAGTACTCCTTACTGAAACGTGAAAGACATTTTAAGGCTTATATTCTATGTGTTTAGTGTTTGGTCAAGTGCAGTACTACACAACGAACAAATGGGGTCGCTGGTACATACATACATGCAATTAACGAAACAACAGTTACAAAACAGTGTAGAGAAATTGCATATGAGGTAACTGACGCAAATATTTAAACTGGGAACGTTTTCGTTTTGACAACGTAAAATATATGACAGTTTGTACAGGTTATGTTTTTTGTTTGTTTTTTTAATAAAAAGCCCTTTTTGAGGATTGGAACAGAAATACCAGCCCTGGAGTGAATAAACAGGAGACAAGACCAGTCACGCTCCTGTGAGTGGACCTTAAACCCTTGATGACCTTTTTTCTCTTAATGGCTCAGGAACATGTTATCATGAGATGCCTGCAGATACCAGCGACTGCAGCTCAGGACACTGTATTCAGAATGACACCGTCTGCTCTGATGTAAGTGAGGTGTAATATAAATGTGTCAGTCGGAAATCTCATGAACACCCGTGGCTATGAAACACAGGCAGAAATGAAACCAAGGCTTTGCGTTAACATACAGTAAAGTTTAAAAAACATAGTCATGTTCGATGGTATATGGAGGTAAACCATAAATATTTATAGTACTTTTACAGAAACGTTATTAATTATTGCAATTATATATTGTTTATTATTTTATTATTCATTTTGTTATTGTTATTGTTAATTAATAATTATTGTTTATTATTTTATTATTCATTTTGGACCTCCTTTGAAAATTATAATAGTTATAAACGTTATTATAATTTTACATTTTAAATTATCATTATTGTGTTCTTTTTTGTTGTTATGTATCTGACCATTTTATACTGATTGTACAGACAGTGATCTGGCGGAAATTAAGAATTTAAGCCGAAGTGTTGTAGTACATATGCCAAGCCTGTATATGGCACTAGCTCATCCACACGCCATCATATTAACCGGAAAACTTTATAGCGGAAGTTCAGAAAACCGGGAAATATGTCACAGTGTTCGCATAAAGTTTGCAATCTGTAAACAAACTCGAATGAGAAGCTCGAAAAGATGGAAATAGCACACCAAATAGCTGAATTAGCTTCACCGGCACTGTCAGAAGTATCATGGTCTCCGCCATTGTTGTTATTGTTTGACATAGTGCAGGGTTACTGGTGTAAAATGTTGCAGAGAGGGAGGGCCGACCTTATCGTCTCACCCTGCTCCGTTCACATGGAGACGCGATGCAAGAGGTCAAGGTCAAGGTCAGCTTTATTGTCAATACCTTCACATGTACAGAACATACAGAGGTATCGAAATTACGTTCCTCTCCTTCCCGTGCGCTGACAGACAGAGACAATACTGAACGAAAAACATTAAGGTATAATTTTTAAACCTCTCTACTTTGGGAGCTGCTGATGAACAAATAAATTCTGTTGTAATCCTGGTGAAACAGCTTTCACAGAGATTTCTTACAAGGTTAAAGTCTAGCACATATCAAAAGTGGAATCTATTGATCTATTGATCAATCAGACATCAAGGCGAAAATTAGGAACAGGAACACACAAGAGTGAATCAAATAGATCAATCAGACATCAAGGCGAAAATAAGGAACAGGAACACACAAGAGTGAATCACAGGATTAAACAATTTAAGTAGTAATCGGAAATATATATTTGGAATTAAAGGCTGCTGAACTTCAACCATAAATGTGATTACTAGGGTTTACTTTGTTTATTTTTATATTTCTTAGTATATTTATAAAAACATGCTTTCAGTCTTTTATACATTTATTATACATTTTTATCCGAGTATTACATTTTTATACATTTTTATCCGAGTATTTTACAGTTAAAACAATTAACTTCATATTTCATAATATATTTATAAAACATGCTTTCAGTCTTTTACGCTATACATTTATTATACATTTTTATTCTAGTATTTTACAGTTAAAACAATTAACTTTGAGGAATCTATGTGAGCTGATGCTGCCTCTTCTCATCTCTAACTTTTCTTCTTTGTGTTTTAACAGCAGCAGGGATCCAGTAGTTTGCATTACCGCCACATACTGGGTCGATTTCTACTTTAATTATTTAAACGTCCCAAATCGGAAAAAAAAATGCAGGCAGAGAGCAGACTTCCTTCAGCGTTATTAATATATTAAGGTGAGCAGTGACACTAAAGATCCATTAAAAAGTAGTTTGACAGTCATTAATATTTGTTGAAAATTGTTATTGCAAATTTTTCATCTATTTTATCTGCGTTAAAACTGCGTTGTTGTCCCCATTGTGTGATTCTCCTCTTCATGATACTACCAACATTTTCAACAGAAACAATTTTGGACTGCAGCCAGGCCATTCATAAATTGTGTTTGTGTGTGTGTGTGTATATATATATATATGTATATATATATATATGTATATATATATATATATATGGCTGCAGTCAATATATATATAATTCATTTTACAGTTGTAATTTGTATATTTATTAAGAAAGTCACAGTGAGATTCTGTTGAAAAATGGCATTGTTGGCGTTGTCAGACATTCTTGATCAATAAAAATAACAAAGGGCAACAAAGGCAAGTGAACTAAACTCTAAAATATCCCATAATAATGCCAGTTACTAACAACTGCTGTCAAGACCATTTATAAAAGGGTTAATAACGGCTGGGCTGGAGGATATAAGTGACATGCCTGAGAGTGCTGATGCTACAATGTTTTTGTAACTGTGTTACGGCCTTTGAGCAGCACAATCACGCAATCAATGTTAGTGATTGCAGATATATTAGCCTTTATATGACATTATCTGATCTGATGGACTGTTTTTTATAGATAAAGACTATCGTACAGTTTGACCATCTTTTTAAAAAATATGATTTTAGCATCAAGAGCTACCAGCGGGACTTGGTGTGGAGAATTCCTCAGAAACTGCACCAATTGGAGAGAAAAACAAGGGCAGAGGAGGTGGTTTTGTCATAATGACCACCCCCTCCCAGTGCTGACAGGAGTCAGTCTCTGTTTGTGAAATCATTTTTACCTTTGGACTACCACAAGGACCGCTCAGACTTTGGAACAAGGACAACACAGTTTCAAGTGTCACACACGTTAAGATCGTATAAAAGCTGCTTGGAGCCAAACCTGAGGATTAGTCTCCACTGAACCAGGAGGACTCCCCCTTCTTCAAGGCATCTAAGAGCTGAACTGTGCCCAACATGGGGGCCACCAAGCTCTGCCTTCTGCTCCTGCTGGGAACTACTCTGGCCCGTGAGTATTCTGTTTGTGCCTTTAGGAGTCAAGGTGTTTTTGAAGCGATGGCAGGATTTTTTTCATTATTTTTAATCTTAATATCTTGAATACTTTATTCTACGCTTGAATTCAAATTTATACACGCATCAAATTACATCAACCTTTTAAAGTGATACTTTAAACCAACATGAAACCATGCATCAAATTACATCAAACTTTTTTAAGAGTGATACTTTAAACCAACATGAAACCAGCCAAAATGTCTGTGTCATTTCAGGCACAGGTCAGAAAACAGAAGTCTGTTGTTTGTTTACTGGGTCTTTGACAAACAGTGATGCAATGACTGCTGTTTACTTCAAATGTGAAGTTACATGGATTATATATAAGACACATATTTAGTCATGTATAAGGTATACACACATAACACATATTTAGTCATGTATAAGGTATATAATGTATAAGGGCCACAGTCGGCCCCTAAGTCCAACAAAGGACATGCGTACTCCAATTGGATAAAAAATAATTATCGTATTTTATCTCAGTGTTATTTTCTGACATTAGGAAAACATTTTCTTGAATGTTTTTGTTGATCAGTTGATTTTCTGTTGTCTTTTACAGAGCAAGCTGTGGAAAGTGAACAGTCACCAATGTGCCCGTGTAAGTTTTTTCATTTTATGTCAAAAAAGAGGAATTATTTAATTTTGTATTAATATGATCAATGTTGTTGCTGTGTTTCCATAGCATCCACAGTAATTAGTAGCATCATTATTACTAGTATTAACGGCTTTAGCAATAACAGTAGAAGAAATGGGTGTGGAAGTAGTTTCAATAGTAGGATAAAATATTTTTATTATAAATACTAATCCAATGAATCGTTCAAACACATTCCAGGGGCCAAACGATTCAAGAACTTCAGGCAGTACGTGTATGACTACGAAGCTGAGTCCTTCAGTGGAGCCATTGGCACAGACACACTGAGCGGGCCCAAGGTTTCCTGCAAAGTATGTGTTAAGTACTTCAAAAACTAGACACGTGTACACTGCTGACCCAAAACAGAAAACTCAAAACTCAGAGCTAACACAGAATCTGCTGCACAGGTCTCAGTGGACGTGCCCCAGACCTGTAGGTTCATCCTGTCCACCACAGACTGCTCTCTGAGCAGCATCTCTGCTTTGGACGCTGAAGGTAGACCTGTGTATCGTCCTGCTGTGGGCAGTGAGGCGTTCAAGGACGCCATGGCCAAGTAAGACCCCGTGTTTTTCATTTTTCTTTTCTTCAATAAGAACTTATATTCAGAAGTTGAACTTGTTTTTTGTGATTTTTTTTTTTACTTTTTTGTGCTGTCTCTGTTGCAGCATTGATATGATTTTTGACTATTGTAAAATTGATGATGTTCCCAAACCAACAGAAACGTCTTAAAAATTGCAATCGACGGAGAGGATCACGTTCAGCTTTACCCAGAGGACAAAGAGCCAGAGAACATCCTGAACATCAAGAGGGGAATCATCAACGCTCTGCTGTCACCTGAGGTGGTGGAGGACGTGACCCGAGACATGGTATAGCTCCCCCTACCTGTACTGTGTTGGCTGCCTCTTTGTTTTTCTAAGTCATTCTAGCCAATCAATTCAGATCATGAATCAGTGAGATGAGATTAATTCTCTTTGCGGAAAAACAAAACAAGTCACGAACAGATAAATGTTAATAGTTGCACAATGAGTAGATAAGCTGCCCCAGCCTGGGGTGATAAATGCCCTCATGACACATCATGTAGTCCTGTACACATCCTCAGTGCAGGACAAAGTCCCTGATAACTTTATCTCTGTCTAATGTCATCACCTGCAGCACAGTCACAGGATGATCTTTCACAGCAATTGATAATCACATGTTTTTCCTGTATCTAGGTGATTTGTTTTGGATGTTTTTTTTCTTTGCTTATTTTTTGAATTTTCTTAACCTGACCTGGTTTTTTTTTTTTTTCTTTTGTTGTTTCAGCCAACTGTGTACGGAACTTGCCCCAGTACCATCACCGTCAAGGACACAGACAGTGGTGTGACGGTCCTGCGAGATGTCCACAAATGTTCCGCAGTCGATGCCAAAAAGATGCACACCAGCCCTCTGGCCCTCATCACTGGCATGGTAACTATTTATTCAGCTCACAATCTGCCAGGTTCAAAGTCCGGCCCCAGGGCCAGTTGTGGCCTTTCGATGAAGTTTTTTAGACCTCTATTGAACCTGTTTGCACAATCTCACACTATCTCTGTGGTTAAGTTTTAGATAATTTTGCTAACGCTAATCTAGTTTACTTATATTTTTGGCTAGGTTTTGATTATTATAGATTGATAATAGTTACTACTTCCAAATGATATTTAATCAAATCAAGACTTATTCTGCTAATTTTATGTACTTTTATTTCCAGATATTTCATGCTGACCTTTCACTTTTAACTTAACTTTTGATGATTTTATTAGTATTTTGTGTTAGTTCTTTTGCTCCTCTTATTTACTATTGTCATTACTGGCTGGTAACCTTTGGCTATGCTTTTATTAGGTCTATTCATGTGTAGTTTGAGGTCATTTTTTTATTTTAATTTATGTATTTAAAATCTTTATTGACATCATTTTAAAGGCTACATTTCTGTACTTGTCAGGAATTCCGCCTGTCCAGGATGATAAGCAGCAAACAGACCTGTGACTATAAGTTTGACAACCAGAAGAAGGTCATGACTCACTGCAGCTGCACAGAGAAACATCTCTTCCAGCCCCTGTCCTCACAGTAAGTTCTAAAAATAGTCCCAAAATAAGTGTCATCACATTTTTTTATTTTTAGAAAAAAAACAATTCTTGTTTGGAATTAAGCATTTTCCCAATGATGCCCATGTTGGTAAAACCCTTGTTTGTCTTCTTTACCCAGGGGTTCACATGGACTCACTGCTGATGTGAAGCAGACATTGGTTCTGAGAGACACCATCAAGATTAACGACAGAACCTTTGAGCCAAGTAAGCATCTATTTCAGTAGTGTGTAGGTGTAAAAAAGATTCTGCCTGTTTCCTCTTGCTGTTTTCTCACAAGTTCTAAATAATGTCATTTTTAGAGCGGGACAACTACAAGTTGTTAACCATGGATGAGCTGGAGGACAAGTCCCCTAGCCAGAACAAAGACAGTGTCATCATGACCCTGCAGAGACTCAGCTCCCTGTCTCAGACCCCTGATGGTCAAGAGCGGGCCGGCCTCTTTAACAACCTGCTGTCCGAGCTCCGAGGCCTGAAGACCGAGGCTCTAACATCTGCTGCTGTGGAGATGATGGAAATTTCCGGTTCTCTCACTGTCCAAGCTCTGGTCCAGTGCGGCACCCCAGAATGTACAGGCGCCTTTCTCAAGGTCCTCAAGACTTTTGACAACGGTCCAGTCGCGGTTGATGCCACCGTCTACGCACTGGGAATGCTTCAGGGTCCCTCAGACTCCATGGTGATGGATATGCTGGACATGGCTCGGCACAGGAAGAGTCGGCCGGTCATGTATGCTCTGGGCAATACAGTTAGGAAGTGAGTAAAAGGTTTGGATTCTAGAGATTTTTTGTTTTTCGTGTATCAATTTCTGTGTCTAATATTTTCTGTTTCACACTTTCTTTGAAGACTGTATTCAAAGTTAGAAACCACCACACCAGAGATGACTGAAGTCTATAAGTTCATTACTTCAATTCTGGGCACTGACTGTGCTGGGGAGAAGGAACTCACCTACTTGACCTTGAGGGTAAAAAAACATTTTTAAAAACTTAAAAATGGAAATGTTGGTTGGAGGAAGATTAAAAACAATTTAGAATTAATGTCAGAATGAGCAATAAAGAACAAAAATCCTCTTGTTCCTCCATAACGCATCAGGCTTTGTCCAATATTCTGAAAAGATGACACTTTTAGATTCTGACTTTGTGACTTGTTGTGTGCAGGTTCTTGGTAACATCGGAGACGTGATGGAAGCTGTCGACCCTGCCATTAAGAACACCCTAGTGAAATGCATGAGGCAGCCTGCAACCACCTTGTCTGTGCAGCTGGCAGCCATCCAGGCCTTCAGACGCATGTTTGTGACATCTGAGGTAAATCATGACATCCCATGACATGGTATGAACCTTCCTATAATGAAGTGACAAGACCATGCCTCTTATTCTCTCTCCAGGTCCGCTCTAACCTCAGGAGAGTCAGCCAGTACCCCAACGGTGCTGTGCAGAAGCGTCTGGCAGCGTACCTGGTTCTGATGAAGAACCCTTTGGAAGGTGACATGGAGATGGTGAAGAAGCTGCTCTTGAAGGAACAGAACACCCAGGTCAAGACCTTCGTCTCCTCCCACATCTACAACATCATTTCCTCCACTGATCCCGACCTCCAAGCGTAAGAATACGGCAAACAACTAATGTTTTATATCAGTGACATAAATCACACAGGTCCGAAGTGCGGCTCAGAAGCAAATCGTGGCACTTGGAAAGGTTTTTTATGGCCCACGAATTCTTATATAATCTATCTTTTATGGCTCATGTCCAAGTCATTTTCCTTAACCCCAGCGAATTAATGATTTAATATTGAAATGTTTGATTAACATTTGGTCAGTTAGCAAGCATTTTGTTGGTTTTTAGTTGTTTTTATTTACCTATGCCTGATCTAAGTTGAACTATTTGTGTCTCTTCAGGGTTGGACAGATGATAAGGGAAGCTGTGCAGGACATTGATATCTACACAGACAACGACTTCAGAAATTCTCAAAACTACAACTTGAGCCTGGGATATGAGAGCGTCCAGGCTGCAGTTTTCAGCAACATCATTTTTGACCCCAGTAGCCAGCTGCCCAGAGAGGTCATGCTGGAGACCACACTGAAGGCCTTTGGATTCTACGCCAACATTTGGGAGGTAAAATATAATATTTCTGCATGATTTTGATATTCACATTAGACACATTTATATTCTGAGATGAATTCTGGGTTACAGTTAATGACTTTTATTTATTACATTTTGATTTGACAACATTTGATTTTAATTGAAAGTACTGGCTGTAATGTCGGGGGAAATACAATATTTAATCTCCTTAACAGACGTATTTTTTCCTGTAATTAATAGTGACAAAATAAGGTCAGACCTTGCGTTGAAGTGTTGAATGTTACTCTGTAGGTCGGTATGGAAGGAAAGGGATTTGAACCATCCATTGAAGCTCTGTTTGGAAACAACGGCTTCTTCCCTGACACTGTGTCCAAGGCTATTTACTGGGCTGAAGACAAGATGCCACCAAATATGAAGGAAGTTCTGGAGAAATGGGTCGCTCCATTTAAAACCCCAGGACAGAAGGTACGGTGAAATCTTCAGGTTAAATAATCTCAGGTTTACTTGCACTTTTATAAACACATCTGACCCAACAGTACTCCGGT
This sequence comes from Cynoglossus semilaevis, assembly GCF_000523025.1. Classification (NCBI taxonomy): domain Eukaryota; kingdom Metazoa; phylum Chordata; class Actinopteri; order Pleuronectiformes; family Cynoglossidae; genus Cynoglossus; species Cynoglossus semilaevis. The sequence continues at coordinate 6,043,136 of NC_024313.1, read as the reverse complement.
GTTTTTATCCCGCAGATCCCTGAAAACCTTGGGAAGGAAATTGTCCGCAACTTCAACAAACTAATGAAAGACCTCCAGAGTCAGGAGTCTCCAGAGGCCATAGCCTACCTGAGGAGCATGGGAGAAGAACTGGGCTACATCAAGGCCGCTGACCTAAAGTCCATGGCAGAAAATGCAGCCATGTTTGCCGACATTTTCATGAGGGTCCTTCCTTCAACGGTAGCGTCCCTCACCCCTCTCTGCTTGTCTAGTCATTAACAAAAAGTCAGATTTTATTCATCTTTTTCCAATTTATATCTTTTGTCAGGTCTTGAGGAAGCATTTATTTTTTCCAATGTATATCTTTTGTCAGGTCTTGAGGAAGCTGATGTCAGGAGAAGATCAGGAGATGTTCGCCCACTACGTGTTCATGGACAACAAATTCATGATGCCAACTGCAGCTGGTTTGCCTCTGACATTTGCAATGACAGGAACCTTTGCTCCTGGGGTAAAGGGAGGCTTCAGAATTTCTCCAGACATGGTAAGTTTTTATCATATCTTCTTCATTGAAGGACTTTAACTTTAATATCCTAAGAAAGTTGTGCAGAGTCTGTACTAAATTTACTCGATGGGTTGAAGGCGGTGCTCAAATTTTGTGTGTGTTTATCATATGCATAGTGGCTAATTCACCATTTTATTCTCGTCAACATCCCTCCATCCTCCCACAGAAAACCTAAAACTTGACTAATATAGTTTTGACCTCGTGCCCCTGGTTTTCTTATTTTGATTTAATGGCATGTCCTTTTTGTGTGTATACCAATATTCATTTTCATCTTATGGAAATATTTTGAATTTCACTTTTTTACTACTCACTCACAGAAGGAGCTGTTGTTCGTGCCTTCAGCCGGAGTGGAGTTTGTGACCAGGATGGGAGTCCATGTGCCTGAGTTTGTCATGGCTGCCGCTGAGAGGCACACCACCCTGTACCACGAGAGCCAGCTCGATGCTAAGGTTAGCATGAGCCAGGGCCAGGTCAAGCTCAGCATCCCCACACCAAAGGGTCCCATCAAGCTGCTGAGAGTCAGGTAAATAATGACAATTACTACATTCTAGGGTTATATATGTCACCATGTTGGTCATAACAGCAGCGGTAACATTGAATTTCCATTCTCCTAAACAGCAATAAAGTGGTGATTGTTGGAACCGATGATATTGTGAAGATGCCAGACACTGTGGAGGAATCAACCTGCAAACCAGTCTTCCCTGGAGTCAAACTCTGTGTCAAAACACTTCTCAGTGACACCGGTGACTTGTCCCTGATTGGAGACAATGTGTAAGTTATTCTCCAGCCAGTTTTTAATTCAACATTCACAGAGTTATAAGAAAATGGTTTCAATGAGATGAATGAGTGAATGTTGGTTGGGTTTAAAAGTCATTTTGGTAAAGGTTTTGTTGAAATGTTTTTAATAATTATCTCTACAGTGTGTAGGTTTTAGTGATGATTTTATTTCTTTGTCTAGTATTCTACAAACATTTTGAAATTATGAATTTCATCTGAGAATTCTGATCTTATTGATAAAAGAAATATATATATATATATTAAATCTTTATTTAGATTTTTTAATATTTAACTTTTAATTAATTTTCTTTTTTTTTTTGTATCTACTTTAGAAATTCACTGCTTCTCCCTGACTTTTCATTTCAGCTTGGCTGTTGACATTATGCCCACCAACGAGGTCTCTGAGTACACCGCCACCATCACCTACCAGCTCCGCCAGGAGGAAAAGGATGAGAAGGTTGATAGTTTGACACTGGCCCTAAGAGCTGAAGGTACAATACCGATATTAACAAACAAACATGAACAAACATACAAACTTTTTCATATTTAGAAAATTTCAATAAATATAACAAATGAAATCAATATAGGTGCTGAGCACACAGAGGCCACAGCCGTGATGACATACAACAGGAACAGGAACATCTTCCTCACTGCAGTCCAAGTCCCTGACATGGATGTTGAGCTTGGCTTTAAGGTTAGTTTGACAGACAGCGGCTCCGAAGGCAAATCCATCACCATGCAGTTCCTTGACAACAACGTGCCCCAGCTTACGCTGATCGGCCTTGCCAAGTGAGTTAACCTTGCTGCAATTATTGAATCAAAATATACAGAATATAAAGCACTGATCTGATTGAAATGGAGGTATTGATTGGCTCTTTTAATAATTACAGATTGAATTCCTTGACTGATGGAACGCTCCGAGTCGAAATGGTTGTTCCATCATTTAGCACCAATGCAGCCGTCACTGCTACGTTGAGTAAAGACGATGGAGTCACCATGGAGCTCAAGAGTGAAGTAAAAGTTGTAGACTCTACCTCCACTCAATCTGTCATTGTCAAATACGGTGAGTTATTTAATGTTGTAATCACATTATTTCTTTGAATAAGTGAGACAACTAAGTGGCGTCATCTACTTGCGTTTCTCCCCCCAGGTGAAGAACAGGCTGAGGTTCAGCTGGTATCAAATGTCAACACTGATACCCACAAACTGCAGGACGCCCTGGAGGACTGTCTCAGGACGGTTGTAGACGCTGTCATGGACCAGCAGGTCGTGAATACTGACATGAAGCTGCGTCACATCCTAAAAAAGGGAGTGGAGGTGAGGATGACTAAACGTTTGTTTGGAATAAATGTATAATGTTTGAGTTTAGACTAAAACATTTTCTCCTTTAGGCCAGCAACATCTGGATGGACAAGATTGTACAAGATGCTCCTTATGTTGAAACTCTGAGAAGCAGCCTCACAGAGTTGGAAATCCCTAACAGCCTACTTATGAACTTGTAAGTATCACATGAGTTCAAAACTATGAAAAGGCATGAGGTGAGGGTCTTTGGTCTTAGCTTTAACCTGTAACTGTTTTTTGTAAACCTTTTACAGCGATAGTAAATTCAGATACAAGTTCAACAAGGACCGTTTCACTATTACTGTTCCTCTGCCACTGGGAGGCAAATCATCTGAGGAGCTGAGGATTCCACCAAAGGTCACTTCTCCCCAGATCTCCCTACCTCAGCTGGGAGTGGATTTTGCCTCAACGGAGGTCCAGATCCCCACTTTTACCATTCCTTCTGAGTACGATCTGAGCCTGCCACTGATGGGAATGGTGGACATGTCTGCTAAGGTCACGCTCAACTCTTACACCTTGGAAACAACATTTTCTGCCGGCAACAGCACAGCTGAGTCCATGAGCTACGAAGCCAAATTCAATATGATCACTGAAAGCCCAATCAACGTTCTCTCCTTCTCAACTGGGGGTAAAATGATCTTAATTCTTCAACAACAATTGTAAAACATTACTATATTTTATTTTTAATATTATTTCTATTATACTAATTATTCACATCACTCATTTTTGTTCTTTACAGTTGAAACTAAACTCACAGAAACAGAAGATGAAGGCTTGAAATTCTCTCTGGATGGTGACCTCAAACACATGTTTGTTAAGACAGGTGTTAGTGTCTTGGAAACGATCTCTGTCACAGACAGTGTGCTTTCAACAGGAAAGTACAACGTGTACGGTACCTCGCCACTCGGTTTGGACACTTCACTGGCTGTGACCACCAAGCTTTCCCTGGCACCAAGCATGTTGTACGTTGACGTCAACACAGAAGGTGCTATTACGGTCGGATCCCTGGATGCCAACAGCACCTACCGCCACACCTTCTCTGCTGACCGGGTGAAGAGGGAAGCGAAGCTGGAGAGCAAACTGAAGGTCACCTCTGATCTCCTGAAGATTTCCAACAAGATTGATGCATCCTATGCAAAGGAGGAACTTTTGATGGAGTCCGTCACTGACATGCAGACCTACGGCATGAAGCACAAAACCAAAATGAGCCTTAGCTACAAGGACATCAAGCTCAGCATGCGCTGCGACGCTGTGACCAAGGCTGATGGCAAACTGTTTCGTAGCCAGATTGAGGCCTCAGCAACCAACAGACAGGCCACTCTGAGGATCGAGAACGAAGTTGATGACGGAGACAACCGCGCCTACTCTCTGATCACTGGGTCCGTCAATCCCTCTGGTGTGGAGGTCAACACTGACGCCTCCTTGGTTTTCCTCACAAGGGTCGCAGCTCACAAAGGAACCTTCTCCCTGAACACGAATGGTCTGACCACCAGCTGTACAACAACTGCACAGTACAGACCCATGACCTTCGAGAATGTCTTCCACGGTGTTGTTGATTCCTCAGGTGTTAGCACGTCCCTCACCACCAAGGGAAGCTATAAGGAGAACAAAGCAGAGCTCAATGTTGAAGGGAAGATTGCAACCACAGAAATTTCTTTCAATGGCATCGTAAAGGGTAACGTTTTTGATGCCAACGCCAGAAACAGAGTTGTCCTGAAATTGAACGGAGATGGCCTACTGCTCTCCAACAACATGGTTGGATCCTTCAGAGAGATGAGAACTGAAAACACCCACTCACTGTCTTTTGCAGACACAACCTTCAGACTTGTCTCCAAGACAGACAACGTCCTTGACAGGAGCAACGCCTACAAGCATGACATCAAAGTCGAAATGGTGCCTTTTACTGCTACGGTTGTGGTGAAAAATGACCTTAAGATCATGGAGGTTAACTTTGTGAATGATGCCCAGTTCGAGGCAGAGCCCATGCAGATGGAGCTGGTAGGAACACTGATGGGGGTTTACTCAGGAGAGGAGCTGAAACACACCTATGAGATCAAGTTTGCAGACCAGGTCTTCTCTGCCAAGTGCAATACAAATGGAAAACTCCTGGGATCCCATGTGACCCACACTGCTGATATAGAGGTTGCTGGATTTTCTGTGAAGTTTAATGACATGGCCAACATCAACTCTCCATCTCTTCGTCTGGTGAGCACAGTCAAAACTGTTGCTGAGCCCTTCGCCCTCACCATCGACGCGATTTTCAATTCAGATGGCGAAGTGTCCTTGTATGGACAGCACAGAGGCGAGGTCTACAGCAAGTTCCTCCTGAAAGCAAAACCTCTCCTGTACACGCAGTCATTTGAGTACAGAGCTTCAACCAGCCATGAACAGGAAGGCAGAGACCCTCTGAAGACCAGCATCGACAACAAGTTCGACAGCATTCTTAGTTTAGACGAGCAACGTTTCACACTCCGGATTAAATCCAAAGTGAATGACAACACTATCGATCAAGAAATTAAGTCCTATAACGACGCAGTGAAAATGGGTGTTGAGATGAACGGCATGCTCTCAACCCCTCTCTTCAGTGAGTCCAATCAAGAATATTCCATTTCTGGATTTTTGAAATATGACAAGAACAGTGACAGCCATTTCATCCTGGTGCCATTTGAACAGTACTTCCCTGTACTTGTTGAAAATGCCATGTCCACAGCGATGGAGCTGATGCAGTACAGCGTCCAGATGGTGAAAGATATTGACAGCGAGTACAAGGTCAGTGTCACCGTGAGAAACAAACTGTCAGAACTGAAGGAGGTCATCAACAACTTCAACTTTAACCTCGTTGTCAAAAAGTTGAATAAGTTCCTCATCTCTGCAGAAAATGCTGTCATTGACATGATTGCTAAGTTCCCCGGAGAAAAATTGAAGAATGCAGTGAAATCCATCATGGAGACCATCATGGCCTGGCTCCAGAATTATGACATTGCCAATAAATTCGGTGCCATTTATACCAAAATAGAAAGTATCCTCTCTGAGTATGAGATTGAGAAGATGATTGAGGCCATCATGGATGAGATTGTGAAAATGATGAAGCACTATCAGGTGAGGGAAAAGATCCACTCAGTATTCACAGCCCTTAAATCAATTAATCTTCGGCCCTTGTTCAAAAAAGCCCTGTCTCCTGTGCAGAGTGTTGTGAATGCACTGCATGACTTTGATTTCCAACAAATGGTCAATGACGTGAGTAATTATTTGGACAAAATGATGGAGAAAATCAAATCGTTTAATTATGACATCATCGTCACGGAGCTGAGAGAGAAGGCAGGAAACATAGTCTTCCCATGTTTTGGAAAACTTTACGGAGAGTTCAAATTCAAATCACCTCATTATGAAATGAAGACCACAGCTGACATGGCGAACACCACCACTACATCAGAGACACCAGAGTTCAAACTGGGCTTCAACTCAGTGGCATCATCTACTCTGAAAATCCTTGACTACACAGCGGACGCCTCTCTACATTTGTCTCTACCCCATGAAAGTCCTGTGTCTATTTCTGAAAGAATCACCATCGACTCATCGTGTTTCACACTCGACTACAAGGCAACGACTGAACTCTCTGACAAATCGTCTGTGACTTCTCAGACTATGGCCAAGGTCACCACAGAGCTGTATGCTGCTGAGCTTGCCAACACGGTATCTTACACCTTTGGAGATGATGTTTCTGCCAAATCAGTAACTAAATACAAACATCACCTTAACTTCCCACCACTCGGCATCTTCAGTGACGCCCAGATGAATTCCGAGACAGTTTTACAGCTCGAGGATGACAAGCTGCACCTGACCCTTGAAAATATTGCCAGTGACAAATATGCAGTGATGAGTTTTTCAGATGAGGCAAACCACAAGAGTTCTGTGAATGTGGTGACAGATTTTGACACGGCTACAGTCACTTTCAACGGAGAAACTGGCTTCATCGGTGCCAAAATGATTCACACCCTGACGGCAGATATGAGCATCTTTGATCATCTCACCATCGTAGCCAAGGCTGAAACAGAGGCACCCTTTATGAAGAACAGTGTGGCAGAGGTCAAGCTCCAGGCTGAAGCTGGTGACCTGAAAATTAATTTTCAGGCTACTCACAGTGCTGAGATGATTGGACTGGTCGAAGGTCCAGTTTCAAACATGGCCTCGGCTTTGATTAAACCCAACGAGCTCATGTTTTCAACCGAGAACAAGGGGAACGCCAAGGTTACCCTTCCGATGAAGCTATCTGGAAAGTTACACCTTCAGAATGACATCTCTCTCACCCTTAACTCCCGGGTTCATCAACTAGCCTGGAAAGGTCTGGCTAAGTTCAACCAGTACAAGTACTTTCATCACTTGACTGTGGAGAACAGTAATGAAGAAATTCAAATGTCTACCCAGATTAATGGAGAGGCAAATCTGGACTTCCTGGAGGAAACTATCTCCATCCCTGAAATAAAAGTGCCATATTTTGGCAGAAGAATACCAAGATTGCATTCCTTCTCTATCTGGAGAGACACTGGCCTGGGTGACTACCTAATCACAACCCAACAGGTAGTTGACATAAATTCCAAACTAAAGTATAAGAAGAACCCTGAGATGATTACAATTAAAGTTAACTTGGAGCCAGCCATCAATATCCTGCATGAGAACGTACGCAACAGCAAGGTCAAAGCAGCTTCCATTCTCAATGCGTCATACCAGAGGGTAAAGGCAGAGTACGAAAAGTACAGCAATGACCTGCCTTCAGGATTTAAAGTGCCTGCCTACAGAGTACCAGTGATTGATCTGGAGATGTCTTCATTTACCATTCCACTGCCTGAGACCAGTCTCTTTTCAAGGCCACCTCTGTACACCCCATCTGCCTTCAGCGGGCTGACTCTACCCCAAGTGACTTTGCCCAGAGTTCAAACTGTTGAAATTCCAAAAATGGGTGACCTGACCTATGAGTTCTCCATGAAAACAGCAATAATCACGGTGAAAGCTGACGCCAGCATCCTCAACAAAGACGATATGGAAATTAAACTCGATCTCATCTCCTCGTCCTCTGAGTTTGACCTTCTGAAAGTGAAGGTCCAGGGCCACAGCTCAGACAGTGGATTCAAAGTGACCTCTTCGTTTTTTTCAAAACTTCCATTAATAGAGACGGCCCACGACAGCACTGTCCTCTTGAGTTTTGACAACATTGACGCCTCCATCAGCAATGCAGCAGAAATTGATTCGATTTTCAATCCACTAATACGGTTCAACCACAGTATCACTCTGAATTCAGAAGACGGACTCGTGGTGGCTTTGTTTAGCCCATCTGCAGGGCGTATATCATTTCAGATGCAGACTGATGCAGATAAAGACTCTCGAACACAAGTCAATGCAAGACTCTATGGCAGCTATCGAGTAAGAGCACTTTGTTGACTACTTATAATTTGTCAAGTACCATGTTTTCTTTTTATAATAACTGTTTTTTTCCTTTTCATCTTCCTACAGTCTGAGCCAACAAGAGACATTGAAATCCTGGGTTTGAACATGGTTCTCAGAGGATCAGAGATGCCTCTCTTTGATACCACCTATAACATGGAGATACCTAACAGCCTGCTGGTGACAACGATGAAATTTATGCAGGAAGTTGTAGATGAAGCTTTCCTTGTAGCCGATTTTGCAATACATGAACTTCTGAGGCTCGGGGAGGACATCGTACGGGTTCGGAGAAACAAACTGCCAGTAATAAAACCTTCAGAAATTATGGCCGATTTCAGTAATAACACAATTATGATACTGGAAGAATACCATAAGAAGGTTAAGGCCGTTCTCGACGCTGTTTATAGCTTCCTTAAAGAGACCAAATTCCATGTCCCTGGGTACAATCAGAGACTGTCAGGGTTTGAAATCTATAACAAAATAACTAAAGATGTGGCAGACGTATGTGAGGACGCTGTGGAGAGAATACCCGAGTATTTCAAATTAGTTTGTGATTACATCCTGTCCATTGAATTACCCTTCCCTGTCTCTGATTACGTTTTCATAGTGAGAGAAACTTGCATTGAATTTTCCGAATCTTTGCCAGCGTACAAGAGATCAGCAATCGAGTTTGCCAGAAGAGTAGCAAATATCAGACTGGAAGACATCATGAGCAAAATTTCCGAGCTCATACAGTTTCTGTATGAACAAACTGAGATGTTTGTCCAATCCCTAAAGTCTGCAAATCCGCTCTCAGAATGGTTTACTGAAGTGTACAATAACACCATGGAGGTTCCACTCCTGTACAATGTTTCCATTGAACTCAGAGCCTACTGTAGAATGTTTGTAGAAATTCTTTATTGGTAAGAGCTAAAAAAAAACATTATTTTGTCTAACATGTCCTGGCCTCACTTGTCAAGTTGGAGCAGATTCAAAAACAAAAAGTACAGAAGAAAAGTAGCATGTCTGTATCGTTCCTTGTCTAATTTAGTACTAGATCTGTACTGCCATTAACACTTTCTGTAAACTGTGGTTTATTAGTTGACCAGTGTTTTAAACCCTCCATTGTTCTGTCACCATGTCCTTTACTATTTAAAAAAAACACCACCTGTAAACTAATTGGGTTTATTAGTTGACCAGTGTTTTAAATCCTCCATTGTTCTGTCACCGTGTCCTTTACTATTTAAAAAAAACACCATGTGAGCCCTAATAAAAACGTATTTCATACAATTTAATGCAAATGTGTTGACAATCATTTCAGACAAAGGTGATGAGTTTTATATTGATGTCTAGTCATGTTAGAGTAGTAGAGTAGAATACTGTATGTACCCCAACTTAAAATGTACTGCATTAAAATGCATGAGTTGCTACAATTAAATTCACTATATTTACACATATATTTTTATACTTGCTGTGTATTTCAATCGCATTTTATGCATAGTTCAAATATACAGTAAATATCAGTGTTAGTTGATATATCAAATTTATTGTTTAAAAAATTCCAAAACAGAACACAATAACAAACGATGCCAAAATGGATGCCAAAATCCAGAGTTTCTCAAGTATGAAGAGAGAATTTTCTTTTTTTTTTCTCAAGTTAGGGATGTTATTCTCTGGAATTTGGCGAGTGGATTTTTTAAATTCTTGCTGTAAAAGAAATCAGTAAGTAAATAGGAAACAGATTTGGACTGCAGACAGACCAGTTAAGGAGGTTCAAAACCAAACACTGTTGCTCTAGAAAATTCCAATATAATCCTTTGCAACATTCTTCAGGCTGCGGCTTTTGCTGCGGCCACAGAGCCATCACAGATGTTTCAGTAAATAGTCATTTAGATTGTCTGGGATGCAAATAAAAACGGCCTCGTGATGGGATCCTTAAAAAAAATTAAAATATTTGTTGAAGCAGTTGTCTCGTTGAGTGAACTCGGTGTTTTGTAACTTGAAGTTAACTAAACTTATACAGTGTTTGAACCACAGACACGTTCGAGGCTCAACTGAACCAAGGTTTAACATGAATTCTATTGCCTTTTTCATAAACGTACTCGTTCGACACATTAATCCCTTCAAAGATTATGAAACCTAGAAAGCATTCCATTAATATTGTCATTTTTTTTATTTTACAGAGAGATTTCTTTTTATATATAAAAGACCAATTAACTGTCTGGTGTGTGTGTGGGCAGGGTCTAATAGAGCAAATTCGAAGCACATGAAGGGAGGCCAGTGTGGGAAAATTAACCAATCCAGCCAATGCAGTCCTGCTCTCTAAATCAGCAAAAATCCCAGCAACAGAGAGACAGGGAGGAATTTGACTTTTACACAATCGTAAATGAGCTCCGATTTGGTAACAGCGACTCTCCCAAACCCAACAAATGTATCTTTAATGTCTTTAAACTGCACATTTAAAGTAAAGTCCCCCCCCAGGCCACCCCCACCAAAAAAGTCCCATTGTATAACCAGCAGGCTTTGCCCCCTGGAATTTCACTATAGCAACAGTGTCTGTAATGGATGTTCATCACTGTCATTCAGGACAAGCACAAGTGTAAGAGAACAGTTACACAACACCGCTGTGAACACACACATCCAACATGAGCTGAATTTATTGCACAAGAATGGAATATTAGGCTGTCATACAATGATTTATGCGCTTCTACCTTCAAAGCTCCGACAATACACACACTGAAGTACATTCACAGTCATTTATTTACCTTTAGGACTTCACCTCTAAATCCTCACTCAGTTTTTCTGACAAACTTTTTACAGCCCCTGGGAAAAAAAAAAATACTCCAAAGTTTTTCTTTGTTATCACTAGAAGAGTGTGGTTTTAACAACATAACGTAACACATTTCCTTTGAAATACATTTAATATTCAGTAGCCCGATGCCATTAAATTTTGCAAGTAGCTAAAATTCAGCCAATTTTTCCTTTTTTTCTAAAACCACTCTTTTACTCAGTATTTCTCAAATGGTGGCTCCAGAGCTGTTACCAAACACTCATTGTGCGTTTTAATCTAACAACATTACAACAGTACTAACTGTTGTCATTGGAGCTTCACCCCTTATTGGCAGAAACAGGAATGACACCTACAATACTGCGGCAGTATGACAAGCATAATTGCTCGTTTTGAAACGCAAAGCCGTAAGCATTAGATGTATATGTAGATGTCCCGGTTTTTACTGTTAGGTTACAAACCAAAAGGTTGTATTATTAGGTTTGGGTTCTGGGTCGAGACCATTTAAGAATCACTGAGTTAATAAAACCAGCAAAACATTCTGGGTTTAAATGAACAACGTCAGAGAGCCACAGCCATCAGATATGTCAGCTTGTAAATATCCCGAGGCCATACAATCATTATAAAATCATTATTTCAGTATCAGATTTTTGTACCTTTACATAAAGCTGTTTATAAAATTACACTTTTCATCTGTAGTTCTTTCAATGTGCAGACTCCAGATTCAAATGTAGCCTGTTACACCACAGCTCTCAGGGTGACAATCCTTCCAATTAGAATTTGATAAATATATAAATTAAATGAAACTAAAAAAAAATGATTCATTGTTGTTGTTTTTTATAGCAACTCCTGTGATTTCAGCTGCTCTTTTATGAATAAACTCTGAAACAGTAAATCTTTGGTTTGCGGACTGGGACTGCAGCTATCAGTTGACTAACTTATGAACTATTTCATAGTTCTGAATAAGCTTTTTGTTTTTATTAACAAAAAAAGCTTAACTAGAACTACAGTCTGGTTTGTTTATCTCTATAAAATAGTAAACTTTGATTTGTGGGCCAAAACAATTTAAGGCAGCCATGATTTGAGGGTTTGGATGAGCCAAACATTTTATCCAACCACTTTCTGGAATTTGTAGGTTTCATGATAATTTGTCCAATTGACAAAATAATTGGCAATAAAGAAATAACTGTGAGTTAAAGTAACGTTTTTGTTTTTATAAAAACATCCTGTTCCTTCTGTGAATCAAATGGAGTATCAGAATAATAACTGTTTGCTGCTGCAGCCCAAGTCCAAGTCAGACTTAGAACCAACAGTATTAAGATGTGGTGCATATAAAATAATAATAAGTTTTCTTCCACGTGGTGTAAATCAGTGTGAAAAACTGAACATCTCAATACCTCCATTTTACAATACAAAATGAGGAACTGGAACTGTTTTGCTTCCTTGGCCGCGGCACAGTGTCCTTTAGACAAAGTTGCTAACACTGTAAAAATCAGTCTTTTGTCAAATCGTCGGTCACATTGTATAAAGTCAGAGTGGATCATGTGATCCACCAAGAACACACACTTTCACAGTGCATTTCACACACAGCCAGCCGATACAACAACAACAAAATCTCTGTTCTCAGTCAACAGTTCTGGGTCAGTCCTTGCTCAGGGTGTATCCAAACCCATGCGGCAGTGACCTCGCCACTGCCAGGCATGTCCAGACACGGGTCCCGTGGTGCAACGTCTGCCTCTCCCGGGTGGTTCTCCTCCACGCACCGTGGACACATCACATCAAAACACAACACTTGAGACAACCCCCTGGCGGCGTGGGTCGCTTCTGCAGGGCCGCACGTGTCGCGCTTTCGAACACTTCCCAGATCCCCTCCTTGGTTTTGGCCGAACACTCCAAATAGTCATAAGCGCCAATGCGCGTGGCCATGGCGCGGCCGTCCTCTGCCTTCACCGGCTCCAGCTTCAGCCGGGACAGTTCGTTCTTTACGCCCTCGTCGTTGCGCAGATCCTTCTTGTTGGCCACTAGTATGATGGGCACGTTGGGACAAAAGTGTTTGACCTCGGGCACCCACTTTTCCGGAATGTTTTCCAGGGAATCCGGGCTGTCCACGGAGAAGCACATGAGGATCACATCTGTGTCCGGGTAGGAGAGAGGGCGAAGGCGGTCGTAGTCCTCCTGTCCGGCCGTGTCCCATAGGGCTAACTGGACCTGTTTGTTTTCCACCTCTATGTCCGCAACGTAGGTCTCAAACACTGTCGGGACATAGACTTCTGGAAACTCGTCCTTGCTGAAAACGATCAGGAGACACGTCTTACCGCATGCTCCGTCCCCGACCACCACAAGTTTTTTGCGTATGTCTGCCATCCTCGTCCCTTCGTTACGTAGCTCTGTCTCAACGTCGCATCCAAATCTCAGAGAACTCTCGCCTTTGTCGTGTATATATATATATATATAGAAGTGTGGGTGTGTGTCTTCTAATAAACACTGGGCTGGTTCATCCCGTCAGACGACGTGGTTTCTCACACACTTTTGTCCTCTACAGTGAAACCCTGCTCTTTATAAAGCACTGGTGGTTCTACTAAATATAGCAACCCAATAGGAAATCGAGAGATGAGATCACTGTCTGTAAAGGGAGAAGGTGATTGGACTCGGCCGGGTTTTCCACATTCAGAGGAGGGTCATGGACCACGAGGATCCAGCCGACCCGGGTTCAGCCCAAATCTGACTACATGAGGGATTATATTTGGTAACATCTCTGTAATGAACTAATAGGTTTGACCAATTATCAGAAAAAAATGATTTACATCGTAAATCACTGCATTTAACTCTTAATGTTCAAATGTATAAGCCTTACTTTCTGTATGGCTGTGATTTATTTGCTTATGTTTGATTCTGATATGTTTTCTCTTATGTATGATTTTATACATACAAATACGTTTTAATCTATCTTGATGATGACATGCCGATTTAAAAAGTTTCCTCTACTGGATAAAGCCTTTTTATCCACACATTTACAAGTTATTATTGTTCAATTAAAGTAAACAGAATAAAAATAATAATTTAAAAATACTTCCTAGACTCTTTTAGAAGTTCATCTAAAATAAGATATAAAAACGTACTTCTTAAAAATAAATAGTATTTATGCCAATATCCTGCACATTATCAGTTTACAGCTTACTTTAATTAATCTAAAAAAAACTGAGGGTGGCTTTGAAAGCCGAGGGTTAAGGACATGCTTGAACGTATGTGGATGTTATCGTGCAACCATTCGACACAACTGCTATTAAATTTGTGCTTCAGATGTGATCTTGCCTTGACTTGCCTTTAATGTGTTGTGGAGTTAAGTTCTTAGTTTATGTGGATGTTACAGCTTTTGAGATTTTGAGTCTCAATCAGTTTTAGAAGCAGTGTTTTTTTAAAGTACATTTGCCACCAGAACATAACAGAAAATACGATGCGCGAAAAAAGAAACTATATTGTAAAAAAATATATATTCAATGACTAACACAAAAGCGTTATGGTTTATTTAATTGTTACAACAAATTATGTTGTATATTTCACATATTAACATGAGTTTTTTACCTAACGATAATTTAATCAGTTCAATATAGATTTATCTCTTTTTTTGTGACGTACGAAACCGTCGCGCTCAGTAATTTCTGCTTCAAATAAACCAAAGTACACTACGTTAACAGTGTTCTACGCAGGTCCACGTAGTTCACGTTATTTACAGGGAGGGGGCAGTGGCGTCGGCAAACTGAGCAGTGCCTATCATCCAGCCTCTGCTAAATCACCGCTCTCCCCAAGGAAACAAAACAATATAGAATTGGCTTGAAGGCGTGCAACAAGCATTAGACCCTCTTTCGACACGACGACGCGTAAGTATCTCAGTGTTAATTTGTTCACGTCGAAAGGCAACGCTTTGAATAACCTGTGATTTCTGAAAGCTGAACTGCGGTGCTGTATGTGCGAGAGTATTTCCCTCTTTTGTTTAGCGGTTAAGGCCCCTGTGTTTGGAACTTGAAGGGGGGCCATGTTGTTTTAGCCAGTCAATGTTTGCTTCATGTTTTAGCTCATATCAACACCAAGTTGGAGACGAGCGCATGCTAACATGCCACGCGTTTACATTGTTTTATGGGCATTATTTGGTCTCCAAGCATATAACAAAGCCCCGCTTTAGGTTCGATACTTGAGAGTTATAAGTGCAGTAAAAATGCAATAGTTTGTGCTAATCTTGATGCTTTAATAAACAGTGGGCCCTCTGCGGTTAGCATTAGCTACCAGGCTAATGATGGTGCTAACGCTTACTTAAGCCAAGGAGCAGTTACTAACATGAGAAGTTCGATTTTTTTATTATCTGAAGACAATGGAAATATCGTCAGGAATACGTTTTATTACAAAAAAGAAAATCTCGATACCAATGATATACATTAGTTGTGTAGATTACAAATAAATGCCGCAAAATTAGCTCCCAAATTAGCAAGGGAGTTAGCGGTTGGGGAAGCTTAGCCGGTTAGCTGAAAAAAATGCATGTCGGTCTATTACAACGACCAATAAAGTTGGCTGTAATATTATGTTACACTGTGCAATTTGATGAAACGTAAATCACTGAGGGTGCCTAAATGTCGGTAACCGAATCAATTCCATTAGTCAAAAGCCATTAGCTTCCGCAGCTAACGTCAACGCTAACCCCTCGCTTTTTGCGGCTGATGTCGTTGACAGCCACTTGTTTTTGTTGTTGCTTTGTTCCTTTGTAAATGTTCAAACTACCACGATGAAGCCAGAATGTATTGTTTAAAACTAAGTGCTGCGCATGAGTATGATTGGCTCGTTCATACCGCAGCATAATGTGTAATTTGGGCAAGTAACACGACAATCGGTCATGTCCCAACGAAGTTTAGGTCAATATCCACTTCAAACTTTATCAGTGGCTAACGAGAGGTTCCTTAGCAGGTAAAAATACATATAAATTAAAGGATAATATTTAGCCTAATAATTCTGTAAGGGCATGGTACACAAAGCACCCTATCAGGGTGGCAAAAACTCATGCTGTTGCCAAAGTCAAACATGTGCAAATAGTTTAAATACGAAACATTGAAATTAGGTATTAGTAGTCACAAAGCAACCCCTATTTCCCAAAAAGGCTTCCACAAATTATCGTTTGGCAACTGGTCACAATTGTTTTTATAATCAATAAAACACATTTATTTGATTTGGTTCCAGAATTGAGAAACAAGATGGACGCCTTTGTTGTGAAAAACTGAACATCTCAATACCTCCATTTTACAATACAAAATGAGGAACTGGAACTGTTTTGCTTCCTTGGCCGCGGCACAGTGTCCTTTAGACAAAGTTGCTAACACTGTAAAAATCAGTCTTTTGTCAAATCGTCGGTCACATTGTATAAAGTCAGAGTGGATCATGTGATCCACCAAGAACACACACTTTCACAGTGCATTTCACACACAGCCAGCCGATACAACAACAACAAAATCTCTGTTCTCAGTCAACAGTTCTGGGTCAGTCCTTGCTCAGGGTGTATCCAAACCCATGCGGCAGTGACCTCGCCACTGCCAGGCATGTCCAGACACGGGTCCCGTGGTGCAACGTCTGCCTCTCCCGGGTGGTTCTCCTCCACGCACCGTGGACACATCACATCAAAACACAACACTTGAGACAACCCCCTGGCGGCGTGGGTCGCTTCTGCAGGGCCGCACGTGTCGCGCTTTCGAACACTTCCCAGATCCCCTCCTTGGTTTTGGCCGAACACTCCAAATAGTCATAAGCGCCAATGCGCGTGGCCATGGCGCGGCCGTCCTCTGCCTTCACCGGCTCCAGCTTCAGCCGGGACAGTTCGTTCTTTACGCCCTCGTCGTTGCGCAGATCCTTCTTGTTGGCCACTAGTATGATGGGCACGTTGGGACAAAAGTGTTTGACCTCGGGCACCCACTTTTCCGGAATGTTTTCCAGGGAATCCGGGCTGTCCACGGAGAAGCACATGAGGATCACATCTGTGTCCGGGTAGGAGAGAGGGCGAAGGCGGTCGTAGTCCTCCTGTCCGGCCGTGTCCCATAGGGCCAACTGGACCTGTTTGTTTTCCACCTCTATGTCCGCAACGTAGGTCTCAAACACTGTCGGGACATAGACTTCTGGAAACTCGTCCTTGCTGAAAACGATCAGGAGACACGTCTTACCGCATGCTCCGTCCCCGACCACCACAAGTTTTTTGCGTATGTCTGCCATCCTCGTCCCTTCGTTACGTAGCTCTGTCTCAACGTCGCATCCAAATCTCAGAGAACTCTCGCCTTTGTCGTGTATATATATATATATATATAGAAGTGTGGGTGTGTGTGTCTTCTAATAAACACTGGGCTGGTTCATCCCGTCAGACGACGTGGTTTCTCACACACTTTTGTCCTCTACAGTGAAACCCTGCTCTTTATAAAGCACTGGTGGTTCTACTAAATATAGCAACCCAATAGGAAATCGAGAGATGAGATCACTGTCTGTAAAGGGAGAAGGTGATTGGACTCGGCCGGGTTTTCCACATTCAGAGGAGGGTCATGGACCACGAGGATCCAGCCGACCCGGGTTCAGCCCAAATCTGACTACATGAGGGATTATATTTGGTAACATCTCTGTAATGAACTAATAGGTTTGACCAATTATCAGAAAAAAATGATTTACATCGTAAATCACTGCATTTAACTCTTAATGTTCAAATGTATAAGCCTTACTTTCTGTATGGCTGTGATTTATTTGCTTATGTTTGATTCTGATATGTTTTCTCTTATGTATGATTTTATACATACAAATACGTTTTAATCTATCTTGATGATGACATGCCGATTTAAAAAGTTTCCTCTACTGGATAAAGCCTTTTTATCCACACATTTACAAGTTATTATTGTTCAATTAAAGTAAACAGAATAAAAATAATAATTTAAAAATACTTCCTAGACTCTTTTAGAAGTTCATCTAAAATAAGATATAAAAACGTACTTCTTAAAAATAAATAGTATTTATGCCAATATCCTGCACATTATCAGTTTACAGCTTACTTTAATTAATCTAAAAAAAACTGAGGGTGGCTTTGAAAGCCGAGGGTTAAGGACATGCTTGAACGTATGTGGATGTTATCGTGCAACCATTCGACACAACTGCTATTAAATTTGTGCTTCAGATGTGATCTTGCCTTGACTTGCCTTTAATGTGTTGTGGAGTTAAGTTCTTAGTTTATGTGGATGTTACAGCTTTTGAGATTTTGAGTCTCAATCAGTTTTAGAAGCAGTGTTTTTTTAAAGTACATTTGCCACCAGAACATAACAGAAAATACGATGCGCGAAAAAAGAAACTATATTGTAAAAAAATATATATTCAATGACTAACACAAAAGCGTTATGGTTTATTTAATTGTTACAACAAATTATGTTGTATATTTCACATATTAACATGAGTTTTTTACCTAACGATAATTTAATCAGTTCAATATAGATTTATCTCTTTTTTTGTGACGTACGAAACCGTCGCGCTCAGTAATTTCTGCTTCAAATAAACCAAAGTACACTACGTTAACAGTGTTCTACGCAGGTCCACGTAGTTCACGTTATTTACAGGGAGGGGGCAGTGGCGTCGGCAAACTGAGCAGTGCCTATCATCCAGCCTCTGCTAAATCACCGCTCTCCCCAAGGAAACAAAACAATATAGAATTGGCTTGAAGGCGTGCAACAAGCATTAGACCCTCTTTCGACACGACGACGCGTAAGTATCTCAGTGTTAATTTGTTCACGTCGAAAGGCAACGCTTTGAATAACCTGTGATTTCTGAAAGCTGAACTGCGGTGCTGTATGTGCGAGAGTATTTCCCTCTTTTGTTTAGCGGTTAAGGCCCCTGTGTTTGGAACTTGAAGGGGGGCCATGTTGTTTTAGCCAGTCAATGTTTGCTTCATGTTTTAGCTCATATCAACACCAAGTTGGAGACGAGCGCATGCTAACATGCCACGCGTTTACATTGTTTTATGGGCATTATTTGGTCTCCAAGCATATAACAAAGCCCCGCTTTAGGTTCGATACTTGAGAGTTATAAGTGCAGTAAAAATGCAATAGTTTGTGCTAATCTTGATGCTTTAATAAACAGTGGGCCCTCTGCGGTTAGCATTAGCTACCAGGCTAATGATGGTGCTAACGCTTACTTAAGCCAAGGAGCAGTTACTAACATGAGAAGTTCGATTTTTTTATTATCTGAAGACAATGGAAATATCGTCAGGAATACGTTTTATTACAAAAAAGAAAATCTCGATACCAATGATATACATTAGTTGTGTAGATTACAAATAAATGCCGCAAAATTAGCTCCCAAATTAGCAAGGGAGTTAGCGGTTGGGGAAGCTTAGCCGGTTAGCTGAAAAAAATGCATGTCGGTCTATTACAACGACCAATAAAGTTGGCTGTAATATTATGTTACACTGTGCAATTTGATGAAACGTAAATCACTGAGGGTGCCTAAATGTCGGTAACCGAATCAATTCCATTAGTCAAAAGCCATTAGCTTCCGCAGCTAACGTCAACGCTAACCCCTCGCTTTTTGCGGCTGATGTCGTTGACAGCCACTTGTTTTTGTTGTTGCTTTGTTCCTTTGTAAATGTTCAAACTACCACGATGAAGCCAGAATGTATTGTTTAAAACTAAGTGCTGCGCATGAGTATGATTGGCTCGTTCATACCGCAGCATAATGTGTAATTTGGGCAAGTAACACGACAATCGGTCATGTCCCAACGAAGTTTAGGTCAATATCCACTTCAAACTTTATCAGTGGCTAACGAGAGGTTCCTTAGCAGGTAAAAATACATATAAATTAAAGGATAATATTTAGCCTAATAATTCTGTAAGGGCATGGTACACAAAGCACCCTATCAGGGTGGCAAAAACTCATGCTGTTGCCAAAGTCAAACATGTGCAAATAGTTTAAATACGAAACATTGAAATTAGGTATTAGTAGTCACAAAGCAACCCCTATTTCCCAAAAAGGCTTCCACAAATTATCGTTTGGCAACTGGTCACAATTGTTTTTATAATCAATAAAACACATTTATTTGATTTGGTTCCAGAATTGAGAAACAAGATGGACGCCTTTGTACTAGCTTGTTGGATAAACCCCAGCAACCAAGAATCTTTGCTATTAATTTTTTCATGGTGTGGATGTTTATAATCCGCGTTTACTTCTAAGTCCCGAACAGTAAAATAAAACGGGTTTTGTTGGCTGAAGTGAGAATAATCATAGTGAATGTGCAAGTATTTTGTTTTCTTCATCAGCTGAGTTTTATTCTTATTAAAAGCTTGGATTGTGAACCTGAGACGAGCAAATGGTGAAATATTCCATAAGTGGATGAGATTGGCTGTTTGACCATGAAGAGAGTGGTTGTATACAGAACTGAATATAGAAGATGTTGAAGATGTTCCCAACAGAACTGGCCCAGAGACAAGAATATAGAAGATGTTGAAGATGTTCCCTGTCACTTTAAGACTCTAAACACATTTTTCTGATAATTTGACAGCAGTTTTCTATGTTCAACTGAAAAAGGAATGCTGAAGGTTTTAAATTGCCGGATAGAGAACTGATGCAACCTTGAAGGGAGCATTTCAATCATAACTCTGCTAAAGTGGGAAATTGCACATTAAAATAAGCACAACCGTAGTGCACTGTGAGGTGTTTTAATTAACAAATGACATTTTTGCATTACAATTGTACAGTTTACTTAATCAACAGGTATAATTTTGTTACCCCATGGCTCTATTTATACTAGTTGATCTATAAGTCTGTATATTTATTAAACAGAAGGGAAATTGTATTCAATTTTTTTAGGCTTTTCCGTGGAATGAGCATTCCATGCAGCATCCTAGGTATGAATGACGTGGCCTGGCAGGAGACGAGAGGTGGGATGCTGCATGCAAATGGTGCTCCTGAGACTGGTGGTGTGAGAGTACATGGTGGCGGTCCCCTAGCTTCGGTCGCGGTAGCTGGACCAGCTCCAGGTGTTCAACATTTACCAGGGATGGACAGGGTTCCCAACCCCAACCCTGGTACTCCACAGCCTCTGCTGAGTGGAAGATCGCAAGACGATGCCACGGTTGGATATTTCTTTCAGCGGCAACCTGGGGAACAGCTTGGTGGTTGTGCTCCAAGTAAGCATCGGTGGCCAACTGGAGATGCTAATCATGTTGACCAGGTGAGAAAGATCTATCTTTAAGACTTAATACTTTATAAGCCACAAATTCAATGGTCACCAAGTGCACTGTGCTGCAAATGTATCTTTCCTATGCCCCAAGATATACTTGTAGTGTGTTCAAGGTTATATTATTTTAATAGTATAATTGGTTTGGTAAATCCAATTCAAATCCAAAAAGTGCTTTTGTTTAAAACTTTTTTTTTGTATGTTGCAAGGGTCGAACAGTGGATGAAATGAACTATGACTTTCAAGCTCTTGCTTTGGAGTCCAGGGGGATTGGAGAGGTAAGATGTATTGATGTTCTCACCTTATCTGTTGTTTTTAGTTTAAAACATTATTTGCACATTATGGCAAAAACTAGAACAAGTACCGCACTGGTTTATTTCTTAATGTTGGACCCAGTTAATCAATGGAAATGCATGTGGTGAGACCTATGATTTTCCTGCTTAAGCAGAGAATGAAGTTAAATCTGACTGTTTTTAAGTTGAGTAAAAAAAGTGACTTTGTTTAAGCTTTTATGTCAATTATTGTTGGCCCATTGCTAGTTTACACAGTTTTATTTTACTACATGTATTGTTTAATATCATTTAAATGTCTACGTTGTGTTGTAAATTCAGATATTCAAAAACATTTTAAATGCAGATTCAATAAATATAAAAAGTTGTCTCCTGGAAGGGTGAAAATAAATCAAAATCTACAAGGACAAAAAGTGCTTTTGTTTAAAACTTTTTTTTTTTTGTATGTTGCAAGGGTCGAACAGTGGATGAAATGAACTATGACTTTCAAGCTCTTGCTTTGGAGTCCAGGGGGATTGGAGAGGTAAGATGTATTGATGTTCTCACCTTATCTGTTGTTTTTAGTTTAAAACATTATTTGCACATTATGGCAAAAACTAGAACAAGTACCGCACTGGTTTATTTCTTAATTTTGGACCCAGTTAATCAATGGAAATGCATGTGGTGATTTTCCTGCTTAAGCAGAGAATGAATAAATATGGTTTGTGGATTATTTTTGATTGAAAACAGCAAGAGTGTAGAAACCATTTTCCATATTTCTTTTGGTGGTAGAGCACATAGGATCGTGTGAATATGTACAATAAAGAAGGCTGTGGGAAATTACAGTAAGCTAATGGTTAGACTTAAAGTTGCCAAAATAAATCAACATTTTGTCATACCTGTATATTTCTCTAGCTGTTGCCTGCAAAAAAGCTTTGGGAATCAGATGAACTTGCCAAAGATGGAAGGAAAGGTATGCTGCTTGGAGAAGAGTGGAGGGACAACGCCTGGGGAACATCTCGTAAGGAAACTCTATACTTTGAGATAAATCATTTTTCCAATATATAAAACTGTCCTGAGCCTGCATCAGTTAATAATCACAGCAACCACTCAGTTTTAATTCCAATCTTTCATTCAGATCATTCAGTGTCTCAGCCAATCATGGTGCAGCGGCGACCAGGCCAGAGTTTTCATGGGAATGGGGATGCCAATTCAGTGCTTTCACCTCGGTCTGAAGGTGGAGGCCTGGGTGTGAGCATGGTGGAGTACGTCCTGAGCTCCTCTCCTGGTGACAAGATGGATGGTCGCTACAGGAACGGGGGCTTTGTAAGTCGACAAGCTTAGTGGACAAGGTTTACCTAAACCTCAAAGAGCATTCCTATCTTTAATACCGTCTTTATATGAAAACAGGGCGGGGGAGACGCTGAGCAAGATGGGAGAGAGAAAGGGGAGGTTCAAGATAAGATCTCACCTTTTGAAGAGGATAAGGGCCCAGAGATGAATGTTGTTGATGACTGTGATCCAGCGAAGGCCAATGGAAGATGTCTACTCAATGGCATGGACAGAGACTCAAAGGACTTCAAGTAGGTTTATAAAATTATCACATAATTTCCCCCTCATTTACATTGGTAAATTGAATGTGTTAAGGTAAATCATAATTACAATTACTAATTTTAAACCTCACTCAACTTCCAGTCCAACCCCTGGAAGCCGTCAAGCTTCA
Source organism: Cynoglossus semilaevis (assembly GCF_000523025.1). NCBI lineage: Eukaryota > Metazoa > Chordata > Actinopteri > Pleuronectiformes > Cynoglossidae > Cynoglossus > Cynoglossus semilaevis. The sequence goes on along the minus strand of NC_024313.1, from coordinate 6,020,048 downwards.
CCCACAGAAGCAGTAGAGAGGATGGGGCCGAGTCACACAGGCTTGGAGATGATGGGACAGCACCACCCTCACCCACTCCAACAGCAAAACCCCGTCCAAAACAAGTCCCCAGCCGAAGATTTCCAGAACCAGGAGGCCCAGAACATGGGAGGCATGGAGCAGCAAGCAGGTGTGGAGTCCCTCCAGTTTGACTACGCTGGGAACCAGATCCAGGTCGACTCCTCAGGGACTCCAATGGGGTTGTTTGACTACAACTCTCAGCAGCAGGTTTGATGAAATGCCAGGTTAACTTGTTTAAGATTCCAAGGGAGTCTGTGATCCTTTTTAATGTTTGCTCTTGTTCCAGTTGTTCCAGAGATCCAATCAACTGACTGTTCAACAGCTCACTGCTGCTCAACAGCAGCAGTACGCTTTAGCTGCAGCTCAGCAGCAGCATCTAGGTAAGTTAGAGACACTGTTACTGTGTGTCATCATTGTTTACTGCATACAGTATGTCAGATCTCTGCGTGTCTGGATTTGAAAGCAAATGTATAATTATGGATTTCTTCACATTTCCCAGCTGGCCTTGCTCCTGCCTTCATGCCAAACCCATACATCATTAATGCTGGGCCCCCTGGGACCGATCCCTACACTGCTGCTGGGCTGGCAGCCGCTGCCACACTTGCAGGTATTCAAAGCTTCAGATCAAATCCTTTAAATATAAACTGTTCAACTTTATTTGTTTCAATGGATGATACAATATTATGGGGCTGTTTTAAATATATACATATATGTATTTTATAGGTCCGACAGTTGTTCCACCTCAGTACTATGGTGTCCCTTGGGGTGTGTATCCTGCTAACCTTTTCCAGCAACAGGCTGCATCTACTGCCAATCATTCAAATCAGCAAGCATCCAATCAGGGACCAGGTCCAGGCCAACAACAGGTACATATTGTTGAGATTGCTTTGGTTTAAGTGTTATTGCAATGAGCGGTTCTTTAGCCATTCTAATTAGATTGAACAAAACCTACCACAAGAGCAGAGCAAACATGTGCATTTGAAATGGTCAATTTTGAACTTTTCCAGTGGTTCTCAAACTTAAGATTTTTCAAAATTTCCATGGAAGTTATGTAGCATATAAATGTTAGAATTACAAATAAATTATTTCTCTATTGTTTTAAATAAATTTGATTTGCTGCAAAGCTCCCTCCCTCCCTCCCCAATTCTTGTGAACCTCTGACCTAAACCTCAGATGTGACAAACCTGTCATGTCATTTGTGACTTTTGACACAAAATCTTTTACTTTTTTTTTTGTAACTATCAATTGTTTTTTGGGGGGGGGCATTTTAGAGACAGCAGCTAGCTTAGACATGTACGGAGTGAGGGCTGTTTCCTGGGGAGTTGAACATTTGATTAAATAAAAAAAAAATTGAAATTCCCTTTTTTTTAGAGCCAAGTTTTCTTAGACTTTAATTACATATTATGTTTAATCTTTTAATGGCGTAGCTAAGAAGCCTATGCATTTGACGGCATTATAACCTCTTCCCCCTCAGGTGATGCGCACAGGAAGCAACCAGCGACCTCTTACACCAGGGCAAAGCCAACAGAGTCAGCAGGAGTCTTTGGCTGCTGCTGCCGCTGCTAATCCTGCTTTGGCGTACGCAGGAATGTCAGGTTCGTAGACAGCCTTGCTGTGGTCTTTCTCATTGACATCTGAACACGCTCCCTATGTTGATGGCTTTGTCCTGTGCAAAGTGTAATGGAAAATGTTTAGCCATCAAATTGGACAAACATTTCACATTGTCGATGTTTCCTCTTGGTATGATCACATTTGTGTTTCTATTATTTAATCTTTCTATTTGTTATACTCATACTTGTATGTTTTGTGCTCTCATACTCTCAGGGTACCAGGTTTTGGCTCCTGCTGCGTACTATGACCAGAATGGGACTTTGGTGATGGGCCCGGGTGCCCGTACAGGGTTGAGTGGTCCAGTTCGTTTAGTCCAGACCCCTCTCCTCATCAACCCTGCTGCAGCACAGGCTGGTATGTGCTGGCCTACATATTGACTTCCTTTTACTTTTTTGTTTCACAATGTTTTTTTTAACATCACAACAGGTATACTGACTAAGGTTAACAGTGTTACCTGTTAACCTCCTGGTCAAGGAACCTAAAAGAATTCAGATTTTAGTTTTAATACAGGTTTTACGAAGTCTCAGCCCCAGCCACTTTTTCTTTTCCTGTCCTTTGTGCTCTGGAACATTTTGACTATCTCTCCTCGTCCACCAGCAGCTGCAGTGTCTGCATCTGGCTCTGGCAACAACATGTCTGGTCCTCCAGCCAATGGGCTGTATCGCTCCATGCCTCAACCACAGCCACAGCAACAGCAGCAGGCTCCCCCACCCAGCAGCGGCCTGCCGTCCAGCTCATTCTACGGCTCTGGATCAGTGCCCAACACTTCTCAGAGCAGTTCCCTTTTCTCACACACCTCTGCTGCACCGCCGCCACCAAGCTCCTCCCTGGGCTTCAGCAATACCGGCGGCTCCCTCGGTGTTGGTCTGGGTTCTGCTCTTGGTGCTTTTGGTTCCTCCGGTCAGTGACTCATCCCTCACCTACAATTATTTACCTTTAGAGTTTTTTGTGTTAGGTTCTCAGTCATCCAGATCACCTTATCCAAAGAATAGTTACATCGAGGGCAACTGGACGGAGAAGGCTTTTTTTTAAAGACGTTTCACCTCATCTGAGTGGCTTTAGGCTTTTTCCTTTAGAGTCTGTCCATACTTTAATGCTGATCTTTTATCCCCTACAGTGTCCAGCTCTAATAGTAGCAGCGTATCTCGCCGGGACTCCCTGTTGGCCAACTCTGACCCGTACAAACGAGGTGGCAGTGCCCTAACTCCCATTGGTCAGCCTTTTTACAACAGCCTGGGTTACTCCTCTTCACCCAGTCCCATTGGCCTTACCCCAGGCCACTCCCCGCTGACTCCTCCCCCTTCTTTGCCCTCCTCTCATGGATCCACCTCAAGCCTTCACCTAGGTTAGAGAAATGATGTGGATTTAACAGGTCAATAAATGCACTGTATAGTTTTATACTCAACTTGACTCTTTACCTTTAGGTGGCCTGACAAATGGCAGTGGGCGCTACATTTCGGCAGCACCTGGAGCTGAAGCCAAGTACCGGAGCGCCGGTGGTACCTCCAGTCTGTTTAATTCCAGCAGCCAGCTGTTTCCGCCATCTCGACCTCGCTACAGTCGTTCCGATGTCATGCCGTCCGGTCGCAGTCGCCTTTTAGAAGACTTCAGAAACAACCGCTTCCCTAACCTCCAGCTGCGTGACCTTCCAGGACACATGGTGGAGTTTTCTCAAGACCAACACGGATCGAGGTGACTGACAAACAGCCCCGATGGTGTTAGTCGTTATTTTTTGTTTTTGGATTCCACTATTAACTCATTATTGTTGTTTAATTCTTAGATTCATCCAACAAAAGCTGGAGAGAGCCACCCCCGCTGAGAGGCAGATGGTTTTTGGAGAGATCTTACAGGCAGCTTACCAACTCATGACCGACGTATTTGGAAACTACGTCATTCAGAAGTTTTTTGAGGTCGGCACTAATAAATTGTATCTTACCGAACTACACAGCATTTATCTGAGTGCGATTCTGTGTTCTACCACATGTGTAAATGTTTCCTTTGTTTTGATAATTGCAGTTTGGAAGTGCGGACCAGAAACTGGCTTTGGCCACTCGTATCCGTGGACACGTTCTTCCCCTGGCTCTACAGATGTACGGTTGTAGGGTGATTCAGAAAGCCCTGGAGTCCATTTCCTCAGACCAGCAGGTAATTGTAAGTGAGACTTTTACTTCTCTGTACAAAAAATCCCAATTAATGTATATAACCAGCGGCTAACCTTATGTCTTTGCCCCCATTCTCTTCTGGTTTCACTTTTTAGAGTGACATTGTTCGTGAGCTGGATGGACACGTGTTGAAGTGCGTGAAGGACCAGAATGGGAACCACGTGGTCCAGAAGTGCATCGAGTGTGTCCAGCCTCAGGCCTTGCAGTTCATTATTGATGCTTTCCAGGGACAGGTGTGCTTCTTATTTAAACGACACACATGTTTGACCACTTTAACCTCAAGGTTTTTGTTAAAATTGGACAAGTTTTCAATCAGTGTATTATTTGCTGCACATTTAAATATGACAGAGTAAAATTGTTGACAAAGTCCAGGTAAAGACTGATTAAAGAAAATATTAGTTTATTACTGATTAGTTGATTGTAAAAAAAAAATCTTTTAATGTGAAGAAAATAAAACTGGCTGTAAAGGTTTCCATGCTGTCAGAAGGTTCTAAAAATGTTATTGACACAACTCTAGCAGGAAACCCTTCACCTTCAGTCCATGTCAGATTATTTTTAATTGTTTATCCTCTCCCGTCTTGTCCAGGTGTTTGTGCTCTCCACACACCCATACGGTTGCAGAGTGATCCAGAGGATTCTAGAGCACTGCACCCAGGAGCAGACCCTCCCCATCTTGGAGGAGCTGCATCAACACTCTGAACAGCTGGGCCAGGTGAGCACATGTGTCTCCATCCTGTCAGCTGTGTTCTGCATGTTGTGTTTGGACATCAAAAATATTTTTACTCTGCTTTCATCTTTTTGTTTTGTTTTTTTTTCCATATGTAGATGCTGTGTAAAGTGTAGGAGTGAATGTATCTGTGCTGTAGCTGTTTCATTTACATCTGACATGTGATTATTTAAACATCCACCCTGCCCCCCTTCACTTATTCCATCTAGAAATATCAAGGCGTTTCATTGGAGATGACACCCAAAACATATTATACAGTGTCCCGCGATGCACTGTTCAAGGTCAGAGCAATTTGCCTCTCTCGCGGATGTCCCTGTGCTCTCTTCCTGTTCTCCCCCTTTCTTTTTTTAATCTCTTCTTCTAACTGTTTGATTTAAAAAAAATAATAGTAATTCCTCCAAACTGTCAACTGCCTTCTAACCTCTGCTCTTTCTGTCTTTCCTCTCTGTTGCCTCATACCACAGAGACTTCACAATGCTTATGCTTATTTTTATTTGCCAGCATAATTCCCTGGTCAATCTGGGTTTTTTGGTTGTTTTTTCTTTTTGCAGTTAAATCCTCCTGGATTTAACTTAAATTGAAACAATTGGACTATACAAGTGGTGCACACATTGAATTAATTACATGTCCAAAAAATATAAAGTAACGCTAGTTGGTCTCAATAAAACGGATTGACAGGAAATGAATTTGAAGGCAAATGCTTCTCAGCTGAACCTGGAGATCATGTTACCTATCCAACAAATCGCTGCTTCGACTTGCCTAACCTAAAACCACACCCCTAACTGTCTATCACCCATTTCTGAAGGGGCAAAGATGCTGCCGGTTGTGTTCTGAGCTGTTTGGTCAATAATGCATCAAACCGGCAGCATCTGTTTTGTCTGACCTTCCGCAGTGATGACGTAAGGGTTTTGTACAAGACTACAAATGGGGGTGTCACTCAGTCGTCCACCTATCATTGTAGAGCTGCATGATCATTTAATGTTTTTTGGAATCTCACACCAATCAAGACCAACAGCGAATCCTAGTGCATGAGAATGAATCAAAGCATCAGAGAATCTCACACACACACACACGACTGTTTCCACTGAGCTCACCCCTTCACTGCCTCCTGCAGGATCAGTACGGTAACTACGTCATTCAGCATGTTCTGGAGCATGGCAGACCTGAAGACAAGACCAAGATAGTAGCAGAGGTCCGTGGAAAAGTTCTCATCCTGAGCCAACACAAGTTTGCAAGGTGAGGGGTTATGGTTTTGTTTTGTGCACTGTACTTGTTTGTGGGTTGTTGTTTTTTTTAAACTTTGTTTCTAACCTAATTAATAAGAAATCAAGAAACATTAAGAACAACCCAAAATGATCTTTTCTACAAGTAGAGATATTGCTGTTTTCCTTTATTTTTAAACAATACCTCACGGAATAGAACGAATGCCTTACGGTGTTTTGATTTCATGAACCAGTGTGAGGCAGGTGCAATAAAAATATTGACTTGTTTACAATAACAACCTCTCCCTTTCTTTAAAATCTCAGCAATGTCGTGGAGAAGTGTGTCATCCACTCTTCCCGCTCTGAGAGAGCTCTTCTGATCGATGAAGTGTGCTGCCAGAAGGATGGGCCTCACAGCGCCCTGTACACCATGATGAAGGACCAGTATGCCAACTATGTTGTCCAAAGAATGATTGACATGGCAGAACCAGCTCAGCGCAAAATAATTATGCACAAGGTGAGTCTGTGGAAAAACCTGTTTAAAAGTAACCTTTGTTTTTATCTGCTTCATGATTTTGCTTTTTGTGCTACTGTGGTAAAACAATAATAGAACTCTTGTTGACTGAGCAGTGACACACCAAAATACATTAAATATAACATGAAAGTACAAGATGATTGATGTCTTCAAGGAGTTTTTTATCTGTTGTGTATTTGTGGTAAATAAATATTGCCATAGTGCATTCAAGATTGTTGTGAGAGTTTTGTTTTTATAATATTGATTTTAATCTTTTGTCGTCCTATTTAGATCCGGCCTCATATTGCCACTCTGCGCAAGTACACATACGGAAAACACATCCTGGCCAAGCTAGAGAAATATTACATGAAGAGTGGATCCGAACTGGGTCCCATTGGTGGCCCCACAAATGGCCTCATGTAGCCTGGTCCCCCGACGAAGACGAGTAGGATTCCAAACCTGCCCTTGTTCTGTGAGAGATGAGCTTCTTAGCCATACGGCCTTTGATGACCTCTGACCTTTTTTTTCTGTGGTGGGGGTTGGTGGTTACCAAAAATTAATAACACACGAGTCTTCACATGAGTACGCTGTGACAATTTAACCCTGCCACTCTGACACCCCTGGTGCAGGTCCTCAGCGAGGGATAGACAAAGTCAACAGGCTGTGATATAACAAATTTTTCTTTCTTTTTTTTTTTCTGGGTAAAGCACAAGCCCATGTTAATGATGTAATTGATGTATTTGAACAATTGTCATAATATGTACATTTAATTTTTTTTTACTTGTAAATTCTCTGTAGAAAAAGAAATTTATTACACATTTGCTGAAAATTTACAATTCTTATTCTTAACACCAGCAAGTGACTTTATAAGGGTACACGAAGAAGAAAAGGTCAGTTTTGGTTTTGTAACCTGCCCTTTGTCAACTGTTCAAATTAAATCCGGAATATTTGTATATGACCCCATGCACAGTACGTGTGCTTCCAATGCCAAAGCAGCTGTTGGATTAGAGTAGTTTTCACTAGCACGCCATCGTAGGGACAGACAGGAACTTTTCCATCCACTTTGTGCCACAGACGTCGAGGTCGTCAGGACCAGTTTGCGAGCTTGGCTTCAGGGATCGGTGTTCTAGTCCAGGGTAGTGCGTTTGTTTTCCAAGGAACAGTTGTTTTAATTCTTGCCTTCTTTTCCAGCTAAGAGGTGGTGTATGTTCACCCCCTCCCACTCCCCCCACACACTCTCAGCCGAGCAGCTCGTAATCTGCTTGTAGTTTTGGTACTAAACATCACAGCCTATCAGATTTCGTGACACCGCGTCCACCGAGCCCCCTTTTTTTTTAATTGTTGCATTCCTAATCGCTCAAGATTGAGGTTTGATACAAGATGACAAAACCAACCATTGGAACGTAGAAACACGGAAGCAGAGCACCAGGGTTGGTTGTACAGTGGATGTGCGAATCTGCTAGAAGCCTGACATGAATTGACAGCAGTTGGGGAGCTGCTTGTGTCTTTTGTTTTCCTGGGGGGTGGGCCTTTGGTATGCATTGGCATGCTGTGACAAACGTTTTAATCCTGGCAATGAATTTCTTTCTAATCTTGTTTTGTGTAACATCTAATCCGTCTGGTAGTTTTTTGAGATGAACACTGCCCTGGAGAACAGTAACTTTACGTACTGAATAATCATCTCTCGCTTAGTTGTCGTAGTAGTTGTAGTTGTCGTAGTAGCTGCAGTAGTTTAACGATGTATAGCATCTTTATGTATGAGTAACTTTGTTGCTTTTGGGGTTGGGGGACCTTGCACCTTTGATGGAAACCCCCCCTCACCGCCTGAAGGTTGGAGTAGTCAGGTGAGGGCGAGAAGTGGTGAAGTCAAGCTTGTCTCAGATCTGTACATCTGAGGTGAAGTGAACCAGGGATGTCAGATTATTATTTTAAACCGGTCTGATGTTGTTGTTTTGTTTCTTTTTTAAATAATTTACATTTGGTTGGGTATGCAAGTCCATTGGTGGAGGCTGGTGGGGGAGGGGCATCAAACGCTAAACACTTCACCTGTAATGCTCGTAGTGATGGCTTCTTTGCTTCATATATGAATAATTGTAGAATACATGTAGTATATGTGCAGTTATTAAGTGTAAAATTATTAGTTTAACCGAGGAAAAAAAAGTCTAGATGTGGTGTTTTGTTTTTTTTTGTTTCTTTGACAGGCCTTGCTCTAAATTTGTAGTGATGCTTTTATTTCGTCTGTACAGTTGTACATTTGTAAACGTTTATGCTGTAAATGGGATGTCTTTTACACTTTTTTGGGGGGAAAAAAGGCAAATGTGCATTTTGATGTTTGTGTATATTCATCACTCCTTCCCCCCTGAATATAATGTATACAGTTTTATTTGATTCAATGTCATTTTTAAAGTAAGGAACCTCTATGGCTTCATAATCTGGCATGTTGTTTTTTGTTTTTAAATCTGTTAGGGGAAAGGCCAGCCTCTATTTGTACTGGAGCTGTAACATCCTCTGTTGATAGTCTTTCTGATTTGTGACAGTTTAAAAAAAAAAAAAAAAAAAAGAAACATTACTGTACTTAATCCAAGGCTGCATTTTAGTCCTCTGCTATCATGGAAAACTTCACAGGAGACGACAATAATTATTTTTGTACAGAACAGTGCTGTATTTTGAAACAGCTACTACCTTGTAAAAGCAAAAGCAGTGTAAATTATTGTCAATTATATAAATATGAACATATGAGTTTTTGTCACACTGTCAAAGTCATGTACATTTTCAGGTGGCCTTATGTACATTTCCAGATGTTAGATGAAGAAACAAGCTCATTTTTGGCAGCAGAATTGTGACTATGTATGATTAAACTGTTCTTCTAACATTCGACTTGTACTGTTGTAGTTTGTCTTGGCCAGGGGTCTCCAGCCTTTTTCCTCTGAGAGCTCCTTTGACAAAATAAAAATGACAGAGAGCTACTTATGTTGTGTAACATTTATTTCCATAGGTCATTTGGGAACAAACGGAACATTCACGCAGTGCAGTAGTGAACTTAGCTGCTTTAGATACACCATTTCTGAACAGTAACATTTTTAAAGGTTATTTTTTAAATGCAGTTTTCTATTTTCTATGTTGTGTAACATTTATTTTCATAGGTCATTTGGGAACAAACGGAACATTCACGCAGTGCAGTAGTGAACTTAGCTGCTTTAGATACACCATTTCTGAACAGTAACATTGCAGAGATATATTTTTTAAATGCAGTTTTCTATTTTCTGCAGAAAAGCGCCGTCTGCTGGTACAACCAACTCCTCTACAAGTGTTTGACAATCGTCATGGCAGAGATAAACGTAGCATTCATAATGTGCAGTAGAGAACTTAGCTTTAGTTTTATTTACACGGATACTAAACAGTAGCAAAATTATTAAAGATATAAACTTTTTTAAAATCAGTATTATCATTATTCACCATTGTTTTATTTGTATTTATAAGTGTAATTCCATTTACTTTTGTCAAAGTATCTATTTTATTCATCCATGTTCCACAAGGGCAGTTTAGCGTAGGGACACATTTTATGATGAAATCTTGTCAGGTAATACAACTTATTTATTAAATATACGACTTTATTTTTATTGACCTCCGAATTATTTGTCCATTTTCCATTCCGCAATGTGGTTCTACGTTTTAGTAGCAGTTACATCTTTACAATGAATCCACTGAAACCTGGCGGGCGGAGTTTGTGTGAGTGACGCACAGAGTCGAGGTCGGAAGAAAACACCTGCGGAGGTTTCTGCTGAGACGCAGGCACAGAGAGACCTGACTGGGGTTGGCTTTTGCTGGAAAATATGAGAATATTTCTGACTGTAACTCTGACTTTTATACTTCCACTCAGTGCAAAGGTGAGTTTAAATTTAAATTAACACGACAATGGCTTTACTGGAGGTTATATAAGCACCTTTCCCACTTCCTGGTGTAGAGTTACGGTGTAAAGGTGGCTTCGGTTTAGAAGCGTCAGGATGTATGTATCCTTAAAAGGGCTGTGGGTTGTTCTGAATTTTATTTAAATGTGTATAAAATTAATTGATATTGCCCTGAAGCCACTGTGATTTATTATACATGTACATTCCTTCATAAAGAAACCATCAAAGTGCACGTTTATTATCCACAGAGAGTTTTGACGGAATCATAATTAATATTTTTTTAAAAATATGTTTGAAATTATTATGTTAGCTCCAAGTACTTCCACACAAATATATTTGCAGACGGTTGATTGAAAATGATTCAGATTTTTTTTAAATTAAATAAACACAAATTGATAAATATAAAATAATTGTATTTAATATTATTATATTATTATTTATTATAGTCTTTACTGTCATTATAACTCAGGGATACAATGAAATTGAGCCTCTTCTTTTAACCCATCACATCTATGCTGCACCTGCTTTTATTGTTCTTTTTTTGTCGTTGACATAAAATGTGGAAATATTCTGGATGAATAGTTTATGAAAAAAACAAGGAAGAAGCGAGGTTGAGAAGTATGCAGCAGTGTTCAGAAAATTTGACAAAATGTGAATTGCAATTATTAAAAAGGTATTATTTAAAAATACACAATGTACTCTTCACTATTTGCCACATGGTTTTTGATAAATTACTACCACACACATGTACAAAAGAGAGAGAATACAGGAAATGGATAAAAGTGAAGTCACAACGAGATAGAATACAGGAAATGGATAAAAGTGAAGTGGTTAAAATGGGTCATTGGCAGTGAAATTTTCCAAACTGGAGCTCAATCACAACTTCATCTGTAACAGTGAATGGTTCACCAGGTTTGTTTTTTACAATGTCTGTCCTAAATGTTCCAGTCAGTAGGGGAAAACATAAAATCCGTTTGGGGTTTGAATTATTCAGGCCTAATGACTGTACTGGTGTTGTGGAGTACTGAAGCATAGGTTGTTTGGTAGCTATGGTGTTTGTGGCTATTGTACTGATAAAAATAGATGTTCTACCTGGAGAAACATGACAATAATTATGTCTGAGTCCAACCTTGTGTACAGGAAAGATTAAGATTTAGTACGATTTATTACCTGGTAAGGAAAGTTAGACAGCTTCTTTCACCTGCTGTCTCTCTCTCTACTTATTTCTTCATCAGTCTTTGGGCCTGGACCTGGAAGGATCAGGCTATGATCTTGTAAGTTCTGGGACTGGCTCAGGAGATTGGTCATTTACAGGTAATGACTTTAGGACATAGTCATGTATTATAATCTATTATTATTATTATTATCATTAAACAAAATAATAGTTTTTAGTTTTTAATTTCTTGGTCACATCTGTTCCTTCTTCATTATTTCTTGGTCACATCTGTTCCTTCTTCAGGGGAAGAAACACACACCATGGATGACTCAGACAGAAGAGATCAGATCAGAGAAGATTTACTGTGGAGTATCAAAGAATCAGATTATATCATTTTGTCAAACAGCAAGAACTTCTGGGAGAACGAGCAGATTGTTGCAGGTACAATTTTGACATTGCAGTTATTTATACTTTCACTTCTACTGCCATGAGTCTGTTTTACGGCAGAAACTCTTAACTGTATGAAGAACAGCACAAAAACCACAATTCAAAGGTTACCAAACCATAAAGGTCATTCTTCTGGCCCACCACTGACATTTTCCTTAAGACAATTCAAAGTTTTTCCTATCATTACCTTTAAAATATAGTTGTGTAGATTGAAGATTACAGTGTCATCTGCAAAGATCATGACCCCCCACACACAGTTTAACTCAGTAATTTATTTTCACAGCTGTTACTGCAGGTGGCGTAGTAGGTGTGGTACTGGCTGCAATGATCACTGGAGTGTTGATCTACATCTTTCATGGAAAAGAAGGTAGAGTTTATATTGAAGGCCGAGTGAAACGCAGGGAAATGTGTGTTTAAGTGTCATCTTTTAGGAAAACCTGTCAGGACAAAGTTGCTGTTTGTAGATGATGTTTACAAGTGTATATGTTTAATGATGATTCATTTATTAGCAGAATTAAATTTGATAAAATGTCAAGGTTTTACGTCATTATGATCTTTTAGTGGTTTACATTATTTTGATTAGTTGTATAGATTTTTGATTGTCCTTGGTTGGTATAACCGACAAACCTCTACTGCAAGAACAAACGATCAGGGTGCTGGACCACCAATGAAGGACAACACTAGAACATTCAGCTGCCACAGGCAACTGAATCAAAAATATATAATAATAATATTTTGCACACATACTTAGCACTTTAGAAACGAAATTATGTATGTTTTTAACTGTTCAAATCAAATAGACCACAGCCAAAAAAAAAGTGTAAATGTGTATTATTCTTATTTTTGTGGACCATATTTTAATATCACTGTGGGAAACGGAATCGGTGTATGTACTAAAAGAGTGAATTGTTATCAATATTTCACACAGTTGCTTAAGTTTCAGGGTTCGTGGTGTTAAACTGTCGCTACTTAGCGTTTTGTTTTTTTTCTGGGGCACTCGAATACAACACAGCTGTGAGGTAATGTTATACACGCTGTAATAAAGACATGTTGACATTCTTTGTCTCGCAAATCTGTCTAGTAATGGATACCAAGCATGTTTAACCCTGTGTGTTCTCTAGGCTGTGACCTAGAAATTTTAATCACATTTTTAGTTATTTTACATTATAGTTTAAATTAAATTTAAGCTGGAATCATTACATTATTGAATGTGTCCTGCAACATTGAACATGCTTGTAGTGTGTGCCATGAGATGTGATTGACTGTTTTGTGTGGCTGTTTAACTGTGAATAAAGAAATGCTTTATAATTCTTGTAGTATTTGTTGAATTTTTGCCAACATACTCTGTCTGCTGTTTGAGTTACAATTATTTGTATTAGGCTGAACTACAGTCGAAAGATTCAAAACGCAAAAATTATAGGAAATAACAGCTGAGAAATTGTCAGAAATGCTTTATGACAGGAAGAATATTTTATATATAGGTAATAATCTGTAAATAATCTCTGCGTCACAATTGGCCGACACCTTGATAGTCGACCCTTAGTCCCGCCTTTTCCTCTAACGTCAGAGCGTTTGTTTTCATCTCTGGTGTCGTGAGGTTGTTCGGGTGGACGTGCTGGTGGGCGTTTCTGCGTCTTGGTGTCCCTTCCTGCTGTTGCTGTAAGAGGCTTCTGTTTTTACCCTGCTTGCGACCAACTCATCTCTGATGTTTCTCCCTACGCTCGTGGAGGACATGCATCATTTTAAGCCTAGTCGAGAACGACTGTACACCACCAGATGTTGTGGATGTTGCCATGTCCGGACCGGGACCATCATCCTGGGAACCTGGTACATGGTACGTGAAATGGTCGATGACGACTAACATGCTAATTCGATGTAGCACGGTGTTAACTGCGTTTAAGTTTAATAAAAGTATGGTTTTAATGATTAGCGCGAATCTGACAGTGACGGCGATCTCACGACAATTTATTTTACAACACTAGGAAATTCCATGTTTGCTATGGTGTGACATTTGGACCATTTTGTTAAGGTTCAGTTGCCAAGTCTAACGGTCCGTGTTAGCATTAGAATTAGCTTGCTAACAGTTTTGCGTTGGCATATAGGCGGAAGCTTCATCGGTTGACCTTGTGCTTTGGAAACAAATTCCAGATAACGCCTTCTATTTTAAAGTTATATTTATAATGTTGTTTGTCAGTGCTGCAAAAGCATAGTTTTTGGGTTAGCTTTTGAATAACTCATTATTGGCTAGCCTCTCTTAGGCTAACGTGCTAACCTGATTGTGGCCGAATCATGATTGAATGCTCAGATAACAAGTCTTAAATGCTTTTCAATTAAGTACAACGGCGATATTAAATGTTTACTCTTCAAACGTGAGTTGGTTTCCTGGATTCCTGACCGCAGCAAGTGGAATATGCTGGAATTGTGTCATTCTTATTTAGAAAACGTCCATATTTCCTCTCTTTTCTTTACATGCAGTTTGAATGTTCTGGTCCATTAGAATGTTCTGGTCCATTAGAATACTCTTAAAACACTGCTGACATTAACTTTACTAAGTTAATGTCCCGTTTACATCAACACAACTGGTGAGAGAACCTGGAAAGCTGCAATTCTCATTAATATGTGACATTTCTGCATATTTTCTGCTGTATTTCATTAACATACCAGTAGTACCGAGGTATTAGCAGGACTTGTGCCTGGCACAATTTGATCCGGCTGCTCTCTAAACTCTCCCATGGATTAATCTGCTTCTCATTTCCCCACATCATGTAACAGATGTGGCTGGCTTTCCTTGGGGTTATATTAAATCCTGCTCTCTACTGTGCCATGAACCACAGTTGACTGCTTTCTCTACAAAATATACAATGGTTGACTCACACTAATCTTTTTTTTTTCTTCTCTGTGATCTAAAAAAAAACCCCAATAACCTCAAAAGCAGCAATAGAAATGAAAATGAATACATACTCTGAGTTTAAGATGAACCTATCTTGAGCCAACATATCATAATCCATACAAAATATGTTTGTATTCTTATCACAACCAGTGACGTCTTCTAATAACTAAGTTGACCCCTAACCTATACTACACTCCAAAAGAAAAACAACAAAATAAACTTTTCTTTGGAAAGTAAGCTGTCACCACCCAACAGTCAGGCCAACATATGAGCTCAGGTCAGTGCTGGGACAATAAACTTCCCCTGCTTCATATTGGTCAGGTTGTCGACATTTGCTTGTTTAATTCATGACTATTCAGTGACTAAACAGTGAGGATCTTAATGTCTGAGGAAGTATGTTTGTGTTTAAAAACGCTCAGTGCAACCCTATCAGTAAATCAGTCAGAGCCAATATATCAAACACTAATGCCTGTAGATAAAAAATTGTATTTCACAAATATTTACTATTTTTGTTACGTATTTTAGGTTTATCACACAAAATGTAATCATTAAGAGTGTAAATTTCCCCACTTGTACTAAAAGGACTTTATTATGATGTTATGGCAACATAAAAAATAAAATAGCCTGTGTGCACTGAAGTGGTTTTCCCCCTGCCCGTGCAGAGTGTGACTGGTATGCAGAATATCAACTCAAATAGCAGGCACTGAAACCTCACCAGTACTTTCCCACCAGCTGTTTTTTTATTCTCCAGTTTATCTTCCTTGAAGTTGTTACAGTGTATCCCATTAAAACCAAATGCTCTGTCCACAATGACCACATATTTTGTGTTTTTTTTTTCAACTCCCTTCCAAGTAACACAATCAATTGCAGTTGTTAAAGCACACACTATTAAAACAATGCAGAAAAAAATGAAAAAAGGCAGTGCTGTGGGAAGTTTTTTCTCCTGTTTTTGAAATGGATGATTTATATTCATTATAAAATACAATACATTCAATAAAAAAAACCTCCTCCATTCCACTCAGGTTGTCAACCTTTTGATGGGCATCCTGCTGACCGTTGCTGTGACCCACCCGGAGAACGTGCCCACCATTGATTTGCAGTATGAGGTCATCGATCATTACTTTGCCTCCAACAGGATGTCCGGTAAGCAGCGAAGACTGTCTGAGAAAAAACACCTCATTGGTGAAAGCTACCAACTTTAGTCTTAAGACATTAATACATGTAAATTCTCAATCACAAGAGGGTATTCTTAGTGCAATTATACATGTAAATCACAAGAGGGTATTCTTAGTGCAATGTACCGTTATTATGATAGAGAGAATAGAAATCATTTTTAAGCTAACAAATGTTAGCTTAAAAATGGCACTCATTATACTCTGCACTCTGGGGGCAAGAAATCAAAGTAAACACTTTTTTTTGCCTCTTTGTTTGAGTGTTTTCCAGCTGTGTTTCCTCCTCCGAGGCTCACATGTAGCTGCCTTTTATTAACTCCCCTACATTTCCTCTTTTATGCTCAACTTGAACATGTGACTCATCATCCATCCATGCTGAGCACAGCAACTCCCTGATGGCTGCTAAACAAAAGCAGTCAGGGTGACGACAGAACACCACTGTGGTGTTGTCATGCAGTTCTTTGTAATCAGTCTGATTCCCCTTTTTGTTTGTGTTGTTCATTGTCAACTATTTAATTGTGTGTTTGTCATTAATGGCTGAAAGTATTAAATGTAGCCCAGGGGAGTTTCTTTTGTTGGCCTGTGTGACGACCACTTCATTCCTCTGAAACAGAAATCAAGGAGCTTCAGTTTCATCATGCTTCACTCATTTATTTGTCACTAATTTCTCACTAATAATGTTTACAGATCCTTAACCGATAATACTGGTCTGGAGTTGGTTTTGCGTTATCCTGTTATCTAACACCAAACTGATTTTCTGCTGCTCTTTGTCTGGCTTGACTTTTAAAAGAACAGCTTTTTGCTCATGGCCTTTGGACTGTTGAGTCATTTGGGGGGTTTTTTTCCAGACACGTCAGGCCCTAAGATTCTGAGAATATTGATCTTCTGGCCTGTGACTTAAACGTTGTCATTTGAATCACTAAAAAATGTGTGTTACAAAAGCGACTGCAGTGTAGTGTAAACGAAATGTTGAATTCTTAGACCATTGAGTTGAATGTTGTGTAAAGACACTATTGTTTTGTGTATACGTCTTAACCTGTAGCCTAATTCAAGGTTTTGTCCATAGAAACACGTGATACATGTAGGAGACCAACACTAAAAACTAAATCAGGAGTTCTGCTGGTATCTTTTGTGTTGTATTACTTTGTGAAAGGGGAGAAAAAACTGTTCATTGATGACACATTCGTTATGTTTTCAGTAGATGAGATTTTTTCAACACTGAAACTAATGTTGTTCAACTCAGTCTCTGAATTTAAACCACACTAATGAAACTCCTGTCTCAGTCAGGCGAGTGTGAGGAAGTGAGAGATTGAGTGTGCAAGGTTGAATGTCTGAGGTTAAATGTAGCAGAGACAAACAGAGAGTGAGGTTTATTTTTCCCCCAGAAAGTGAGAAAGAGAGAGAGATACACTATCCTGGAGACTGTTGACTCTGATTTTAATGTAAATGTTTGCTGCTTCAAAGAGCCGAGGCTGAGTGCCATCCATACATAGAATTAAAATATTCACATAAAATTCTTATGAATGAACTTGAACTGGTTTCTCTTTTCCTCCTCCAGAGAATGCCTGTGTGGGGTTTGCCATTTCTCTGCTGATGCTCACTATCAGTGCCATGATGGTGTATGGAGCCATTACTGTGAGTGTTGCCGTGTCCTCTGAACATCTCATTTTTCTGCGACTTGTTGATGTTGTTTGTGATGCACTTGCTGCACTTTTTGGCCACTTCATTAGGTGCAGGCTGTCAGTTTTTTTTCCTTACCCCAACTGTTTTTTGTTGCATGGATTCAAGAATATACCAGACACTATGTCCAATATTGTCATAATAACATCAGTCACACTGCAGGACACTGGTCACAGTTGGGCAAAAAAAAGAAAACTGATAAAGGGAGGAAAACAAAGTGTACAGAAGATACAAGAGAAATGTTGGACAAATAAAAATTAAAGCAAATTATTTTTATGACATACTCACCCTTTAAGTCTAAACACTTAGTTATACATTAGAGAATTTTTCTATAGTAGTTGATGACATTGACACTTTGTCAATATTGACATATTTTGCCTGTAATATTTCAGCCCAGTTAAAGAGGTCGTGTGATTTCACTGCCTGTCATCTTCACCTCACAGAGCTGCCTCGTGGCATCAACACTGACAGGTTTGATAGAAGTCTGACGTAGGATGGCATTACGCTGCTAGTTTGAATGACTGCACGGTCAAATGTGTGAAACCCCTGGACGTTTCTGCTTTAGTTGTGTTGGTAGATGCTCCTTAAAATGTTGGTACATTGTCCTAGCATATTTTCTCTTAGTATTTGAGCCTTGGTGATTAAAACATGCTCCAGTCACCTTTTCATATACATGAGTAGTACTTGAAGAGTAATACTGTCCACTGTTTTCCTGAGATGAGAAGAACCATTTTGCTGGTTTCCATTCTTCAGACCTCCTTAATGTCAGCTCTTCCTGTTTTACTCAGTACTCTCCTCAGTCAACCACAGTCTGTTCATCTCACTCTTCAGTGTGGCTTCCACCTTCAGCACCACATCTGATGGTGCGTCCACGACCTGAGATGTGGAGGCTGTAAATCACCCATGTAAAAACCAACCAGTTGTTGTTTGACTCTCCACAGTAGCTGCTGCTGTGGAACATGATCATTCACAGCTCTAAGATTTCTAGATTAATCACATTTATATGAAAAGAATTAATGAGCAACAGAAGCAAAATGGTTCTTCTTTTGTTACTCTCATCACATTAAATGTATTAATAACCAATATATTTTTCACCTTTACATGTTTCTGGTTCTCCAGCACCGTGACGGATGGCTCATCCCCTTTTTCTGCTACCAGCTGTTCGACTTTGCTCTGAGCTGCCTGGTGGCCATCAGCTCTCTCACCTACCTGCCCAGGATCAAGGACTACCTGGACCAGCTGGTCAGAGCCAGCAGCACACCGTTGTTAAACTTATGTGACATTGGATATCATGTTACACCGATATTTCATTACATCTCATATTTTAATAAAATGCGTGCAGCCATTTTGATGTTGTGTTGGTGATAGTGATGATTTTTAAAAAAAAATTATTTTTCCTCCTCAGCCTGATTTTCCATACAAAGACAACTTGCTCTCCATGGACTCCAGCTGCCTGCTGCTCTTCGTGCTCGTCTTCTTTGCCTTCCTCATTATTCTCAAGGTTAAACTCCAATATATATTTACTCTATGAAAATAAAATCAAGGCTTTTCTGCAAGTGAGAACTTGCTGATTCTTATCTACCACCCTGTGTTCTGCAGGCGTACTTGATCAACTGTGTGTGGAACTGCTACAAGTACATCAACAACAGGAACATGCCTGAAATCGCTGTGTACCCCGCCTTTGAGACCCCTCCCCAGGTAAAGAGTGACTTCCGTTGTTGCGTTTTACTCGGATACATGCAGTTAAAACAATATGTAATGAGTAAATGCAACCAGCAGGGCGCACTATAGCTACATAAAAACATTGTCCACGTAAAGCCATGAGGGATAAACTTCACAAAGTAATGTATAAAAAGCAGAAATATATAAATATTCACCTTATTTCTTTGATAATGTTAGGTATTTTTTGGAAATTACCAAACATTTTGATTTATAACCTTACTGTTCAAATTGATACCAAGATCACTCTTTTGTGGAGTCGTGAGATAGAGTGTGTTGCAAGTCTAAAAAGAGAAATGAAATTGTTCCCAATTTCCTTCCTTCTTTTCTTTTTCAGTACATCCTCCCCACTTATGAGATGGCCATGAAGATGCCGGAGAAGGAGCCTCCTCCCCCCTACATGCCCGCTTAACCAGCAGCACCACTACTTGTTGCCAAAACAGACACACACAAACACAAATGCACACAGCTTTGTCATATGCATTCCTACATTCCTCCCTGAAACACATTTCTCATCTCCCCTCTTCATCCTCTGACCTGCTGTGTATGTGCAAAACACGCCATGTTCACCCGCTGACCACTGTGTTTCTGTCAAGTGTCCATAGATGAGTGAGAGAGGAAACGTGGAAAAGACTGAGAGATGTGTGAAATTGTAATAAAAAAAAAGGATTGAATGAATGAACGTGATCGGAGAGCGATGGAAGCTACCAGCCGATTTTCTCTGGCATTTTTGTATGTCTTAGTAAAAGGGAAATTTGTGGAAATGGAACCGCTTAAAATAATTTTATCAAACCAGCACCATCTACCTGTGGAGTGATATATTAGTGTAAAATAAATATATAATGACAATCTTCTTAGAGCCCTTATTGTTGACTTGTGTTCCCTTTTCTCCCTGAATAACCCCTCAGTGAAGTCGGTAGCATTTTTGCTCTTTTTGTGTGTATTTATTTAGCTTTGCTGTGGTTGACGTCATCACTGCTGCCCCCTTGTGTCGTTGACAAATTGTTGTGAATAACTTTGCAGCTTAGTCCGAAGCAGGAAAGTGACAACTTATCTTTGTCTCTGCTTCGTTCTCGGCCAACCTCCGCAGCAAACAGCTGGTTTTGTGAACATCTAGGTAGTTGCATGCTTCTCAAGCTCTGTCCCCTCAACATCACTTATTGCTTTAATGGTTATATGATTTAATCCTATTAAAAATATTTGACTGAATTAAAGATTTCAATAAAGAAACAGTCTTTTCTCCTGACTATTTTGTTTCAGACAAATGGTTGATTCAGAAAAAAAAAAATCCATAAAGAAAATGAGAAAATTAACTTTTGCATTTTTGTCTGCGATTTTGTTTACCTTCAACGTCTTTATTGATTTGCATATGAAAAAAACGTCATATATTGTTTTTTGTTGAGCTTGATTGCAAGCTATTTCTGATTAATATTTGCAAATATATTTCTTGGTTTTTCTAATTTCTCTATAATCTTCCTAAATTGAGTTTTATATTTTTAATAACAACTCGTGACGTTTTGCTGATCTGTTTTAATTGGTTGCGTTTCATTGGTAAATATTGCGGTGCCAGATCTGCAGCTTGTTCTTTGCCAACTTTTCACTATGCACACGTAATGCTAACGGTTGAAATGTATCCAAAATTACCCTGTTTTGGATAATTATATATATATATATGTAATAATGAACTCTGCCAACCGAATGAATACGTTGCGTGTTTGTGTGACAGGTATGACCGTTTCGTCCTCTTATTTACAGCCTGTAGGTCGTGACCCACGTTTGGATTGGACACCGATATTTGACGTGTGAAGTCGGAGGACTCCTCATATACGGAGCAGCGGAGTGTCCCGAACAGACAGACGGATACACAGAGGAAAAGAGAAGCAGGAAGGATGTCGTCTACACCCAGCTGTCTCTGTTTCTGCGCCCCGCTGATGCTGCTGCTGCTGATGCTGCTGATGCTGAATGATGTGCTGGCCACATACCACCTCAGTGCCGTAAACCCGGAGCTCATCACCGCACAGAGTCTGGCTCAGAGCAGGAATAATGGTCGAGCTCCGATCAGGACCCTCAATCCTGCAAGTAAGTCTTCAATTAGACTTTACTACTTTATTTATTATACACCCTTTACTAGAAAATTCATTTTAATTGTTCAATTGAAGAGACTACGTTATATACAGTATATATGTAAATACATATACTGTATACTGCAATGTCAACATACTGTATATCAACCTGGATATCTTCAAGCAGCTTGATATAACAGAGTTGGGTGCAGTAACAAGCGTATACTTTTTTTTTTCAAGAATTATTTGCATGTTGTCTAATTTGTAACTGTTTTCTTATTTGTACTGTACAGTACAAGTGAAACAATTCAGGAGGCTGAATGAACACTCATACTTTGTATGTCTGTGTTCATAACATACCACCAGAGTCACAAATTACCAGCACTTAGAGAAATGGTCAAAATGGAGAAATCACCCTTGAATGTCTCACAATGGGACTTTTAAAACTGCTGCAAAATCTAATGTTTTGCAGGATTACAGACTAATGTGCAGCCTTAAGGTAGTGTTAACAATGAACAGCTGTTGGTGGTTGTGTTAAAAAAGACTCAAAAGTCAAAATGCCAGAAAAATGTTCATTTTACTGAAACACTTTCAGCTTCAATTCAACTTTGGTTAACCATGATTCATTGTGATTAATTTCCAGCTACTCTGTGATTAATCAGGTTTAAAAAAAATGTAATTGTTTGACAGTCCAGTTTACAACGTTGGATATTTCAAAATTTCCTGGGAAACACATTTGACAGAGACAAAACTAACTGTTCTGTTGAAATGAATCATAAATAACTGTTAATTTCTGACTCTGGAGGGAACGGAGAGTTTGTTGTCATTTCACAACAACTTTCTTTTGTTGTCAGTGTCAACTTACACAGCTCTCTGGTTGTAAGTCTTCTAAATTACTAATGTTGTCCATCGCTTTTATTTTCTGGTGACCCTGTAGTTCACAGAGGTGATTACACGTATAGAGGAGGGTATCACTACCACTTCCAGCCACCAAGGATCCCTCCACCGGTAGTGTATCATCCTGTTCATCCTCTCTCTCCTCCAGTGACATACCACAGACCCTCAGTCCGTATGCCACCATATCAGCACAGGTTCAAGGGCCCGGTGGCTCCACAAATGCACCATCACATGTACAAAGGTTTATCTCCACCTGTAGCTAACCATCCACACCAGTGGGTCAAAGGACCGTTTCCTTCCAAAACAAAAGGTCCGTGTCCAACCGTACCGACACCACCCACGACACCTGTGGTGCCACGTTCTACTGCCCCGCCCGCTCTACCAGAGGCAACAGTGCTGCCAACTCTGCCAGCAACTACAGTGGCACCACCAACAACCATCACTCCGATGGTGGTGGTGACCACGGGGGCGCCAGTGGAGACCACAGCTGCTGTGACGCTACCGGTCAGTACCCAAAGTGGCCTCATCACCACCGTCAGTCCAGGTAGAACATTTCCAGTCAGGTTTGCCTCCCAACACAAACCCATGCACCTTAATACTGTAGTACTGAGATACTGTAGTACTGATCAAAACTACACCTACTAGTTTGTGATACATTAACCACATAGGTCATTAAAAATTTGAATTAAATTAAATTAAGCAATAAATAAAGGGATTTTCACTTTTCAAACATAGTTTTTACTGTAAGCTGTAACCCCCCCCCACACACACATATTTCCCCGCTTCTTCCTTTGGTTTAACCCCCCTCCCCCATATTTCCCTGCTTCTTCCTTTGGTTTAATTCATAAAATTAATGTTAAAGTGTAAAGTGTAACAGTAAAGGCCAGTGGCTCTTTGAAATAACAACTTTCCACATGTCATTTAAAGGTCTCCAAATGTTACTTTGAAAACTATTGCAATAATGTCAAACAACAACATTCTGGGCCCGTCCTGTCATTTAGGTCACAACCCACCATTTGGGAACCACTGGTTCTGAGCTCTTTGTGTGTCTTAATCCTTTCTTTGTCTTTAGGTGTGTGATGTCACGTTTGTGTGTGAACGTCTTCTTTCAAGGGAAATGACATGAAAGAAATGAAATGTTAAGTCAATGAAACGTCTTCATTGGACACTGAAATGACTGATAGTATATCTGCAGACATACTATTTCATTTCAACTCTCTGTTGTTTCACAGCTTCACTGATGCACAATATTGATCTGTTGTTCTTTGTGATGTTGTGCATCGTGACAGTTGAAAAGCTTCAACCTCAAATATCACTGTGTGTGACAATGAACTGGACCTAATCCTGCCATGGTGTCGTTGGTCACCAGAGACAGACTCTCAGTGCAGGAGCCGACCTCTGGACCTGGTCTTCATCATAGACAGCTCCCGCAGCGTGCGTCCCGGTGAGTTTGAGAAAGTCAAGATCTTCCTGGCCGACATGGTCGATACTTTAGACGTGGGCTCAGACGCCACCAGGGTGGCGGTGGTCAACTACGCCAGCACCGTCAAGATCGAGTTCTTGCTCAAAGATCACTTCAACAAGCCCGACATGAAGAAAGCCGTCTCCCGCATCGAGCCTTTGGCTGCTGGAACCATGACCGGCCTCGCCATCAAGACCGCGATGAACGAGGCCTTCACAGAACAGTCGGGAGCCCGTCCTCGCTCCAGAAGCATCTCCAAGGTGGCCATCATCGTGACGGACGGGAGACCACAAGACCAGGTGGAGGAAGTGTCTGCTGCCGCCCGAGCTTCTGGCATCGAGATCTACGCGGTTGGAGTGGACCGTGCAGACATACGGTCCCTGGAGCTGATGGCCAGCGTCCCACTGGAGGACCACGTCTTCTACGTGGAGACATATGGCGTCATTGAGAAGCTTACCTCCAAGTTCAGGGAGACCCTGTGCGGTAGGACAGAGACGGGCCTTAAGACCTTTTTCCATCATTAACCCTGGTTCTAGTTCCTGTAAGAGGCACCTACAGTCTTCAGGGGGTTTGATGTTTCTCTTTCTCGCTCATTGGCAGCGTTACTGCTGAACTTTGACCTAAGGAGATAATCTCAACCCCCACATGGGCTGCAGATGTTGACACTAGAACCTGTTAGTAGCTGCAGAGATAAACCAATGGAAAGTCTTGGGGTTAAGAAGCCCTAAACTTTTAACGTCATTCAAATATGACTGTTTTTTTGGGGGGGTTGTAACAAAGCATCACTACGGACTGCTTTGAATAAAGTTGTTGGAGTTTTGTTGACTGATGTAGAACCGTGTTGTAGTCACCTGGGGATTAAAATCACCCGGATTAAAGCTGCAGTAGGCAAGATTACAGGAAAAGAATTTGTCCAATTTGCAGGAAAAACTAGCTAAAACATTCATCTTATTTTTTAAATAACAATTTTTAATGTTTTCTTTTTTCTTGCAGCTTAGGAAGTTTTTTATGATAAACAAAAATCATCAACAGAGACAGAAATCCTGCCTACTGCCCCTTTAATAGATTATTGAAACATGTCTTAATATGCAGATGTTGGCTGACAACAGTATAATCCTACACAGTACACAGCACTTTATACTATATATGAGGGTGAAACATTAGCTAAGGCTCAGGGCAAAATGATCATTGAATTTTATAACATTAACCAGCATTTTGTTTTTGATGAAAGCAATTAAAAAAACTCCTTTGGCTTAGCTTCAAGATTTCACAATGTATACAACATCTGCAGGGTGTTAAAACTAGTCAAAACTCCTTTGGCTTAGCTTCAAGTTTCAGCCACAATGTATACAACATCTGCAGGGTGTAAATAATAGTAAAATATAAACAAAAAAAAAAGGTTTTGGTTTGATACAGAATATAATTTGGCCAAATAGGTTAGCCAGATAGCTAATACTTAGCCAACTAGCTTGAAAATGAGCTAAAAGTTAAAGAAAATAAATATAATCTTGCTGCAGAAAATACAAAATTCAAAACATGACACAAATTGTTGCCTGTGTTAGTTTCCAACCCTGATATAGTATAATAAAACTTGTGCATGCAAATGGGAAAATTAATGAATTAATCTTTAAATTTTATTTTATTTTTGTACAAATGACAAGTGACCTTGATTTTTTTTCCCATGCCGATGGCTAAGGTTTGTCACTTATAAACCATGTGACCATGTGTAATGCCACTGTCTGTGTGTAACCACTGCACTCCAGGGTTCTGTGATTTTACCTGTTCTGTCCACCACAGTGAAGGAAAAGGCGTCGGCTGAGATGTAGTGACCAGATTAACAACCACGTCCACGTGCAAACATCAGACTTTAACATAATCAGTTGTGTTTAATCGGCCTGTTAGACAGACACACGTAACCTGCTGTATGTCGGCAGAGAAACCTGTTCCCACGCTGCCGCCCTGACAGCACCGTACCTCAATTTCAACTGATTCTAGGTCTGGACCCCTGTGCCGTGGGACATGACTGCGAACATATTTGTATCAACAGCAACGCCTCCTTTTACTGCAAGTGCCGGAATGGTTACATCCTGAACACAGACCAGAAAACATGCTCCCTGAAACGTAAGAGCGTCCCATAGAAATTCCTAAATCTTTGTCTCATAAAAGTTTTAATAAAGTTCAGTAAGAGAATATCTTACCTGGAGGGTGTCAGTAAACACCTGGATCAGTCTGATGTAAACATCATCCAGGCTGTGTCAATGCTAAATTTAGACCCAAAATATTTCTACTACTTCTCTTGATGACACGATTCGGTTTGTCTTTAACCTATATTTGGCCACTCATGTTTTTCAGCAATACAAATACTTAACGGAATTAGCTTTGTGAAGCTGACATCCCTTTTCCTAAGATGGTCAAGG
Source organism: Cynoglossus semilaevis (assembly GCF_000523025.1). NCBI lineage: Eukaryota > Metazoa > Chordata > Actinopteri > Pleuronectiformes > Cynoglossidae > Cynoglossus > Cynoglossus semilaevis. The sequence continues at coordinate 5,993,961 of NC_024313.1, read as the reverse complement.
CATCACTGTCTTTCCTCTGCTTTTCATTGATTTGCTGATTTGCTTTGAGGTTGATCAGGTTGTAGTGTTTGTCCCTCAGCTAAAGATATTTTTTATTTTTAGCACATGTTATTCTGGAAGGTGTGCAGAGTATTTAGTCTCAATATTAAGGGAAAGTTGTGTTGACATGCAGCAATATCTTCAGAAATAATCTTCACTTCAGCAGGTACTGCTGCCTACAGTAGCTAGGGGCGGATTTCTGTGTTTGAAATCAAATATAAAATAGTAGTGGATTTGATTCTGTGAAATCTCCGGTGTGGCATCAGCCCCTGAACAGCAGCTTCTGCTGCAGAAACGAGACTGAGTTGTAATGTATGTGTGATCTTTGTTACTTTCGTCTGCTATGCTGATGTGAAATTTGCTTCCCCCTGGTGAAGAGGTGAAGGCGGAGGTGGTGATGGATCCCTGTAAATGTGAGGCCAGACTGGCCTTCCAGAAGCAGGCGCAGGCGGCCATTCAGCAGCTGACAGCCAAGCATATCCTCTCTGTTGTTTCAGATGGAGTACGTTCCCCTTTTCACAGTTTGACACTGTGTCTGTGTGTGTTTTCATAAGACTAACGTGACCTCTGTCTCCTCACCTCACATCCATCCTTCCCTGGTCTCTGTGCATGTGTTTGTGAATGAGTTTCCTTGACTGACGGTCACTAGCTGACGTGTCTGGCAGAATAGAGCGTCTTGAGAACGTGTTGGGCAGTGTTTAGATCTGGACTCAATGGTGAGCAGTGTTTTTTCTTTCTTCTCTATGTGGATTTACGTTACACAAAGTTTAAAAAAATAACTGCCGCCGCGTTCCAGTGTTTGACCTCTGGTTTATTGTCTTTGTGCAGGGAGCAGAATTGTTTCCTGTCGTAAGCAGGAGCCACGGACAACTGCACGGCAGACATCTGCTTCCTGGAGCTGCTGCGAGGATTTGAACCCACACACTGAGTGAGACTGTGACTCCAGAACCAGAATTCCTCTTGTTTCTGACTGCAGGAGCACCGTCAATGAATGATAATTGAAATCTGTGCTCAAAGCAGTTTATTTTTAATTTCATTTTTTACCATCGAACATGCTGTAATGCTGAGTTATTATTTGTTTTTATAATTGTTTCTGTTCATATTGTACATAGATGATTTAAATAGAAAATCTCATGTTTAGTTATAATTCTGACTTCTGATATCTGACTTCAATTTTTACAATCTGAATGAAAGTCAGAAGTAAAAAAATGATTTTCTTTTCTGACTTCAATTTTTACAATCTGAATAAAAGTCAGAAGTAAAAAAATGATTTTCTACTTTAATCCCACCATACTATAAACGTGTTTGTTGTTGTGTAATATATTATAGTCATTATATATCATATATATTTCATGTAATATAAGACCTGTACATGTAATAAAACATTTTGAGTAAAGACTTGAGTCAAAGACTTTTGACTTTTCTTTATATCATTTTGTGTAACGACTTTGCTGATTGCAATGTTTTAGCTGAAGATACTGTTAGAGATTTTCAGAAAATGACTGTACAGATGAATGAAGTATTGCATGAATCATCCTCACATCACCGTGAGAATCTGTAACACATTCGCGCTTCTGTGTCAGTGTGGAAACGTATTAACATGGTGTCATAATCCACCCACACCTCCTCACCACAGTCACTCACACCATTCACCTTGTTTGCACCTATATCATCTGTACATGCTGTAGATTACTGAGCTGGACTCAGATAAATTCATGTCAAATCCCATCTAGAATTTGCCCCAACTTACTGCAGGCACGAACCAACAGCGGAGACAGAGGACGAGAGGATATCATGTTTTTTTTCTCTCCAGACAACAGAGCTTCTCTGTCTGCGACATCTGTGTGAGGCACAGAGTCAACACACCCACATTTACCTCCAGTCTGGTTTGGATCCTCTCCCTCCATCCTTTCACCGCACAGCTCTTTCATGTTTGTTTGCCATTTCGCGTGCTTTCATGGTTACTACACACACACACACACACAGATGTGAGCTCTCTTTCACCTAAAGAAGATGGATGAGCCTCACAGACCTTTGACAAGTGTGAAAGATACATACTGAGGCACAAAGTTTATATTTTGCATCAATAACAACACTTGTAAAACCTTGCCTCTGGCATCGCTTTGCTTAAAGAACAAAACAGATTTTTACAAATGTAATAAGACTGGGGCTAAATATTTTTTGACATTTTTTACTACAAAAATAAAACTAATTTCTATTTCTAATTTGTCCACATCTCAGGTTAGTGAGCTTGTCAGAGGAGAAGTAAGTAAAGTGACACACATCCGTCCTGGTTTTGTTAAAGTGGACTTTGATAGTTTCAGCTAAGGAAAATATTTAGTGCCAGAAGTATGTAACACACATCACGTGTGTTACATAAACTGCACAAACAGTCTGTCATGGCCTGTTGATAAAGTTTAAACATTTCCACTTTAGTTCAATTTGTGAATGTAAAGGTTCACTCATTTTTAAAACTAACATCAGATGTTTGAAAGCAAGTCTTATTCCAAATCGGTTTGAATTCCAGAAAACTCTTATAACATGGTTCCTGTGATTTAATGGTCAGTAGTTGACCTACATTTTCTGTGTGGGCTACATCTTCCTTCTCTGGGTCAAACTGGTCTGGTGTTTGATCTGTTTTGACATAAATGGGTTGTAAAAAGGAAAATCACACATTTGCTAAGTGACCTCTGCTTTCTTCAAGTGTCACTTTTCTCCAGCATTGCTGACTTCTTCACCTTTGAGATGGTGAGAAAATGTCTCACCAGTTTGTTTACGGGTTTTGGCTCTTTGTTGTGTATATTTACAGACATAAGTGTCCAGACAGGGCAAACCTCAAGTGTCCTTCAAGTGCTTTAGCAGATGCTTGGGTTGGTCATGATTTGAGAATCAAACATTTTTAAAAATTGTAATAATTACTTTTATTACAATGAATGTATAAGTAAATATAATAATAATTCATATTCAGTACTTTATTTACCGTTACCGTTTGACGTTTCTCGTCTATGAATGGTTGACGTTTGGTGAGACGTAATTTCCGGTACAAAAGATAAACAGGAAATGACACGAACACGTCCTTAAAGCAACTCATGATGGAAGAGGCTTTATTGGAACATGCAAACTCTGCGTTTAAAATGAAGAATTTCATTGAAGCGGAGAAGCTATACACTCGATTTATCACTTCATGTTTACAGTTCAGGTACATGACACACGATGACAGTTGCGGGATGTTACAAAACATTCTGTTACCTGTCAGATTAAATGTCATTGTTTTTGTCCACTTGTTGGAGGTTACTGTTTTTTTATTGTTATTTTTAATTTAGGTATTTATTTTACATTCGATTTACTAAGGTTTAAGCTGTGTGTCATATGTCTCAGACAGTGTCAAGCTGCAGATTTGGCCACAGCTTATAACAACCGCGGACAGATAAAATACTTTCGGGTGGATTTCTACGAAGCAGTAGATGATTATACGTCTGCTATACAAGCTAAAAGTGAGTTTGAGATACCTCTCTACAACAGAGGAGTCATCCACTACAGACTGGGTAAGTAACTGCATTTATTCCAAATGTGAGCGAGTATTGTTTAAGTTGTAACGAATCATTAGACTTCCGCTATTTCACAATAAAAGTCTTTCGCCAGAGTGTGTTTACACCAAACACTCTTTTGCCGCTCTGTTGTGACTGACATACAACAATTGCTTTCTAGCTAGTACCTTCAATTTCAAATACTAGAATCTTTTGTATATTTGCTTATTTGTTTCACTATCTTGCAGGTTTTTTCGACAAAGCCAAGACTGACTTTGAGCAGGTTTTAAAGCTTAATCCTGAGTTTGAAGAGGCCAAAGTGAGCCTCCAGCAGACCCTCCTGGACCAGCAGCAGAAGATAAACCGGGGATACTGACAATCCTTTGGAACCGCACAGGACATATTTTCAGGACATCATTTTAAGAACAAACAAACATATTTTTATCATAATCATAAATTAATATTTCTAATGAAATAACATATTTATTAATACATATTCAACCAACTAAGATCAGAGTATTCTTCATGGAAATATTCTCCCCAACACTGACTGTTAATCTGTTTTTTGTTTTACATATATATTTTTTATTTTAAATGAAGGTAAAATTTAAGGGATGCTTCATTTGATGTAAATGTGTTAAATTACTATAGCTGTCCAAATTCAATGTGAAGTGATCTGCACAAACAAATGCAAGCAGAATATTTCACAAACATGTTGTCATGTAGTCAAATGTGGTATAATTATGTGTTTTATGATTTAACAGAGCTTTAAGATTTTTAATAAAATGTTTGAAAAAGTGTGCATATTTTGTGTCCTCTGCAGCCATTGTCCATCTGTCAAATCAGGGCTGTCAATAATTGTTATTTGTTAAATATTGTATGCGGTATTTTGTGCCATCTGCTGTGAAATGTTGTATAGTGCGCCCTCTGCTGTGTCGCAACCAAACTACTTGAGGTCGCTGAATGTTTGGGGTTTTTTTTTCAACAAAGTTTTGAATACCGTATATCGGAAGGAAAAAGAGCATACGACTAGAATGTTTTGCTGTTTAGGTTAACAGTGAAAACAACCTGATTTTTACTCTACTAGTAACTTTATATATTTAGAATATTTTGAGACTATATTTAATAATTTCATTAAATAATTCACAAGTTTGCTTGCATATAAATGTATACATGTGTATTTCTTGTGCATTTTCCAGCAGGCACGTGGGACCTTGTGCGCAGCAGATGCTGAATCACAGATGAACCTCACCTGTGCACAGTGATCAGGTGATGTATAAAACAGCTGGTGGCAGCTCTGGGTAAGTCAGTCAGCCACTTCCTCTCACACTTGGTTTTGTAGATACTGTAACTACTGCGGGGAATCAGTGCCAAGCTGTGACTAGTGGTTTGATTCCTTGGAGTTCTTTGGCACTGTGCAGATTAGCATGGCAAAACTCAAGGATATGTAAGTTTATCCATGATATATTTGTTTATAGTGATTGATTGTTGATACATTTTCCACTGTTTAAATGTTTTAATCTGTGTTTAGCTTGCAATGGAGCCTTATTCTGGCAGCAGTGATGGTCTTAGTTGGAGCAAGGCCAAATTTAAAGCTGAATTCCCAGACAAGTAAGACTTACTTCCCAAGTAAATAAACTGGTTAATTTTACTAGTAAGTATATAGTAAGAGTCTGACTAAACCTTTCCCAACAGGCAGTGGTTTAAAGTCCGACTGTGCCGGCAATCTAATGAGACTGTCCTTAGACAAGGCTCTAGCAGTGGGGAACCAGCTTGAGGTGGACGCTATCAGTGAGTATAATCGCCTGAAGGCAAGCATGCAGCGGTTTTATCACTCATTAGACCGCTTCTAACCCCTGTCATGTCTGCCTTGCACCTGTAGATGGCACCCAGCACGTTGCGATAACCCCGAGTCTGGCGGCCCAGTGTGGATACAGCATGGAGTCTGACCCGTGGGGAAACACCAGGATCTACACCTCTCTGATGGGCTGCTATGTAAACAACCATGTATGTTGAGTCAAGATTTGTGGATTAAAACTAATAATTTAATTTAAAAACGTAACGTTGAGAAGAGTTTGGATTTGTGGATTAAAACTCATAATTTAATTTTTTTTTAAAAACGTAACGTTGAGAAGAGTTTTGAGTTTATTAGGAAAAAAACAGCGTTACGAGAGAGGTTAGAAATGTGCTACATTTCACGTACTTTTTCCACTCTACTCAAATTTACAATAGTAAAGTCGGAAAGTAACGAGGGAAGTCGTAAACTTGAGAAAATGTCGGGAAGACACGAAAGTGGTTGTAATATTGCAAGGAAATGGTAAGTTTACGTGATTTTTTTTAGGGTATAAATTAATTATCTACTGTTGACAAAGCGTAGGATAAAAATGAGAAACTTCCTGGTAATCTTAGTCTTTAGCAACGGTGTCACAAATGAGGTACTTCGTGTTTTAGCATCTCTTAGCTATTTTTTTTCTAGAAGCATCCATACTGTTAGCGGTCTTTTTGTTGTCCACGTTTTTAAGTTTCTTACGTTCTCAATTCTTATTAGTCTTTTATACATGTATTATTTTATATTTGTTTTTACTCAATTCGACCCTAACAAGTCATTAATACACAAGTATTACAAAATTATTTGGATTTTTCTATTGGTATAGTCTTTGACTTTGTTAGCATTTCAGAAGGCACAAACTAGCAAATAATTAAGTGTAAAAACAAACTGACAATTGTTGGAAAAGTTAGTTTAAATAAACTATTTGGATTGCCTTGAAATACAAACAAATTGGCTATATTTGCATTTGAAATTTGTCCAGTGTAAGTCTCCTTACAGCTTTATGGTTTCTCTTTAAATTTAATGAAATCTGGATTAAAAAAAAAAACAACCAAAACCTCTAGTTCAACTGACTCAGCATTCATTACAGGAGGATACCACTTTTACAGTCAACCTGAGGCTGAAGATGATCAACCAGAGTCCTTCAGATATAACCAGCCATGACGTGACCAAGACGTGCAGCTACTCCCGATGGGCCTCCAGAGAGGTTCTCTGTGACAGGAACTACATGGAAGTAGGTCAACAACATCCAATCCAGGTCTAGTGGGAATCCTTGTGACTCAAGAAATGAAATGTCTTAAAAAATGTTTTTTGGGTCCTAGGTGTCGACTCGCATGTCTGCACCAGATGGTGAAGCTAAGGGACAAACTCAAGTGGTTAAAGATGACTCTAAGATCAACACAGTTCCTGGTGTATGTACTACTCAAAGGTTAATGTACTTTTTTTTTTAAGTCAGAATTATTTAACCTATCATCAAATGGTGGTGGTTTCTTTTAATTTGCAGTCCTCAGGTGAAGAACATGGAATTTGGAAGATGACCTTCTTTACTCCAGAGCCAGTAACAATGGTACTGAGGGAGGCTACGCAGGCTGGTTACTCTGCTATGACCACTTCCAACCGTGTGGTTGTCAGAAGCCCTTACAACACGGCAGAGACTTATTCTGAGGATGTAAGTGTCCACTCTCCTTCACTGTATACATCTATAGTGAACTGCACCACTAATATGAGCTACACTTTAGGTTGCTGGAGTTCCTATGGAGGTTTTGAAGGTCACTGCTTACTACAAGACCTCTCATGGTCTAAGTGTGGTGAACATGGCTGCTGCTTGTCCCATAGGTGAGGCTCAAAACTCATTGATTGTAAGGTCAGCTGCCATATCATCAGTTTTGCTCTATTGCCACTGTCCAAATGGCAGAGTAAGTCCTTGAATTCTTTTATGCAAACTTACAATTCTAACCAGTTCATCTGAATGTAGAAAGATGTTCAGGACTCTTTGAACAGACAACTGTTTTGTATAAAACAATGTTGGTAAACTCATGAATTGTATATCCTGAAGTAGCAGATGGGGTCAATTTTTATTTTATTTATTTTCTGTACTCCATGTGGTTTTGAGCTTCCATTTCAGTTAGAATGGTTTGAGCCCAGAGCTGGTGTGTTTTTATGATGCCTTAAAGACCAGTTGAACAGATGTCTGTTAGAAAATGTACACCAAGCTTTTTAAAAAATGCACAGGTGGCGTTCTCTTCACCGAGGATGTAATCTCCTGGTACGTACCCAGTCGTGTGACAACCCTGGTGGACGGTAGTGTTAGCATCCTGGAAATGCACATGGGCATCAATGGGCAGCGGTTGGATGCGTCCCAGATGGCCGCACGTGGTTACACACTATCTCAAACAGATTTTCACATTGCCATCGAGCTCCCGGTGGGTTCGCCTGACGGTTACTACAAGGTAAAGGAGTGCACAGGTCCACTGAGCAAGACTCTTGTCTTTTTCATATTTCATTAAAACCTCGTGAATTATTTCAGAGCCATGCCCCAGATTACCAGTACCACGTCACCTACAGTGTGGAGCCCATGCTGGAGGTACTGTGGAGGTCTGACACCCAGGACGATACAAAATACAAGGTTCTGTTCCCTGTCACCACTCCTCTGATGCCCAGAACTCCATTCTCTGTTGAATGTAAGGGCTCCTCCTACTGGGATGTAATGGGAATTGGAAGATTGGAAGTGTGTAATTTTGGTACTCTGCTCTGTCCAGATACAGTCCCAGAGGACAGACTTTTCGTTGTCCATGTGGGCACATTTCTTCATGATGTGGAGCTGAAGAACATCACCTTCTCCACTGGTGTACTCACAGTGGAGGAATGCAATGCTAGAGGTTTTACTGTCCAGGAGCACACGTTTTCCAATGGAACGAAGAGCTTCACTTTGCAAGTGCCATTTGATGACGATGTCGTCCTGAAACATGTATGACATAATTACATTTGGGCTGAAAACAACTTGAAGCAAACGATTTGAAAGTTTCACAGTTAAAATGTGATGACTCTTTTTTTCAGAATCCTGAAAAGCTCGTCACGGTCTACTTCCTGCCTCTGGTTTTTGGATTTCTCATCCAACCAGAAGAAATTCCATTTCCCTATGCTGTAGATTTGGAGGCGTTTCTGCAGGATGTTGGTGAGATGTTTGTGATGGTGATGGCATCAGATGAAGGATAAATTCTAAAGTTCAATATCAATGTTTAACTTTTCTGTTCCAGTGTTGCCCACCCTCTCTGGCTTCTGTGACCAGAGCAATTTTCACATCCTCGTGGAATATGGGAGTCAAGGCCGTAACTTCCAGACACTGGTTGGCTACCAGGAGCTGACCTCTGACCTGAGTGAGGACTTTGATCTGAAGGATAACCGCACACACTTCAGCTTTGTTGTACCATTCATGGCAAAGAATGCAGCATTTGAGGTAGGTCTGGGTGGGGTGGGGGCCACAGTTTGGATGTGAAAGGCTGGTAATTTAGTGCCTTTAGAGCCTAAGAGCTCTAGAACTTTGACTAGGCTTTTTAATCCTCTTCTCCCCATCTTCCATCAATAGTTGGCTATGTTAATGGTCTAAATTGGTGTTTTTAAACTCCACCCTGTGTTTTGCAGGTCATCACCTCTGATTCGCTCAGAGCCAGACTTGACGTTGTGCTGTGGGATCAAAACAATGAATGGGTTCTTGGTGATCTTTACCTGGCCTGCAATTTTCCTTTCACCACAACCGGTAAGATGATGACCACTCTGATCTTTTCACATCTCATTGGTAAATAAACATCTGAATTTGAGTGTTTCTTTTGCCTCTTTAGAATGCTACGCTAATGGGACAATGACTGCAGTGGCTGTGAAGGTGGAATCTCTGCTGAATCTCATTCCTAGCATGCTGACTCTAAAGGACCAGACCTGCAAACCAGACATCAGTGACGATCGCTTTGCTCATTTCACATTTAGTGTGAACTCCTGTGGAACCACTAGAATGGTGAGTTGGACAACCTTAGATTGATTGATCTGAACTTTAAAGGGACTAAAAGGTCTGAGGTGACTTTTTCTTTTCAGTTTTTTGACCACTACATGCTATATGAAAATGAGATTGGCCTGTACTACAACAACTATAAAAACAACAAAGGAACAGCCTACACATCACCTGTTGATCCTGACTACAGGTACTTTCTCCCCTTGATACTGCAACCTTCAGACTTACACTTTGTCCAACTTATTGTTTTAAAAACCATTTCCGCAGGCAAACTGTTTCCTGTTACTATGTTGTCAACGACACTCAGACTTTTGCATTTATGTCCGAGCCCATTAACAAGGAGCCAGCAGCTGAGATTGGACTAGGACAGCTGATGGTGCAGATGAGACTGGCAGAAGGTACAGATATCTCAAGGCCATTTTTATCTGGTCACATTTATTGTAGTAATTTTATGGGAAATGCTGACTTGAAACTAAATTTTATTGTGGGCTTAATATTTTCCTCCAGATTCCTTCTACGACCTCTTCTATCGCCCAGAGGATTATCCAGTGGTGAAGTACCTGAGACAACCTCTGTATTTTGAGGTGGAGCTCATGCACTCTACTGATCCCAGCCTGGAGCTCATCTTGGACAACTGCTGGGCAACTCTTGATGAAGACAGGGCATCGCTGCCAAGCTGGGACTTAATCATTGATGGGTAAGGGTGTCAAACACATTGTTAAAAAAAAAAAAGTTTAAATATTGTCTGACATACCTTTCTCTGCTTTTCATCAGATGTGGTAACCAAGATGACAGCTACATGACGGTCTTCCATCCTGTTATTGGTGACAGCAGAGTTCCTGTGCCGTCCCACTTCAAACGCTTCTCTATAAAAATGTTCACCTTCACTAGAGATGACGAAGTTCTGAAAGATGAGGTTTGTTATGTCATGAAATTTGTTTCAGCCATTTGGTTCATTCATATACAAATGTTTATATATATTTTTTGAAATGTCCCACAGATCCATGTCCACTGCGATGCACTGATTTGTGACACAAGCAGCAATGCAGACGGTGCCTGTAGAGGGCAGTGTTCAACCCCAGACTTGAATAACTTCAGATATCCAGGCATAAAAAGAGGTATTCGTTTTTGGGGGTTTTTTGTTTTTTAAATCAAAACAAACTGAATATTGTACTTATTTTTTTATTTTTATTTTTTTTCAGAACAAAGAAGCACAGACTCAACATCTCACAGATGGCTCTCCAGTGGACCGATCCATCTATTAAACTCTGGGTCAGAACTCTGAATAAATGTTTCTTAATTCAATCCAGTTTCTTATCTTGTGAATTGAAACATGTCGGTGTGCAACTCCAAATTGTGGTTTCCACCTTTGTTTTTGTGCAGGACACATTTTACATTGAAAAGTCACACAGTACACCACATTGTTTCAAGTTTATGTAATGTAGTTTCTATTTAGTGGGTGTGAAACCTGGCTCTTCAATAATGGCAACATTTTCCAAAGGTAGAATGGCACCATCTGCTGCCACTTAGTGGAGGAATAACTTGTACTTCCTATTACTGTTTCTCTGACTTTATTTATTCTCAGTAAATAGTTTTTAGGCATCAGTGAAAACCACATTCCCATGATACACTATTTAGGAATCACTGTAACGTGAGTTCTCTAGAACAGATGGCTGACAGATGCATTTATCTCCTACCTGTGACTTCAGTTTAGTTCTCAGCTGGACTTGTTATTTTGAACTCGGGTCAGTGTATCCAACTTGTGTTGAAATTGTGCATAACAGTAGTTTAAACAAACCTAATTGTTCCCTGTTTTGGTCACTTTAGAAATTCAGAGAACAAAAACAAACCTAAGGCACAGCATCAAAGATGTGTCCAGGCTGACCTCAAAACACATTTATTTACCTCAGCCTTTAACCTTGGTGAATGTTTACCCACTGTTCAAACTTAACCACAAATGGGTACTTTAAATTGAGTAATGTTGTATTAACCTGTAAGGGTTTTTTTTTCAATACATTTGAACTATTTGGACTTTTATTTGGTATAATCCTACTCCTTACTCCAAATGTGGACAAAACGTGTGCTCTAATTTTAATTATCTAAATGCTTATCTCCAAGTTAAACTTCAGGCTGGTGTGAAGGGTCTCTCTCCAGCAGAAGTGAAGTTTCCTAAACCTGTTTTTTTTCTCCTCTAATTGGCTGTAATTATGCTTGGTCGAGTAAATAACAGTGGGTTTCCTTTGTACAGATAATTCTGATTAAGTCTCAACTCACAGTTGGCAACTTAAACCTGGAACTTAAAACCCATAGATATCACAGGTTGAGTCTGTGCAGTAACTGTGTTCTACTGTGTGTGTGTGTGTTTTCTGGACATAGTCTTGGTTTTCCAAATACAGTCCAAATACACTGTGAATGGATTTAGGTTATCTGGATACTCTAGACCAGTGGCCCACAACCTTTTTTTGTACAAGGGACTGGTTGGCTGGGACAATTATTGCTGCACTGATATCTAAAGGATCGTTAACAAATTAAGGATCAGAAAAATCTCAAAATCCTTCAAAAACAAAACAGCTTTTAGACTTTGTTCTGTTAGTATTAGTCTGAAAGGCATACTAAGTTGATCAGGCTGGCACCAGTCCACAGACCCCTGCTCTAGACCAGTGTAGCATCTACTTGTATGTACTATGTCAGGGTTGTCAAATTCACAGTGGGCCAGAAGTAAAAAGGTGGGAGAAGTCACAGGCCAAACTAAATATTTATTACAAAATTGACTGGAAATGTGCATCGTTTCCCTTTTCTACAGATATGTTGAATTTTTTTTTCATGTGGAAACAAACTTAAGTTTTAGCGTACACATTAAATCTTGAATGACCAAAGCCTAATATAAACAAATATGAAATTAATAAGTCAAATAAGTGGTATTTGTTTGTCTCTATTTCCAGCCTTTTTTTAAAAAAACAAATCTGTTTTTACAGGTCAACAAATGAACAACCAAAGATGTATGTGCTACAATATACAATACACCAGAGGCCAGATTTGGGCCCACAGACCTGAACTTGACACTACTATACTATGTGTTCCTCTGGACCAGTGAACTGACCACTGATTCAAACTCTGGGAACCACTGCATTAGGGGAACAAAAAGCAGCAAGTCAAATTATATTTAAGTGGGATGTTTATTTTCTTTTCTTCAGTGAATATATTTTTTAGGAATGAGTGTTTTATAATTAGTTTCAGTGGAGTTTTGAAGCACTAAGCTGTGAATATGTGTGACCTGAGAAAAATCAAGCAGTGAATGCATGTTAAAAGCCCTGTGTGGATCAAACAAAACCAAGAAAGTCACATAACTTTAAAAATACTTTATTAGTATTTTTAGGTTGTAGCAGTCATCAGAGGTCCTAATGAAACAATCATTCTGGGTTCTTTTGCAGAAACCTGTCCGTCTGGAACAGCTCGTCTTTGACCTGCCGAAAAGGTAATAAAGCAAAATGTTGTCTTTTCCTGAACACCGACATTTAAAGCATACCAAAATATACTTTAAAAAAACAACCAATACAATAATACAATATTTTGAGTGTCTTACCTTTTGTTCCCTGTGCCTGTTTTAATGTCAGATAATACAATATTTTGAGAGTCTTACCTTTTGTTCCCTGTGCCTGTTGTGAACACTGTCCAGCACAAACTCCTCCCAGTGGATTTCTGGCATCACAGATCACCACGTCACAGTGAACATAGATCTGTATTTTAGGGAGAGGTTCAAAATGAGGGTTTTTACATGAGTTCAGGCAAAACAACAGGCAGACGGTAAGATTCACAGTGACACCATGAAGGAAAACTTGGGGCACAAAGTTTGATCATTCAAGAAGCTATTTTTGCTAACATTGCTCGAATGAAGTGTATGGGCTTGATTTAAAGTTGTTTCAATTAGGTCACATTCTTACCCGATTATTTAAATGATCTTTATTTTCAGCAAAAGCAAACATCTGGACCTCGAAGCGTTTGACGAGAGAAGGATGTTGAACCCTGTCATCGACCCAAACAGGATGGAAGACCACCTGGCTGCTGTCCACTGGATTTGCACAGCTAGAATGTAAAAAGATGTAATGTTTAAAACATTTCTATTTAAGCACCAGACAGATCCAACACTTTGACAGGTGAATGTGACCAGTTCCTTTTTACCCATTAATGATCAGGTTCCATCGTGGTGTGGATGTCCTGTCCTCGTTCTGGGTTGCCCAGCAGTTCTCCAGTTCCAGTGAAACTTGGGAATTTAGGGACCTCATCAGTTCAACCTCAAAATACATCGGCTGGCTCAGGTACTTAGCAAGAGGGTAGTCTTCTGGTCTGTAGAACGTGCTGTAGGAGTCGTCTAAGTGACGAGACATGGGACAAAAATGTATAAAACATTTTGGAAAGCGAGTATATAGATGTATGAAAAAAAAAAGGTTTTGTTTACCTGAGGCAATCCTCATGGCAACTTGCAGTCCTCCATTTGCATTTTCAGCATATGGTTCACTCCTGCGAGGTCTGGTGTTGAAGGCTACGGCGTGGGTTGTGTTGGTGTCATAGTAGCAAGAAATCTTTATTCTGTACAAAGGGACAACGTGTGGAGTTAAATGTAAAAAAAAAAAAAAAAAAAAAAAAAAAAAAGACTTAAGGAATGACATCTTAAATGTATAAAAGGTAGAAAAGCTGAGCATCGTGGAACAAAGTAACAAATATTTTTTTATTTAAAAACCTGTGCACAGCAGCTTTTAAAAGTATAAAGTAGATTTAAGTTTTGGGTAGACACCAAAAAGATTTAATAAAATAATTTTGAATGCTTTAAGATCTGAACTTTAACCCATTATTACAGCTACTTACACGTAGTCTGGCGCCTCCGTTTTTGATTGCGTTGCCACTTCAAGTTCATCTGGCAGTGAGATTTCATTCTCGTACAGCATCACGTTTTGGAAAAACTAGAAAAATGTCAACATATCTACATGTGGTTTTATCATCTGAACGGAAGTAGCAGCTTCTAAAGACCTGGTTTTGATCCTGACCTTTTACACTGTCACAAGATTATCACATTAATCATAGTTTGATTATGGATACACAAACAAGTACCCGTCTAGTTGTACCACAGGAGTTCCCAGTAAAGACAAAGAAAGCGTAGCGGTCATCACTGTAGTTGGGGCCACAGCTGGGGTCTCTGAGAGTGAGCTGGCTGGGGTTCAGATTGGGAACAGACTCCAGTTTCACAGCCAGTGCAGTCATGGTACCATTGGGGAAGCACTCTGAGAAGAACAGCAAACTACAGTCACTGTGTTGCCTTCAATGCTGAAGCTTGATATACAGTAATTGGTGACAAACCAGTCAGTGCTGATGGGAAATTGCAGGCCAGGGTGAATTCTTCAACTACTGCGTAAGAGCCAGGTTTTCTCAGGCTCACATCCAGTCTGGCCTTGATGGATGATGACTTCACAGCCTGGACAAAATTTTTTAAAAAATAAAATAAAAATAAATAAAATGTGGGAACATATTTAAAACGTGTGAATATTACCACCATTGGACTCTGATCTAACCTCAATGGCAACGTCTGGGGCCGTAGATGGAACCACCAGACTCAGGTGTGTGCTGTTCTCCATGAAGCTGTAATCTTGAGACAGACTCCGAGTCAGTGCTCGTTTTCCCACTATGGTGTGAAAGCTGAAACCAGGGCTGCCGTATTTAACGAAGATGAAGAAGTTTGCAGAGTCACAGCCTCCAGAGACAGATGGGGGAACTAAAAGGATAAGAGTAAATATCATGTAAAGGGGGGGAAAAAAGAAAACTAAATTACAGATTATATAAGGCACAGACCTATGTCTTCTGTTTTAGCTTCCAGATAAGCAGAGTAGGAAAATGGTGTGTAGTCTGGCAGCACCAGCAGACCAAACGTCAGGGCAAGGGTGTATACAGTGGACACTGTCCCTTTCTGTGGGGAAAAAAAACAAAACAAAAAAAAACCTTCTGTGGGGGGAAAAAAAAACCCCATAATGTTTGTATTCGAAGTCTCCAAGCTCTGCAGACCCTCTTGATGTCAAGTCTTACCATTTGTTGAACCACACGGTCTGTGAACGGCACTTCCAGCGTAAAGACCTTGGAGCTGTTGAGTGAAATGTGCTCCAGGACGTTAAAGCCTCTTGTCCTGCAGTCCTGAATGGACAAAACCTCGTCGCCAAATGTGATGCTCTCCAAAGCCACATCAGAGAGAAAATACCCGAGCAGAACCTTAAAGACACGTTCTTCTGGGACGGTGTCTGTGAAGAGATTAGAGATGAAGCAGCAGTGTGTAGTATTTGAAGTACAGAGACAAGTGGAGTGGGAGGCTCACTGTCAATAACTTGTGGAGGTTGATCCTTTAATGGTGTGGCGATGGGAAAGAGGACTTTGTATCTGGTGTCCTCTGTGACATCTTCAGTCCAGAGCAACTCCAGCATGGGCTCAATGATGTAGCTAGTGGAGTACTGGTCATTGTGAAGGTAACTCTGCCAAACAAAAATACATAATTACTTTATCACAAAGCTACATTTGTTACTAAGAATCAAACAAAATAGTCAAGGAAAAATACAAAAACAACAACTGATCATTTTAGCTCAGATAGCTAAATATTAGCCCTATAAGTTGTCTATTGATAAGGAATCAATTTTGTCTAAACATTCAAGTAGCACAGAAAGTTTCCAATCCATGTAAGGTAAAGGATTTGGCTAATTAAGAGCCAAAATCTGTTAGATAGAATTTAAAAAAAAAAAAAAAAAAAAAAAAAAAAAAAAAAAAACCTTAAGCCATCCATAAATTACTAATTAACTTTTATGAATGAGATAATGTAAAATTCTATATTCTTTATGAATATGGATTAAATTAAAAAAAGCAATACATTATACACATGACAGACCTTAAAGAAGCCACCGACGGCCCCAACAGGAATCTTTAAAATGACGTA
>NC_024313.1:5955953-5977396 GCF_000523025.1 Cynoglossus semilaevis | reverse complement strand
TTTTTTTTTTTTCTCCCCACAGGTCACTGAGATTTTGGGCCCAGTGCTAAACTTTCCCCACGAGTTTTTAATGCTATGATGATGATTCCCACTAGATGTAACAAAGTGGGTTTGAGAAATGTTATTTTCACCTTTTATTTTTAACAGTTCATTAGCATCTTACTAACTGACCTGAATGACTGTTTTTTTTGTTTCCACAGACTTTACCTTCTGGTTTTGGACAAGCAGCAGCTGCATTGACACGAGTTGCCAACCATTTCTTTTCAAAGACGGTGGTGGTTTCAAGCACATTCATGGACACTCCTGCAACCTGCACATTGGAATTATGGGTAAACACATTTAAATGAACCATTTCAAGCAGTGGGATGATAAAAGTATGGATGGTCCCAGATTTTAGAGATTTAGTTTTCAGTGGTCCATAGGTGCAAGAACATGGTTGGATACTTTCCTGTGATCCAAATCACAGTCAGCGTGTAAGCAGGGAGTAGGTGATCTTGGAGTAATTTAAGTGTGGTCCTCCCCCCAGTGCAATACCAGGTGTAATACCAGACGTGATTCAGATCAACTCTAAAAGACATTCCACTCACGTCCTTGCTGTAGGTTTCAGGTGCAGTCTGCGAGGACCTTATAACAAGCCTCGACCCAATGTTCCCAATCCTGTAACCTCTTTCCTGGGCCTCTGCCACCTTCATAATCGTCTCCTCAGGGGTGTAGAACACCATGGAGACCATGTGGAATTCAGGACCCAGGGGCTTTTGTGGAGAATTCCAAATTGATAATACATTAAAAAATTGAGATTTAGATGTTTTCAGATTACAACTGCACTGGTTAAACCCAAACTGACCTCAGCTGCTCGGCGGGGATCGCCAAACTTTGTAAGTTGCTGCGCGGGAAGATCGTAATCGTTCGGAGCTGCTCTTTTCACAGACACCTGCAAAAAATTCAAAGGTCAAGTCAGATACAATTAATGTAGTCGCCTTGATGTCAGCATGGAACATAAAACTGTCTTATAGATTAGATGACCCTGCTCCAGTCACTTGCCTCCATAAAGCCAGGGTCACAGATGATTTCTCTGGAGCTCCATTTAGGGTAGGAGCAGGTACCATTACCGTAGAATGCCACCTCACCAAACTCATTCCAGTACACTTTAACCTTCACTTCTGTAAAGTATGCATCTTCCTGCAGGAAAAAACAAAAATGAAATGCAAACAGCTCATTTATTGAAGCAAAGATTTACCCATTAGAATAAAAAAATAAATAAAGTTGTGGTTAGGAAGTTTAGCAGTTAAAATAAAAAAAATCCAAGTTACAGCAGAAATTACAAATTCAGTGATTAAGAAAAAAAAAAGTTAAGTCTGATCTCTAGCAAATTCAGAATTGAGAACAAATCTGAAGGAAAGAAAAAAAACATTGGAATCTGGAAGTAGGAAAACAAATATATAATGTGGACTTCTGGGCAAATAGACATATGGATTTAAAAATTAAATTTCATATCTCAGGATTTCAGTTAAGCTAATCATGGCAAAAGTTAAATACTGAAACAAAAATTCCGTTTTATCACCTCATTTTCGACAAAGCAGTGTTGAATGGGGCCATAAAATTTGTTTTTCCCCTGAGGATCTGTCCGAAATCTGAAGCCACACTGAGCAGCAAATTCTGGCATGGGAAGGAAGGCAGGATCATCTGGAAGAAAATTGTTTTTAACCAGATTAAAGTAATGTGGTAGTACAAAAAAAAGACAGAGAACTTGTGTGTGTGTGCATGTAAAATAAATGTACATTTTCCAGGCGCAATTTCAGTAACTATGCCTCCAGGTACATCTACATCCACACGGACAACATTGCCCAGACAAACAAAGGTGACATCTGTGATTTTAGACAAAAACAAAATTAGAACACAAAATTAGACAAAATACACCAAAGCATTTATGTGTCTTGAAAACGTACTTGCTTGTGGACTATTTTGAGCAAAAGTGGCTGCTATCAGGACAGTGAGCCACCTGTAAGACAACAGAACCAACCATGTTTGTAAGAGGACCAAATAGGACACTGCAGCAGAAATAAGAAAAGGGAAGTGGGGGGGTGAACAGAACCAACAGAACCATGTTTGTAAGAGGACCAAATAGGACACTGCAGCAGAAATAAGAAAAGGGAAGTGGGGGGGTAAAAAAAAAACCTCTACAAACCCTGATACTAGTAACACAGCCATCAAACACACAGGTAGGAGGTGAGAAGCCCGACAGATGCTGCGTGTTTGTGTGAGTGACAACACGATCTGGGCTGTGGAGAGATTCTCCAGCCTAAGAGGAGTTAGTTCAAGCTACTACAAACAGGTTGATTCAATCGCAGCCTAATTACAATTACCTGCATGTGTGTTGACGGGTGTCATGTCATCTGTTCTGCAGCCACCTGAGGGCCACACTGTGACCCATTTTGTGACATAAATTAAAATTTCCTGATGTTGACTTTTTCTATTATAATTATGATTTTTGGTGCCACACTCATAATTTTACAATTTTACATAATTTCTACTTTTTTTTTTAACTTTTCAATCCCTAATTTTGATTTCATTGACTTGTATATAAATATTTAAATCTGTATTAATATATGTCATATTATATATGTTATATTTTAACTCATAATAATACATATATTATGCTTATTATACTTATAATAACTATAATAATAATCTTCTATTTATCATTAGTCTTATAATTATTGATTTGTCATTTTTTACTTTCCATCCCATATATTGGAATATGGTTTATTGATCTCATATTTATGACTATGCCTAATACTGTTATTTATTATTAGTCTTTTTTTTATTTCTCCTAATTATGAATTTTACATCATGCCATAAATTTATATGTCATTATGTTGACTTTGATTGTTGTGATTATGGCATTTTCTCTCATAATAAGCTTTCTTTCTTTTTTATTTCTAACCACAGAGTAAACCAGTCAGATGATGTTAACTGTTGTGTTTTCATGCTTGGGTACAGCCTCCTTCAATCCTCTGGCTCCTCCCTGTTCCCTGTAAAAGGCAACAAACCCTTGCTCTTGTCCCGCCTCCATCTCTCCTCCTCCTTCTCCTCCTTCTCCTCCTGCCCATGCAGCTGCAGCTCCTCTCTGTCTCGCTCCCTCCGCTGCCCTGCTCTTCTGCTGCGTGCATGTGAAGGAACTACAGCAGCCGGATAAAAGTTATTTTCATGGAAAGAAAGGCTCCAGGTGCAGGTAGGCTGCAGCTCCTCTGTTTTTGTGATCACTTTTTGTTGTTTTTAAAACTAATGCGATGACATGTGTATGAGCTTATCCAGTGAGAAAAACAGGGCATGGATATAAAAAATAAAAAATAAACTCTAATTGAGACAAGGTTTGGAAGTAAACAGGCAGAGGGAGTTTCAACTTGTTGCCTCCCATTTCCCATGATTTGGTCCTGTCCACTTTGTAATTAGATTTTTGCAGTGATAATCTAGTTCTTTGAGCGCTCCAGTGATAGTGACGCTACCTCACGCCTCTTCACTCACACTCCAGCCCAAGCCATTTCCTGTGTGTGCCGTATTGATTTTCTTCGTTTCTCTTTGGACGACTAATGTGTTCTGCAGACAGTGGCATCAAATATGGCTTAATGGCCATTTGTTTGTCCATATTAGAATGTGACGCTCAAGACCCCAATTGCACAAGCTTTGTTGTAACGTCTCTGTTTGTGTCGTCAGGATCATGGGGTATGGGCAGATCCTCCACCAACGTGGGAAACAGGAGGGCCAGGTCCACATCAACGTTGGAGGAGTACGTCACGACGTGGACCCGGACACTTTGCTACGTTTCCCTCACACACGTCTAGGACGACTCCTCTGCTGTCAAAGTGAGGCGGCGATTCTAGAGCTGTGCGATGACTACAGCCCAAATGAGAAGGAGTACTACTTTGACAGGAACCCACGGGTTTTCCTTTGCATCCTCAACTTTTACCACACCGGACGCATCCACATGATGGAGGAGCTGTGCGTCTTCTCCTTCCACCAGGAGATCGAGTACTGGGGCATCCAGGAGCTGCACCTGAGCCCCTGCTGTAGCAACTGGTACCACGAGAGGAAGGAGTACATAGAGGACAGGGAGTGGGATGTCAGGAGCGATGATCAGCAACACATGAGCTTTGACTCCTCTATGGAGGAGCTCTCAGCTCTGGACAAAGATCTTGCTAAGTTCAAAGGTGCCTGGTGTGGAGATCTGAGGAGCTACATTTGGCTGCGGCTGGAGGATCCAGGACATTCCAGGTCCTCCAAAGTCATTGCCGTGACCTCCCTCAGCGTGGTCTTGACCTCCATTGTTGCCATGTGCGTCCACAGCATGCCCGAGTTCCAGCAGGTGGATGATAACGATAAGCCCATCGAAGACCCCGTCCTTGCCATTCTGGAGGAGATCTGCATTGCCTTCTTCTCTGCAGAGTTCGTCATCAGGCTGATTGTTGCTCCGTCCCGCAGGAAGTTCCTGGGAAATCCCCTAAATATCATTGATTTTGCTTCCATTTTGCCCTTTTATGCCACTCTAGCCCTGGAGACGGCCGACGAGGACAGTGCAGAGGAAAACGAGGACATCGAAAACGTTGGAAAAGTGGTGCAGGTGTTGCGCCTCATGCGGATCTTTCGGATCCTCAAACTGGCTCGTCACTCCATCGGTTTGCGAGCATTGGGTGCAACTGTACGCCACAGCTACAACGAGGTGGGCCTCCTTCTCCTCTTCCTCTCAGTGGGGATCTCCATCTTCTCTGCTCTGATCTACTTTGCAGAGAGGGATGAGCCGCAGACTGATTTGGGGACCATCCCTTCAGGCTGGTGGTGGGCCACCATCACCCTGACCACCGTGGGTTATGGTGACATCTGCCCAGTGACGTTTGCAGGGAAGATAGTGGCCACCTTGAGCATCATCTGTGGTCTGTTGGTGGTGGCTCTACCCATCACCATCATTTTTAACAAGTTTTCAAAGTACTATCAAAGAAACAAAGCCATGGAAGAACAGTGTATTGAAAAGCCTGAAAGAAAAGACCCGGAGCTTCCTTACTACAACATCAGAGACCTGTTTACAGATGGCGTGATTCCCTTCATTGGTAATATCACCTTCAGGACCAGTGAGAGCAGTGCAGGAGATGAAACAGATGCCTCCAGTCTCCAGGATATAGAGGTGTATGATAATGAAACATCTGAAAACGGGACGGGGGAATGAAATCACTCTGTTTCTCCCAGTGATGCTCTGTTTGATGACTACATGTCACTTTGCCTCTGAGGGAAGAGCGCTCCTTCACCGACTCTGTCTTCTGTCACTGTCTTCCTCCTGCTATATGACTGCGATCCGCCGTGGTCACGTTTTCTATTCTATTTTTTTTTTTTCACAAAGGTGCTTGTGAGAAAAAAAAACAAAACAAGGGGAACCTTAAGGGGATCATTTAAAATGTAAGAGGTTTTAAAACCTATTTTCTGCTTGAGAAAAACTGCAATGACGCATGTAGGAGAACATAATGTTAATGTTTTTAAAAGTATTGTCCGTATCGATTGGTCTGCTGGCTAACACTTCAGACTGAGAGATTTGCAAATAATTTCTGCAATGACAGGAATGGTTGGAGGTTTAACATGGTTTTGTAGATCTCTTAGTGGACCGACAGCTCGGTGTCTGCATGCACCAAAGGAAATGCATTTAGTTACAGAGTGATTAAAATAGTTGTGTAGAGTTCTGCAATAATAATGACATCGGTTATGAAAGAACAAAAGTCGTGCCAAAGTCTTGATACTGTGGCACTTTGACCTGGATGTTGTCGTACAGTTGGCAGTCAGGTTCAGATGCTGAGTGGATTCTGAAGGCGTTTTGAAGTGGACCTGAAATAAAACTTTACGACTGTAAGGAGAAACATGTCTCTCATTTGTCAAGGCGCATAACATTTGCAGAGACGTAGTCCATGTCCCACATACACGGGTTGGACCTGGAGTACCACATGTTGTGTGATTGAAAAATACAGTGCGAGCATTAGCCGAGGACAGTGATCCTATTTAGATGAAAATGAATGTTGAAGCATGGCATACTGTAGATGATCACGTTACCATCAGAGCTTGGTGATGGGTGATATGTTGAGACATTACTGCGAAAATGTATCTTTTTGAAAACAGTAACCGTTTTAGCAGCTGGATGGTTTCATGCATTTTTAATCAAAACTCTCTACACAGAGTATGTATATTTAAAAAGGACATTTGGCAGCGTTAGTGTCACTATCCCTCCCTGTTTGATCAGCATTGTGAAGTATCTGCAGTAAAAGTCAAAACAAACTGATACTAAATGTGAAAAACTCAGAAAAGGCTGGTTTTAATATTCCCTGTTTTATTATAGAATAATCCCAATCTTTTGTAAACCCGGTCCTGTGGGCCAAGATCTAACAAAGTGGGTTATTAGAGATTAATATACACACAGATGGCAGTGTTTGCTCTGCATGCTTTGTTTTACTCCTGCAATAACAAGTTGGGGATTGGTCGAGCTTGTTATTGGAGATTATTGTGTGTTTTAGCTTTGATAGAAATATAAACTCCAATAACAGTCGTCAGCCTGAACATGATGCTAATTGGACTCTGCTTTAGAGACAAGTAGAACTCTTTGTGGAATCACTATAATCTAATCAACGTTTCTCAAATTCTGGGCTGTGATCCAAAATTGGGCCACGGTCCATAGGCTTCTTCTGTGGGCTTTGAGAAACTGAACGATAGCATTGATATGAGTTTAAACGACAGCTTTTTTTTCTGGCTGGAAAATATTCTTTTCCTGTTTGTCAGAGAGTTGGAAAATACCAAAGTACTCATTTTATCCCTTGTCTTTAAAATGTGAGAAGTACTATTATAAAATATAAAATTGTATGTTTCTATCCTCCGAAAATGAAGACTGAAACTCGTATAGAGAAGTACGTGCAACACAAAGCAAAAAAAAAAAAAATCAAAAAAAGATAATAGGATTTTAATTAAAACAGATTATTTATACTGGAATGCTATTATACAAATCCAAACATTATCCATTTGAGAATTAGGATTATAGTGTGATTATTGATGTCTAAATAATCCCAATCCCCCAATGTTAAGTACCAGCAAAGAAAAATATCTCTCTCTCTGTCTCTCTCTCTCTCTCTCTTTTCTTTTCTTTTCTCTGAAATCATTGATTTCCTGCCTCATTTTATCATCTGAGGTTGGATGAGCTGCCGTCCCACCAGAACCAGGAGCCTCATCCCCAACAACTAACATTTACATCTCAGGAAAAAATGTTATCAGAAAAATTTGTTTTTAAAAAGAAATCAATGTAAAGCTCAGATGGGTTTCCTTATCTCCGGGGCTGAAATTGACTTAAAAACTGTTAGAAGTTGGCAGGACATGGTCGTGGGTACAAAGAGTCCAGGTTTTCATGCAGATCCAGCAGCTCAGCTGATGTATGGTCAGATAAGCCTGTTCTCCCTCTTTCTGTTGATAGTTGTGTTTCCATCACCAGGCTCCAGGTGTTTGTCCTGATGGAGATCAGCGTATTGCCTTTTCTGCACTTTCTATATTTTTTAATTACATCAGGTACCATTTAACCCAGTCAGTGGCGAAGACGAGCATTGATTGTACAAAGAGCTGCACTTGATTATACATCTGCAGGCAAAGATATGAAAGTTATGTTATTTTTTTCCAGTTCTGTGAAAAAAGAAACCCAAACAATTCACCTTTCCTCTTCAGGGTGTTTACGAGGCAGGAATGATTCTGAGACACTGCAATAACAAAATAAGGCAAGGTGTTAAGGGAGCGGTGCTCTGAGCGCTGCTGCATTAAAGTCCAAACAAAAGTATAAAAAATGAACGGTGGCTGCCGTTAAATGAAAATGTATCATTACTGCTGCTGCTCTTACATTTCGTCCACAGATTATACCGTAAATATTCCAAAGTTAGCATTTTACAAAGTGTAAAATTACTGGCAAAAACAAAAACACAACACCTTTGACCAGGGATTCCCAAACTCTGTGCTGCGGCCCCTCAGGTGTACCTTGTGCATTTTTCCGATTTTTTTCTTATTTGCTCTGAAAGCTATTATTTATTTACTGCAAATAATTTGTCTGTTTGTCTCTGTGACAGTGTTTAATCCTCCACTTCCTGTCTTCCAGGCTCAGATTTCACTCTGAGCAAATAAATTGTCGATCATTATATTTCGTTACATTTACTTTTTGAGAATTCTTTGTCTGGTGCTGTGCCGTGGAAGTTGTCTAACGTGAAATATGTGCCGTGGCTCAAGGTTGGTGACACACTGCAGTAGACGCGATGTGCTCCACATCTTTGCCTCAGACTCCTGACTTGATGCGTGGGCTCAGTCCAGTGAAGAAGATTTCAATATGCCATCACTTTGCCGGTACCTCTTTAATAATTAATGACCTCTGTGTGTGTGTGTGTGTGTGTGTTTTTCTTGCTGCCTCACCATTCTCCCAGCTCCCTGCCATCTGTCTGACTCACTGACGTGACGGTGTGGCACTGACTGATCTGCTGGCAGCTGATGGGACAAGATCACGACACTTCATATGTTTTCACATCGCACGGCATCACCAGGGAAGTACGAGGGGCAGGGGTCACACTGTGGTGGAGTGGGGGGTGTTTTTGAGTTATAGCAAAAATGATCACTCTACAGAGTTTCCATGTTCACCCCAGGTGTTTCTGGGTTTCATCTGATTTCCTCTCACAGTCCAAATATTCTCTAAGGTTCTTCATGAAACCAGTCTAAAAATGTTTAATTATGTTGAGAATTACTGTGAATGAATGACCGTCTAATTCTCTGTCTTCTCGGAAACAAATCCAATCCAATCCATACTACAGCCACATGTGAACCAACATTTCTAACAATCCATAGATTTCCCACTTTTATTGCTACTTATTAATTTTGGAGACTGTGACCCTGATCTGTTTTGTGGGGGTCAGATTTTAGCCCACGTTTCCATTTACCTGGGTGAGGAAGTTAAAGGTCAACTCTCACCTTGGTCTATATGTACAGGATATGGAGACCTGTTATTAGTTTGTTCCTAATGTGTAGAAACCAAAATGCCAATCACCTGTAAAGGTCACCTGGTAATAGTGAAACAAAAATCTGACTGATCCAGAAATGACTCTACAGCTGTTTCTTGAAGCTCACGTTTATTTACAAAGGTAAAAGCTGTGACCGCTGCTGCTTCTGCCGCTGCTGCTGCTCCTTGTCCTTAATGCTTATTCAAACAGAGTCGCCTGTGTGCACACGGGCCACAGTCATGTCTCTCAGTCTGCCGTATTGTCAGGAGGGGATTCTTCTGCAGCCTAGGACATTAATATTAAACAAAAGTCACTGCGGGGGAAGCACAGAGCTGCCCTGGACACGTTCCATTTTGTAGCTTTTCTCTCACATTTTAAATTGTCATTGAGAGAAAAAAATATTCCTTGAAATCTTCTTGACATTTACTTGCAGGTATGAACCTCAACAGTGCAGAACTCAAGGCCCCGGGGGCTGAAAAGGCAGTTATTGTTCAAGCGTACACAGGAGGAAAAAGGTCACCACACACAGTGATGAATGAGCCGAAGGTGGTGTAGCACCTGGACCGCTCCCACAGCTGCTCTCACTCCCTCATTTAGCTGCAAATCTGAGTGTTGAACTTTCAATTCTGTCGTCACGTGTACGTACTGCTAAGTCTGAAACAAGGACTACCACTGACGCCTTGTGAATAGATCCCAGTCTGGGAGCAGGAGCTTTGATATTTATCCTAATCTGTGTGATGTTCTTTGACCGCAGTCATGCTACAGCTTCACCCCAGAGTCCAGTCTGATCTTTTAACTTCAGCCAACAGCTGCTTTTGGGCGATTCAAACTGAAGGTAAGAAGAAAAAAACCCCAAAAAGCCCTCTGTTCATAATTGGACTCCAGTTTTTCGCACTTACAAAAACAAAAAGCCCTCTGTTGATAATTGGACTCCAGTTTTTCGCACTTAAATGTTTATTTCACCACAGTGTTGTTTTTGTTTATGTCCATATCCATTTGTTACTCAGCTAAATGTTGCCTGTTTGTCCTGGACAAACAACCCTTTACTTTATAACAGTAGCCATTTATCACCTGTCTGACTTTGTGTTTAGCAAAAATACAGAACAAAACACAAATTTACACGTCAATTAACAGATCACAGTCTTTGTCATATGAGATGAATTAAGAATTGTATTAATTTCACGCATATTTTCAGGCAACTGGAAATGGACCAGTACCACATTGGTACTGTATTACATGTCCAGAACAGTCAGACTTTGACAAGTCTATATAGGATAACAAAACTGTGAATAAAAGTATCTGTGAATGCCAAAATATATAATTATATATAATTGTCTAGCAAAGGTTTTTCTTTCGTTTTCACAAAGAGCTCCAGCTTTAGCTAAAACAAAGTCTTAGTTTAAAACTGTTTAATCAAACATAGCCTTGTAGTCTTTGGTTAAAGAATTAAACAGAACGTACACTTCTAGATGATGATGATGATAATGATGAAGGTAAAAACATCCACTGAAAGAAAGCTCAGCAGAGTGTGGATGATAAAGTCTAATGTCTTAATGTAATGAACATTTACAAACACAGAGGATTTACTTTCAGATTTATGCAGGTGTGGCGAAAAACAAATAGATGACCAGCTCAGAACGACTTCACCTCAGCTTCACCTTGGACACTGTGACATGGAAGGACATTCCAATTCACCCTCTGTGGCCACGCCCACTCTAAACTGCACCATTAAAACCATTCCCAGGAAAGCCTCGGCCCTGATGCATGCACAGATGAGCAGATAATCTAATATCCCAAGTGGATCCTGGTGTCCCTCTCACAGGGAGCTCTGTCCGGGCCTTTTACGGAATCTGACCTCTGTGCTCTGCTCAGTTCACCTCTTGCAGCAGCAGCAGCATCAGCATCAACATCAACTCCACTGGGACCTGGAGCATTTGATGGATTCGCTTTAAGAGCTGTTTGGACAGGACGCGTGAGGTTACTGCTATAAGAGCACAAGACTCAGAGGTTAAAACAGCCAAGAATACAAATGGACAACTCTACTTTGAATCATTTATAGTGACGGTCAGACTTGACGTCCATTTTACATACATAATACTTTGAATCATTCAGACTTGACGTCCATTTTACATACATGTAGGGGCAGGATATCCAGAAATTTTCCCACTGCTGTTCATAAACAACAACACACAGCTTCCCTGTCTCCCCCTGCTGGACGTTTTTGCAACCAAGGACCACTAAAAATTAATGGAGAGAAAAAGCATGAACTCACTGCTATATGTTTTTGTATCATATAACATTTTATATAACTGAGCTAAATGTTTTGCGAAATGTATCAGGCACAACTAATGCTATACTGAAAGATATTAACATACACAGGTTCATTTATTACTGTTTAAGTAGAAAAACAAGTAGAAATGTCTCTAATCAAGCTTGATTTCACGATCCTTTTCAGTTCCTTCAAAGGCCGCTTCAGTATTTGTTTGGAACTCCCTCAGAGACGCTCCGTCTCCGTTGGTGTGAATCACTGCCTTACAAACTCTGTATGGATTGATCTACATGTCATTTATGTCTCCCACAGTCAAACCGAGCCGGGGCGGGCCGGGCCGGGCCAAGCTGGACTGGGCCGGGCCAGTCTGGTCCAGGGTGAAAAATGTTGAGTACACAGCTCGGGCTCTTAGCTGGGATGATGAAGTGATGCACTCCAGTATCCACGGAGAGTTACAATGGTGAGAGCGGGGATTTAATGGAGGCAGTAAAAGAGGGCAAGAGGGCTGTGTGTCCTGCTAATGAATCAGAGAAGGGGGGGGGCGGAGGGAGAAGAGGGGGAGTCCACAAAGCCGACGGTGCGTTAAAGTGTGCCAGATAAGCACACTGACAATAAATGTTTTGGACAGAATTTCGCCCTTGAATGGGTCAGTTTTTTTAACAAAAAAGTCATAAATTAATGAGACAAAAGTTGTAGGTTTAGCAGAGAAAACTTTTAAGATTAAGAGATTAAAGTTGTAAATTTAGGAGACTAAATAATTATTTTTCATTGTCAATGTGGCCCTAATATTCTGTGTAAAAATACAAGCTGTTTGAAAAGATTACTGAAGAGATACTTATTTAATTTGATGACTTTCTGGTTGTATATATTCAAGGAGATAATGATGTGGAGGATGAGATGAAACCCTGGAGAGGATCGACTATGAGAGGAAGAAGAGGTGAAGACATCAGTGATGGTCAACGTTATCTATAGCAAGTAAGATGTTAATTCTTAGGTAACACGAATGAAGTGGTTTCAGACGATGAAAACTGAAATTGTCGTAAAAAAACAGACATTCACAGTAACCAAACGAAACAGAAACATAAACTTTTTTTGGACTAAATTGAACACAGAAAAACCAAAATTGCCATTTTAAGATTTGATGCAAATTGTTCAGCTACCAATGAGAAAAAACATCAATAACACTACTAATTAATTTTGTGACTTAGTCCATTCATTTTATTTGAACATAGACCAATTTGTTGTTTATCTCAGCTGCAGGTTTCACGTCCATGTCGTGCTCATGCTCTGCGTTTGCGTCCACTCAGCCGTTCAGAGCATCAATAAATGTCTCAAATTAAAAATCAATAACCTTTATTGAATCCTGCTCTGACTGTAGCCCAGCTCTCGTACATCACACTGTCCAATCTATTACCAGTCAGCTGTTTTGAATTGTTGATTTGATTTGCATCGTTTGTCTTCACCGTCCGATCCCTGAGGTCCAACTTGTGGACGGAGGTTGACAGACGAAGTAAATGTAATTAAAACAGTATGAACCAATGGAGAAGGTACAAAGTGGACGATGTTCATGTGACGACGGTGTCCTTCGTCTTTGCTCAAGCGCGGTAATAACAACGTGGGCCGTTTAGGTGCAGAGTTTTAATGAGGACAGAGTCAGTGACGGGGACAAGGTGATGGAAATGTTTAACCGTGTTTTACATAGAGTTACTCCTGTGATGATGTCCAAATATGTTACATAAATTAGAGCTGTTTAATCAGATGGGAAGTTTGTGAACCAATAGGAACGTACAACAAACTGACTTCTCCGTGTGAACACTCCTCTTTAGTCTCGACTTTTTTGTCAGTAATCCGTTCTTTGTATCAGGCTAATTTTAAACTCTTTCTGTATTTGTTCACCTCTGTACGCGGCGACGTTTGGATCCAAACATTTCACACGCTGATTCACTGCTGCAAAATTCCCTTTTGTGTTGATCTTCATCCTCCGCCTTTTGATCCTGTTTCACTTCTAGAAAAGTCATTTCTTGGCTGCGGCCCTTCCCAAAACAAAATCGTTCTGGACTATCATCTATTCTGAAGCAGCTGCCAGAAGCTGAGCCTGGTTCTTGCCAGAGTTTCTTGTGATCTTTTTTTTTTAAGTTAAGCATTTCATCAGTTCTCTGAAGACTTTCTTGGTTGTTCACACCTGCATTTGTCTTCTTTTGGGTTTTAATTCTAAATATTTGAAGTAGTTTTTGTTGAGAACTTACACACACATTTGTGTAGCGTCTGAAGTCAGACTTTAAAAGTTGGATTCTGTCTCTCCTAATAAGACTGAAGTTCGCTGTGGTCTTTGTTTTCCACCTCACCAGGCTGTACATCATGTCCGTAACAGTGACCTGCAGCGCCGTCCCGTGTGGCTGAATACACATTAGACGCTGAATGGGCCTCAGTAAGTCCTAGGAACTAAAAGCACTTAACAAAGGTCTGAAGACATTATTCACTAAGTAATTGGCTGCACTGCTGAGCATTATTTAGCCTCAGCGATTGCTTTGATTAGCCTGTGATGAACTTGTGGATTATTGATCCATGGATTTTATTTCAAGTGCGAGGGATCAATGCACGCACTCACTCTTGTTTCACTCTTGAGGTGAATATATATACGTGCACGGCCGTATTGGGATTTTCATTTTTTTTTCTAATTGTGGTCACTGATGATGCACTTTCAAACCACCATGTCCAAACCACTGTGAGCACCTGACAGTTTATTATTTCTTTCTGTCTTTAACTTTTATCTACTTTTGCTGCGTCTCTGGATAACGTTAGATTTGTCTAGTCCTTTTTTCTTAACATTAAATATAATTAGCAGATTTGTTTTCAAAATATAGCATTGTCATCCTGGATTGATTATTTTTTTATAGCATTGTCATCCTGGATTGATTATCTGGTTTGCTGACTGACAATAATATTGTGCCGACCGTCGGCAAAGTGATGACTGTGATGATAATGAATAATTAGGATAATCAGGAGGAAGAGACAACTAATTGAGGGGTTCGGATATAGACCAGAACAGCTTTACTGTCGAGCCCTGACCCACATATTACACAACATGTTTACAAAACCCACACAGCAGCCCTTTGTCTCTGCAGAGACGAAGTGCGGCACGGACGGGGATGTTATCACATTTGTCAGTTCGATTTTTAAATAAGCGCAGGAGCAGCTAAACAGAAGTCTGGCTGCGCAATGGACAGAGACGTTGTATTTACCAGAATGTGTAAACAGCCACGGAACACTTGGACAGAGCAATCGACTTGTCAAATAACACACATGGTGCAAAATGTGGCCACCAGGCGGAGGCCGGAATAACAGCCCTGTGTGCAGTCATTAGGAGATAATCAGTCTAATTTAGAACAGCCACCAGAGGGAAATGATGGTATTGACTGGATGTAATGTGAAGGTGAAATCAGACGCTGGTTGATATCATGCTGTCTTTCCTTCTCCAGGAGACACGTCACTGCATCGAAAACTGCAACTCATAAAGCTGTAAGAAAAAAAACCCCGAAAGAACGTGAGAAGAAATTTATTGCCAAAATCCCAAAATATGGATTGGATCTGGTGAGAGCTGCCCCTCCAGGAGGCTACGGTAACTAAGATTATATTTATAAAGAAAAACACACACTCACTCACTCCATTCTAGGAGAGAATTAAAGCTGGAAGAACCATAGAGATTGGACAAAGAATAAATGTGCTGAGATTCCTGCAACACAAAGAATAAATGTGCTGAGATTCCTGAAGAGACAGGCCTGAAAAAAAAACCCCAATGACTGCAGTCTGTTATCCAGTAAATAGCCAAACCTCAGACTATTAACACCAGTGGAGCTTATAAGTTTGTCCTCAGCTGTATGTAATGAACAATGGTAAATGTATCAGAGGCAAATTGAGGGAAACCCCCTGAGGGAAACAGCACTGGTCCTACATCAGCTCTCAGAGCGCTGTGTTCACTAATGGATCCTTGGCTGTTTGCCTGAATCAATCACAAGACCATAATGGTGAAGAAATCTAGATTACAACAAATCAGAAGACAAATTCCTGTTCACCTCTCGCCTGATGACGACTGTCTCTCTCTCTCTCCCTCCCTATCTCTGTCGATCTGTTTCTCTGATGTCTTTGTCAACAGTGGAGGTGCACACAGGAGCAACACAGCCCGCAGTGAATCACTCCAATAAATCAGAGCACGGGAGCTACTACATCACCTGTTCTTCTGAGTCGAGAAGGCTGAATGTTGATGACTTTGTGATGGATGACTGATTCAGTATCCATCAGCATGTGGGGCTGGATCACAACCAGAACCTGAACGGAACACCGGCCAAGCTGAAGTGTCAGCTCAGGAGGCTGGAGTGAAGCACCCTGACGTAAGCATCCTTGTGCCACGCTCACGTGGTTAATGCACATCAGCGTTCTGTGTTGTTTATCACCCGGGAACGTGGAATATTCTTTAATGGCTGTGACTGAAAACTTTGCTCTAACCGTCGTCTTATTTAAATGCACATTATAACCTAATTTACGTGCAGCAGGCGGGAGTGTAATGGAGAGGAAAACCCCAGAAAAACTAAAAAGCTAAATCAACACTTTTATAGCGCAGGCTGCGTTTGCCAAGAATGAATGCCTTTTAATGTCCAAACAGAATCTGCAGATTCTGAAATGAATGGTGAACAGATTCTGCTGCAGATGTTTTGTTAATGAAGATGGGGCTCGTTAACCATTATAACTCAGTGCCATTCTGACAGTGTGACAATACAAACCCAGTCATAACAGCAGGAACTGAAAGGCGGAAAGAAAAGCTTTGTCTTAAAGTTAAATTCACAGATGTATCAGGGTCATTTATAGAAAAATATTATAAATTAGCTGATATCAAAAAAATCAAAACTATCAAAGTTTAGGCCAGAAAATGAATACATGACAAGGAACACGTTTATCAGAAGAAAGTGTTAAGTGACACCCTCTGCCCCCCCGACCCTCCCCCAGGGGACAATGGCTCTATGAAGTTTAGGAAACATTTTTAACTTCAAAAGTGCTGAACACACAGGTCTGACTAATTTTATTGAATATAAATTTAATTAAAACTGCGATGATAATGACTCTGGTAACTGAGTGGAGGTGACTTTTATGATTTCTTCTCAATCTGCCAAATACATAAAAACGCACGTCACAAACTCATTATTACTGTGCTCATTAATACCAATTAATTTTTTAAGATTAGTCCAAAGCAGTGGAGCAGGAAGTAGATGGCGCCAAACCCCCGATGGCTGCAGCGTTTGTTTGGAGAAAGGTTTCTCTCTGTGCATTTTAAAGCAGCAGAGTTTCTGCTTTGTTGTTGCATTTGTTAAAACGATGCCTTGGTGGAGTTGCACCAACAACTCTTCTTCTCCCGTGGGGAGAACCTTAGACAGGCTTCAGGAAGTGACTGAATTGGGAGCACTTAGAGAGAAGGGAGTGTATTTGGCAGGGCTGCAGCCACCTCCTCCTCTTCCTCCTCCTCCTCCTCCTCCATGGTTAATTTCACATTTCAGCAGAGGTGGCGTCCTACGCTGCATATCCTGCAGAGTCATAACAAGAGGAAATGTCCTCCTTCAGTAAACAATAAGTTAAGGACGGAGGAGAAACAGAGCACGCAGCTCCAAACTCTGTGAACCAGCTGCTGCTCTAGACGCCTGTTTGTGCTACATTAAAGTTAAATTTCCTTGTCGTCTTTATACAAACATACATGTGGAGGCTGCAACACATGAGGCCAGAACGTCAGATTAAATGTTCTTTATACTAAAGCGACATGCTGTGGTCAAAGTTCACCTTATTCTTCTACCTTGGTCTGTGCATTGGTTTACTGTTAGCTAATGGGCAAAAATGTAAAGAAAATGTAGAGTAAAGAGGAGCTTCTTCAGTGGTGGTGGTCTGGAAAACAGGGGAGGGGCTAATTCAAGACTCAGTTATTGAAGTAAAAAATTCTTCAAGATAACGGGGAAATACAGTATTGAGAAATGGAATTCAAATTCCCGGCCTGAAAGCCCTCCATTTTTTTTTGTTCATTCATTAAATGGTTTATTTATATAGTAGTTTTATTAAACAAAAATACTTGAAATGTGTGCTTTTTGTAGGACATGTCTGTGTCAGACACCGTCTCTACACCAGAGATAGAACCCACACTGATGAACGGACGTTCAATTTGCATAACGGTTGGAGGCGATTGCTGCTGACTGCAGCCCGAAACCCTAACGGATGACTTTAATTCCATTAAGAGAGGATAGAGTATCTGCTGATCTACGACACAGCTCCTTCTTTTTTTATGTCCACAGCAGCGTTAAACCTGAATGACTGTAAACCACAGCGGAGCTGTGGATAAGCCTGACATCACCAATCAAGGCCGGAGGAGTCCCGGGTCGAGGAGGTCGACCGGGTGGATGACGCCCCTCAAGGCCATTGACAGGACGTGGCGAGATTGAGGCTGAGTGGACTGTCAGTTATATGGCCGTCATAGTCGTTACATGAAGTGATTGTGGTGCAACGTCAAGGACGGCTGTGATGTAAGCAACGCTGCGGGGATAACGAGCTGCACGGGCAGCAGAGGGAGGAGAGCGTCCTTATTTCATTCTTACTTAACTCTGAGGCTTTCAAGTCAGCAGCTGCAGGGATGTTAGTCGGCAGGATGTTAATCAGGACTCACGGATACATCCCACTGCATCCTTCACTGCTGTCTCTGCAAGGAGAGGAGAAGAAAACGGTGTTCTTTTTTACATTGTTGAAGAAACAAGCTTTATATTCTGTTACATATATATATTTATATATATATGTATTTAACAAATCTCTCCTGCAGCCTTGACCAAACGTGTCAAACCCACAGCCTGTTGTCTAGTGGTAGCAGAATTGTCCTTTGACCATATGGCTACCAGTTCAACTCCCAGCCTCTACAGGCCTGTGACCTGCTGTGAATGCACCTCAAAGATGACAGATGACAAACAAAGTTGAGTCCAATTTTTTTTTCTCTGCCTCCCAAACACTGAATTCACATGAGAATGTGACCGTAATCGTCCCTGTTTCTCTCTCTCTCAGAGTTGCATTGCTCACGGGTGTCAATGTAAATCTGTTTCCTTATATAAAGGTGATGGAGTGACACTGACCTGAGTCTCCACAGGTCACAGCCGTCATGTCCCAGCACCTCCACATAAATAATCTCAATGTACGTGCATCAGATTAAAGCTGGGCTCTGCTGATGGTGTCCATCGATCTCGTCATCCTTCTCCCTGACATTTAGTGACATTGATCCACTGTTCTGTCTTTGTCTCAGTCACTCTGCCCTGGTCTCCTGCTGTAATGGCTTCATTTTCTGCTCTATCTCTAACCTGTTTTACTGTGCCCCTGTAGCTGCCTTTTTCTAATGGGGTCTCATTACCAGGCCTCAGTGCTCAGGGAGGATATGTGATCCTAACTGTAAACCTCAAATGCTCTGTCACACTCCCCAGAGTAAAACCAGAGCCTTCTCTGAGGACAGCACGCTGCACTGTCCACTTTAATAATTTCCAGATCCATGATGTGGACAGAGAGTCGATAAGGAGCGGCCATATTTCTAAACGCACAACCATATATCTGTGAACTTTTCAGAGTTGCCAGTTTATGTGACAGGACATAAACCACTGAAGTTGATTTGCTTTGATTCATGTCATTTTCAGAAAAGCAGATTCTTAGTTACTCAGCAGCCGAGGGGTTTTTAGGTTTAGGCATGTTTTACCTTCGTAATGTTTTAACTTCAGTTATTTATGATTACAAAAAAACTGCCTCAGTTAAATGTTGTCCTGTTAGCGCGGTGGTGACTAAATTAAGCCTCACAGTGCCATTAAATTCACAATTATGTCCAAAGTCTGGCCCAGGGGCCAGTCCTGGCACTTTGATGTGTTTTTTGTGACCTGCAACTTGATTAATACAATTAATTTTTAATGGCCAGCCAACAGGGTGAAGATTCAATTTATTTTTTAACTGTTTAGTCTCTTTGACATAGCTTCAAGGGCCAATCTTTGAGCTAACCTTTAGCAAAAGTTCAAAGTGAAAGGGCTGTTTGTTATTAATATCTATTTGGAGGATTTTTTGTTTTTAGCTATGCTCCAGCGATTTTATATATTTTGGCTAGTTTGTTGTATTTTTAAGGGAATGCTCTTGTCTATTTGGGGGGTTTTAATATTAGCTGTAAGGGCGTTTCAGCCGATCATAATATCAGGCTAAAGTAACATAATCTCAGCATCTCGATCTTTACATCTTCCTGGAATGCTATTGTGTTTTTTTACTCATTAACATGTTATGTGCTGAATCCCTCTCCTCCAGCAGCAGCAGCAGCAGCAGCAGGAGAGTAATCGAGAGCTGTCAGGGGCCAACCTGTTAACGGTGATAGGGAGGCAGAGACGGGGCCACTGTTGCTGTCAGTGATCTTGAGGGAATTTACGCCTCTCATCTCATCTCCTGAGGGCAACAAGCTGTGCTACTGGTTACACCGAGAACCACCGGTTGAGTTATGTCATCATGTATCGCTGGCAAAGTTCACCATACGTGTGAAGGTGAGCTGTCTCTGCGGCTCTTCATCTGAAAATGACAGCTCCTTAGAAACTGAATCTGCATTTTCAATCAGAGCAACATACTATCACAGGTTGTCCTGTTCTAGAAGGCTCAACATGAGTCAAGTGGATCTTGGTTTCATCCGTTAGCAATTGGAAACCTATCTCAGTTGCGCTTCAGAAAAAAATATTAGCCTGTTAAGATTTTTATTTTTAAGTATTTCTGGTGTTTTTACACAAATGAAGACATATTTGACAGCATTACTTTTAAAAAATACTGAGCTTACTAGATTACTACATACAGTATATTTGTTCTTGACCAGAGTCATTAATCCTGATGGTCGATGTCATTTCAGAAGACAAAAGGACAACCCACACTGGAAGCCTCTGTCATCTTTCTCCAGGTTGTCTCTTATCAGATCTGACCTCTGACCTCTGACCTCTGGAGTCTTGGTCTGAAGCAAGTTAGTCTGTTCCTCGATAGGATTCTTGTAAGTATTTTTCCCTTGATATTTATGACTTCAATTCCAGTCTTGGTAGTGATTCAGATATTCTGTATTAGAAATATATGTCAGAAATGTATTGTGTGTGTTTGTAAGTATGAAAGCACTGGGTAAATACGAAGAAAAACTACCTTTCTTTATAGTAATCCAAGTTTTCCAAGTTTGACTCCGGTACTTTTTCTTAAAATGCGACTCTTTACCGCTCTCTGCTGGCTGAAGTATTTATTACAATTAATTATATCCCCAACATAAAAAGAAGTATAAAAACGTCAAGCACAAATTTAAACATTTAATAAACATTTCATTTGAGAGGACATATTGCAGCTGACATTATTGTGATGGCTTTCTTTTATATTATCAAAATCATTGAAAACATTGTATCATAAATATATGTCAATCTTATATATATATAATTTTTTGTACATATTCATTCCATAAAGGTCCCTTAGCGGTAAAAATGATGTGTACAACCAACCTCAAACGTCTGGATGGTAAATCTAAAAAGGTTCAGTACAGTATATCCCCCAAACAAATGATTTTAAATATAAACTCTTTATTTAAAAAAGGGCCCTGTCCATATAGTTTAAGATTGCTTTGATCTTTGCCGTTTTATTGCTCGAAGAGAAAGTCCAAGACTTTGACATATTCAATTAAATAAAGGCTATAAAAAGGCAACGTTAGTCAACTTGTCTCTGAATATTTTAAAATATAAAAAATATAACAAATTTGGAGTGTGAGTGCCTGGTATAAAGCTGAAGTAAGTGTAAAACAGCGAGGGTGAAGCTGGTGGGGAAGTGAGCAGAGATGAAAATTGTCTCTTGTGCTGCTTCTGTCGTTGACCCTGTGTCTACACAATGTTAAATCTCATTGGTTTATCATCTGTTATTCTGACTCTCAGCGCCAGTCTTCATCGTCATCATCTTCTCCCTCCGATGACTCTTCGTGACTGCTGTCCTCCGTCTGCTCCATCATTCCATTTCCTGACTGACGGGCAGCCGCTGCTGCCACCGCGGCGGCTGCCGCGGCCGCCGCCCTCCTCGCCCGCGCCCCCGCCGCTCGC